>NC_050585.1:28131351-28756351 GCF_013368585.1 Megalops cyprinoides
TGTAATCAGTCCATTCCTGAAATTGGAAAGCTTTCAAATAAATGTCTTCTGGAACTTTGTTTATCTGTCAGATTCCAACAAGCAGTCAATCTTCATTGATGAAACACTGCCATAAGGGCACCCAAACATAAGTGACTGTTGTTCAATAAGACTATGACACCAGCACACTTTTTCCCAACTGGTCATGAAGACCACTTTCCAACAACAAAAACTAAAAACAGCCAAGGCATTCAACAGAAATGAGCCCACAGTACCAATGCCCATTTGAAGCAAAGCTATTTGATCACAGACGAGGTCAGTCATTATAGTTCAGAAAAATTAAAACTATTAAGCTCCAAAATCTTATGCTGCAAGGTATCTTTCTTACCTTTCTCTTTTTGTCTCCTCCCAGTTCAAAGTGCTTGCATCTCTTGATGGCCAGCATTCTTTTGGACCTGCAGTTGGGCTCCACGCACTCCAGCCTCAACACGATCTTTTTCGTGGTCTTAGCCTGACACAGACATTCAATCATTTAACCACGTTATATACATGTATAACGTCATACATGCTAACTCTAGCCTGCAGTTTTGCAAAGTGCAACTTACAAATATTCAGCAAACAAGTGTCTTTCTCGTGAGTTATGGGAGCCACGAAAAGATCTGAACACACTATCACCTCCGGTTTACAATCCCACTGTTGAATCAATTCACCCTGCTGCCCAGCCTAATGTAATTACACTGTAGAGACTCGGCCGATAAATTACCTTCTTCCGGAAAATAGGCTTCGTTTGACCACCATAGCCACTCTGCTTCCTGTCGTATCTCCTCTTACCTGTAAAGACAGACATGGGTCAGTGTATGGAGGTTTTGATCCACTGTACTTCAGCTGTCTCAGATCAACTTGAAAAAGCAGTTATTTATTCTTACTTGTACAGTGAAACTGATTTGTGTGCAGCTAGCAATGAGGACGAGCGACATCAGACACAAAAACGTAGACCTTCCGCTTACCCTGTGCGTAAAGGGAGTCCTTGCCCTTCTTGTACTGGGTAACTTTGTGAGGCTGGTGCCTCTTGCACTTCTTGCAGTATGTCCTGCGAGTCTTCGGCACGTTCACCTGAGACAAAGCTATGCGTTAGAGCACGGGGAGAAACACTACATTCCGGGTAGCTCGCTCCTTGCACCATGGACAACTAACATTAGCGGAACGCTTGAATAAAGTTTACACAAATAGCTAGCCCTACAAACGAAAAAGACTTTCTGCGAATACAGTAGGTCCTATTCCGGAAGCTAGCCAAGTCATATTTGAGTGGACTCCCTCTTACACGGCAACAGCATGAAATGACAAGTTAGGACTGTGATCAAATGTCAGCCTGCTTTCCATTGCACTGGATATGAAATTAAGACAGCCACGTACGGTGACGTAAAAATAAGATTTAATGGCATTTGGAATTCAGATGTTCACCGTGCTAACTTGTAATTGTTGTAGTTGTAATTTAGCCACAACATATGCCTTGAACTCGGCTAGGGGGAAAGTAGGTAGCTAGCACAGAAACCGAGGAATGAATTTCGATGTTTCAGGCCACAGGAGTAAATATGTGTATAAATAGTCTCTACGTATAACCGACTGCCTTCTAGGATGGGAAAAATGGAGTAATATGGAATTCAGAAGAAATTCACTTCAGGGCGGCCATATTTTGCTGTATAGTGTTCAATGAAACCAGTGACACTTTTAAAATAAACCATCACCATTAATGCTACACTTAAATGGAACACTAATGAGATATGTGCGTCGGCGAGAGAACATACGAAACATACAGTACATCAACACGCTAACGTTAAATACGAGTTCGTAAGATTGATGTAGATTGCTAATAGCGTCGCTGCTGAACTTCTTCTCACCATGTTTGCCCTCCTGTAGCAGAGGCGAAGAGGAGGAAGTCAGGTTCCGGAAGCACTTTCAAAGCTCATCTGTAGTCTCAAATGACTAACCGCATGATGCAAACGGTTGCCATCGTGTGGCGTGGATGTATAAAGCCAAAGACAAAGAGTTCAGCGTGAAACATCTTTTATCACACGGAAAGCTGTGTAAATGGAATACTTTGAATAACTATTACATTACAAAAGTTGCTTTCCACTGATGGGCATGCATCACACAATCGTTGCCATCAGCTCGATAAAAAAGATTGCATTTTACAAAGGAGCAATTATGCAGGTCACATAGAAAATAATTCATCCATTCAAATATTCATTCTACCATTGCAATATAATCTTATATTGCTTATCCTCCAAATTAAATGCAAGTAAAAAAACAAAATATTTATGTAGACTTGGTTCATTAGGATGCTCCAGTGCTTAACCTCTGACTTAAGACTTCAGAAGCTAGGGAAGGAATATGAAAATAAGCAGGAAGCAAAAGGGGAAATGAGTAAGGCCAGTTCTTATGAAAGGGTGGGGTTTGGTCTCTAGCTGCAACAGACACCGGTGGAATGAGAGTGTATAGGCTTATGTGCTGTCTCTTCTGGCCTCACGATACAGTCAATCTACTGTCAGAAAGGAGGTAAGGTCCTATCAATGCTATCTGCACTGTCAGCATTAGGGGTCCCACTATAGCAGGTTGAGGGTGGAGTGGATTTGGCTGCACTGTGGTAGAACTGCAGATGTATCCAATATTCTTCATTCTATTGCACCATAGCAAGGATACTGTGTTACTCGTTGGCCTCCATGGAAGGCTACATTTACCTGCATGAGGCAATAATTAGTCTCTTCAGACGTTTGTATAATAATGATAATAATGGTAATCAAAGCTGTGTGCCTGCTTTCTCCAGTTATTGCTCACATATCATGTAAAGTCTGAAGCCTGCCTCTTTTATTGTTCTAGTAACAGTATTTATTTTATAGTTTTATTGTTCTAGTAATTTATTAATATTATCCAAATAATAACCAATAATTTTTCCTCTATGGAGGATTTCCCCTCAGATAGTTACCCAAAAGGTTTTACATATCTTGGTTACTGGCTATGATTCCATCTTACCTTATGGTATTTTTTTTACCTTTAAAAAATAAAAATTGAATTTATGTCACTTGTTATTGTAATTAATGCCCATGTGGCTAGAAATAATTAATGTTGCATTTATTTGTAGTTGTGTCTATTTGTAGTTGTAATGTTCATTATAGTAAAAAAAGAAAGGTATTCCCTAAAACAACAGGTGCAGAACTCTGTTTTGGATGATGTGTAGGCATGTGTGAATCTATAAAGATAGAGAAGTAAGAATATGGCGTTTAGTCCAATCAAACAAGGATCTTTCGTCTAATTAAATGACTCTTTGATTTAATGAGCTAATTAAGAGCTTGAGTGTAAGGCAAATCAGATGCCCAAGGCTCTATTTGAAACTGTTTGAGAGAAAAAGTCTCTAGACTCTACCTCTCATGTTTCCAGTAATTTCATATGTGAAGTGAACATTCTGCTATGACGTTAAAGAGGTCACATCCTCATTAAATGTCATATCAAAATCATGCTTTCATTGCCCCTTTCTTCACTCTTCTTCAGTGGCTCTGGCTGAGAAGCTGACTGTCCTACCATGTGGTTTGGATCTGTACACCTGAGGTGTATTTAGCATAGTGGCTAGATGCAGAACTACATTAATTCAGATAGTTTGGTCTCCAGAGGAGCATGGTAAAGCATGTTTCTGGTGTCATTGTTTTTTCCAAGGAAATGTGAAGTGCTGGGAAATGTGAAAGACAACCACTGTCACTATCTGAAAACAAGACATGGTTGTGTTCTACCAATTGAGATTATCATAGTACATTAGTCACTTCAGCCTCAGAAGATTGGTCTAATGCTCGGATTGGCCACTTCAGATGCGCAGGATGTCAGTGGCTTTAATAAGTCTAAGACGCCCTTAGACTGTGTCTGGAATTTGGTGTTCCAACACAATACCGACGGCTTCCATACCACCCTTGCTAATACAGACAGCATGACAGGATTAGCCAGTTAATGCATGGGAACATGCTTCACCCAGAAACATACAGAAGAGTTGAGAGAGGCGGTGTTTTCAGGGGGCGGTTAAACTAAACTGATTTCATCAGCAGAAGAGTGGGGGAGAAACTAAACCACTGGACTGCTTTCCAGCTTTTTACAGCTGATTCAACAGTTGTGAAGGGGCTATTGCACTACAGTTTTTAGCAAATATAGACTGATACAATTCTAAAGAAGAGCAAAGTCCCTTTGCAATATGTTTTATGACTCCCCACATGACATCAAAATATACAATATGAGGGGCAGCATGTTCCAACACACAAATGTCACCCTATGTTTATAGTGTTATGCTTTCAAATAAATGCAAATATATTTAGTCTCGTATGCATTCATTACCAGATACTTACTAAAAGCTAGTGTTTTTCTCATGAGCAGATTTCAATACAACTAAAGTACATTCTGTTCATGATCCAATCTATGTCAGGATGCTTCTAATGAGAGTCATAAGACTCTAAAACATAAGAATATAAAATTTCAATGATGAAAATAGGTCATTCAGCCCATCTGTTTTCGTTAAATTTGCCTGTAGTCTAAAGCAGTGGTCCCCAAAGATGTGCCCCTGGCACAAGTGGCTTTTTTTCATTTTTGTGCCTGCAAAAGGTGTTTGTCATGCTGGTGAAGCATGTTCAAAAATAGGCTAAAATGAATGCTTGTGCACCTTTCCTTTCTGGTACTGGTGAGTAGCCTAATGAATAATAATGTTCTGCTGCTCATTTATCAATGTCATGATTTTTAAGTATCTTTTTTGTTCTGTGAAAATGTGGGTTTTGCCATAAGATAGATCACTCGATTACCTGTAGCTTATTGACCTCCCTGCCCCAATGAGGCTGAATTTATGCGTACTGATAAATAATGTTGAGGATAATTGGTCAAGCATCCATTGCACACTGGTCCTGAACTCTCTGATGGTCTCTACTCTGCTACAAATAGCAGAAAGGCATTCCATACATTAATACCTCTCTGCGTGAAAAATACCTGTGTCAATGTGAACTTTACCCTCAACTAATTACTGACAGATCTTTAGCAAGATCACCAAAAGGAACAACATTCAGTCTCTACAGAACTACACTTCCTACAGCACCTTACACAGATATGATACTTCTTATCATTTGCTTTATTCTAAGATGAAGTCTATTTCAAATTCTCTGAGATAATTTTGTTAATTCTGGCTGATCTCTCACTTCACAGTCAAATGCTTTCTGAAAATGCAAGTATATGTTATCATGAGCCCGATCTGAATTGAGAAATATCCTTTAAGTCCAAAAGACTTGTTTAGCACAGTCCTCCCTTTTAGAAATTTCTGTTGACAATCCTTCACGACACTACTCGATGAGAGGAGCTGTTGTGTTTACTGAACATGTCAGCCCAAGACAACAGCATCTGGTGTCTGTTACAATGCAAGTTAGGCACTTAGAAAGTCGAGTCTAAGCTGTCTGAACATATTCCCTCTCTCAAAGAGAATGATGTGTATTATTCACAGAGGCAGTCTGCCTCTGTATTTTACCCCCGTTCACCCCTTATTTATTTATGAGTGACAGTGCTCAGTGTACTATAAAGAAGATTCTTATTGAGGCCTGAGAAAACTTCATTCTTCTTAGGAACATTTTTTATCTTCAGATATTTTCCAGAGGTTTAATATTGGAGTTTTCAAGCAATTTAACACTGCAGTTCAAGCTGCAAAGTCTTCACTAGTGTGTTTCAAAACTCAACAAACTGCATTTCCGTGCCTGAAGTGAAGTATTGTACTGCAAGAATGATGCAACTTTCCTGTGTTTTCACAAAAACCTAGATGAATATGATAAAAGACTGTCAAAATACAAAATAAAATTGAGCTGAAGAGAGACACATACAGCAGATTTATTTTACTTTAACATGTAAGTAATTTTTCATTATGACACCTCTGATACTGTATGTGGGGCTGTTATTGCATTTTGCTTCAATATTTTTGTAAGCTTCAATGATTTGCAAGATTTGTAACATAAGAGAAATGTTTATTATAAAAACGATACATCCTTGTACCAGTTTGCACAATGTGACACCACAAGTATGAATACTGAGACATTAAAGGGAAAGGCACTTGGGACAAGCTTGGGGTGACAAGATGTGTTAGTAGTGTGCCGAGTAGCTGATAATCAGCAGCGGTTGACAGCAGGAAATGGTTAGAGGAGCTTCTTTCAAATGGGCAACTCTTTACATCTGTATACCATAGTCTGCTCAGACAGATGGCTGACAGAGACCTGCTATTCTCAGCTCATCATCTGTTAGTAATTGGGACATAAAGGTAAGGCCGTTGGTTTTATGTAGAAGTGAAATGCTCAGTGGAAGAGTTGCATGTGTTACGTGAAGAGGAACAGCTTGAAGGAAATGTGAATGAAAGGTTTGCTGCTGTAAGTTTGCTCCTGGCAGTGTTAGAATTTTGGTAGAGTATCCTCTCTCAATATATGCATGCATGTATGATGGGCAAAAAAAGGTTTTAAACACAACACAATGATTGAGTCTGTGTATTTGTGTCTGTGAGAGCATGTAAATGCATTATTACACTGGGCTTCTCTAAGTGTTAGATGCTGAGGGTTTGATCATGGTTAGCAGAGTTTGGTAGAAGCTGTCAGCCAACAAGAGGAGGGGGGAATACCACACTGTGAGCTTCCATTCTCGTACTGCAGGACACAAGTATTGTGATTTTTCGATAAGAGAAACATGGATATCCATACTCTCATCCTCCATGCCCCTTTTTAATCAACAAAGATGCTATAATATCTGAGACAAGAATGATTGCAGAGATGAGTATAATTTTTATAGCTAAAAGATGACTTGCTTTCCCAGGACTGAAATAATTGAGAAAGGCAAGGTTTCCATTTAGTACACTAATGGTGCCAGCCAGCAAACTACCAGGGGATTGCCATCTTTCATCAACCTCCTTACTATCTACTATGTCAATACTACTGGATCTAAATAGGGTGTTATGAAACTAGTTTTGTGGACAGCTTCAAGGAAAGGAAAATTAGCAATAAAATGGATTTGGGATTTAACAGTAAATTTAACAAAAAAAGTTGGCTAGTGCTAGAACTGGTGAAAGCAGGAATGCACAAGTAAAGGAAACCTTAAACAATGGGTCTTTATTATGTCCAGAGGTCATGTTCCAGACCCCATGTTACTGAGAGGCATTAACAAGGCTGTTATGATGGTAGTATGCAGCAGGGTCATCCAGAGAATGGATGCATATAGTTACTGTATTTCTTACAGTCTAATGGCAAGGCAGAGCTGAATCAGGGAGATTCTGTGACTAGTTTGTGAACACAACAGTTCTCATTGTCTGAAAAGTGTATGATTTAATGTTTATCCAAAATCCATTTTGATGAATATTTCTACATTTGTACATGCACACATTATGTGTAGGAGATTCAATACGTTCAGTGCAGGCCAAGGGAAGGCCTTGTGTTGCTTAGCTATGTCATGCATTTTCAATAGGGATATAAGAAATGAGGTAATTGAGGAAATTATGCTTGTTCAGTTGCAACAAGCATAACAACTTTATAACTGACAGGAAACACATTCGGACATAAAAACTCTGGACAGGGGATCATTACAAATCTGACTGATGTGAGACAGATTTCAGCCCCTTGGTTCTGGCTTTCAGTTTCACTGTTTGAAGCAGAGGGACACATTTAAAGCTTGTTTGTATTGCTCTAAAGTAACAATCTGTGTTCTGTCTCCAGAGCCTAACCCTAAGCTGACTGGACAATGTCAGACAATATACTTGAAGACATTTTTATAAAGCGCTCCCAGCAGAAGAAGAAAACATCACCTCTAAATTTCAAGGAAAGGTTGTTCATATTGACACAGGAAAAGATCTCCTACTATGATTACGATGCGGACAAGGGGGTGGGTATTCATAAAACCAGCAGCTACATCACTAAGTATCTACTGAGTATCATTATATTTCTGTTGCTCTGTTGATGATTATCATTTGTTTTTTTTGGGGGGGGGGGGGGGGGGGGGTACTGCTATATCTTCATAGAAATAGTTGGTCTTTTGCACATATATGTCATATGCACAATGACATAATGCTGATTATCTGTAAGATCTATAGGATCTCCATTTGCACTTAAAAGTGATTCTCTGAGAGTATAAAACCCAGGGATTGGGACCAGTAACTGGCAGATGTATACCACATTTATAAGTCAGTCCTGTAAGGGTCATAGACTAAGTGTGTTAATGGTTTGTCCAAATAACCACTTTCCCCAGAGCTGTTAGCCATTGTTCTGTTTTGTTAAAAAAAAATCTTTCAAATTCCAAACAGAGGTATCAGTTAAGTGATATTTGTGAGGTAAAACTATCAATTAACTAAGGAGAAGAAGAAGCCGCAGGTGTGCTCTTTAAATGCATCAATACACTGATCGCTCTCCAATCTTCTGTTTTTACTTGGCATCCGTGCAGAAAAGGAAGTGCCTGAAAGGGTCGGTGGACATTGAAAAGATCAAGTGTGTCGAGACAGTGCTTCCGGAAGAGAGCGCACCTGCAGAGCGACAGTATCCCTTCCAGGTCAGTTGCATCTGTTTGACACCAGTGTCCTGCAGTGCTGACCTCCCTTTGTACCCCACTGAAGCCACTGATCTATATATAAGTATCTATTCCCACAGAGTTTGGGATATTTTAAATACTGAGGATTGTTGGGGGGGGGGGGGTGTTGGGCGGGGGACAGCAATACCACATTGGAAGTCAGGCTGAATTGACTTAACAGCTTGGGGTAAAAACGTTTGCTGATTTCATCTGTTTTTCCACTCCATTAATTTGATTACTTATTATTCATTTGTGCATTTTATTTATACTACCCACAGTTGCACACCCTTTGTAATCCACTAATACAAATGGATTTTTGTCTGGGTAAGGCACCATGTTCTAGCTCCAGTCTGAGGTATCAGTAGAGGAAATAAAGAGATAGCTCCAAAAAAAGATAAAAATATGTGCCTTACTGTATGTCTCTATGATGACTTGTCTTCTCACCATCACTTGCACTGGCATGGTTTACTGGACCTGCTATGTTGATTGAGTCATCTCCACACGTACATGATTGATAGCCACAATGACCATACCTCTTCTTGACTGGCAAGTATGCTTGCCCTTTCCACTTATGCAAACACTGCTTTTCCTTTTGCATAAGTACAGCACTGGAGAGTACTATTGCACAGGAGATATTGAAGGTGACCAATAAACACATCACTGCCTGAACATTAAGCCTGGAGAGCAGTTGCAGAGACAACCAGAACCATCAGTCATTGCAGACCTCTGAGATAGTAATTCTTTGCTTCTCATGCTAACCATGGAAAAGCAAAAAGGAGAAGTAAAACTTGCTCTCCTTAAATTTCAGGCAGAGCTGACTGGCAGGTTTCAAGTGCACAGCTGCAAACGGGCTGCCAAAGCACAGGACCTGAGCACCACTTGTCTTCAAATGCAACTGCCTGTCCAGACTAAACTACCAAATGCAGGATCTGTTTTTATATTATTAAGAATTATTTTTAATATTAAGGGAAGTGACAGTCAAGCTTGGAAACAAGAGTGATTTATAATTATCAAGTCTAGTTGCACATGATGTAACATTATATGTTATTTGTTTTGACCCAACCTCACTTTCAATATGAAGACTATTGTTATATTCGGAGCTCTTGTGAGTGCAGCCAGTGTCATTTTGATGTGCACAGTCTAGTGGGTTTCATTTCCAACTTCCTGCAAAAAGGCTTTGTGCCATACAGTCAGAAGAGGACTGGGAGGCAGCGACACAGATGTACAACTCTTTAAATAGCACGGCATTGTGTGCATTGAAGTCATTGAAGACCCATGCTAATTCACTCAACCATTTCCTTCTCATTTTTACACTTTTCCATATTGTTGCTTGTATTACCAGCACATACCTCCTGTGTTTTAGCATGTGATCATTCTCATTTTGAAGTCACTGTATAACAGTTTCTCCAAGAGATCTACAGGAAACAAATTAATATCCACACTAAAAGACTCTGATCTCAAGTGATGGCCACCTGAACCTCTTATTTCCAGTTCAATATGCAAACTTTTGAGAATTTTGTGAGAATTGGAAGAAAATGATTGTACACAGTAGTGTGTCAATATCCTTTTAGAGAAAGATGAGGAAAACATAGAAAATGATGTAACCTATTATTCTCTCCTCATAGATCATCTATGATGAAGGACCACTTTACATCTTTGCCAGGAACGATGAGATTAGGAGACGCTGGATACACAAGCTAAAACACGGTTAGTGGTTGCTCAAGCTTAAGCCTGGAAGAGGTCTAAGCCAAAACCATAATTACATTTGTCACCTGACTCAATTCAGTACCAAATGAGAGAGTAGGCATAGCAAAACCATGGGTATTCCCCTTAATAACAATGCAGGTTATATCCTGACTGAGTTTTTAATGTAGATTTTCCCTTCGGTGCGCAAACAGCTACTAATTTATGCCAGTTCTATTGATTATTCATTATGAATGTTTGCCCCCACACCTCCTCTGGCCACAGTGGTACGGTTTAATAAGGACCTGGCACAGAAGTATCACCCATGCTTCTGGATGGATGGGATGTGGTTGTGCTGCAAGCAGGAGGTCAAGCAGGCCATGGGTTGCCAAGTGCTGGATGCCAGGAATGGAGGTCAGTGGTGCAAAAGAGCACCAAAGCAGGTTCCTGCACAAACCATCATTAGTGAGCATAACTTCACAAACTAAAGCTTTCAGTCCTTTAAGTCATGCAGCAGGTGTTATCCACATCATCTCAGTACTTCTCTAGATATATGAAAGTTTCTGTGTCTGTGTTGCTGAATTAAACATCACACATTTCTGTTTATACTACTGTGCATTGCTGTTTGTAGTACGAATACAAGTGATGGTTTCTGACTATATGCTGACTTAAGTCCTTTGAGACCTGTGACGGTTAATAAGTCATGCTGAAAGGTAACTAAAACCAAAAGCAAGAAAACTTCAGCTAAGCTGTTTGGGGGATAACAGTTTAAGACAGAAGATATGGTCCCGATTGCTGTTATCATTACCATATATCTTGGTCTCCCCTCTCTCTACTTCAAGGATGTATGAGTAAGCGACGGAAATCCAGGAAACCCCCACATCCTACCCCAGAAGAGGTTTGTATTGTTGCCCCACAATTCTTTAGCTGAGGAAATGAACACGCTAAGGTAAATGACTTGTTACCCTTTTTCCCCTGATCGCACCCAGGAGAAGACTCCCAGGCATGTTCCTCCACAGCCCCCACCCCCACGGGCCACCCCAGGCCAAGGAAAGATAGTTATTGCACAGTATGATTACACACCCATGACTGAACAAGACCTGGAGCTGAGAAGGGGAGAGGAATACACCATCCTAGAAATGCTGGAAAACCACTGGTGGAGAGCCCGGGACAGATATGGGTGAGAGACCCAGGGGGCCAAAGAGCAGAGTGCATGGGTGGAGAGTGCAGTGGCAGTGGGGTGGTCTCTTTATTACTTGAACTGTATATAGCAAAAACACAATATGCCTTCCTGTTATCATGTGCTGTAAGATTGCAGTTGCATAGCTCTGCCATGGTGGCCTAATGTGAGGAATCTAATTGATGAATTACAAGGGTGGACGAACATTGGCAAAGAGGGGTCTGAAGGCATGCAACCATATATGAATATCTAGAGCAAATAATTTTTCTAAAACTGCCTGCAAGAAACAAAAAGCAATTACCCTGCCTGGAGTTCATCTTTATCTGTTATTTAGATGTATTTTAAAAGAAACTGTATTGCAGACCCCCAAAAAGGAATGTCTGATGTGGGTATGACTTGTTCTGGCACATTTTCACTATTTCTGTTTTTTTCTCTAGCAAGGAGGGCTTCATTCCCAGCAATTTTGTTTTCGAAGCTGGAAATAAGCTTGAGAACTTTGAGTAAGTAAGACATTCAGCCGCATCAAGGCCTTCCGGAAAGAGACCAAACACTATAAGCCAGGGTTTTCCCTGCCTATCAACATGCAAAAATGCTGCACTAGAGAGGATTTCCTGTACATGTCAGAGGTTTTCCTCCAGAGACAGTAGTACTTTACCACTGCTAAACACTCCTGCACAACTCAGCTGAGGACATGCACTTTTTACATCTACAAATATATGATTCTTCAGTAGACACACAGTTTATTTAATAAATGCACAGTCATAAAACCAAATCTGTATTTGGGTTTTGACCATTGAAAGATCTTAATTTTCTTGAATTCCAAAAAAATAATACCAGAAACCCTCAAATGCCTAATATAATGACATGTGAAGACACCATGCATACATTACAAATTATGTGACATAATCTAAGAGGATCTATTTGTTTTATCAATTTACCAATAAAACGTAAACCTGGATGACAACTATAGAGCTGCGCTGAAAACTTTTCTGTTTCTTAAATGTTAAGTGTAATATGTGAGATGTTTGTGTCAGAAGACTCTGTGAGCCATATCAAATGTTTAATTCTTGTTACCTCATGTAATGAAATTCATCAGTACATATTAACTATCATTGGTTAACAGATACAGTACATGCAAAAGGGTGTCTGATGACTTGGAAAACATTAGCAAGTATACTTAAAATGCAGATTTCGTATTCATAACCCTACTTTAGGATACACAGGAACCAGTAATTAATTGACAAAGTCCAGATCTGTACAAAAAAAAGAAAAAAGGAAGAGAGAAATTATTGAACATAATCACACAATGTTCCTGAACTGAGACGAGAAAGAAAGTCCTATGATGTCTGGTGGCCTTATGACACTGCCCCTGGTGTTGAAAGCCTGTCTGTTCCTCTCTTCCCTCTATAGATGGTATTGCAAGAACACGAACCGCAGTCAGGCGGAGGAGCTGTTAAGGACAGAGGTGAGTGTTGGCCCCTTTGCAGGAAGAGACAGGAATACTTGTCTTCAACTCTTGGAATATCTTTTAATTAGCATTATTAACCTATGTACAAGTCAACAATAAATAATACCATTAGGCTGATGATAGTACTAGCACAAATGTGAATTTTTTTTTATTTCTAGAAGTTACAGATAGCCCTAAAGAGATGCCACATCCAGAGCAGTATTCTGTTATATCATCTTGAGCAAACTACTCTTGCTAATCCAATTAATTAACGACCAGGTTAGAGTTAAAACAAATATACACAGGGACTTGCTAGAACCATGGCTGTGAAATGTGGGCAAACTATGCATTTATTGGTAAATGCTTGATTCATTTCCTTAGTACAAACAGACTTTTGCTCTGACCACAGGAAGATAAGAGTACATGGAAACACAGTATAAAAGTGTGTGCATATTTTTTAAGTCAGTGGGTGTGTGTTATCTGAGCAATCGTTCGCTTCCAGACAAGATCAAAATGTAGAAAAGACTAATCTATTCATCCATGTGTTTGCAGAATAAAGATGGTGGGTTTTTGGTGCGAGATTCAAGCAAAGCTGGAAAGTACACCGTCTCAGTTTTCACCAAAAGTGGAGGGTAAACTCAGACTACGCTTGATAATAATAATGACATTTTATACCAATAAAAATGAGTGCTCGTGTGTAATTAGACCTTGAGGTAAAATGAAAACACTTGTGAGTTCACAAAAAGGAGAACTGCAAGGAAGTGAACACTAAAAGCAGAAACATAAACCGTTGGAGGAAAAAACATGTAAATTTCTTTCATGCAAAACCTGGATGGATTTCCAGGCCTTCTGGGGCCTTCTGCAGTGTCTCTGACTTGCAGTTCACAGCAACCAAAGCAGAAGTACTGTAAGCCTTGCTTCAGAAGCCCTGCATACAGCAACTACAAGGCCCTCTCTAGCCCTAACAGTGCAGCACTTACGTTCTCATGCTTTCCTCTCCTCTCTAAGGGACACAACGGGCAGCTGCAGGCACTACAACATCTGCATCACACAACAGGGCCTTTTCTACCTGGCAGAGAAGCACAACTTCAGCAGTATTCCCGAGCTCATAAACTACCACCAGCACAATTCTGCAGGTGCTCTTCAACCCCAAATGAGGGGTTCCCCTCTCATGCTGATAATGCAATCTAAAAGAAATAATTCACTCCCTTGGACTATATAGAACCTTTAGTACCTGTGAAACCTTCTTTCTGTGACAATGTGAATACTTAAATACCTAAACGGATTTGCCAGACACACTGCTGTGTTGTCAGGAAGGGTTCATAGACAAGCTTTGAATAATCCCTTCAGCTCAGATGCAGTTATCATAAAAATGTATCATGAATAATCTATGTATTTTTTCAAGTTTTATTTTTAATTTAAACAAAGTACACATGTATTACTCATTGTTTAACGTTAAAACAAGGAAGATGAATATTTTACCACTCTAAACCCTTTAAGAACAAATGCAGCTGAATACTTTACAGCTTGCAGGACAGTCTCTGTGTTTTGTGTGTGCCCCATTTGCAGGGATGGTGAGCAGACTGAAGCACATTGTCTCAAATCAGGCCCGAAGCACGCCTTCCACTGCTGGCCTGGGATATGGTGAGTGCTTGGGCAATTCCTTTCAACATCAGAGTGAGAAGCCCAACAAATGTCCTGGATCTTGACCTGTGTTTTATCCTCCCATGCTAACTGGGTAAACATGAGTACAGTTTTGGCACTCCTACCTAGATTAGATTAGATTACATTAGATTTCCTTTATTGTCATTTCTGAACCAGACAGTGATATAGTAGGTCAGAACACTTTCAATGGTGCCCTTGTAGAAGGTGGTGAGGGCCAGAATGGGTAGGCTGGCCTGCTTGAGCCTCCGGAGGGAATGGAGCCGTTGTTGGGCCTTCTTGACGATAGTGGTCGAGGACAGATCATCCGCCAGGTGCACTCCCAGGAACTTGGTGCTAATGACCCTCTCTACGGCCACACCATCCACGGTCAGCAGGGGGTGGTGCACTATGTGGGCCTTCCTGAAGTCGATGACCATTTCCTTGGTCTTGTCAACATTCAGGGAGAGGTTGTGTCTGTTGCACCACACTGTCAGCTGCTCCACCTCCATCCTGTATGCTGACTCATCACCTTTGCTGATGAGACCCACCATTGTAGTATCATCAGCGAACTTGATGATGTGGTTGTTGCTGAATCGGGCATTACAGTCGTGGGTCAGCACGGTGAACAGCGGGGGGCTCAGGACACAGCCCTGGGGTGAGCCTGTGCTTACTGAGATGGTGCTTGATGTGTGGCTGCTGACTGTGACTGACTGCTGCCTTTGTGTCAGTCAGGAAGTCCAAGATCCAATTACAGGTGCCAGTATCCACCTCTAGCAACCTCAGCTTTTCCACCAGTTGCTGTGGTATGATAGTGTTGAAGGCTGAGCTGAAGTCGATGAAGAGGAGTCTGGCGTAGGCATCTCGGTTTTCCTGATGGGACAGGGTGAGGTGGAAAGTGGTGTATATTGCGTTGTCTGTGGACTGGTTGGTTCTCTAAGCTGTACTGTAACTGTAGGGGGTCCAGATTTGTGGGGAGGCGGGCCTTAATGTGTTCTAAGACCAGTGAGAGCGAGTGAGAGCGAGGGACGGAAGTCATTCATGCAGACTGGGTTGGGTTTCTTGGGCACAGGTATGATGGTTGCACTCTTGAGGCAGATGGGCACTACTGCTTGGCTGAGGGAGATGTTAAAGATGTCTGTGAAGACATCCTTCAGCTGTTCTGCATAGTCCTTGAGAACATATCCAGGTATGTTATCTGGACCTATTCCGCTCTCTGGCTTCAGGTAACTGGGAGATTGACCCACACCATCTCACCTTCATGAAGGTGCTGGGTAATGGTCAGTACGGTGTGGTGAAGTACGGCAAGTGGAAGGGTCGGCATGAAGTGGCTATCAAAATGATCAAGGAAGGCTCCATGTCAGAGGATGACTTCATCGAGGAGGCCAAGGTCATGATGTGAGTGTGGGTTTGAGGCGATTGTTGGCAGTCAACACAGCTCAATGGAGGCATCTTGTGCATGTCATCTTGTGTGAAATGAACTGCACCATAGGTGTTGCAATTTAGTCTCCTTTGTGCTTGGTCAAACTAGGAGACTCTGTCACCAGAATCTGGTTCAGCTGTATGGTGTCTGCACCAAACAAAGGCCCATTTACATCGTGACAGAGTTCCTCTCCAGTGGCTGTCTGCTTAATTACCTCCGGGATACACTCAAGAATCCAACGGCAATCCAGCTCCTGGAGATGTGCAAGGATGTGAGTGAGGGTATGGCCTACCTGGAGTTACATCAGTACATCCACAGAGACCTGGTAAGTGCCAGAATGCTCTGCTCTGCTTAATAAACCATAAAACCATGTTCGTCCCCATGTATATCCATCCATCATTTGTTTTCAGGCTGCTAGGAATTGCCTGGTCGCTGCTAATGGGACAATAAAAGTCACTGACTTTGGAATGTCAAGGTAAGAATTCCACAATTCTATTCTTTAACTAAAATCATCAGTGGTAAGATCTAACATAATAGAAATAATATATAGCTGGATATTTACTCCAACAGTTCACGTTAAGAACCATGCTAAATGCCACAATGGCAATGCAGCCTAAAGAAGATGTAGACTAGGTGCCTTGTTATGTAACTCCTATACCCAAATGCCATACTTTAACCCTTTTGCACGTACAGTGAAATGGGTATGATCATTCTAGAGTCATCCCTATAGTGCATGGTCAAACCGGTGTGATTAGAACACTAGATTGAAACGGCTATTTACAAGTGATGCAACAAAGAAACGTTCATTGTAAACCCATTGCTTTTTCACATAAAAACATTCCACAAATACAATATGATTATTTTTCAATGCAGATTCGCATATGTTACAACATAAGTAGCATAACACAGTTCTGACTCTCAAATTGGAAAAATTCTAGTTAACGTTAGCTTTGAGGAAACAGTTCTGACTCTCAAATTGGAAAAATCCTAGCTAACGTTAGCTTTGAGGAAACAGTGATTTAATGTTAGAAAGTACAGCAAATGTTGTACATAGCAAAACTATGAGAAGCTTAATAACGTGTATGTTATTAAAATACTGAAATCCTGTGTTTCTGGGTGTGATTAAATATTTCAATATATCAAATACTGTGGTATTCCATTTTTTTTCTATGTTATACTTGCTTAGTCAACTGAGCAGCACGACTGCACTGATGCATCCACGGATAAAGCAAGTTTATTCATCTCCAAAATAACGTATACAAATATTTACTATAAACAATTTATATCACATCATGTATTCTTAAAACTATATTTTGAAATGAGACAGTTAACATTTATGTATCTATATTTCTGAGTACCACGAAGCATATCCACATTCGCTGATGTTTCGCCCACCAAGGGAAATGAACAACAGACTATTGTGTGTGCACATACAGAATACTGGGTTTGGGTATACATCTGCTGCTATTCTATATGTACTAAACCAGTTTTAGTAAAGGATAGTAGTTCAGATATTAACCAACTTCTATGCCTTCTTAGTTGGTATAACTAACTGGGCTGCTAGCACTGGGCAGAAAGTCTGTTTATTATGACGTCATAACCAATTTCTAGAACGGCAGATGTGCACAAGCTAAAATAAGTCACGCTAGGGGGCAGTTGGAAATATTTTAGAAAGGGTTGAACACAGTTTCTAGGTCCATCTCCTTGCTGTTCCTGGCCTGTGACATCTCTCTTCTTCCCACCTGTTTCAGATATGTACTGGACGATGAGTACACAAGCTCTGTAGGATCGAAGTTTCCTGTGCGTTGGTCTCCCCCAGAGGTCCTGCTCTACTGCAAGTTCAGCAGCAAGTCTGATGTCTGGGCTTTCGGTCTGTCTGAGTCACTTTCATCTCTCACTCTCCTCTGCCCTTCCCTTTACGGCACGCATCTGAATTGTATTTGCTTGCGATGATTTAACATTCCTTTCTTCTCAGCAGGGCTTTTTGGAGTTGGCTTACTGGATTGTTCCTCATTTTTCTCACCCACCTAGGGGTCCTGATGTGGGAGGTCTACACCCAGGGCAAGATGCCCTATGAACGCCTGAGTAACACAGAGATTGTGGATAGGGTGTCTGGTGGCCTGCGCCTGTATCGCCCCCAGCTGGCCAATGAAAGAATTTATGGTATCATGACAAGCTGTTGGCATGAGGTGAGTGCTGTACTCTTGATGAAATGCATCAGAACCAGTCTTTTGGGTAGCCTCTCCACCATTTTTTAAAAGAGATCAATCAGTGACAAGAATTTTTTTATTTTTTTTGTTTTTTGAGTCCTCTACTATACCAGCATCCTTGCCACAACCCTTTGTGAAACGCTTTTCATTCTTAGCTCCTAACTTTGTGCGTTGAACATCATAACATATGTTAATTTCGTTGATTCTTAGAAACCAGAAGAGCGTCCAGCCTTTCAGGACCTTGTGAAGACTATTGAAGATTTGCTGTATGACCTTCAGTGAGAGGGCATGTCAACCATGGACATGTACCAGTCCGCTTCTTAAACTGCTATTGCCTCACAGAAGAAAAGTGCTCAAGAGCCTCTAATATGATGATGATCTGACACAGTCACTAGTAGCAGGACATCCACACATCTGAAGATCTGGAGGGCTAGGCCTCTGCTCATGCAAGTAGTCTTCAGCTACAGATCTCAAAAGGACCAAAACAATGTGAACTGCAGATTAATTTAAAATGCTTGTGCTAATGGAAAGCTACGGGACTAATCTCTAGGCCTCTGAGTATATTTTCGATAGGTGACCACGATGTGCAAATGGTCTTTTATTTTATGTAGATGGTAATAGACATAAGCAGCAACTTGGTTCATTCTTAATTCATTGTGTGATACACAATGTTTAAATGGTGCAGATAAGTGTTGTTTCAACAAATGAGAATTCATGCCTCGCATTGTAGACCATGCTTTAATAAATTTGGACTACAGTCAATTTATCTGGGTGTGGATAATTCAGTTTGTGAATTACCTGGGTAAGGGTCAGGAAGCAGACACATTATTGACAAAGATGGCAACAAATTATGCTACCACTGAAATTAAAACTAGAATTAAGCCAAATAATGCATGTTTGTTGTTGTTAATGGTAAATGTTACTTGTCTATATAAAAGGAATATAAAGAATTAAAATGACATTTTGTGGATTATGTATGTTTTCAGTCATTCATACCACTTCACACTTCCCTTCATGAACCCAGATAATCAGGAACTCACCATTTTTGTACTGCCCTGTACTTTTCTCTCACAAACAAAGAATGCTACATGAAAAATTGTCCTTGAGGTCTATATATTGTGCTTTGTACAAGTCTGGTTGGTAACAAAAACAGTAGAAACAGTTATCAAAAATAGGATTAATACATATTGTTATTAAAATGGTAGTAGTAACTAATGCTAACCATAAACTAGAAGGCTTTGACAAGACTCTGAAAAGACTTTTAAAAGACTAAATGTAAATGTACTAAAGTCTGACACCCTCTCACATCTAAAGACAATGTGTCATTAGTCACAGAGTTTTTAGTCACAGACTATGACTTTGCAAAGACTGGGGATCTTGCAGGGTCACTATTTGCAAGACTGCAACTAGATTCCTTTTGAGATTATTTCCCATCATGCTCCTGGCAGAAATTTACAAGAAGAGAAATGGAGCACAAGCAGAAGCAGCTTTTGGCCACAGCTGCCCTTGTGTGTGCTGTGATTTCTACGGCAAAAACAGTCAAAAAGAAAAACACATGACACCGAAGAATGTGAACACGACCCTGGTTGTGTGAACGGGGACAGCAATTTCTGTCCGTTCTACAAACGGAATTGGAGGTGAGTTATGACAACTAGCTCAGTAATTCATATTCTCATGACTTGTTCTGCCATGCAATATGGCTAAAATGCACAACTTATTGACCAATATTGTCATTTAATCATAATCACCAACTAATTGGTTACAATCACCTGTTGTTTACTATCAATATGTCTGTGATCGAACACTATAAGTAGATAGTTTGTAATAGCACCATGCATGGCTATCTATTCATAACATTTCATCAGGTGATGGTCATTAAATAACAATGGTGGCCAATTAGCTGTGGCATGGTGCCATATTGTATGACAAAACATGTCATGAGAATACTATGACTTGGCTCTGTGCTACTACTTTTGGATTTGGTGGAATATGATTCAGTTAATTATAATAATAATTATAGTAATATATAATAATAATTAAAATATAATAATAATTGCAGGTTCCGAGAGCCCCCAACCCCCCATGGAGTCTACTCCATGTCCATCTCGGTCTATCTATTCCTGTATCCGCTTTGCTGTTTCCTGTTTGGTGCTGAGAGAGCTCACCTATTGGTTGTTGACAACGTCCACGCTTGAAAGTCATTTGGTGTAAGGCCAGCATAAATTGCAGTTAAAAAGGACTCTACACATGTGTTTCATTTTAATGTAAATACTAATGTTTAAAAATAAATACTTAAATATTTGAGCTTCTGAAGCAACATGAGAGGTCTAACAAAGGGGTAAAACAGTTGTTGCCAAAATTGCAGGTGCATCAGTCACAGAAAGGGCAAAGAAGGACAAGTTGAAAATCATGACCACAGGTGCCAAAGAAGAAAAAACTGCATCAGGAAAGAGGAACGGTGATTTCAAGTCAAAGCTCGCTGACAGGGATAGACAAACACTTTGTTACAAAATACGACAAACCAACAGGCTCAAAAATTACCACAGAATTGACTCTACACCTGTGATCCAGTCTAAAAAAACTGCATATAGTGAGCTTCAGGGAGCTTATATTTACAGTAGGGCTGACAATCAGAAACCACTTGAAACCAGCCAATGTGTAACCCATAACCTGGTTCAATGAAATAACCTGGACTTCTGAGCACTGGAAGAAAGTAATATGGTCTAATAAATTGTCTCTTATTCCTTTTCCTACATCTGGATGGGTTCATTGTTGGAGAAAGCCAAAGGCCAAAGCCTTCAACCTGTATTACCTGTTGCCAGCTAAGATAGCGGTGGATCTGTTATGGTATGAGAAGTCACCTCATGGGAGTCATTGAATCAGATTACTCTGCGTGGCAGAATTATGGCCAAGGAGTGCAAAGCCATTTTAGGTGACCAGGCTCAGCCTATGGTACACCTCAAGATGTCCAGATTCAAGAGTGGCTACATAAATACCAGGATGAAGTCCAACTTCCACCACCTCCCCAAGTACAAGATCTAAACTTAATTGAACCTTTATGGGAAGTTCTGGAACACAAAGTGTAGAGTAGATTTACACCTCCTTCATCTCTCAAAGAACTGAGAGGTAGCTATACTTCTTAAAGAATTGTCCAGTATCCAACTAGATACATTCCAATACTCACATAATAGCAGATTATAATAAGGAATGAAGTTGTTCTGAAGGAAATGGGCAGCCCAACTCCTTATTAATTAATAATCATATATTGTTTGGTATTTCTATTATTTTGTCTACTCCCTGTCGCTACTTTCATCTGATGTTATTTCCCACGATAGCAAACCACTGTTAAATGCATTTCGTATAACGTACTTTGTCTGATTCAAAGACCGATCATTCACATGAGTGCCCTTAACCCCGGGATCTCAAAGGCAAGATACTGAAGGCGCAGCTGAGCTCGTCTGAGATGATTTAACACGTTAAGCTGAATACATAATGTTGCACGATTCTGTTGCAGTTTCAGCATCTTTGTTAAAGTGAACGCTTGTTATGGTTTCCCTTGTGTTGGAATGAATGACACATTTGCGTTTGATAAAGAAATGATTAACTTAACCATCCTCGAATTGGATATGAATAGTCATATTTAAAAACTACAGAACATAGCCTACTCTGGCATTATTTATATCTGTTGCAAAATAATTTGGAAATAATGTGGCTTACATCTTCTGATGGAAATTCTGCACTCGATGTATTTTGCGTAACCTGGCTGAGCGAAGCGCTAAAATTATGACCAAATGGCCAGTGTTGTACGTATTAGGAACGAAATTAGGATTTCTATATTACTCTACGAGTATCGTATCGCTTCACCAGCGCAAGTGTTTAGAGGGGTTGCCAAGTACGTATGCAAATCCATCCTGGGTTAATTGCGCCAGAATTGTAACCAAATACCTCTGCAAAAATCTAGTCTCTTAAAAGTTCAACCATGCCACCCTTTTCTCACTTTTCATTCGTCGATGTTCGAATAGAGGGTTTTAACTGGCATCACTACTTCCCAACAGCGCTTGCAATATCGTCATTTTGCTTCCTGTGGGCGCACGTCTCCTGATTGGGCAACGTCCTTTCTGCTTCCTACGAATCTTTCAGCCTACAGTAACCACGGACCAAGACACGTGAAGGTCGGTGATTCTGTGCTGTGGAGGAAATTGCATGAGTATACTGTAATTGTACTTACCTAATAGTAGGGACGCTGTGGGTAAATGGATAGCCAAGGCGTCACAGCAGATCCCCAGCTCCAACAGTTTATTGAAGTGGAATCACAAAAGCAGAGGTTTCAACAGCTTGTACATCAGATGACCGAAGTCTGCTGGGTAAGCTGACAGGCATTATGCCGTTTGTTTTGCTTAAGCAAGATAGCTAGCAAACGTATTATTTGCATGCGTATAAACGGAGAAAAATTTCGTATCCTACCCAAGTACCAAGATCAGTCAACACGCAGTTTAAATATTTTATAGTTTGCCATGTTGCCGCCACAGCAGCAATGTTGTGAGCAAGAAACCATCGCTCCTGTATTGACACAAGGGCCTTGCAGTATTTCCATGGCCGTCGTTAAAGGCCAAGAAATACTGGCACTATTTCGATAAAACATTACGCCCTTTTAAGTCGCTTTTGTTTACAACATTTGTATTATCCTTATAACCGCCAATTACGTAACTGTCCTTTCTCCGTCACTGTTTACCAGTGTGAAAACTCAGCAGTCTACAAACGTCTTGGGTTGGCGTTGCTTAATTCATGCTTGAGTATTCTGCCTAGATGAGAGATTCCACTGTCTCTTTGTCTGTGCAGGAGAAATGCATGGAAAAGCCTGGCCCAAAGTTGGATTCCAGGACAGAAGCATGCTTTGTGAACTGCGTTGAACGCTTCATTGACACAAGCCAGTTCATTTTGAACAGGCTGGAGCAGACCCAAAGGAGTCGTGGTTCCTTCTCCGAGACCATGTCTGACTAGCTGTAGCTTGACCATAGGCTAGACAGCCAGCCAACCAGACAGACAGAACTCTGCCTAACACTGAACTGTGGGCAGATGGGTACCGGCCAGGTTGTGCAATGCGAACTGAGAAGGGCCGTGCAGAAAGCAAAAGGGAAGATGTTCTACAGTGCCTCAGCAGCTGTTCTTTGTGCCATTTTACTAGAACCTTTGATCCTGATTTCCACCTCAGTTCCACCCTTCTATGCAGGCCCTGTTGATGTGTTATTGCAGTATCCCTGTTTGTGGAGAAAACCCTGCAGTTGCCTTTCAGAAGTGAGTCAGCACAGAGGTGATGCCACTGAGCGTGTAACAGGAGCTCCCTTCACCTACAGCATTGCAGATCTGATTAGCTGATGATGATTCGCCTGATGAGGAGCACTCCAACAACAAGAGCAAATCGTTGCAGCACAACTCTGCAAAACAGGGGCACAACAACCCAAGCTATCCAACTACGGAAATCCAAGTACTATTGACAGAAAACAGTATTTATTCAATTGTATTTGTATTGCAAACTGAAAAATCCATTAAAGTGAAATGACTCCTCTCTCTGTTCTTACCCATTCTTCTTACCCAGAGTAGCCGTTCTCATGCAGTACATAATTAAAAATTATTTTTTAATTATGTACTGCATGAGAAGTTTTATTGTGTTAATTATGTTTTGCAATGGTCTTTAAAAATAGTTTTATTTTACTCAGCAACAAATTTCAGTGCAAGGTTTGAGGAGGGGCAAAGGGTGGTCTTGTGAGTATTTCTGACGTTTAAAGGGCATGGATTTGCCACTGTGAAAACTAAAGTTGCTCATGTTAAAGCTCTCAGTCTCTTTACTCTAAAAGAGAGGTAAGTCTGTCAGGGTAAAACATAAATCCAATTGTACATCCAACATGTTTGTCTCTAAGTGAAAAGAATGCACTGACACATATGGCCAATCACTTCAAAATGTGACAACAAAAATGTTTAAACGAATGTATCGCAACATATAATTTGTTTGTAAATCACAAAATTCAGGTGACAGACCTCTGACTTTGACTGAAATTATTATTGGCAAAGAATAAGGAATTAATATGGAATGTGCACTATATGTTCAGGCCTCACAAGAAAAGTATTTGGCAAGATCGATGATTTTAACAACGTTAATATACACAAACAGATTATGTAGACAGAATCTTTTGTGCAGTATTGTACATACAAAATGTCTGAGCATAAATGGCAACACTCAAGATAAATTCATTTATGCAGTAGGAATATAACTACCTAGTTCCTCTGTTAATTTTGCACAAGTAACAGGCACACAATTCTACGGTCATGAACACTACAGTACATTCTAACAAACCAGCTGAGATAAAACAGACTATAGGAACTGTCAGAATTGATTTTAAGTATTTACTCTCAAATTCAAATTTCCTTCTGAAAATGCAAATGATTAAAATGTTAATAAAAACACTGATTTTTTTAATGAAAAAAATCTACACATTCAATAAAGTCAGAAAAACTGTGGCAGACTTTAAATACACACTCTCACATTTGGTGGAAAAAAATGTAAAAATAAATATTCTTAATGAGTCACCAAGATTTACATATATAAAACCAAGGCACATTTTCCTGGAAGACTTCACTAACATTATGGCAATCTGTGGCTAGTTAATAAAAAGTACAGTGTATTAGACTCATAAAAAGAGAAAAATATGACTGCATTGTAATATAAGGTTTTGGTAAAGGATTTAGGTATTCAAAAAGTGACTGTTCCTCTCTACCGAGTACCCATTGGCAGCCCCCTTCCTAGTGGGCTGCACACCCTCATGATTGGGCATCTCCTGATTGGGCAGGGCTGCATAGGACTGACCCCAGAAGGGTCCCCGATGATCCTGGCGCAGGAAAAGCGGGAGGGTGTCCCAGTTGAAGGTGATGTCCTTGAAGGCGTGGAGGAGGAAGATACCCAGGATGATGGTGAGGAAGCCGCTGACCGTGCCTATGGCGCCGTCCGCCGTCATGCGGAACCACTCCTTGAAGAGGATGGCAGAGCAGGCCATGACCGAGGTGGTGAAGAAGACATAGTAGATGGGCGTGACGATAGAGGTGTTGAAGATGTCCAGGGCCTTGTTCAGGTAATTGATCTGCATGCTGACGCAGGCCACCAGGAGCACGAGCAGAACCCAAAACAGGGGCTCCTTCAGCACGGCCTTCCCCGAGAACAGCTCCTTAATGCCAATGCCCAGGCCCTTCACGCAGGACACAGAGAGGGAGCCGATCACTGAGCAGATCAGGATGTAGACCAGCACATTCTTCTGCCCATAGCGGGGAGCGGCCACGAAGATCAGGACTATGCTGCTCACCACGACGCACACGGCAAATATGATGAAACCTGCAAAACACCAAAGAGTTTAGTCCATCACAGCCTATAGACGATGCAGACTTTATTACACCTTCAAACAAGCACATGAAAGCCCTGCAAAAAACTATACTCAAGAGAAAATGTTCTATAATTACTGCCTTTTACTTTTCTACATATGGACTCCTATTTTTTACATCGTTCCTGATTTCTTTGCTCATGTTTCATGCAGCTTCTTTGAACTCTGATGAGTCAACTGGACATAAAGGGCTGTCACACCTGGGTCTTTAAGCTTCTCTGCCATGGCGCTCAGCGAGGCCACCTCCTCTTCCTGTGGGGCATGCAGGACCATCACAGTGGAGCCCAGGATACACAGCAAGCAGCCAATCTTCCCATGAACATTCAGCCTCTCGTTTAGGAAATAGGAGGACAGCACCGCGCTGTGGGTTCAAAGGAAAGCAGACAACTCCTCAGCTGCAAACATCAGCACATATAACCACAAATGCCAACTTCTGCTCTTTGCACATGACTGCAGCCGCTCTGTGTTCTGCATCGTGTCAATAAAAATTAGACTTTTTCAGTGCCAAAGCAAAAGCACCAGTGTGTACCAGTTAAGTTTCAAGATTCAGCTGACAAAATCACAATATATGCTTTTGTAGTAACTTTTTCAGACTTCTTTGTAATTCCTCACATCCCCCTGTATCCCCCATACAACCCCGTGCTCCATTCACTTACCTCACTAAAACACTTAGTGCTCCCAAAGGTGTCACCAGTGTGGCAGGAGCAAAGGCATAAGCAGCAAAGTTAGCTGCTTCTCCTGCTCCCACTGAAAAATATGAAACCATCCAAATAGTTCTTATTATTACTCTGCTAGAATACATGGGCAGATTGAAAACAGAGACCGCTTGTCTCGTACGTATTCTCACTTAGTTGGCTGATGAATGTGTGCTTTTGTGGAGTTTCCAAGTATGTGCCTCATTATGTGGGCCTTAAGGTTTAGCTAGCATGCAAGACAGCTGAATTCCAAGCAGGAAAATAACACATTGTGTGAAACAGAAGGAAGCTGAGGGAAAGGCGGGGGGATGTCTGTAAACACGGACTACTTAGTATATCGACAGAACTCTCCAGAAAAAACATCACAATTCAACAGCGAGAAAACAAAGAAAATGTTAATGTATATATAAAAAGTGGAAGTAAAATGCAGCTATCTTACTGTGTGTTTCAACAGCTGATCTATTATATGAATTGTGTATTTAAGATGGCGAAATATCCACTAAGTTTCTTACTTGATATGAGTCCTGCCCACCATAGCCACTCTTTCAGGTATGCGTGTCCACCTTGTCCTAAACGCAAGAAATATGTTCATGTTAAATCTAAAACCGAGAGAGATCAGGGAGTTAACGATTAGTTTGAAAAGACAGACTATCTAGCCAGCAACCACCTTTCAGATGGAACTATTTGTGAATGTTTATAGCATTAGCTAGCTAGCTGGCACTGGATAGAGAATCTCGAACATATATGTCCAAAGAATATATCTCGCTGAGCTAGATAACTCGCTATGTAGCTGACAAGTAAAGGAGTGGTTACCAGCTCTCGTTGAGCCCCTTTTCGTTAATCGCAAAAGACCCTTTTTCTTCAATATAAAGCTCCCGCCGATGAAGATACTGGAGCTGACTGCCAGGGAGAGGCCAATGTAGAAGTCTAGTCGATTGACAACATCGAGATCCATAGGTAACTGTTCCGTTACTCCGCCAATAATTTCCGTGTTTAATTAGCTATTCTGATAATAACTTACACGCTAACTAAATAATTGCATCTGGGAAGCTTTCATTTGGACGTTGTAATCCACTTCTCACACCAGCTAGTCAATCGAGCTAGCTCGCTAGCTGACCACTTCCTTGTTAGCTACGTTCGCCCCCTACACAGTCTGCTCTTACTCAAAGTCGTTTAGTTGCGTTTCGACACTTTGGTCTCACAGTTAGGTACCATTAAGATTTCGTCTCTCGACGGGGAATTGACAGTCCTGCTGTTCACAGCGTATATTTTCATGCGTGACTGTGACACGTAGTTACACATCAACAGGTGAAATGCCGGGATGTTTTTAACCAGCTGGCTACACGGTGAACACCAGTTGTGAGGTATTTGGGTGCAGGGACGTGCGCCTCTGGAGTTGCCATAATCGGTAAAATCCCCCAGGCACGGGGGAAGTAAGATGCTGGCTATATGGGGTGTACATGGTTGAACGGAACTGACGTAATTATGGCTCTTGAACGTTTACTTACATCCAATCAAAACATTCACAACTTAGGTGATACACAGGACAAGCACAGTTTGGCATGGAAACATTGACATTTACACATTACAATATCTTATTTCTTCACTCACAGACCTACAGTACATCAGTACTAGTCAATCACATCTGCAGAGCCTTGAGACACCTCTCTGGTGTTTCCCTGTGTCTTTGTATGTTTCATTATAAGTTATATGGTAGTTGACATAATATTGTGTTTCTATCCTGGAAATTGTGTATCTATCCCCAAAACACTGAAAACTCAATTAAAATATAAATCTATGCTTGATCATTTTATGTTATTTTGACCTATATTTGATAAGTGCACAATATTCATATACATAAGTGTGAGTTCTTAAATTTGGGACAGTTTTGTTTAAGATTACATGCTGGATTCTGCAAGGATCTTAAAAGGCTCGTCACCAAGGTTAGCTACCTATCTTTCTGGACTTTTGTTTTCTGCTTTGGCTCTAGCGGGAAGGGTCAGTTTTGAACAAAGATTTTGCAACTTGTGAACCCTACACCCACGTTATATTTCTTCCACAAGTAAGAAATCTTAGGCAACCCAGTGTAACTGTACTACACCTCTGAAAAATTACATTAGCCTCTAATCAAGAACCATAAGTTGACACAACATTCAAACCTGCATCTCAGCACTTTCAGAGAGCACAGCTTTCCCTAGCTAGGAGCAATCACTGTTTAGATAAGTCACCCTAACAGCATCTGAAGTATGATACCAGTTGTTCAAATAACTTGAAAAATGCAACTTCTGCTTTGCACCTACCTTATTAACTCTAGACATTTCCCACATGCTTGTCGCTTTCCTCTATGTTCTTCCCCTCTGTCTCAGTTGCATCTCTTTCATCCCTTTTTGAAATACCTTTTCAACGAGGTCATCGACCTGACCCAGAACTGTACTTGTTTACAAATTCTACAGTAAAATGTTTTCATACCATGAATACATTGGCATATATCATAGCATTAATACAGTGCATAATGGATGATCTATTTTCCTTCATGTTCCTTTCAACAGCCACATATGAAGGCCTGAAGGCCTAAAGGTTGGCCACTCCTGTTTTAGAGAAATTAATCTAATCGGGAACATTAACACCTGAATAGTGACATTCTCATTAAAAACAGTGCACTTTTTCTGGTTTTGTTGGCCAATTGGCATTGACATTCAATAGTGTCAGTAATCCCAAATTAAGAGTGGGTGATGATATGTTTTTAAGTGAGCATTGATTAATAATTAATAATGAATAATATCTTAATAAATAAAACACAACCAGCAAGAGAAATGATTCAAGTACATGACTAAGCACTCCATTCAAAGTTTCAACATATTTAAATCAGCCAGATGTTATAGAGGATTGCGTTAGTTCTCAGACATCTTCTGCACTTGTGGGAGGACTACTTAGTGTTGCAGGCAAAGCAAACTATTGTTAGACCTGAACGTTAAAACCTGTCTACTGTTATATTTCAAGAACTCATGCTTATCAGATGTAATGATCTAGGAGGCTAACGTTGTGTCTATTGTTTGCTGTAGACCTAAGCATTGCAATTTATCTAACCTTGGAAAACATTGTCATGTCTGTGTGTAGGTGTGAAAGGAGGCAATAAAACAGAAAATATTTTTTTCCAACATGATTTCATTATTGTACAGTATGTCCTTTTTAATTTTGCAATGAAGAGTTGCCATGAGATATATATCTCTTGTTAATTTAGTCCATTTTAGCTCAGTTTTGCAAAAGGGAAAGTAGGTGTTTGGGATCTGACTATGGGCTTGAGTTAAGGGATGTAAGGGAATTTAAACTGAGACAGCTGGGTTGGTCGAGAGAAAGAAGTGAATTGAGGGAATTGCTGTAAGAGAATATTGAATTAGGAACTGTGTGTTTTGAATTGACTTAAAATTGGAATTGAGAGGAACTGAATCTGAATTAAAAAGAAAAACTGGTGTGGAACTGGAATCAAATTGATGGATTGAAGGAATCTAATTTAATTGAATTTTATGGAATTGACCCTAGCCCTGATAGTGCATTTTGTACTGTAACTCTAGCATGTTTCCCTGTTGTACAGCTGTGTGTCCATATTGATGTATCACCAAATGAGGCATGTTTGTTTTTCACAAGAAAGTAAGAAGTAAACTTTGTCTGTTTGCTGTCCCTGTAGCTGATGGCTGTTACAGCCTGAGTTGGGGTCAATTCTGTTTCAGTTCAATCAATCCAGGGAATGAACTGAAATTCAGTTCAAGAATTGAATATTTCCCAACATATTTTTTGAACATTAGTGAATTAATTCATAGAATTTTATTTTCTGAAAGTGGGAATTACTGAATTCCTGAGTTCCATCACGTCACTGTGCTTTGGACCAGCACAGCATTGAGTGGACTCCCGAGACTAAAAGTAATCCATGATCATTTTTGTAGAATTTTATGTCTGTCTAATTTATGTTTTAAAGAAATGTTTAATGTGTGTTTTTATTTACTATTGATAAATTTCTTTCTGTTGTTGTTTTAATGCATAATTAGCACTGTGAAGAAAATGGATTGTTAATATTTTTGATATAGACAAAATGACGTTTTTTATGACGTAAAGTTAGGATGTGCTTAGCGACCTACTCTGATCAGTTCAATGTTCTTAAGTTCTTATAATGGCTCCTCGTTAATGTTACAGACTGCTGTAGGGTGTATGTGGAGACATCACTTGTGCTAAACTGATGTTTTTTTTTCCTTCTCAGTAGCGAATATAACCAATTGACCTGCAAAACTAATGTTATGGTCTGTAGTAATTTCCTCTAAAGGAACAAGAGGAACAAAAGATTCAAGATGCCTGCCAAAAAGAAGGTATCATTACATTTTTTTCCTTTGAGCCTTTTTTCCTTCATCCTTTGAATTTCTCGCTGATGTTACACAACAGTCCTGTCCGGGCATTATTCACAAACCTAATTTACATTTCTGAAAAACCGTGGTTTGAAAGTAAGACTAAGATTTACATATAGATAGCATTCTGTCTTCATTTGCCCCAAAGATATGCAACAAAGCAGTTTAGCCAGATCTTTGATCAAAATGACAGAAAGACTGAGCGAGTGAAAGGATCCCACTCTGTCCTTTCAATAAATCACTTAAGGAGCAGTGCAGTATTGATTATTTTCGCTTCCTTAATCTCTAAATGTGCTTCTTGGCATGCTTCCAGCCCCCTCACTTTAAGTGCTGAGTCCTGTGGGTTTGTGTGGGTTTGTCAGAGAGTTCGTGGAAGGCTGATGTCTGACCTGATTTGTACTGCAGTACATGACGTCCTGTAATGTGAAGAAGGAGGTGAAGAGACAGCTGAGCACAGATATACAGAGGTGGGCAGCGTCCGTGTCCTGCTCATTCAGACCTCCCTCATAGCATGCATGAAATACCGTTACTGAGTGGCCTCATTGTGAGCTCAGAATTCTATATTACTGAATAGCAAACAGACAGACTGACTTGAACAATCTCTTGAAAGGGTTAACATGCACAACACATAAGATTCACTTTGACCTGGACCTTGGGCAAGGATGACATCATGGAGGATGAAACCAAGGGGCCAAGTAACCCTGGATCAGTCACCAGCCCGGACTTTCTTGTGGACACAGGGCACAAGTACAACATTTCATCTGCTAAGGCCAGGGTGGAAAGCAGAGGAGAGCCAATCAGAGGGATTTCCAATGCAGCAAAGACTATAACAAAAAATGTCCCTCAGCTCATTTTACCATAAACAGCAGAAGCCATCCTGACTGATTTCCACCATTGTGTGAGTCAATGGCAGGCCAACATGACAAGCAACAGGACATCTTTTAAAAATCAATAAAAGCAGGCAAGAAGAGGAGGAGGAGGAGGAGGGGAGCCAGCAATAGAATGAGAACTTCAACATCACGGACAAGGACCTGATGGGGCAGCTGGACGAACACAACAAGTCCTGTGGAGCACTGGTTGCTCAGACGCCTGGTGACAATACACATGGTCTGTCTTTTGATAGATATGTTTGACTATGTAAGAAATGTGAGAGTAAACCAACAGAGTATAAATAATCAATGGACTCGTTGTTATTATGGAAGGGGGAATAATTATGCTTTTTGTAACCTGCAGCAGCCGCTTGATGTGAATCATGCTGATTTTTCCAGGTCGGGGCTTGTATTGTTCCACAAGGGGGAGTTATAGTCACATGGTCAAAAATGAATCAGGCCCTGCCTTCACAAAGCTACATTTGGAGAACACACATATACACAAACACACGAATACATATGTATGTATTGTGAAGGATAAAATATTGTTTATATGTGTTAAAAGAGAAACCTCATCCTGGCCATAGGGAATCAGTGGCTACAGAATGCAGAGTACCCCAAGCACTGATCTCAACTCAACTGTGATCAAGCGGGTGTTCACTGCTTAAACAGAACAGGGGTAAAACATGCCACCTCACATTCATCCAGATCAAAACTGGACCCTCCTCATCCACAGTGTGACCTGTAGAGGAAAATGCAGGGATGTGACATAAATGACAGGCTATCTTTTTTTCCCGCAGTGACGAGTACTAGGAACATAACTGTGTGACCACCACCAGTTCCCAGCAACATTCAGCACTATTGCTGATGCGGCAGGCATGGAGGGCAGCCTCAGTCATTGCTCAACCTCCAATAAACAACACTCTTATAACTTATGCAACCCTGAGTTATTTTTCTTCCAAAAACTGTAAGTGTTGCAAGTTTACTCTCAGCCTTCTCGGTTCAATTCACAAATGGCAGTTAAGCAATACACTGCCATGCCAACAGCTCCTTTGGGCACAATCCCAGTGTGTATAATGTCCCCAGTCTCCTGCTTTCAGACATGAAATATATGTAGGCAAATGCACAAAATGGAATGAGACACTATCCTGTACCAGTTTTTTTTTTTTGAAAAGCTGAGAACTACCCATCTCTCATGCCATGACTATGTGTAGGGATTCACATGTTTGTTTTAAAATCAGTTCTAGACATGAGAGAAATGATCCAGCATACAGCATACTCTGTGTAGAAGTTAAGAAGTTTGACCTTGAGGGTACTGTAGACAGCATTACTAGCTGCCAGCGGGAAAGGCTTAGAATAAAGGGTCAAAACACCAAGGGGAAGCTAGCTTTAATCTGCAGACCTAACACTGAGTAAACCTGAAATACTGCATCAGAATGTGTCCCCCCTGTCCTCCTCTGATCCCGTGCTGCTCATCATTTTAATTGTCTGTGTTTGCTGTGGACAAATAAACACAAATAAGAGTTTAGAGGGGATTGTTAATCAGCAGCTGCTTAGCCCCTAATTATACTCCAGCGTTACTCATCAATCACTTCTCATTTTCTGCTTCAACAGCTGGCGTTACTGCCAGAGTAGTAATGCTAATTGAGAATTGACCAGCAGAGGGCACTACAGACACAGTGCCAAAAAGGAGGACTAGCAGAGACCTCAGAGAAACAATTTATATTCTCAGTGGAAGACCATCCACAGCTACTGTCCTTTACATATGGCTCTGGCCTCTCGTGCCATCTTCTACTCTTGTGCAGAAGAATAAATCTGCGGATTGTGCCATGTTTTAAGTATGGGGTGTTTTAGTAATTCTATGTATCAGTCTTAAATTATGTTCACGTGCCAGTAGTGATGTAGTGAGCTACCATGAGAGCACTTTATTTTCTTACATAGATCTATTGCCTTTTTTGCTTGCATCCTGTAAAGTGCTCCTCCTATGAGGATGATGGGAAGATTCATGATAATAGATGCAACTCTAGTTTTTAACTCACTCTGGGTCAAGGATAAAGGAGAAAGCAAATACTACAGATCTTGATGATTACATATTCTAGTACTTGACATTCTCTAATTCCAATCACCTGTTTCTACAGTTCAATGGAGGATTCTGCTCAACAGTTTGGTTGAGAAAGTGGCACACCACAGCCAGATAATCTCACCATCTGGAAAGCAGGATGCTCATCTATAATTTGGACGTGGGGAAGGGGAAGGATTAATTCGTTCTTATAAAAGGTCTGTCGAGACAACATGAGATGATCCTCTACTGATTTATTTTGTAGGATATTCTGACTTCATTTGTCAGTGTTTATCATAGACTATTCCGTCTAATTAAAGGCATCTATTTTCGTTCACTAAGATTCTCTTCATCTTCCAAATGGTTGTACGTTCGCCAATGAAAGCCTAAGCCTAAAAACAAAGAACTCAGTGCTTGTGTGTTAAAATATTAGGCATCCTCAGAATCCTGATGTTTTCCATTCCATTTATATGAACAATAGTAATATTACAATTTTGACCATTAAAATGTAGAATTTCACCGAGTCCAGATTTCCTCTTTTCATGGCACACCTTGATGAAGATGAAAGTGTGATGACGCTGTTTTTGGAGACTTGAGCTGCAACGTGTTTAAGCTTGAAGTAGCACTGCCAGCAGTACATCATCGTCACAAAACGTCTGCAGTTAACTGCTGTCCCAGGCCATAAAACTTTCTACCTGTCATCTGTGGTAGGTGACTTTCTCCACGTGGCCCTGGGTCTGGGGACAGTGCCAACATTATTTCCCACATTCAGCAGCTGTGGCCTTCCTGTGTGCTTCTGTTCTCTCAGGGTGTTGCAGTCTGCACTGAGTTCAAATGGGGCCATAATAAAAATGACTCACTTCAGCTCCGGAAAAAAAAATGGAGCACATTACCATTACCTCAGATCTGTTGCACAGTCAGTGTTTACACTGGAGATCTAGATCAAGTTCTGCTCAGAGTCACCCCCGCAAGGCAGAGTGTTGCCGTGGCCACTTTGTAAAGCCAAACCATTAGAGGTAGAGGCACCCTTAGGCCTTTCCCCCATCGCTGTCAGCCTCCTTTGTAAAACTACAAGCAAAAGCTCCACGAGTCTGTAAGTGAATGTTAATTAGCATACAAAAGGATGGGTGTCTTAATTCGGCTGCATAGGAGCTAGCCTCATGTGGCCACCTACACAGTACCCAAAAAAGGCAAATATTTCCATCAATTTTCTCTCACTTGGAAAACAAAGCAAGAGATAAATGATAAACATATTTGCAGGGTAAATCCGTGTGTGGGTCACACTGAGTAATGCAATTATTATGATGGGTGTCGTGGAGAGTGAGAGCGCTAGGCTGCTGAAGGTCTCTCTTTCAGCCAACTGCACACAGGCCTCTGTGCCTTCATGACCAGGGCGGTGCATCATGTTACCCTGTGAAAACACTCCACAGAGCATCAGAGGCCATTTGCTCCTTGGGAAACCTGTTCCAGCCTTACTCATAGGGTTATCCTGATGTCATCACTTAGAGCACAGTATTCCTAACTATGCTAACCTGCTCCTGGTTTCTATATTGTCACATCTATCATACTTAATCTTTCTTATTCAGAAATTTGCCATTCACTATGTTCTGCTCAGATGGGAAAAGGACCATGGCATCTGAATCCAAATCATAATTTTATAGTAAGCCTTACAGTACACTAACACAAGCTCTGTGCAGGTTCTGTTGTCTGGCCTTGACACACTCCGTTCCCCCAGCTAGGCTTACGCTACATTGAAAGCTTACAAGCTTGCCATACTTCCCCACATCTTTTTTCTAGAGGGCTGCTGGCCTGGTATGTACCAGAGGTGACCTACGAGCAGAACATGTCACTCTGCTGTGCTGTTTCTATCAGTCTCTCCCGATGCTATCTCAGCCGCAGAGCGAGCTGTCCCCACAGCCCAAATAAGGCGCTCGCAAATCAGCAGGCTAAACAATGACAGGCTCATACTCCCTTATCTCGTTCTGAAAGCAAGAGCGTCCCTCCACCGCGTCTCCGCAGCTTTGTGTCCGAGTCTGCCTCCCTCAGCTCCCCCGCCTCGTTCCCCCTATCTGCCTCTCGTTGTCTCTATCGCTTCCGATCTCCTGCTCGCGTTGGTCTGGCGCGCCCGCGCCATGGAGGGCTCCCTCTCTGTTTCCAGCTGGGTTGGATTTTGTTCACTCATTCCTCATTGCAGTGGTTTCATCTCGCCAGAGGCGGCAAAGGCGAAATCCTGTTATGCATTCACAGAATGAAGGATTTGACAGGACTCTCAGGGAAAAAGTAAAAGCAACAGCGATTGGCCACTGCTGGAAGTCAGTGGCCTGCGCTTTAAGTACACGCCCGAGCGATTTGAAGAGGTGTCTGTGGTTTTAACATGGCGTGACACGATTTAATGAAGCATGCAAATGAGAAGCGAGCACTCATTTCAGTAGTATTGCTGTTTGTTTCACAGGGTGTCAGTTTGGCTGTTAATATGTGCCATTACAAATTCCAGAGCAGCACAATTATTTTCACAGCAATTAAGAAGTAATGGAAATGTTATCAAATGTAGATTGTCCTAGGCAGTGAAAATTCAGTTGCAGTGTCTGCAGTGTCCTGCAGTCTCTGTTTCATGTGGGACACATGGCTTGCTGCAGCCTGACCAGAACTTGAATTTGGATTCAGCTGAGATCAGTGGTGTCGTTAGGTCTGATCATTCGGCTATAGCCCCAAATATTTTAAGCCTATCCCCGAATATTTTCACCCTGAAAGAGGGGGTGTTGATAGCAAAACAACAGACAGACTGTGTAACAGAGCAGAACTTGACTTGCAGCGTCCGAAGGTGTGATAATATTTATTTATTATAAAGGTAGATATAACCTCCCCAACCTACCGATGCCGATCTCCCTTCAAAAAAAAAAAAAAAAAAAGAAGACAAGCCCCAGGCAAACTTGACTTAGCCCCGGATCTTTTCAATAGCTAGAAACGCCCCTGGCTGAGATTAATAGCTTTATTTCATCTCCCAATATAAATCTAACTCACCTACTGACAAAATCTGTGCCCGCTGCAAGTGCACGAAGACTCTTGCCATCATGTGGAATGAGAGGGAGGATCAGAGAGTCTTCTTGATGATAGTCAATATGGGCATCATGCTGGTCCCAGTTGTGCGCCAAGGGCACCAGCTGGTCTCAGAGGGTGGGGAGGTTACTGCAACTGGGGCACCATGGCAGAAAATGAGGGCAGGAACGTGACACACTTTGCAGACACTTCCTGCATCATGCAGCAAGCATGAGTGTCATACATAAAGACCAGTGCCATCTTTCAAAATGCATAGCTGTATCCTCAGAATGCATAGAAGTATGGAATGTTTTAAGCCTATTCCAAAACTCAAGTACACCGCAAGGAGTATGTGTTAGAATTCCCAAGATGTGTTCTTGCGTACATTGAAGCATACTTATCCATTCTTGTTGTTCCCAGAAGTCCTAGCTATTTTAAACTACCTATTCAAATTTAGACTGGGGAAAAATGGAGCAGCAATGAAGGATTTTGTGTGCAGTTGTTCGTAGACAACAAGCATTTTATAGTCTGTGCTTCCTCACCTTGGAATAGTTCTGGAGATATTAATGGCTTCTTTTAAAATACATCAGGAGCTTTGATAAATGTACTCATTATACATGTAAGATCAAATGGCATAGCACAGTAATAATGGGACAGCGTTTCAAGTCTCACCAATTTTATGCATACTGCACACTTGCATACTTGATACGTACTCAGTATAATTTTTGGCAGTACATACTACCGAGTACTGCACACTTTATGGAAATATTCAGCTCATACCCATGCCCATGCTCAGACCAGACAATCTCATGCATTACATTAAATGGCTTACACAAAAGCTCAATGTGGAAGGGGAAGGGCCTGGGCATTTGACACTGACTATCCCCACATGTGCATCACGCATTGCACACTGGAGACCTGACGCAGACTCCTGCCATGAGGACAAGATACACAGTCATTTGTCCCCACTGTCTGTCACAAGGATAAGAGCAAGCAGCGGGCACAAACGCAGCAAAGAGAAGACCTGTTTGGCCATCCTGTATAGAAGTGAGGAGAGATGAAGAGAGAACAGGAGGGAACAAAAGGGAAAGAATGACAATAGCAGGGGGTCGGACAAGCTGGGAAAAAGAGTCTGACACTGCCATAAAAGACAGCCACGTAGCATAAAGGAGAAGGAGAAAGGGAAGTGGCTGGACTGTTGCGCAAATGAAAGGGCCAGACATATTGAAAGAGGTAGCAGATGTAGATATGTACAACAGCTGGATACAAAAGTGAGATCACTAATAAAGATCTTGCACAAAACACTGGTATGAAAAATAACACCTTAAGCAAATGCAAGTTAAAATTTAGACACAAGTGCTAAGCGAAAAAAAGAAAATCATGTACTCATGCAGTGCTACCATGAGGCCAATGAACTTCGTCGCTGCCACAGACTCAAGGAACAATATCACATGGGCAGAATAGACCATTCAGAGCATAGTAAGTAAAGGTAATGAAAGTAGCAGTGATTATACAAGAGCAGATGGGATTTCAAGGGTATCTGATAAGGAATATGAATGAGGAGTGGTAGGCAGAGAACAGCATGTGTGAACTGATAAAGCGCAGGACAAGATTTCCATCAACCCCATGTATGAGGATCTCTGGAGGTGTTTGATAATGTCCCAGGGGATGTGTGAGGTGAACCACAAATTTGGATTCCATGATTATTAACAAAATGAAATGACAAGCAAATCATTTCTGAAACAATGTGTGCTCCTATCTCGACTAGTGCAGTAATGTTTTGTGGTTGGCAAGGTCAGTCATTGGCCAAGAAAGGAAACACCAGCATGCATGTTGATTTTCAGTTTTCTGATTTTGCAAGCAAATAACAATATGTAGAACCGACTGAAATGGGATGTGGGGAAAAAGTGACAGGGCTATTGAGCACCCTCCTCCAGACTTGAAATCAGAGGAACTGAAAGACTGTCAGTTGCAAGAGGAGTGCATACTCATTGGATTTCCTTCCATGACTACCAATACAGCACAACCAATGCACCCTCTATGGAGAGATCATAAGAAACAGCAGTATGAAGTTGGCACATCTCGACTGCATCTTATTACCGAACATCCATGAGAGGTCCATCAGAGGTTTTTTTTTTTAAAGAATGCATTCCCAATCCAGTACATGTCATCTGACAACACAAAAAGCTTCCACTACCACACTTAAGGCCTCATAAGCAGTCTTGTTACTTGTAGATATGTCCAAAAATCCACTGACAGTAGAATTCTTTTGGCTACAGCCGTGCTTGCAGAGACATGGCTAGATAAAAAAAAACAGATAATACACTCAAGGCAATCCTCATGACACCATTGGTCACAGGATCAATGATATGGCTTATCACATTGTTGCCCAATCTGAACAGAAAATGAAAGCGTGAATACATTTGTCTTCCAGCTTCACGTATCTACAGACACCAGTGAGGATGCGCAGCTAATTGCATTGATTGATACAGAGAAATGATCATCATTAGTAAGCATATACTGTCCAGCAAAAGTTTAAAGGGAAGAGCAACCCAGGAGAACTTCCTTGATGTTATTAACGGCTTTTTCTCTGAACATGGTAAGAGTTGAAACCTGTTTCCTAATTTGATGCAGCACAAACCATGCGATCAGACTCTTAGGCTTCCTCAGAAATAAAAAAAGAGAGGACACACTGCAATACACAGACAGACATTCGCTGCTAAGAAGATGAGTGCTGAGCCTCACAGTTATAAATGGTGCAAATTAATTAATCAAGTTCATCAAGTCCACGCTTTTCATGTTCACCTGTTTCCCAAACTATGCAAAAGCACAGGATCTTATTACTAGGAGATGGTGCTTTACAATGAGGGGACTGTATTGTATATATACTGCAAAGACTATTTGAACTGCAAGCTGAAAATTGAGGTGCACAGCTTCCTGCCTGAACATTCATTCTCTCCTGTCACTGTGTTTGAAAACAGTGAGCAGCTCATGAGGCTTGCCTATCCTGTCATCAACATCCTGAATATAAACAATAAACTGTGAGGTTTTTATGAAAACAGCAGAATTCTGGGAAAGAAAGGGGATGTGTTTTAGTTGTGTCCTACAGCTTGATGCTTTGTTTCTTGGCATTGCAAAATCTGAGATGAATGAGAAAAATTTAAACAACAGCGCATGCAGTACAAACCTTGTCATGTGAACCTGTGTGGACTGGTCCCTCACAACAGTTATTGCCGTGGACTGAAGAGATCTAAAGACATCTCTGGAGGTCCTAGAACATCTTTGAACGGGAACAGGAGATTATCACTAATACCTGAACCAGCTATCATATACTGGACTGTAACAAGACCTGTAACAAAAGACCATGGCATGGGAAATTGTCTGGCTCCACACTTTCACAGCTCTAGTGGAAGAAATAGTCCAACATGGGGAAATGTGCTTCAGATCAGCTGCCACCATTTGGATGTACCTGCTAATGTGAAGCATAATCTTCAGCAATGACCCCAATCAACACAGTCCACAAGAACAGACTCAATCTGGATCAAAGCTTAGTCACTGCAATGTGATTAAGTTTCTGCAGTGTTACAATGGCTTTGATAATGTCTAGTCAGGTCAATGTTAGTAGACTATATTGAAGCAGCTTTAGCATTTCTGTTCTTCTGGTGGATGGGGCACATACTTGAGACAACCCAGATCACAATAAGGGGGCAGGCCACAATAAAAAAAATATTGTGAATCACAGATTTATGTAACCAATGAAGTCCGCAAGTTGAGCAGACAACTGAAAATGGTTGTGTGTTTTTGCATTCAAGCAAGAAACTGTCCATGAAACAGACAAAATCTAACATGAAGATTGAAACTAAAGCCATCTGAATTCAACCCTGATGTCAGAAAGAAACAAGCAAGGACAGGCACATCAAAAGCATGTTTATGTAACTGCTCTCAGCTTCATTCAAGCTATACTGTGTTGCAGAAAGGTACTGGTTTCAAGCACTTGAGACACCCAGTTGCTGCATATAACAAGTACAAATTTATTTATGTACACAATATGAGTAGAAAGCAGCCAGTAACCCATTCATTTTAAAAAGCCTGCCTTTCACAGTCATGTTTATACAAAACAAAAAAGAAAAATATAAACAAGAAGTAAGTATTTAAATGATTAATAAAAAACCTTAATCAGGCAAACCAATATACTTTCAAATTGTGACATGACAAAATTTCTGAAATAAAAGACATTACAAGTTATAGGGCAAAAAGCTATGCAGTGGGTCTGTTGAAGTAGATTTCCTTTTAAGTGGAAAAAAAGAAAGCAAGGCTATAATATCCAATGGTAGTAGCCATATCTGTTGTAAATACACTATCCATTTATCCATATAAATGGATAATTGCCTCAGTAATTTCCATGAAACAAATTAGTTTGCAGGCAGCGGGAGGATCACACTTTGGAACTGGCCACATCTTGTGGGCCCGCAGCTTCCAATTATCTGCATGATCATTTGAGGATGGACCAGCTAAATATTGCAAATACACTCTTGGCAATGTCTCCCAATATCTTCCTTCTCCTGTAACCATTGTTCTTCCTTAATATAAGACAGGGAGGGCAACAACATCTCGTGATCCACAGGGATTCAGATGAAATGAAAAAAAAATCTGTTCATATATATGAGGATCCTAATTTTCTGTAGCCTGTATATATTATATGTGCAGTTTGTCACAACTCTTTTAGTGTCCTGTTTAGTGTGACAAATATGGGTTCTCCCTCTGCAACACAGCAGAGGCTGAGGATTTCCATTCTAATCTCATACAGACAAGAAAGGTGTTATAAAGTGATGGCGTGGGTGGATCTGGACAGGGATTAAATACCGCGCAATGTTGGGATGCTTTTCATGTGGAATGCTAAGCCCTCAAGAATGCTGATGACAGTTTTATGATGAAGGCGTTCTCTGTATAAGTAGCTCGCCCAGCGTGAATAACAGTTTTAATGAACTGAAGACTCAATGACTCTAAAACTCCAAACCGTATGGAATCTGTTTGTGTTGAAAAGCTTATTTAAGCAGAAATAAATTGAACTGCTTCGAGTATGGCCATTGTAAGGTGTCAGGACTTCACATGTATGATATGACAAATAATACTGAGATATTAAACGTATGAAATTGGGTTAATGTCAACAATAAATGGCTAAAAATTAAATATGTTTTGTGAGTGATTTTAAAGGCATGTTCTACTTCTTCGGCACTGAATGAATATAACACCTCTTCTCCTTGTGAAAGTAACAGTTTTAGATTTTCAAGAATATTTATGGTAATTAACAGGGGTGTTAGCTGGCACAGAGACACAACTAATTCTCAAGTGTTCTTCCCATATGGTAATTTGGCAACTCCTCAATTAATTAATTCTACTCCTCCATGCAAGCCTCTGACCAGCATCATGGAGTGCATGGGGACAGTTTCCAAGCAACCGTATTGAAACAAGCAGCCAATATAGTCAGATGTGAACTCTGTGCCCAAAGGGTAGCCAAGGGAAGAAGAGATACAAACCTCAATTTGCGTTCTGAAACTGAGTGGAAATTCAAACAGAAAGTAGATTCCTCCTTGCAAGTGTTACAAAATACGCCGTAAACTTTGTGTGATCCTCTGTTACTAAATAAGAATTATGAAGTCTTTTACAACGTTACAGGCCTTTTGACTGTAGCTAGCTGAGGCACCATCCACAAACACACCACAGGAACACTTACACAAAAACCAGTAAGTAGGAATGGGTCCTTTCCCATTGGTGTCCCCTATTACTCTGTTCTGCCTCTAATATCCAATCTGTTCCCTTGTCAACAATAACATGGCTCCCCTAATGTCCTTGCCATTAATTGATAACCATGCCCTTTTAATCACCACTGACCAACACCTGACTGACACCTTTCACCAAAACTTCCACCTCACCATGAGTGACATACATTTCATACTCTAGATTGCCTCACTTTCTAATTGATGGGAAGGGAAATGGAAAGCCTGGTCTTCAACATACAATTATAATTTAAAAAACAAAACAGAACAAATTAGTGTCATTGAGACTATGGGAGAAGCCCCACTTTATCAAACTTCACTGCAGCAAAACACACCACTTTTGTCTGAGGAATTTCAGCAGAGTTTAAGGCATATTAAGTGTGCTCTGTCAAAAATGTGTTACCTGACCTCTGACTGCCTCTTCCTTCAAGCCCCCACATCCCATGTGAAGGCCAGACTAGAAAGCAAGCCAGAAACCTGGGGTAACTATCCCTACTGTGTGTATGTGTGCATGTGTATGCGAGGAAGAAGGAGGGGGTGTATTTTAATTCTGTGAACGAAACCCTCCAAAGCGGACCTATTGGGCCGGGAGGGGGGTGCGTTAAGTGGGCCTTAAGTGGCAGTGGAGTTCTGAAAGTCAGCGGAAAGAGTTACGTAAACACATTACCAACGAACGCGGGAAGGTGACCGGGCATGCAGGCCGGCTTTCCTGCAGCTCCGACACGCACAGGCCCTACTCCCTTGCGTTGTTAAAGCCCTATCTGGAAGGTGTTTGTGCTGCACCGGTGAAGCTTGACCTCATATGCTGACACACAACAGGTTAGCACAGGGGTCTGCATGGGTGAGATGAGGTCCTTAGCGCGCTGCCTGGAAGTTAGCAAAGAAAAAAAAAAGCTCCGTGGTGCTTCAGGCTTGGACGTTCATCGGGTGTAGCCGTGCGTGACCTGCTGGTGGGTCCCGCCAGGGGAACGCTTTGGGAAAGGCAGCCCGCTGGAACCCAGCCAAACGGGCAGTGCTGCAAACTCCAAACCACATCCAGGGTTATTTGGGTGACGCCGCGCCTGGAGACCACAGACAGAGGAGATAGAGCAATCTACATAAAGTTATTGCCGGAAAAGAATATTTCAGCATGTTCCTTTCTATAGTGATTTATTAAGACTGCAAGATAGAAAAAAGACGTTTCACGGCAATGAAGAAAAAAACAATAAGTTACACCACATAAATAATAGCTTTCTCCATTTTGTGCAAAACATGATCATGATCGTGTTACAGTAGAAAACATACAGGGCAAGATGATTGCAATGACCGCTGGGTTATCTGAACTTTGCTGTGATGTAAATATGATCCCCTGAGAGAAACTAAGGGAACTGAGTTCAAATAAATTCCAAGTAAAATAATGTATTTAATCAGAATTTTATTTCGGTCAATCTATAGGCTATAAAATGTCGAATAATGCAGTGGTTTGCAAGAGGAATAATGGGAGCATTGGCACTTCTCGTAGATATCACCAACTGCGCAATAAGAAGGGAACGAGTTTTTACAGACCGGGCAGACGTCTTTGCGCATGATGACGAATGGCTGATAAGCAGGTACCATTTGCCAAGCTGATGCGAGCTCCTTTATGTGCTAATGAAATTAATTAGGGGGCGTTTACAAGGTGGAGATCTAAAACCATTCAACTGCGCACAATTTCAAGATCATCTGTGATTTATAGATTTCACATTTGGGAGAGTGGCGTACGCACGTTTTTTTGTGCGTACGTTCATTTTCTCTGAATCACACATTGACGCACATTTCAGAAATGATCTTAGATCAAATGTAGGATGGTTTCTATGCAACTTTTTTATAAATGAGACCCCTGGTTACATTTGCCAAGTAACATATCTGATCCCAGTTACAATGACAATGAGTCACAGAGGGGATTCCTTTGTGAGCTGTTTGTGCTGCAACTTTAAGAGAGTGGCGAAAATGCTGGGACATTGGGATGCAGCCATAAATCTTCAGACCTTGTCCATCTCAGTGGCGCTGATGTCACTCTCATCCGAACTCACTTTCTGTCCTCTTCTGACTTCAGTCTGGACTCACCGGCCTCGGACGGGAAAACGTTCCTCAGCTGCTCAATCACCTGCTGGAGCTGCAGCACAGTGTCCTCCTGCTCCTGCTCGATGTCCTCCTCTGTGGATGCATGGGACACAAAACCCAAATCTCAGCACACGAGGAGGCCTGCGCTCCATGGTTCCCCTCTCAATATTACTGCACCAAACAGCCCCCACACAACCACTCAGCATGAGGTATCTGAGGGCCAAGGACTCTTTCCTGTATCCCTTCTGATATAAATGGCATACATTTACAGTCTGCTCTGAGGAGGTACAGCAACAACACAGCATGCTGCATCGCTCTGGTTTAATAACTTTCTCAACCAGTTTTGGCACTGAGTAGCTCTGCGTCCATTAAAGAGGTGCCGTGCATCGTGGAATGTGACTGTGACCCTCACTGGCCCACCACTCCCTACCCATTCACTCTAGTTGATTTTTATGTTGATGCATGTTACCGGTGGCCTCTGTCTCTGGGGTGGTTCTGCTCAGCTGCTCTCCCTGGCGGCCACTCCCAGACACAGGCGAGGACACTGACGATGGCGCAGAGTTAGTCTCGGAGTCCCCTTTGGGCTGACAAGGAAAAACACTTTGTTCCAGAAACCTCTTTCTAGGTCCACCCACGAACGGCGCATTCAAACCTTTATTTTTAATGACATTCAACCAAAGCGGAGACAAAAACACAGTCTTCAGCAAAATAAAACTTCAGCTTCCTGCAAAACTTCAGTTCAGATTAGCAGGGGACTCAATCCTCGTTCCACACCTTTTTCAATTCACCTTCTCTCTGAGGAAATGAAAAGCCGCAGCTGGCGCTGAAAAGAAAAAAAGGTTCTCCTTCTGCCTCAGAACGCACAGAAGTAACAGCTAGAATTAAGATGGGAAGAACTGGCCTAATTGCAAATAAATCCAGTGAAAATGTGATAGTTGAAGGGCCTTGAGTCCTTTGACGTGTGTTAAAAAGAAAAAAAAAACTAAATACTTCTCTTCTTACACCTTGAGATATTGATTCCTATCTTTTCAATCCCCTCTGTCTTCCCTTTCTTTACAGCAACTGGTCTCCTTGATTCTAAATCTATCCAGCCATTCTTTGCTATTCTTCTGCTCCTTTATACACATTGTTCCCTGTATATGTCTATCCTCCCTATCTACCTACTCAGTAGCTATGAATTCCCACACAATAAAAGCATAAAGACTGCAACTGATGTAGGCATAGCATTGCTTACATTTGGCTTGAAGGAGTCACACCTGGCCATGGGCTGAGGTTGTTGACCCCCCCCAATTGGACATCATAATCAGGGAAAAGAAATGGAGGAGATGGGGTGGAGGAGGGATCAGCTGACGTAGAAAGGAGGTGATAAGTGAGGTTTTTATAGCCATGGATAGGACCAGTTTGTCTAGGTTTGCTTACTTGCTTAGGGATTGTATGAAAATTCTCCCTCTGAATCTTAATTTGGAACTTCAATTGCTCCTGTCTATATAAATCCTCCCCCAAGTCCTTTCACTTCGTCTCCCTGCCACTGTTTGTGTCGCTCCAGTGTTTTTCCCCCCTCCCTCACCTGCAGCAATAGCTCTCTCAGCCGGCGGAGCTGGGACTCCAGCTGCTTGTTGTGGTCCTCCAGGATCTGCATGCGAGTCTCCAGCCGGGTTTTGTGTTGCCTCAAGACCCGGGCCTCCGCCAGGAGCTCCTCGTCCTGCTGTTCCGTGGGAGACCCAGGGGTGCCCTCCGCCAGCTGGGGAGAGGCCGCCGCCTCTGCGTGCTGCCATTTCAGCCGCCGATACTCCCCCTGCAGGATCCTGAGAGAAAGACACTCCCTTTTTTTCTCTCGTTGTGGAGCTTCTGGTGGAGCCTAGATTTCAATGTGCAACCTCATAGTGCCTTGATATTTATGACAAAGAGAAGTACCTTTGCATGCATTATCATTTGTCCATTACAGCATACCATTTCTACAACTCTGAATATTTTAAGAATACAGAAATATGGTTCAATAGAGATTTTCCCTCATAAGACCAATATGCACTCACAAGGACCTGTGCTATATATATCACGGGCATTCATCATATACTTCAATGATTCAAAGGCACCAAAAATAATTAGGTCATCCATCAAGGTAAGTTCGCTAATTATTTGCTTAATTAATCAATCAATCACATACAGCACTATGGAAGTGAAATGAATCATTCAGCACATGTTAGGACTGACAGCTCAGGGTTACAATGAAGACCATGAAAGATACATGAATAAGAATACTAGATATTATACTCCTGGATTCACCTCAGGTATGAAATCATGTAAATGCATCATGTATTTTACAAAATGAACCATTAAAAATGCTGGAAAGGAAGGATGGAAATGCTTACAAACTGTAGTGTATTCCGTAGAGTAACTTTAATTCAGACAATCTTCATATTTCATAGTAAAGTGAATGACTGAGTGGCTTCATTGACATGTAACATAGTGGTAAGGAGCAGGGCTCGTAACCAAAAGGTTGCTGGTTCGATTCCTTGATGGGGCACTGCTGCTGTACCCTTGGGCAACCCAGAATTGCCTCAGTTAATATCCCACTGTATAAATGGATAACATGTAAAATTTTAACCCATGTAAGTTGCTCTGGATAAGAGTGCCTGCTAAAATGACAATTATGTAATAACATAATGACTAATGCAGTGAAATAACTGGGATTACAACCAGAAGGTTGTTCATTCAATTCCCCGTTGAGCCATTGCCAGTGAATCCTTGGACAAGATGTTTGACCTGATTTGCTTCAGTAATATCCACCTGCACAAATGATCCCATTATGGTAAGCTCTAGTATTTCAAGTCTCTCTGGAAAAGAGTCTTTAAGAACATATGTAATGTAATGTATGCATTGCTGAGTGTGTGGGAATGTAGTATAGTGGTAAGGTGCAGGGCTTGTAACCAAAAGGTAGCTGGTTTAATTCCCTGCTGGGCCACTGCTGCTGTACCCTTTGGCAAGGTACATAACCCACAACTGCCTCAGTAAATATCCAGCTGTATAAATGGACAACATATAAAAATTATAATATGTAAGTCAGTCTGGATAATAGCAACTGCTCAATGACAGTAATGTAATGTAATGAACCCACTTGAACACCTTTGTTTTTACAACTTCAGTGCCCATAGGTCCATCTGCCTATGGTGCCCTTGGCAGCATGACCATGCCTGTCAGCAGAGGGCTTGTGTCCCCTCACCTGTTCTCATTCTCCAGACGGGCCAGCGTCCTCTGCAGCTCGTCCTTGTCCTCACAGTTGATGTTACCCAGGATGTGCTGGCTGGTCAGGGAGTCCTGCTCCAGGGCGGGACTGGGGTGACGCAAGAGGTACTGCTCTTCATCTCTGAGCCCCCACAGAGGAGAGACACAGTATACTGAGTGACACTGGCACCGGCAGCACTGACACTGAGATACAGAACGCTAACACTAACAAGCAGACACCGAAAAAACACTGACATTCAAACACAATCCGTAACATGCAGACAAAGAGCAAAAATTACAGTCACACTAACAGCATAGCAACACCAACACTGACACCAGTACACCTAAGACAGTGAATCGCTAAACACTTTTATGGAACAAAATACAGCACAGTGCACAGTGGAAATTGGCACAAAGCCAATATCTCCAACGGTAATGTCTGTGGATCAAGCAGGAGGGATGCAATAAATTAATAGAGAGGTTTTTAAGCTGCGAACAATCTTCCTCAGTGCAGGGCCTATGCACACGACAGCTCACTAGCAGCTAGTTTGACAGGCAGCAGACCTTGGCTGACATCTAACTCTTGTTAGGGCTCAGTCACTTGGCGGATGCCGTCTTGAATAAGCAGCCCCTCTCACGCTCATCCTCCCACTCTCGCGCCCTCACCATTCTACCTGCTACCCTGCTGGTCTTCTGCACAAGCCCCTGTCTGTTGCTGCTGCTGCACTCTTCACTGTCAAAGTCTGTTACACTGTATGTGTAACAAGTGCTACCATTGCTGCCATCATTTGCATCATCATTCTAACACACAAACACACATACACCAACACACACACACAAAACCACAGATGCACGCCTGCGCACAAACACACACACACAAACACACACACACACTGCCAGGCTCCTGCTTGAAGGCCATGACTTTGAGTGGAAGGTGTGTGGGATGGTGATACACTCACAGGCTTTCATCAGGCGAAAGGCTGTCAGTGAAGAAGGAGCAGTTCTGGTTCTCCATCTCCGCCAGTCTGGAAGGGAGCAGACAGTTAGACAGATGAAACACACTCAGGGTACATTGAAGAAAGGTGCTAAGTGGCTTTTGTGGTCTTAGGCTTTGTGATTGACTGCAAAAAACTCCACTAAACTCTCACACCACTGGAGGACCAGAGATGGGGAGGGAGGTCAGCGATGATAAAGAGGCTGATAGGAAATCAATACTGCATCTCCTGCTCTCCCACGTACCTCCCACCAACCACTGCACTCAGCTGGCACTGATAGCACTATCCTCCTAAACACTCAGGGCCTTCTCTTAGTCAGACACTGCTCAATTCAATCACCGGTGCCTTTATCTAAGAGGTCCAGGACTACAGGGTAAGGATGGAGCCCCTGCCACAATGCTCCTCGGAAAGAACTGCAAATCCCCCAAAATCCCACTGAATCCACATACCTCCTCATTCCTGATACAATCTTAACATCTGTATTCTGTGCTATGTAGCCAAAAGATGCATTAGTGTTTATATTATTGGCAAGAGCTTCTGGACCTTATACGATGGCTTGAGTCTATTCACATAACCAACAGCTACCAGTGGTCATGTGTCATGTGTCATATGTCAGAAGTTAAATACAGCAGGTTTACAACTCTTTCCCACTCAAAAAAAAAACCTGGAAACCATTTCCATGTCACGATGCAAATCCACATACAAAAGTGAGAACGTAAAGAGCGCCTCAGATCCTCACAGTACTACATATTTCTCAACGATAAAAGAGACTGTGCTTCACTCTCAATCACCTCAGCGCAAATCCTTCCTTTAAGAGGAAACTGAAAACATGAAAAATCAGACTTAGCCTTCAGGGATCCAGAGTCATTACAGAATTAAGGAAAAACACTCTTAGCTGTAAAAATGCATTTCCCTTCTGGGGAGCTAATTGATAGACTCCCCCCCGGTGACATGCCACAGAGTTTCTGAAATAGCATTTCTGCGGGGTTGACATTCAAGATTTGAAAGCAATTTAGAGTTCTATTAGCACTCAGAAGCTAATCATGACATTGATGAGGAAAACAAACGTAAGTGGCAAAACTTCTTATTTCTCATGCTTTTGTAGAGCTTGAAATTTGTGTGATAAACTGCATAAGAACCATTTAAATAAGCCTCGGAGTAGAGCTGACTGTCTGAGTCATAAAAGAGTTGTCTTTCTCAATTTAGAAAAAGCTCAAGATCTCATTGAGGGACGGCGTTGACTAGACAAATATGCCTTTTCTTCCATTCGTCTTCCCAGAGTGTTTACAGCCGAGCTGTGCTCTGTACTCAAAGCTCGGCTCTGCCTTCAGACACGCTGAGTAGATGATATAACAACGACATACAAGGAGAGTGATTACCTTATTAAACCAGTGAAATCAGAAATCGGAACTTATTTCAAGTCCCAGATGACAGAAAAACAAAGACAAAGTGGATTTTTCTGCTCAGTTTGGCAAATCTGCTTCACTGCTTCTGACTTTTTTTTTTTTTGCTTATTCGTTTTTTGTAAAAAGCACTGGCAGACACTTATTTCTGGCACTGCCAAGAAATAAACTATCTGGAGCCAGAGGGTTGTGCCAATACAATCTTCTAATTAACGGTGAATGTATATGCAGAATTTATTTTGGAAAGGAAACAATTAATACATGCAGCAAAAAAAACCTGAAGGATGGAGACAGGAAGAGCGAGATTAAATGCCTTAATTTCACTGTTTGTGTGGAAGGAGAAACACAAAACAAACAGTGACCTCTGACTTCTGCTGTAGTCAAGCATGGCTAATTGTGCAAGCAAAGTTGGCTCCTGAAATGCTACAGCAGTCCCTGCCGTAATTACAGGGTCATTTGTGCTGGAACATCAGAGGGGCCTGGTCAGCCCGCAGCCCCACGGAAGGGCACTGGTGTGCACAGCGCCGGGTGAACCCTGCTGACCCCGTGGAAATCAATCTGGCCTGCTGGGCCTCGCGCCCTCCCAGCATGCACCGATCCTCATTAGCGCCACATCAGAGAGCAGGCCCTTGACTCTCTGTCCCACTCCTTTCCCCTCCGGAAGCAGGGCTTCATCCGCGGGCACTGATTCAAATTAAATGTCACTCACGAATTCCCGCGGGAGGAACGTGTCTGACTGGAGCGAACGGCCCCGAGTCCTACCTGCTGGCGAAGTGCTCAATCCTGGAGTGGGTGTCCGCGTGGGGAAGCTTGGGAGAGGAGCCAGGGCTGGCGGGGACACACAGAGACGTGAACGTCAATCGTGGAGCTGACAAGCCGTTACAAAGAAGAGTTCCACAGCTCCCTCGTGGGGACTCCTCCACTTACATTTGTCAGCCAACCACCCCCCCCCCCACCACCACTGCACCCCCTCTCCCCATAGCCCCATTACACAACTCTCTATCTCAAGGAGTCACTCCAGAGAAGTCTACTGCCATCCACTATGAACGTCAGAAAACCTGAATGCGTCAGAACCATTTCAACATATCCAGGCCTGGCTTGTTCTACTTCATTTGTTGAGATGACAATTGATTTGCTTGTTGAAATCCCTTCCAGTTCCAGTTAAGGTTTCACTTTTGCTGTGGGCCTGTGCCTCTGCATTTGGTCGTGAGGGTCTGACTTACGTGTCTGCGCTTTCAGCCCCCAGCACTGACTGCACTGGCAGGTAGCCCCTCTGAGGGTGCTTGCTGAAGTACTGCTTGGACCGGAACTTGTTTTTCAGTGTCTTGGCAAAGTCTCGCATCTTCTCCCCCGAGGTGGTCTGCCGGGATGAGGAAAACAAAGAGCGAGACTCCTCAGCTGCTCCAAAAGAACATCTCACAGGCCGCAAAGTTTTTATCACCCCCCCCCCCCCCCCCACAACAAAATGACAGATGAACTCCCATCCATGGGAACTAGATAAGAATATGCATTCCCAGCGGGAAATGACTTAATGCTATTAAATTGTCCCAGGTCCTTCTGTGTGTCCTTGAAGTTCTGCTATTCTGTTCTGTCAGTTCTGAGATTTTAACACATTGCTGTGGTAAATCTCATGCACCAGAAAGCAAGAAAGTTTCCCCGTGTTTCAATTCCATTTCCTCCAAAGCAAAAAAACAACAGTCAAAATAATGAGGGAAAAAATCGTTTTCAGCAAGTCTTTGCTAGACTTGTTCTTGGGGAAAACTACAGGCACAAAAATTATTGCAGGCTTCAGAGACTGAGAATGGCACTAGCCAATACAATTACAAGTTCAAGTCCCATCTGACACAGAGAGAAAAGAAAGGATATTCGGAGAACCTTCACTATTTCACTATTCTCCCTTTAATTATATGGGAGCATAGAGTGACTGAGTTTGTGCATTTAGCATGCCGTAATCACAAAGAACTTTGAAATCATATGCATATCTATGCTTTCCCCCTGCCATGGTGGGGTCCTCATCAAAAATTCTATCAGCAGTACCCATAATTATGACCTACACTTCAGTACTACAGTAGTAAAAGTCAGTTAATTGTGGAAACTATAGGTATGCCCCGCATGCCCTAGATTAACAGCCCCACCTTTCTTACACTGGAGCAACACATTACAACTCGTTATCCAGCCACAACTTGGTTCTGACATCTACACCATCACAATAAATAATAATGTTCTGAGACAGTCATTTGTCTGTATTCTGACCAGGTTTACTTGACCGCCAATGAGGCAGCAGTAGTCAGCCTGGGCTCCAGATCTCTGTTGGTGTGAGCAGAGCAGGGCACCATACCGGGGTATAGTACTCCATGATCGGATAGTGCAGCTTCTTTCCCTTGGAGGTCCGCCCTGTCAGGAAGCAGGTCTGGCAGATGTCTACATTAAACTGCTTGAGGCTGCGATACCTGGGGAGAGAGAGGGAGAGAGAACACCCTTGGTCAAAACCACCCACTTGTAATCCGCACAGTCATGATTGCACACTCATTCAAAACCGCTGGATCAGTCATATTCCCACGCTCATTCAAAACCACATGCCCAGTCAAAACCATTATAGGCCCACATCTCATTCAAAACCATATTCTCAACCAAAACAACTGACACTCATTCAACACCGCATGCTCATACAAAACCACAAGATCAGTCAAAACCACATTCTCATTAAAAAAACAACACCCTTAGACCGACCACACACACCACACACACAATTCAAAATAACACACTCACTAAGCATCACACAATAAACTAAAAAACAGACTCAGACTAAGCCCCATGCTTAGCCAAATACACTTCATTTGCAGGGTCCTGTGCTCCATGCTAATATGCCTGTTGGAGCCCCTTTCCTTTATGCAGGGGTCGCCTGCCTCACCTGAAGCCCCTGATTGGACACTGCTTGCAGACAGAGCACTTGGCCTGGTGCTTGGCGGACTCGGCCGCGGCTACACGGTGCAGCACAGGCAGCCACACCAGTGACTGCGGCTCCAGGCTCATCCACTCCAGGAAGTGGGACACCTCGATAGCCAGCTTTCCTGGGGCCTACAGCCATGGGGGGGTGTCAGCCAGATAGAGAAAGGGGGTGAGAGAAACAGCTAGAGAGGAAGTCATGACTCATGGAGAGATGGGGAGCAAGAGTAGGGGTGTTAGAGATCAGAGAAGGTGCATCCAGGAGGTCAGTTGCAAAGACCCCCGGATCCATGTTGTCTTTCAGCGAAAGGATGACAGGGGACAGGAACGAGTTAATGAAAGGTCCACGGGGGACGGCAGCAGACATTAACGGGCTCGGCGCTCACTGAACGCATGCGGAAATTGCATTTAAAGCCTGAATTCCCTCAGGCTCCTCCCTCTGCATAAAAGAAAACAGCATAATTAACATGTCATACCCCCACGGGTTGTAGAGGCATACTAGAGCGCAGCAGCAGCGTCTGTTAATGCCAGTCTCCTCCACCTGGCTCACAGCAGAAACTCACAGTAACCTGGGACCACTGCTGCGCTTTGACTGGGTGTACAGTGAGGCTGTGTCAGTGGCCCGGTTACCAACACAGCCCTACCCCTTTGACAGAATACTGTCAGGCAGGGATCCAGGTCTGAACAGCGGAGCACCTGGTGAACGGCCTAAACCTTAAACACCTTAGAGGAGTGTAATGACAGGGCAACAGACAACTTAACTACCCCAGTGGCCGAGTTTGTCCCCACCAGCAAAAAAAAGCAACAAACCGTGTAATCGCTCGACGGCTTGCTGATTTTAACACAGCCAGTGATTAGCTGATGGTTGAAGGGCTCCTGATTGGCAGAAAATTGATATCTCTTCCAGGATTACACCACTTGACATGGAGCAAATGTTGAAACGAATGGATTTTAATTAGCTGTGACTGTCATCAGAGGGGAAGACTTGAATAGGCAAGGGTTTAATCAAGGATCATGCTTTTTCCAAAGCCCTTATTAAAGTCACAAGGCTGGTTCCATGAATCAAAAATAGGACTAAAATCTTGACTTCCTCCAAAATTATCATTAGTGCACAGCTAGTGCTAATCAGTGTCACTGAAACTTGTGAAATGACATAAAATATAAATCACCTATTAAAATGTCTAAAGGCCTGCTGAAAAATCCTCTACAGTCCTCCAGTTAATGCTCCAGTTAATGGGCCTAACTCTGTGGTAGATTGCTCTGACTGTTGGACATTTCAGTAATTACGAATTGTAGCAAAGCATAAACTTTCACACACTCATCTTTGACATTATGCAGTTAGATTCAGACTTTGCCCATGGTTTAACCCTAGTAGTGCTCAGGGCCTCAAAAAACATGATCAAAACGTGCACAGGAATTCAAAATGATTCAACATATGCACTGGAAGTGATATGATAATTGGAATATGATCATTGACAGGCCGTGACAGACGATGGCAGGGTGTGGCGGCGCAGCTCACCATGCGGAAGCAGCTGCGGACGCTGGGCTCCACGTTGCTGCCCCCGAAGGCCGCCACCTCGCCCAGCTGCCGCGGGATCTGGACGGCTTCGTGCAGCAGGAGGCTGAGGTGGCGCTGGTCTGTCAGCCCACCAGGGCCTGACACCTGCCGGAACAGATCTGACATGCACACCGGACCACACAGACACACACACACACACACACATACAGCCACACACACACACACACACACACAAATCCACACATATACAGCCATATACACAAACACATACACACACACACACACACACACACACACACACACACAACCACACACACAAGCATACACACAAGCACACAGACACGCACACACACACACACACACACACACAAAACCACACACATACAGCCACACACACACACACACACACACACACATAAAACCACACACATACAGCCACACAAACACCCCACCACACATATATACATACACATACATGTGCAAAACCATGCACATACAGCCAGCCCCACACATGCAACCACACATGCACACAGACACAACCACACACATGCAACCATACTCAAATGCACATGCACGCACACACATACAGCCACAGCCACACACCCACATACAGTCACACACATGCAACCATTTACATACAGCCATATAACCACACATGCAGACAAAAACAACCATACACATGCAGCCACAAAAACACACACACACACAACCACACACGCTCATGGTTACACCCTAACCCAGACATATGGCTTGCAGAACTGTTTGATGATTTAACTGCTGAAAGGGAGTAAGTTCACAGAACAAAGTAATTACACAACAGAATTCCTAAATAAATTCAATTAATTTAACTTTACTTATTGGCAGATTGCAGACCTTGTTGCCTAGCCTGCTAAAAACGAATGAAATGGCTGTTCAGATCTGGAGAGACAACTTTGAAAAGGCCCTTGCCTCCATAGAGACAATCCTTGCCTCTCTCCTGACAGTGAGAAGATTGAGGCTGACAGTGAAGACTGAGACACTCTTCTCCCTGGAGGGGTAGTCACATGGTGGAAAGCAGTCCTGCTTTCTCTCTCTGATAGTACCATTTCGAACCTTGTCAAGATGCACTTCATTCAGATCTTGCTTTGATCATCTCATGACCATGTCTGTCAATAGAGGTTATGTTGAATGTGTGCCTCATGGGTCGATAATTCAATAAACCTTCCTGTTCCCGGTCATAAAAAAAGCCATCAAACAAGCAGATAATGCTATTTAATACCAGACTGTTTCTGTGGTATCTTCCTGTCTGTTTCCACCCTACAACTCTCCAAATGAGTATCAATACATGCATTGCTTCAGTATCAGCTTCATGGTGTTTATGTAGCTGAACCTTATAAGTATGCCCTGATGGACAGATAAACTGCTGACAATGTGAATCCCAATAGTGCTTTTCTGTCCGACGAGACCAAGCTAATCTTGGACCTAAACCCCAAAGCCGCAGCTGTGCTACTTGAGTCCTTCATATTCTATTCACAGATAAGAATGTAATACATAGGACACAGCCATCAAAAAACCCGGTGCCTTGGACTTTAATGGTCCATCTCAGCCAGCCAGTAGTAAACATGTTTGCCATTGACTCCATGAGCCTCCTGTAAATTATCCCATCCCCCTACTGTGCGGACAGAAGCGTCTCTATAAAACATGCAGACATGTCACCCCCCTGCCCCTACCACCATCACCACCACTGCCCCACAGCGTTCACTCACAAAGCCAGTCATAAAGGCATGCTAAAATGGTCCTCTTTTACCAGGGAGCCTATAAAAATCACTGGTAAATGAAAAATCAAAAAGGAAAATGGGAACAGCAAAGTTCACCAGAGCACAGGAGGAGAAGAACAGAAGGCCTCCAAAAACTGAACACTACTGAACAGCACTTTGTGTCTTAAAGAAACAGCTTATAACAAAATTTCATCTCATGGTAAGGGCATGGCCTTGCATAACACAGCCATCAAAGAAGATTACTTTGTTTTGCACAATGGCTGATGTTTGAGGACTTCATTACATGAACAGTGAGAGCTGCTCAGATCTCACAGACTCACATTTATATTTCTCCTGCACATCAACATTGCACAGGCACACCAGACCAGTCTTGAAGGACAGGACCCGCACCTTCCCATTCCGGCCACTAGAGGGAGAGAGCAGAAACACATGGAGGCATAGTGAACCTCACTACATCAAGAACGAGGGCAACAGACAAGAACACTGCACAATATCACTAACCGACTACATACTCAAATGTGTGTACACATAAGATGACAACAACCAAATACAATGCAAGGTATCATCCATGTCTATACTTTTTAGAATGCATATTATTGTTTGCGTACACAATCTTCATGTGAGTTTTGTTTGATCATAGCCTGAATACCATGCCTAAATATTACTGTACAATCCGGACCTCAACCACTAGGTGGCTAACGGTCTCATGAAAATGGATGAGAAAAACAGCTGCTAGTCTAATCAAGCAACAACCTCTCGGTTGTGACCCACAGCAGAAGGGTTAAATGTGAGCACAGGTATGCTGCTACCATCACAGAACAGACCAAAGCACAGTGATGTGATGTAAAGCCAGTGACCGGGTAGCTCCTCCCACTGAGTGTGGATCGATTTGAGCACCACAGCTGAGTGGAATAAAGCGGATTTGACTCATCCCACCACCAGCTCCTGTTGATTAGAATGAGGAAAGAACGGAACCTGCTCAAGCAGGACACACATGGTACCGTGTTTTCCTCAAACCCCCACCAGCTCATACCATTGAAGAAGATCAAATGGTACAGCTCTCAGTCTTACCACATACTGCATAATCAAGCCAGGGCCAAGAAGCTTGTTTTCTGCTGCAAGGGCAAATCGCTCATCTTCATTGTGAAAGGATGCATCTTACTTATAGCATAAGATTATGGCTGCCCTGCCCTGCCCAGGCCTCATTCTTATTCAGAGCAAGTATTTTTAAAAAAAAAAAAAAAAAAAAAAAAGAAAAAAGCAATTACCCAAACTGATGGGGAAAATATAGATATGAAACTCTCATTAGCAGCAGGTAGCTCACAGCCACAAACCGCAATTAAGACGAACTTAAAGCAGAATAGAAAGAAATTCTTTCGCGCAGTTGTTTTTTTCTACCATAATTGAGCCACCAAATTTCAATCAAAGCACAAGGCGTAGTGTGAGGTGAACCATTCGACAATCAAACTGGAGAGGCCTCTGTGCCGTTAATTGGCCCTGATTGGACTGGTGCCCACTTCTTCTTGATCTGCGTGAGATGAGATCCCTGCTCTCAGCACTAAGTGACGCGTTGTGTGTGACAGGAGACGTGGGGGTCTGAGGTCTGGGAGGCACACGATGGGGGACACCAAGGACAATGTCGGATGGGTGACCTACCTGTCGTACACATTGAGCAGCCAGTTGAGGCACATATCCACGCAGAGCGGGATGTTGACCAGCACTCCGCGCTCCTCCTCCAGCCGCTCATACAGGCTAGTCAGCGCCCGGATCACCTCCACCACGTCCATGGCACGTTCACCGTGCTGCAGCTCCTGCTCCCGGAACACGTCCGTCAGGCTGCCCAGGGTCAGCATGTCCACTGCGCCCACGCAGACAGACATAACGAGAGGCAGAGCGAAAAAAAAATAACCTATTCATCTGTTCTATTCTGGTCCGTTCCACGGCGCGTACAGTCGCTGTTCTCTCTCCATATCTTGATTTAATGAGATAATGATAGATGGAGAGAGTGGGTGGTGGGGGGGGGGGCGGCTGGGGAACTGTGTTTACAGTGTTGCCATCGCTTTACTGAAACAGCCCCATTCAATCATCAGCGCCAGGAGAGAGACAGGTCTGCAGTTACGGCAGCCACACGGTTATAGGTTATACTAACAAGCCCGGCCCAAGCGCCAGAGAGGAGGGGCAAGAGAGCTCATGTTCAACTCGTTCCACCCTCGTTCTGGTGCACGCAGAAGGCTGTCTCCGGGGGACAGTGAGAACAAAGAGCAGGAAGGGAGCCGGCACTGGCAGCCACTGGTGATGGAGTGTTTCCAGGGGCAGATACAGTGGCAGAAAAGAGCCAGGACGGGACCCCCAGGGATGAGGAGGGCAGACTTTTATTTCACCCTTAATTACTTACTGGGACCAATCATTGGACTTCATTTGTCCAAATGACCATGTCCTCAAGGCATTCCTGTGGTTGGTTCATTTAAAGCCTCCAAAAAACCTGCAGGACGACTGCAATCTTGATCTCAGAGCCAGCCTCTGTTCCCAGATCGCTAATATGGTGGCCCCTAGGCAAAACAACATGCAGAGGGGTGCCAAGACAAGCCCAGCGAGTCCCACACTTACATCGCAAGGCCTTCTGCAGCCGCCTCAGCTTCATGGCCGTCCGATACGCGGAGAACTTGATGTTGTTCAGATCGGCTGAGACACAGGCAGGGCCAGGGCGGGGGGGAAGACAGAAGAGGGAGGAAAGAACAGAAAGGGGGGGAGGAGTAAGGCATACACTGTACATGCATCTGTTTCCCCCAAGAGTATTGGAAGTGACTGCCCACGTGACCAAGGCGCCCTCGCCCTGACTCATTATGAACATGTTAAACTGATCGGCATCATATGAGTCATTAGGACAGCTTTATCAGAGCGTGTTAGCGCGCCGATAGCATCACTGTTCAGACAACCCAAGTCAGATTAGATTAATACAAAATCCAAATGCCAGTTCAATCACAATCAATTATGTTCACACCAATTGAACCTCTGGGTTAATGGGAGTCGTGTCGCTCTCTCCAGGGTGTCTGAGCGAAGTAACTGAGCGAGGTACAAGGTGAGACAAACGGGACTCCAAGTGACTGTCAGGAGGGAGATAATTGTCTCACCCAGTGCCTGGTACAGCTCTGTCATCTTCGGGTGGTCCCAGCAGGTTGTCTGAGCCTGATGGCTAAAAGGAGAGAGAGAGAAAGAGGAAAAATAAAGAGAATAAAGTCTCCACAGATCAGACACGGAAAGCGCACATCAGGGATTAAGATCGCCATGGAAACATGTGCTCTGACTGTACAGGCCATGATGTGGCGGACACACAAAAGGCTTTTTTACAGAAGAAGATGCAGGAGGAGGAATAAACAAACAGACTCCTGGCGGGAAGCCTGCCGGAGCCCGGGAGCAATTCAGGCGATCACCCCCCCCCCGACTGAGAGCGCTCATCGACTCGTGCAGTCTGAGGGACCCTCCGCCGGTGAGCACACGTATCCCGAAAAAGGATGAGAAATAACATGGAGGAGAGGAAATTAAATCAGAGACCGGTCGCAAAGGGTGATTAACAAAATAAATATGTCGGGTCATGGAACGTACAAAACGGAGACAAAAAAGAACGTCCAGATTAATGCCCCGAGCCCACCGCTGTGGAGTGAGCGAGCGGACTGGGTATTGATGGAGCTGAAAGCTAAATGCCCAGGGAGAGAGAGAGTTCGATACCACTCCAGACATGCAATTTAGAACTCTTAGTATCAATGCGCTTACTCAGGTCTACTGGATCTATAAACGTCTCAGCTGGTGAGAAAATAGAGCTTAATCTGGGGGACAGGTTTCAACAGGGACGACCAAACAAGCTTACTTTCCAATTACCCCGGCCGTGACCCCCCCTCGTTCCACTCGGGCCAGCGGCAGATTGTGTGACGTTTCGTTGCATTCCCAAATGAAAGAAAATGGAGGCAAATTTCTGGAATCAAGAGGAATCGCAACCCCACAGAATCATGGCCCCTCTTCAGGGCATGAACCTGGTCAACTGCTATCAGCCCTTTTTACTCCTGGACTTACTTAATGTAGTATGGCACTTTGTTGGGGGACACAGCACGTTCCCATGGAATCTGCACAGAACCTGCAGCAAAAGGGTGAGACAAAGATGAACTTGTTAGATAAACCCATGTGATTACAATATCAAAGAAAGCCATCTTGGAAAGCCAGATATCCCCACAGTAGATAGGACCATGTGACTGGCAGTTTGGCTGACACCAGAGGAAACCATACAGTAGGTGGAGCTAATTTGGCATAAATCTTCTGCAGAACCCTTAACAAGTCTTCAGTTCATAATGATCATGGATGATCCTGGAAAAATACTTAATGTTACGAAATCAATAATGCAATCCTCATGGATAGCAAACATGATTTGTTATCCATGGGTAGCGTGGGTCGCATGCATACTCACTTCCAATTGACATCATCTCGCTGTCAGTCATAAAAGGTTTCCTAGCTGCACTGAGAAACTGCAGACTGAGATGTACAAAAACATCATCCAACCCTCCACGCTCATGTTACGACCAGCTGCGAAGACTTAAATGGAAGAAGCAATCTTACTGGACAGGAAGTGCTGTGACCCAGGTCCGAAGTCTCTGTGGGCATCCTGAAGCTGCTTCAGCCTCTCTTCAATGGAGCCCTGCAGAAACAAACAAGTGTGAACTTGGGCAATTCAAAGAGGCAGCTGGTGACAGGACATCCAGGTGTCAGCAATAAAGGAGACTGGAAAAAAGCCTTTTCCCTCTTTGAACAGTAAACAGGAAAACAAATATTTCATTCCCTTCATAAGAAGACAGCCATCCAAGCTGAAATAAACGTACTTGTGGGGGAGGGCAACAGTTTTTCAGACCTCAGTAAAAGGGATTTTAGAACACAAAGCGTTTCCCCTCCATAATTTGATATTGTGTGTGTGTGTGTGTGTGTGTGTGTGTGTGTGTGTGTGCGTGTGTGTGTGTGTGTGTGTGTTTTCCCTCTGTACTAGGCCCGTGGGGATTTAGGCTGACTAATCTGGGTGTACTTACAGGGTACTGGATTTGCTGTGTAAATTAACAGCAGACAATGTCAGAACACCTGACTACAGAGCCAAGGCCAGCCAGTTCTCCAACACAGATGTTTCTTTTTTTGAGGCATTTCAGGTTATGTAGAGGCTACTGTAAGATGAAATGAGCATGACAGAGAACACTGTCTTGCCATATACTGCAGTTGTGCGCTGTAATCTGTTTACATGCTCTTTGCTTGTGTATTTGTGTATTCTGGGGTTTGGGAGATTCCAGAGGACTTGCGTGCCACACGTTAGAAAGTTGCACTTGGCAGCTACCATGCACTGCAGAATACCCTTTGCTACATAACACAGTGTGATGCTTACCAATCAGAATAAATTTTTCAAGTCAAAAATATTACAGGAAGTCTGTCTTTTGCTACGAAATGCACTGCACTCGTGCCACTTCGGCCCACATAGTGTTAATTCATATTACTTGTATCATTAATGTTGCATTCAACACATTTTTCAGCCAAGGAAAGACAGAATGCAAAGATATTAGAATGGAAAGCAACTGACAAAGAGGGAAAGACAGGGAAAGATTTACTTGTCCCAGCTTCACCAGGTGAGCTCACTTCCTCTTCCAGCCTTGAGCGCATCAGGCTGAATGGCTAATGAGCTCCACAGACGAGAAGCACCCGAGGCAGAATGAAGAGGGGTGGGGGTGCCTGTCAAACACGCCGCTGACTTCATCTATGCCCCACGGGCTCTAGGGAATTTTCCCCAGCATGCTCCGATTCACCAGTCAACACGATACACCATCACCCAAGCAAACGCCCCAACAACCCCCCCATCCCCCCCGCCCCCCCCAACCCCCCCGCCAAGCACGAGCAATCCCGCTCTCGGCTCCACACATGACAGGAAGCAAGGTCAGCGTGTGCGCAGTGCATAGTCGTGAGGAAAGATCTGCACGGTGACCCTGAACCACGGCAGGGAAGCGGGGGTGGTTACCTGCAGCAGCCTCCACCTGCTGTTGAGGTGCTCCAGGGACCGCGCGTTCTCCACGGACAGGTGAACGTTGGAGATGGCCAGCTGGTGCGCGAGGTCATTGACGTGCTTCATGCCCTCTCTCACCTGGCTCAGCTCCTCCTTGAACAGCTGGTTGGGGGGGGGGGGGGGGGGTGGAAATAGTAACTAATTACAACCCAACCACTGTGGGGGCACCCGGGAGGGGGCGGACGTGGTCTTGGTGCTATCGCTTCAACAACGCGGCAGACAAAACAGTACTAATGATCCTAAGGATGTTCCATGGTACCGAGTACAGCGATTCCCAAATGAACCCACTATGCAGGCTCATCACATAAACATGAGGCCTCTGTCTGACCGAGAGGCCAGTAGCACTGTCCCGGATTTACAAGGCGGCTAGGTGGAAGTTCACTGTTTAGTGTGTTGGTGGGGATAACAACAAGCTTATTATGTTTAGTAACTCCCATGAGATATCTGGTGTGTAACAGGCCAACCCAGAAGATCTACCCCAGTAATAATCACAGACAGAGCCAGCCTTGCATGACAAGAGAAAAGTTGTCTTTGTTATTACATTTGTCAGCTCCAATTTAGAAAAAGGAAAGTTTTTGTGTATTTCATTAGAGGTTCCCTGAATCAGGTCCCTGATGCTAAGTTAAAGCAGAGTGTTTCGAAGCACTAAAAGATTTAAGCTAACCATTTCATTAATAATTGACCGAATCGCAACCACCAAAGCACTTTGATTAGTCTGGATAAGTGAATCATCGATGAAGCAATTAGCTCATGTCGCTTAATGCTTTGGGAAGGCCTGCCTTCCGCTTATAATAAGACGGCTGCTGCAGCACACAGCTACTGTAAGTAGGCCAATATTAAACAGGTGTCTGAGTAAAATCACAGCCGGAGCGGGTCAGAGACACTATTTGTTTGAGGCTGCAGCAGGCACTTTGGGGGGGCACCTTCGTGGCGTCGATGTGGTCCTGCAGCGAGTCGATGAAGAGGTCCCCGACGGGCTCCCAGGCGTCCCTCACGCCCTCAGACTGCTCCAGCGCCACGCCCAGTTCGCCCATGGTGGCCTGCGCCTCCAGCAGCCGCTCCAGTGTGCGCTCCATGTGCCGGTGGCGGTCCACGCAGCGCGCCGTCAGCTTCTCCCACAGGTCGCTGGCCACGTTGGCCTGCTTCCACACCGAGCGGCTGACATTCTGCATCCGTTTCCGCGGCGACACATCTGCAGGCGTGGGGGTTAGGGATGGCTGATCAGCCAGTGTTTGTTCTGGATGTAGTCCAGCAGCGAGCTTGATGAGCAGAAACGGTCTACAGCCACTACACTAGATTCACCCAGAGTGTCAGCTATATTACTTCAGCTGTTTATTTTAATCATTATTACTCTTTCAATGGCTTTTTGTGTTGCTTTTTCTCCAAACAAAGAAATCAATCTCTAGACCTACATGCTGCTTTTTAAAAAAGGAAGGCTGTATGGTTTTCATGCTGTGTGGGCTTGTATGTGAATTTTAGCCATCAGATGATCTCGACACAGCCTGCAAGTTTGTATTCAGGAGTAAGGGGGGAGGGGTGGGGTTTGGGGGCAGACCTTTGCCATCGCAGAGCGTCTCCTCAGCCTCAGTGAAGGGGTGCTGGGACAGAAAGGCCTGCGCAGACTCCAGCACAGAGTAGATGAAGGGACCCCTGGACCTCACGTCCTCCACAAATGCCTGCAGAGGAGGAGACGACATCAGGGAGCTCAGCTCTGAGGCCCACATACCGCACACCGCACCAGCATTCACCTTTTTAGTACGCCATTAATAATCACCATTTGCAAACTGACCCTGTAGGTACTAATGGCAGTGTGAACATTGGTAGTGCATGCGGTTTTTTAATATCAAATATATATGATAACTATGACAAAAGAATATCAAATGTGGAGAACTTTGAACCATATTTGGAACAAAAAAAAAGAATTTGTGTCGCTGGCCTAGCACACACGTTCAATGTAGACATCTCCATTCATAAATGCAATAGGGGAAAAAGCGTACGCCTTTCTACCCGATATTTACACACTCTTATAGGTGACAGATCTTGAGAATGATCATGCAGCATGAAGCAACTGTACCACATTCTATGTCCCAGCATAAGCCATGGGCACAGTACAGGTATGCTGAATTACCGACCTCTGCCATCAATATGTGATGTGAGGCAAATAGTCATATTCAGCATTAAGAACTACACACAGTACAGCCTTGGCATGAAGTACATACACCTATATCTGCTTCAGCAGAACTCAGACGCAAAATATTATACATACACGGAGCACTGAGGCCCATGGCCTCAACATGATATACTTCAGCATCTATATGTACCCACTCAGCATTGATTGAAGATACATGCTGTAAGTTAAGTTATTTTAAGATATGAAACTTAGAACTAGGTGTGATTCCCCGAGTACTTGGCTGTTCCCTGGTCTTCAACCCATGGGACTGAGAGCTGTCGTTTTCCATTCAGAATTGTTCACTCACAGGGCACAGCGTTTCACATTATCTTAGGAAGCGACTCTTAATATACTGTGGAATTAAATCCCCCCAGTCATCGTGGCCCAATCCTCTTACATGAAAAGACTACAATTTATTTGAAATCTCCTGTAGTACAAACCGGCAAAATTATCTGTTGCCACAGAGCACACCTGTTAGAGGCTCTCAGTGCCCATTAAAACACATGACTCCCACAAATCATTTGCAATTACAGTCTGTTTCTTCTAGGCAAATTCAGAAGCCTGGGCGATTTGGTAAATGGAGCCATATGCAAAAAAGGTATTCTTTTTTTTACTCAAGCAGCAGCTCCCGATTTGATTGCTTGGTGATTTCCCATGACAAGGCCACAGGATGAGTTTAACAAGAGAGGGTTAAAGCTTCTTTCTGCTGAGACTTGCTTTCACTTGAACTACTCTCACGCTGGAAGTCTGTTCCCCAGTACAAACAAATGAAAAAAATGGAGATGATAGAGAATATTTAGGTGAATTATGCATGTGCGTAACATCTAGAGGAACTATTCTCATTGACCACCTTGCACATAATTGGTCCCGATTTATTTACTGGGACCCATGAGATCCCATTATAGAGCACACTATGCCTCAAAACCATTTAACACACACAACTATACTCTCATGCAATCCTCCTTCATGTCCACTGTATGGATAGCCAAGTATACACAAACATGTACACACATGCACGCTCACACATGTGAATGCACGCACACACACACACACACACACACTCTCTCTCACACAGACATGCAAATGTCTGTGCTCACTCACACATACATACACAAACAATGAGTGTCATGTACACAGACGCAGAAACATGTACACACATGGACTCAAAGGGACATAGACTCACACAAACACACATACAGACTAAACCCACTTTAGATCAATAATTCAGATTTGATAAAATGCTCAGAGTCTCCGCAGAACACCCAAGGCAATTTCCATCTTCTCTCTGCCTGAGAAGTTCTGGAGCTATGGGAATGCATGCATCTTGGAAAGAAGGGATAGGGTGCTGAAAAGGAGCGCTAGAGTGGTTCATGTCACTTCCAAGGTATTTCATGTATATTTTGAGGTTATTGCAAAATATCAAAATTCTGGAACACATAACAGCTATGCTTTCAGAAAAAAAAAAACACACAATAAATATGTCCCACAAAAGCATCTCTCAGGGTTCAAGGTTAGAGTCATACATCCCTGAGTGGCAAGTTCTAAAAGCTCAATTTCACACCACCACACTCAAGGGTGGAAGAGGAAGAGGAGAGGGGGGAAGGAGGGGCACAGCTCTGCTGTCAGCGCCTTCCGCAGAGACCCTGTGTAAACTGACAGGAGGAAGATTGGAACAAAAGGGGAAAAATGGCATTCTGCACATAAGCGTGTGTGTGTGTGTGTGTGTGTGTGTGTGTGTGTGTGTGTGTGTGCAACAGAGAAAGACAGCGAGAGAGGGTGAGAGAGTAAGTCAGCATCTGCCACATTTCATACATATAAGAGGTTATTCTTAAGGGCAAATAACTACCACACAATGCTGTGATTGTGTATCTTCTCTGTCATGCAAGAGATGAAAACATGCTTTTCATTTAGTTCTGCTTGGAGACTTCAGATATGATAGAGAACTACAGTACTTTCTTTATTTGGTGACTGTTCTTTATGAGTATTAATTTTATTATTATGTTACTGAGGTCCTTGAGGGCACATGGGATTTTTTTTTCATTCCAACTTCAGTGTCAATCTGTTAATTGGAGTCATTCCTTGGACAGAGCCAAATTAGCAGTTATTCAAGGTCTTAATCAGTTGCTAATAGACATGCATCTAAAAAGAGCTTCCAGTCGATTACACTTTTAATTGAAACATTTCATGATATTAATTGAATAATCACCAGTTGTCTTTGAATAATAAAAGAGTGTCCTAGGGAGAGTTCTGTGTGGTGTGCTTGGCTTAATAACTGTTCGGTGCATTTGCTACATTTCCAACACCTGGGTCATAATTATCACTCCATCCTCATAATTGCACATTATCATGCTACGTTGCCCTGTTAGATATGCTCAGAGCATGCCCTTAAGGTAATATTAAAGACTGCCCTAATGCAGTAAATGTGAAAAACTTTAGTAATTACACAACCACACTATTTTAACAAATACTATAATAGTAAAAATCTTACAAACCAAATGAAAATATATTCAAAATTGAAGCTTATGTAATCTATTGCTCTCATCTGTTGCTCACAATGAATCATTTATCCAGTCTGTTAATAGCTACAGTTACTACAAATATCCAGCTGTGGAGGACCATGAGACACAGTAAATGGACAGTGCATCCTGGATCAGTTTAAGATTTAAGTTTACGGTTGGTGTAATTGATCCTATATCAGTCCTTGGGTGGAACCGTCAGACTCACAGCACCGCAGGCTTACCTGGTGGAACTCGCTCTGCTGTTGGACGGAGGCCACATCGCCCCCTATGGGTAGTTGCTCTGACAGCTCCTCATCCTTCAGCGTCAGCCAATCAATGATCTCCTGTAGGGAAAGCTGGAGTTTCCCACTGTTGCCTGAGAAGGCTTCCAGCCTCGCCCTGTGGAAATGCAGCACAGCCCAGTCATTCTCTTCCCTCTTTCATCACTCCTCACTGGGCAAGAGGTGTTAGCCATAGCTGTGTAATTGAGCATCTACACAGAAATATATGCAGCCTGACATGTAAGTACAAATGAACAAAGCAACACACCCACAAAAGAGCCATCCTCTCAAAAGAAACAATAAACAGTAAAACACTGATGAAATTCCATGTAAGAAACATGCAACATGTGCAACTATGTACATGTATCATGTACTAGCCACACGTATAAGCCCAGTGTCAGGCCTGACAATACATCTGGTGACAACTATGCTCTAAAGTGAGATAGTGTATGCATAAAGGCTGAACAATTAAAGCAACGGGTGATTCACCTACTCAATCAGCACACAGTAGGCATTTCTCATCTAAATTCAAGGTTTGTCTGATTGGCAGTTCAATTGGCCTGAAACAATAGTTCACTCCGATTTCAAAATTCTTCAGCTGTATTCTTAATTTAAAATGGCCTGAAGTCAAACCACAGCTTGTATGGATTTACAGTCCCAGGTTTTCAGTTACCACAAATGGGACAATGAGTGGAAGTCAGCTGGTACCTGAGAACTATTTAAAGATTTACAATATAAAATCACCAAACAACATGAATCTAAAGTATTGTAACCAGGGGCATTTCTAGCTATTGAAAAGATCAGAAGCTAAGTCAAGTTTGCCTGCTTGTCTTTTTTTTTTAAAGGGAGTTCGGCATCGGTAGGTTGGGGAGGTTATATGTACCTTTATAATAAATAAATATTATCACACCTTCGGACGCTGCCAGTCAAGTTCCACTCTGTTACACAGTCTGTATGCTTTTTTGCCATAAACACCTCCTTTTTCAGGGCGAAAATATTCGGGGCTATAGCAATGATAATCGTATTTGGTTTTCCTTCTGCAATGAATATGTCATGTGTGTGTGTGCACGTGTATGTATGAGAGACAGAGAGAGAGAGAGATGGGAGTGAAGGCTGGACATTGAAATGTATAACACAAGGTGGTATAGGAGACAGACTGTGCTGTCATGTATTAGCCATATGAACGGATTCTCACATTTAATGTATATCTATCTACAGATAAGTAGAAACCCAGCAAGATTCAGATCACCTTAGGGTTTTTCCTCAACTCCTCAGCTCACTCTCAGCTGGTTCAGGTAATCAGGGGAACTCCATCACCATCACAGTTGGAGACAGAAGAGATCTGACGTGTGAAAATGACCTGCGGTATGAATTACACTAGTAATCTCTGTGTCTCATCTACCACTTATTTCTCTTCTAGGATACCATGTTAAACCCTTGCCAAGTGATATTGGAACAGGACTGAGGCACAAAGAGGAAGAAGGAATGTTCTGTGTCGTATATTGGACTATAAGCAACCAGACACTAGAACTGCAGCCTTGGGGAGAGAGAGAGCGTTTACTAAAGACGGCTCCTTTACATTATTAAACCCAATAAAGAATTCAGCAGATTGGCATTTTATTTAAAAACCTCACTCCTTGAGTGGGTGACCCAGGGGACTCCCCATTACACAGTCCTCTAATTTGCGATGGATAAATGAATAAAAGCGCAGATACGACACCATTACTGGTTGGTATCCCGAAACACTACACTGAAATCCTAAACGGCAAAGTAATGCCAATATCCACAATTATATAACATTTCTCATTCCATATGCTGTCAGCCCAGTTTTTCCTCATGCAGATTTTCTCCTGCCAGGACATGACTGCTGTCCATTTTCGAGTGGCAGTGCGCCCCTGGCCAGTCTCCACACAGGAGTCTGACGTACGCAGTCAGCTCCACTTGCCCTGCCCACTCCCACTCATGGTCCTGCAGCGAGCGGGCCTGCATGGGCCCTGCGGAGGTCATCTTTGCTAGTGCAACTGGCAGAGCCGGAGCGTGACAAGACACACGTACACCGCCATCCATCCTCCATCCAGAACAACCCTGCTACCCACACAGGGGCCACCCACAGTCAGTGGCAGCGAAGCAGCACTGATTCCCTCCATACATCAAGAAACGTTACGATACGGGGATGCTCCTCCCCTGCCTCCAAACTGCACCAACAGCTCCGACTAACACTGGATGAATGGTGGGCGCAGGCATACCTTGTGGGTGAAGGCAGGCAACATCAGCACTGTGGTCAGGTGACTCTGGGAAGACAAGACCGTTGAGGGAACAGCTGTTTTGCCAAGCCAGCTGTGCTAGATGAGATGATTAATTGAAGATTAATTGCTTTGTGCTGTAGTGGGCTTGAGAGTTGGGACATCTCATTGGCTTTTTCGATTTTCTCCATCTTGATGAAGAAATTACAGTTGCTTATTTGCAATGAGCAAAGCCGGGAAAGACCAGATAATTCAAAATGGATATAGGTGGCCCTCATCCACAGAACAGCATCCACCTCCTGGCTGCTGTCACTCTTCTGGAAGGTTTGATCCATTAATCACTAAAATAATAGATTCATCACTTTCCATGTCAAAGACACACAATACAAACCTCATAGCTGATGGAAGATCTATCAACAATAAACTTCATGCAAGGATGTAGCTGCTCTGAGATTCCTCTCACCCTCTGCAACCTTTCAGTGAGGCTGTCCATCACTCATTCACTGAGTGTGGTTTAACTATGACACTTAGAGATTCACAAATCAAACAGAGCCAGCCATTAAACCCATAAATTCCATTTTACAGCGCAGGAAAAAGCCAAAGGCAAATCCACTGCTTGGATAATGCAATCCCTACCAAACAACAGAGCTGCCAACTGGAACTTAAGGCTTGGCTGGCAAAAGCACAGTCTCCAAAGTGGTGCACACATATTTCATTGCAGTGAATGCACTAGGATTAATTAGAGATTTTTATGGGTGCAGTCTGTTGATCCGAGATGGCAGATGCCAGCGGCAGACGAGAAACAAGGAGAATTTGCTTGGTTGATGCTGGGGGAGAGGGGTGGTTGTTAGCATGTGTGTGTGTGTGTGTGTGTGTGTGTGTGTGTGCATGTGTACTTGGACACTGCCTTGGGGACTGTCCTCGAACAGAGCCGGACCTCCACAGTCACAAGACCCGCTATGTCTAGGCAGATGAATGGAGCCTGTAGTCTGGCCGGCCATCACAACGACCTCTGCAGAGATCCAGCAATGGAAAAGCTCAACGACAATGATCAGCCACAGACAAACAGCAGAACACAGCAGCCAACGCTAGAGAGCTGCACCAAAAAACTCTTCTCTCCAACACACACAGTGTAAGGTAGTCTAGCAGTAATTTCCATTCGATCAGACTGAACATTTACTGCACTCATCCACAAGCTCTTCCCCACTTCCACCACCTCAATCCAAATACCCACAGTCAAAATTCACATGCATTTTCTGCAAATTAAATACTAGAAGATTCAGCAGAGGTCACGTCAAGGTTCAGCAGTTAATTAATGAGGAAGAAATAAGCTGTGCTTATTGCTAATTTTTTATGACTTTTTTAAAAGGATGCCTTCTGGCGCTCTATAACATTCTCTCGCGGTTCAATGCCTTCAATTCCTGTCAAGCAAATGACTGCAATAGAGCGATGCACAGAAGGCAATATACACAACCAGGTAATTATGACATTGCTGATGGAGATTACAATTATTATTGTCAGTATTAGTGGTAGTAGTAGTAGTAGTAGTAGTATTAGTATTGGTATTGGTATTAGTATTAGTATTACTATTATTATACTAATTATAGGTAATAACAGTCAACAGATTACACAGGATATTAATAGATTACAGACAGCAGAAATAAGAAGTTTACAATCAGAAAAGATAAAAGAATTTGTGAAAACAGCAGTATGAAATTAAAACAAAAAACCAAACAAAATATTTATGGTACACATTAGCACAGGTTAAACATAGTGTGGAGTGTCACCGCAGCCTGCTGGGAAGGCCGGGAGCCGAGATGTTCCGTGCGGGCGACGCAGCAGCTCTCATTCTGCTTGAGTGGCGCACCTTGTGCATTAACCCAGATTCACCCGTTCTCACGACCTGCTCACACACGCATATACGCTCACATGTACATGCAGGTTCAGGAGCGCACACGCACACGCATGCACATACACACATACACACAACATATGCACGCATACCAGTTTGCACACACACACACAAGCATGCACACACACATGCATCCTGCGGTGACTAATATTTTGACCAGTGCCAGAGATGCCCTTTACTTTTGAATATCACATTGGATGAATATTTCAGAGTGAAATATCGTTTCTCTCCAAGTTCTTTCACTTTGTTGATTCAAAGCAGCATCTCACATATAATAAGATTAAGACAGCATCCTTGAATAATAAATGACTTTTTAATGGTGAGGCTATTTTTTGGGTGCCATGTTTCTGCATTTCTGATGGATCTATCCTGTAGTTGCAATTGACTCCATTCAGTTTAATTCTTCCCTCCACAGAGCAGAGAAAGTTATTAAATTATTCATGTTCTTATAATTCCCTGCTGAATTGTTCCTTCATTAGTCTCTGAAAATTAAAGTTGTTTGCCAGCCCCAGCAAAATAAAAACTGTGCTAGGAGATAACTTGTGCTCCTAAAGGCGTTGGGGACATGTCCTTTCCATTATTTTCACTGGAGTCTTGCTCTCTAGACCGCTTCAAAAGTCTGTGCAGATGATGACTGACAAAATGAGCTGATTATCTGATCTAATACAACTAAAAGAAAAAAGAGGTTCTTACAGTCCCTCAAAGGTCATGTGAGACTTCATACATGGGGAAAACTAATGATTACAAAATGTCACACAGGTCACAATACAGCCCTGCTCAAAAGGCATCTCTCCTGGAAATTCAGCCTGGAGATGGTCTGTGATCACTCACAGAGCGCAAAACAAATGTAAGCTTTCATTTCAAGGACAGCCAGCAAAGCCAAAATAACCTTTATTGTTTGCAAGGCTGTGTGGGAGATGTTCCAAGTAAACACCACGGCCAGCATTTTAGGTGAACCCTGGGGATAAATCACATCACTTAATGCCATCTCCAGCAAACCCCAGGACATCTCTTGTGCCTTGAAAAGCATGCCGTGGCCCTCGCAGCCTGCTCCACACCTCTGCACAGAATGCTCCGTGATCTGGCACGGCAAACAACCCCACCTCTTTCCAGCAATCTGCCCCGCCCGACTGTCCTTACACCAGGGAGAGAATGGCGCTTTGTGTAGACAACAGAGGGAGCCTCAGAGGCCGGTGGCCCCCGCGCAGCTGGCCGGTGTGGGCGGAGCAGGAATCCCAGCAATCCCTCCTTCACGAAGGAGAGACCCGCGCCAGGAACGCCGGCCCCACAGCATTCCTGGAATTCCCCTCCTCTCGGAAGCCTCCGGCGGGCGTTCTCCCAGGAGTTTGCCGGTGCACCAGAGAAGAGGGTATCCTGGAGGAATGCTTCCAGAACCTCCCGTACGGGCTCTGCTTTTGGTTGCTGCAAGAGGAAGGGGGGTCCATGCCGTTCCTCTGCAAATGCGGTGACACCATGCAAGGGATTCTGCAGGGCTGAGCTCATGCCCATTGCTCAGGAGAGCCAGAGAGCGCCTGTTACCCTCAACAGCACATTTCACACCGCACATACTGTGTTCTTCATGGATATCATGAGTGGAGGGGATTTGGAGCACTCCCTCCCCACATCCTATTATTGAGTCATGATCCGATAAATCTCCAGCGGGGATATAAACCCCACTCATATCCACTCCGGTCAAAACACGATCCGGTCCACTCGCTCCCAGATTCCCCCCTCGGCCAGCTAACATCAGCACACTCTCCAGACCTAGCTGCCAAGGAAGGCTTTCAGAGTGATCCTGTTACATTTTCCTCCCAGGGCACTGCCTTAAAAAATCCTGGAATTTCACAGTAGTTTCCTGCCATTCAGTGAGGTAATCTCAGTAACTGAAGACAACTGGGCAAACAGAATGCCTGCTGAATCAGAACAATGCAGACACAACAGGATTCTGGACGAGCTCAGTCGCCTTGTTTAATGAGGCAGCTACTGTGGTTATGGAGGCAAGAAGATGGGTGGCAAAAAAGTGGATGATCTTTACCAAGGTTTACATTCAGAGGTCTTATGTCATTACTAGAGGCAAATGAGATTACGTTCTTGAACATACACTGTCCTGCCTTGGTCTCAAGCCCACAAAATTCAAGCATTCAGTCACGTATCTGAATAGTGCCCACCCTCAGTGTCACAATACACTGATTTGTTTTGATGCATTGATACAAAAGCAACAATACAGCTGCATCTATGTTGCAAGTGAGAATCCATCCATACCATTGATTTTTTATTATTATACTTTTATTCATATTAACACAGCAATTTGGATGAAATTACAGCACTTGCAATAATCCTGCTCTCTATAATAAATGACACACCTTGAACACTGAGCATCATTTTGACGCCATATAGTAAACTAGCTCTTAGATGTTCTACATTTCTTTAAAAGCACAGAATAATTTAAAGTTGTGTTGCATCGCATTGTATAAAAATGTGTTTAATCATATGGCATTGCATCGAAGTGAATTCCTAGATCTATTCTTTAGATATGCATATTGTATCATATTTTTGTTAAGCCAGAGGTTTACATGTACTAGGGTGCCTCTTACCTGATGTTTTGGGACTTGCGCTTGATTTCGCTCCAGCACAGGTTCATGTCTCCCTCTCCGTGCTGCCTACCCTGCTCGATGCCCTCTGTGCCCGATTCCTGCCCTTCAGGCTCGTCCGTCTGCTGCCTCGGCACACAGTGACATCTCGGCCACAGGGGCCGGCCCGGAGCTACCCAAAGACACACAAACACACACAGGCATGTGCCCTAGTCAGAACGGTCAATCTAACAAAAATCAGGAAGACGCATCACGGTCTGTCCTTGCAGGAAAAAAAAAAAAAAAATGAAGGGGTTCCTTGTTAGAAATCTGAACTCTCAAGCATTCAGCCCACGCCTGCACATACAGTACGCGCAATCATCCAGGGCCAAGCTTGGTGATTGAGTGCTTTATCGGGGTCGCGACACCTCTTATTCCCGGTCAATGAGCCGCTGGTGACTTTCAGTCCCGCGACCCCCCCTCCCCGATCCCTCAGACTCGTTTCCTCACCACCATGATTACATTGGTTCTCTGCATCCGCTCAGTGACTCGCTCATAAAGACAAGCCACAGAGCCCAAATCGTGTCACTCACGCCATATGGACAGTCAGGCAGACAGGCACCATATGGAGGGGCATGAGAGACTCTGCTCCTAATGGGTGGCGTGCGGCTGGATTTCCCAGCGCAGGGAGCTCAGCACTCTGAGCACACTTTCCCTACAGAGCCTGTGGACTTTAACATGCAACCGACTGTTCTGCCTCATCTCTGAAGCGGCTATGGCAGATTCAAGTGCAGTGGCACAAACTCTGTGGAACAAATGCTCTCTCTCTCTCTCTTTCTCTCTCTCTCTCTCTCTCTCTCTGTCTATCTAAATACACCAAGAATGGCAAGGGATAAAGTCATCGCCTAACTTAAAACTAACAGCAGGAAATAGTAACCACCTCTCCTTCTGCAGATCTACATGTACTTAAGGATAAAGGGTTAATCAAGGTACTTCTCTGCACAAATACAGCCACACACACATACAGACTGGCACAGATAAGTCTGCCATTGAATCTTTGTCTTGTTTTGTTTTTTTTTTGCAAACACTGCAAAAATAAAAACAAAAATATGTCCCCGGCTACAGCTTTGGGGAAGGCTGGCTTCCAGCAATGCATAGCGAGCCACTATTTTTCAATTGCCAAGCCAAAACTGCAGTCCTCATTCCTCACTCCCAGACACTCCCAGAGAGGAATATATACCTCTGCTATTCCTTGTTCCCACAGTCCTGAATGTTCTGTGCTGCTCCCTAAAACCAGAACAGGTTCCCATGATCCTAAAAACCCCCAGTCTACATGCACACCAACGTCACCATCATATATTCCATGGGGGGAACTGCACTGGGGACACTGGCATACTTATCGCAGAAATGCAGCTGTCATAAAATAAGAGCAGAGAAAGCTGAATCCCAAATCTGCCTTAGAGCATTTTGACACAGGTTGTATACACTCTGCCAGATTTTTTTTCTTAGCGCGCTTTGATTGTATAGAAATTTCTTTTTTGTAAGTTTCACAGATAAATAATATGGTAAACATGCCAAAACCTCAAGAGAGAATGATTAACCTTTAGCTGAGGTTATAGTTCCCTCTAGTTGAGCTTTACCAATTACCAACTAAAGCATAAATTTTCAGTATATGCTCAGTGTTCACAAACAATATACAACTACCTTGAACTGAAATGACACAGAAAATCATATCATGCTACCAGGACAACGCAGATCCCTCTAAAGTGACTAGCTCTGGTACACTAGGGAAAAATAATTCTAGATTATTCATCATCCTTCATTTACAAGTTTGATCTCCTTACCTTATCCTTCATATACAACATTGATCTCCTTACCACCATATAGCAATGCTTCTCAGCAAATGACACACTTAGCTCCTAGGTCCATCACATGGAGGACTGACCAAGCTACGGTCAGAGGCCAAGGGAGTAACTTTACTGTCCATCTCCTGTCTTGACTACTTTACATTATTACATTATTGTCATTTAGCAGACACTCTTATCCAGAGCGACTTACACAGGTTACAGTTTTTACATGTTATCCATTTACACAGCTGGATATTTACTGGACAGTTCTGGGTTAAGTACTTTGCCCAAGGATACAACGCCAGTGCCCCAGTGGGGAATCAAACCAGCAACCTTACAGTTACAAGCTCTGTTTTTTACCACCCATGCAACTCTGCCACCCCTTTGTTATGGGTGGACATCATTGCCCATAACTGCTTCATGTCAGCCTCCACTACAAATTGCCCACGAAAGAAGAAACATGGGGATGTGTTAAGAAAAGTAAACCCTTGACTCCAGCTGTGCCATCCTAAAGAGCAGTCCCTCACAGTCACACCACTCACCTTTGCCTCAAAGCCACCACTGTTCCCTGTCTGGTGCGACTGCCATCGGAAACCCTGGGCTCTGTGTTAGTGTAAAGAGGGGTATGCCCAGCGTTTGAGGACTCCACCATCTGCCAGGCAGCTTGGCAGGGGCTGCGTCTGTTTACTTTCTTTGGTGTGGGGAAAGAATCCGGGAGAGCTTGCAAATGTAGAGGTCGCCCCTTCAACGGGCTCATTGTGCTCCGCATTCCAGAGCACACCGACCTCGCCCGGCGAGGAGGGCTGCTCGCCGCCCATGGTCCCCGGGGGGGGAGGTCATCGCCTGGGCGATCAGGATGGGTCTCCCATGTTCCATGCAACAGCACGCGCCAGCAAAGAGAAGTCCAAAATTACAGACCAGAGAAATGTAAACAGCCAAACCACACAAACAAAAACCCAAGGGTTACAGCAAGCATGGCTGCCACGACCTGTCTGCTGGCCAGACACCTGATATGAGGAAGCTGCACCGCTGTCTCTGGGGGCCTGACTGAGCTCATGACTGGGGAAAGTCATACATCCCAGACGAGCCAATTCCAGCCCATTTGTCTGTTTGCTAACAATACACAAGTATGACAGAGATCCTAAACTGTTGGATCAGGCTTCCAGCACAACCCTGTGCCCTCAAAAATCACCAGCTCAGAAAAGACAGAAATCCTCAAGATTTAATGTGTCAGGATATGTCAAATCAGTTTATATTTCTCAATGTATGCTGCATATTATACATGCATCAGAAATTCCCATCATATACAGAACATATGATATGATATGATATACTATAGCAAAAGTATTTCATGAGAAAATATCAATCATCTTAAGTAATTACTGACAATAAAGTTGGTAATGTAGTGTTGTTGTTTGTGATGTGTTTTATCATCTTAAAAATATAAAAATGCTGATCACAAAAATAACAAAAATTGTTTCATAATTAGACTAATGATTGTACATTTTTAACAATATTCTTCACAGTATGTGCCACAGCATAACATAAGGAGTTGGGATTTGTGAGATGAATCTGTGGCCATGAGGAGAGACAGTTCAAACTGACAAGATGCCACACATTGTCACCGCACTACATACTTTTCAGCAACAAAACAGTAATTCAATGGACAAATATGTGTACTCATGCATATGTATGCCTTGCCCTTGTTGTCATTTTCAAGTGCTCTGTTTTGAATTAGACTGCTATTAGCATAAACACTTGTCACCCCCAGTTAAAGCTGCCTAGCGGCACTGGGGAGATTTTTTTTCTTTCAGCTAGCCTTTTATGCACTCCACATCAGGTGAGCAAATTCGCACACGTTACTGAGACTCGTGTGCTAAGCAGCCTGAGGAATCGGATGAACAGCAATCAATTTAATGGTGAATGGTAAACATATACTGGAGACGTTCTCACATGTAAATCCTGATCATAGACTTAAGTGCAAAGGGGGATTTGTACCCGACAGACAAATGTAATAATGCAATGTAATAATGCATTAAGCAAGTGATGAATACTGTATGTGTGTTTGCATAATAATGCAACATAGAAGCGTAATATGTAAAACAAATGTAAGAATGCAGAAATTAAAGCTCCGTTCTGTGGGCTCAGGAACACAGAGTAAAGCTGGAAGCAGGGAGGGATACGTGGTGTGAGTGTTCAAAACTGTGAACAGCAAACTTGTCAAATCTATTAATGCCGATGGTTCTCCTGTGTGCTTCCTCTGTCTGACTTTACCCAATGACACTCTCCCCATTAAAGGACGCTGGATGTGAACACCAAGGTGCTCAAGGTTCCTTAAGTTCCATGAGGGTACACAGAGAGGATTACCTCCCCTCTAAACGTGACACTCTTTCCATACTCCCCCATTAGAGCTGTTCGGGACGCACTGATGTCATGTGAGGACACTGGACACTGACTGCCCCTCTGCATACAGAGAGAAAGACCTGAATATCTGATCATAAGGTCATAAGGCAACTAATCCTGATGACTTTCAGAGACCTCCTTGGCTGCAGCTCAGAAGGTCCTGTATTTGCGGTAGACAGACGATCGCCACTCATCAGCGTATCAGAAACCATAAAATTATGTCCATGGCTATATTTGTGCCCATAACCCAATACAGTGTAGGGACATGCATCCACATGTATTCACAGGAATCTCAAAATCCAGCAGACAAGCAAGGCAGGCATATTCTCTTTTTCTGTTTTTCTCCTGACACAGACTGAACATCACTACTAGTTTCTTCAACATCTTGTGAATAGCCTGAAATAACAGTAATAATACAAATAATAACAATAATCATTATCATCATCACATATTGAAAAAATGGCAGCCACTAAGCAAATGAAAGTGGAGATATGATGACATATCAGGCAAGAAGCTGAAGAAGAAAACTAAAAAAATGACTCAGTCTTTAGATAACAAATTCAGATCAGTTGTGACCATGACTAATGAACATGAGTCTGTTAGAGTCTGTAGCAAATCATTAGAAGCCTGAACTGCAACACTTGCCTTCTTAATAAGAAGGAATGATATGAAATATGCAAGACAAATCTGAAGAAAGTGAATCTGGGTCTCACTGAACAGATGACCACAAAAACAGCCCACAATATTTAGACAGAGACTAGCAGTTCTTTCATATGTGTTCTCTGACAAAGATCTGTTTTGTTTGGACTACAACAATATCTAACTTTTAGTTAAAATCAGTTCAGACTGTACTCATTTTAAATTCAGTGTACAAAGATAAACATAAGAGTAGGGCCAAAATCACATGGTAGACTGCTGCATGTGAAATCCACAATAACACCTCCTATAACTACAAATACTGTGTTCAGAAAGAGGTATTTTCCTAATTGTATTCCAAATCAAAACAACAAGCTTCGATCACCACATTGTAATTAGTTTTCAGTTAATGGTGGTATACTGTTAATGGGACAATATAACACAGGCTTTCCTAAGTGTTTTGTACAGCCCGGGACACACTGGTAGGTTTCAGTCCAACTTCTAAATAATACTGCTACAATAATGCTTTTGGGGGTTTTGCTTTAAGAGCTTGTGACAAAGTCACATTCTCTACAGTCCATTTAAACTGTGCATTAAACCATCTGCTCTTTCGAACCATAACAGATGAGCAGGGGCTTTGAAGTGAACAATGCTCCAATGGCTTCACAACAATAAACGTAACAGTGGCATTTATGCATTTATGCATGTCCTCTGCTGTACCATAATTTCTCTGGGATTTTATTTTTAGTTGTTTCGTTTCAGCAAAAGAATACTGTGCGATGCGACCTGAGGTTCCAAAACCTTGTTAAAAAGAGATTTATTTAAACTGAATCATTTTTGAGTTTTTGAGTTCTTACCTTTCGCTGAATCCTCCTCGGTACATTTGCACAGGAGGGTCTGTTTAATAATCTATTCCACCGGTGGTTTACAATCGGATAAGTTGCTGAAGATGATGCAGGAGTGTGGGACATAAAATGGCTGTTAAAAGCAGCTGTTCAGGAGGAGCTGTTGTTACTTTGACTGCATGATGTGACCTTCCATCCCCAATGCCAATTCCACCGACTGGACGCAAATGAACATATATATCAAATGATAATCCATAATATTACACTATTTCTTCACTGTGTAACCTGTCTGTATCCTTCCACCCAGATACATATTCCATATGCATGAGTCTATGATACCCCTTGTGATGTGACAAGGACACTCTAAGGTACATTACCTGCCTGCAGAGTTGTTAGGAAAAAGTAGAAGGTTGTTGGGAGAAAATGTTACAGTATAAATGACTCCCAAACAGTAAATTGAATCGCAATTTGGTGCAAAACTCATCATACAAAACAATCTTATTTGGTGCATGGTGATCAGACAAATAGGCACATGTTGTGACCCAATGGGGAATATGTTTGGAGTAAAAATTTAAAAACAGAACAACCACTCTATTAATATAACCTTCAGGGTATGAAAATCAGGGTCCTCAGAGGCCAAATAAAGAAATATATTACAATTCATTTACTTAACAGACACTCTTATCCTGAGCAGTATATACAGTTTACAACTTCTACAGTATATACCTTATCCATTTATACAGCTGGACAATCACTGAGAAGATTCAGCTTAAGGATTCAAAATCAGCGGCCCACCTGGGAATGAAACCTGCAACCATGTAAGCTTCAAACCCTCTCCTTACCACTTCACTACCTCACTGCACAAATACAGGGCAGAGTAGAGAATGCTCTTTTTCTGGACTCCAGTGCTGGAGCCATCCACAATGGTGTTGCTTTGTTGGTGGACAATGGCCTCAATCCACTGTGCAAGTGCAGAGGACCGGAACAAGTTTCATCAGTTCTGTTCCATCTATCCACAGACAGCTTGACAGCTTTGTTCTTTTACCAAAACTGCGTACCAGTGAAAACTCTTTTGTATGTGCACAGAGAACGAAACTTTTCATACAACTGGATAAATACTATCTGACCTTATCAGGAGTAAGACAGGATACACAAGCATCATAGCAGTTCTGTGGTGGAATGTCTACAATGGAGGTCAGACGGGTGACTTCCCTTAATTTTCGTACAGCTTCACACACACACAGGAGCCTGTGATTGATGAATGAAGTTGAATGAAGTCCACTATTAAGAACCATGATAGCAAAATTGAACAGCTCTGTGATCAATATATCCATTTTGTGAAAATCAATATTTTTGGGCATTGATGCTTTCACTTAAAAAGGAGGAAGTAGCTGTAAGTGTAAAATTATGAGCGCTGTAATTGTGGTTTCCCTGGCATGAATGCATTTTAGTGGAGTAAAAGCAGTGCTGTCAAGAGCCCAAAATTTTTGCCATTGAAATGTCCATCAAAATTGGCCAATTTACTGAAGGCCCAGTGCCACGGGAATGTCTTTAGGGGTTTAGCCCTCCTGTGACCTCATGAACATTTATCTCCAACAATGTAAACTGGCTAAAAACCTAATTAGATCATCCACTGCTACTGCTCCATTTTTAAGCCATTAGCTTCAGCCGTACTGACATGCAGCAGTGCTGGTGTGTTTATCAGTAAGTTAGCTGTTCCTTTGATGCGGCGTGCGCTTGACACATCATTATCACGCAGACAAACCCAGAGTAAATAGTGAAGGCTGTGAACTTGTAAATCTGTAATGTATTGTTGAAATTTAACTAATATTGGTGGAGTGACTCACGTAATTTAACATGCTTGTACACAGTGTGCACTGTTGGCCTTCTTAGCTCCTTGTCTTTGTTGCTATTGCTTGAGTGAGCATGATGGTATTCAAGGTAGACACAACTTTTACCATAATAATTTGTGTGGTGTTTACTCTACATAATTTGTTGATAATAATTAAAATAGCAATATTTATACCGCAGAAGAGGAAAAATTAATTAGCCACACATGCCAGCACATCTATTTAATATGTTATGTACATGGAGTGCAATGGAACAAAAGTCCCCCTAGGCCAATCAAATGTCCCTCCCATAAATTTCTAATGGTGCTGAGCCTGGATTTTCTTTAAGTGATTCCCTTTAGAGCTATGAGAAGCAGGGGAAAGTTGTGGATGAAGACAGATACAATGAAGGTGGTGTGAGTGCTAACAGGAAATTACATGCTGTACAGAAACACAGAATGAGTGTGGCAAGAGTTTATTTTATCCACCTCCACTCACCACGACCACAACCTGCATGAATGGGAGCGTGATAGCCTAAAAGATATCATTTCTGGGTAGCTTAGAAGAAATGGTCAGTGATTTTTGTATGTTCAGTTCATTATAACCTACTTATTAGGCAGCATTTGGCTTGAAACTCTTTGCTGAGTCCTGTGGCACTGACACAAACTGTGACTCTCAGATTCCACAGCTCATGTCCAATGTCAGCCCTGACTTCTCCAATGGCCCTACTTTACAATGTCTACTCATGGCACACTGCCTTGCAGTTTTAAAGAATGTCAAAAACATGCATACCGGGTTATACATGATGAACTCCTTAGCAACTGAAGCCTGAAACAAGTGCTTAGAGAACCAAGCAAAATGCATCTCATTTTGTTTACCTTCAGGACCAGGTCATGAACTCAGCCTACAGCTCCATAAATCATTTACATAATCGTACAGCAAACAAAGCTGCTGAAACGGAACAAAAAGAGAACCTGACAGCATACACACATGCATTCTATACTCTCCCCACAGCAGAAGAAGTAGAAGAACTATCAGTTCTACAGTATCTGAATAGGAATTCATACTGAGTGGTACCTTGAATACACTATAATATCCTGATACACCATAACAAGTCATAATCATGCCGGGTCCGGACTTCGGTAATTTTTTTTTAGAGCTAAAAATAAAATTTGAAGCTAAATACAACTGGATAAAAAAATCAGCGGTTGAGAACTTCTCCTCCGAGATGAGTGCGTGCTTAATTCAGTTTAGAATTGCTATTTAGTGTCCGCTGTGTGTGAGAGTTGTGAGAGAGGGCGCAAGCGCAGCCCCTTGCATCATCAGCACTTCCACTGACAGCAGCAATTGGAATTTACGCACGTTGACAGCAGCAGGTGGCTTGTGTGTAAACTGGCAGCATACCATTCAGTAAGACAAAGCAATGATCATTATGCCATTATCTGTAAGAATCATTCAAAACAGTAACCTGGTACAGCATCTGGAGTAAAGGCAATTGTGTGAAACATGTTAAATATGCATACTCCGACCATTATGAAGGCTAGGCTAATTCTTTCATATTAGTGGGCTAGCTAACGTTTGACATAAAGCCATTGATTGAAAAACATCTTATGTAGGCGATGGTACCAATAATAGTAGGCCTACGAAACATTTTTTAAGGTGGGAATGGGAGACACCTGACAACATACAGACTGTGGCACACTAAAATAAGGGACTGTTGCTCAAGTAAGCATTCTTGGGCCATAAATGACAAACCACCTGACTGAGGAATGTGTCCCCGCTCCTCCACACCAAGGAACTGTAAGACAGGATGGGTCACCAGGGGGTAGGGAGAGTCAGATGGCACGGGATCTTGATGATCCCAAATCCCTCTGGGACCCTTCTTCCTGACCAGTGGTGAAATCCCAACCTGCAGCTATTATTTCTGTATATTCTGTTTGGTTCGGGGTAGACATGTCTTGTTTGGTCTCATTTTGATCCATACAATGCGAGTAGCAAAGGGGTGATAGTCTCCTAACCCTTAGTCTGAAAATTCGCTCAGCAAGCTGAAAGAATGAACACCAATGCACATGCCCCATATAACGGGACAAGAATAAACACCAGCACCAATCAATAGCCAGATAAGGACAAAACCTATTGGGACTCTGTCCATGACCCCACCTCATGTGCTGACCAACTCCTTGAGGTTTGGGTATATAAAGGGAAAGATTTCTGCACTCAAGGAGCCCCATCAGCACGGACTCCTGAGCGTTAAGCGTATAGCCAGTTGACTCTCTATACGGAGCTCCGTCAGCACGGACTCCTGCGCACCAAGCGCATAGCCACGTGACTCCACGTTAGTAGGCTGTGTATATTTGCCATCATTTGCACTCTGCCATACTGTTTACTGTAATTTTGGAACTTCTAACTGATTGGGATACTTGTGATTGGGACAATTTGGATTAATAAAGATATTAGCCTTAACCTTTGTTTGTGATTTCTCATTTGGCCATTTCTAACGACGCACTTAGCAGGATTCAAGGTTTTTCCATATGTTCTTGCCGTACTGCTCTAAACCCACTGATACTTACGCTCATAGTCAGTCTTAAGTATGGCACTATTCTGACAAGTCTGCAGTCCCTAGGTGAGCCGCCTAACGTATATTCTATGATTTAGAGTATAACACGGCAGCGAGTTATATTAAATGTGCTGGTACGGTATCCTACGTCGTGGACTATGTAGCCTGATCACCTACAAGCCAAAGCGAACTAAGAATTTCTGGGATGCTAAGTAGAATTGTGACTTGGGGAACTAAAACGTAGGTTGGCATAAAATGGAGTCAGATTTAAGATATTTGATTGGCAGATTTTAACATCACTACTTCCAAAGACGCAAACGCACGCATCTGCCTTCAACAGCCATCACTTCCCTCATTGGTTGTGACTGGCTGTCCTACAATTTCAAAGCCAAATCTGGAAATGAATATAAGTGTATAATGACGTTAGCTTGTAATGGTGTTACACTCAAGCATTTTTCTTTTATTTTTACAGCTAGCTAAGGTTACAAATAACCTTAGCTTAATTATCATGCTTCATACCGTACACCTCTGTATTTTGATGCTCTAGATAATGTTCTTACGATTTATTATTCATTTAGCAATCCATATTATTATGAAAGCTCTACACATGAGAGGTTATTCAGTACAATCCAGTTCAGATGGTGTACCTTACAATTAAAGAAAAAATAAAATTTGTTTCTTGTAAATAGCAACAGATCTCTTTCTATGTATGTAATGTTTATATGTGAAATTTTGACAAAACCTAATTTCCACGCTGCATTTTCTGAATCTTCTCCTCAAAGGTGTGCTCAAACCAGAGGTGGAAAACCCCAGCTTCAGAAAGTAAAAGTCCTTCCACGTATTTGTTCCACCCAAGCACTACACCAGCTGAATTTAATTAGCACAACTTTTCAGCCAGGTAGAGGAGCTAATTAGTGAAATCACCTTGTTTAGTGAATGGCTAGAATTAGGCATTAGGAGAAGGCACTCAACCTTGTCACCCCATTTTTGTTAGGCAGTCACCTGCATTAGATTACATTACATTCATTTACCAGATGCTGTTATCCAGAGCAACTTCCAGCACAAGAGAACAGTAGTGTTTCTATTCAAGTTGAATGAGCAACAGTGTCAGACCAGGCTAGCAACACTCCCAGAGCAGTGAGTGTGAGCATAACACTATTCAAGCCCTACCACAAGTTAACTTGTGCAACCTGACTACACAAGGGAAGTCGAACGTACTACCATAGATCAGTCACTAAATCACAGACCAAAACACGTTGCAATACTACATGTAAAATAAACAGCAAATAATACAAATAGCAGGTGTTAGGGGCCAGGGACTGAGGTGGAACATAGTCTTAAGAGGTGGGTCTACAGTCTGTATTCCGCTGTCCTGACCCCCATGGGCAGTTCAATCCCCACGGGCATGTGAACATCAGGCCCTGAGGATCAGAGGGACCTCAGCAGCCAGTTAACCAAATCCAGCTGGTTTCAGGTGAGGGCCTTACTGGCAATTGTGCTGGTGTTCCATTACAGCTAGGCTGGTATGTTGCTGTTCTCCATGTATATTAAAATATTATATATTAAAATATTATATTGCACCTTGCCTCTCTACATTTTATTTAGCCAATGGATCACCCTCAAGAGATTTGTTCTTGACAGAAAAATACATTTAATGTATTGTATACAGGACAGGTATAAGTATGCTCAGGAAGCATAACTTTTTTAATGCATTTTATGGAATCCATTTTAATGGAACATTCTTAATGTTTAGAATTAAACCATGAGAAGCAATTTAAAGTACGGCAAATGTACTAGCTTTTAAAATGAAGTAATGTTGCGTTTTACATAATAGTGAAGATGAAAGGCTTGTAATCGGCTCAGCTGGTTAAGAAACTTGTTTCTACCGCCAGCTGAACCTTACAGCTTAATCATCGCAACTTCAAGTCCGGGCTGCATCGTTAGTCATTGTATAAAATATAAACCACAAGAATGGTGGAATAGGAGAAAGTAAAGTGGCATGCTTGTTGAAATTAGTACAACTGATATTGAAATGACATTGTACATCAAGCAGAAAAGGCAAAGACTTCAGTGCAACATGACATTAACAGTTGAAGCTAAGCCATTTACAGGTGTAGTTCTAGCACTGACAACACAAGTGTTGTAGCACTTTTCCAGATATTACCATTCATACCTTCAGCAATGATTTTTACTAATTAACCCCATTTCTGAAGGCCTGGAACACATTCCTTATATGTGGCATGTTATTTAGGTCTTTAATATTGAAATTTTTGAAAGTAACATGATCTTGTGAAACATATCTACTAATATAACCAAGGCATTCCTGTAATATAAATTAAATTTAAGAGTGTTGGCCCAGGAACAGACAATGAAGTAAAAAACAGGGATTGCTACCTAGTATGTACTTAGGACTTCAAATGACACCACACAGGCCCGGGCTCAAGTCTGAGCGGTGTCATTGAGCAGGTCCAAACTGGCAGAACACAGTAGCAGTAGCTTCATTCTGCCAAAGGGTGGGTGGGTTCCCACAGCCATGGTTCTCATAAATTGAACCATAAAATGAAATCTGTGTGCCAACCCTTTGCCCGCTTATGGTTATGAGAATGAGACATTGCAGGGTGAACATATAGTGCATACAGGGATACAGGAAATATTGTGTAGTATTCATGTCAACTAGTATCTCTACATAGAGGTGGTTTTATTTCACATGCATTTTGTTTCAGCATCCCTTCACTGGAACTCACTCAAAAATAATCCATCTGCCTTGTCACCTCCAATTAGTTTGTCATCAATCTACACTTGTGTCTGTATTTTCTGAGTGATACTTTTAAATAGTAGCCATTATGCGAAAGACATTTAACCTATTATAATTCTAATACGGTTCGGCCAAACACACTGAACGCCTGAGACCTGCCTTTTTCACTGGAATTAATAGCCACCTTTGACAGGATCTGTCTGAGGATTTCAGACTAAAGGCTGCAATCCCTTCTCATGCCACAGTCTGAGCAAATGTACCGAGAGTGCACTGAGGTTAAAGCAGCACTAACACAAAGAATAATTGCGGCATCATTTCATTTCTAATCTCGTATGAGAAAGGGACGTGCTATCCAGCAAGGCATTTAGATATTCCATTCATAAATGCGGCATATTCTGCAGTGCGCAATTACCTTGGTTCCCAGAGGCATATTAATACTGACTTTGAAATGCAGACAGCCCGAAAGCTTCTGCATTCAGACCTGCAATGTATTTCAGGTGAGGTGTTAGTCAACCATAGTTATAAAATATTTACCATGGAATGCATAGCACAATTCTGGTGTGTGTGTGTGTGTGTGTGTGTGTGTGTGTTGGGGGGGGGGGGGGGGGGGGGGGACGACAGGAGACATCACATTCATGACTCCATGAGTGACTGCGCATTTAACTGGCTCCCTGTACTTGTCAGTTTGTCAGTTATTTCCATACCATCTCTCAGGCAGACCTTAGCACCAGCACTTAAATATGACTCCAGTTCATCCTGTAGCAGGAGCAAACTGTCTGACTGCCCAGCTCTCGTCCTACTCCTGAGTGCCAATGCTGCAGCCCTTGCTGTCACTGCTCATTTATAATATGACCACACTTATCACCACCCAAAATCTGTCCTTTCATTACAACTCAACACCAACTTATACGGCTGCCTGAGAATTTGCGAGCTGTCTGAGTCAGCACTTTTTGAAGGGAATGAAGATGGATGTCTCAATTTTTTGCCTCATGGCAATAAAGTATACAAGCATTGTATACAAGGTTAATCCATTTTTGTTGTGACTGTATATCTGTAGTTTCGTTCTGTTACTGTTTGTTTTATTTGTATTAGATCATTATTTGTAGCTGTACTGTAGACAGTGCATAAGCCCAGGATCCTTTGTGAGGCTAAATGAAATAATCAGAGAAATCTAAGAGGTCTGCGAGGTCCTGTTGGATTATATTTCATGAAGACACATGTCTGAAGAAAACAAAATGAGACCCTTAAAAGGTCAAAGGTTTATCCGTGCAAAGTTTCTACAAAGTTCTGTACTTGTACAGTTTTCTGGGAGTCTGGACAGGTCATGTTTCATTGCTTAAGGGCAAATTGACCAATACTTTCCAGAAGGAAACCATAGGAGATGGTTACTAAAAAAGAAACAGCGGAGACAGTGAGCTCGTGGGTGCACTGCATGGTTACTACATGTAATTTTAATTACCCCCAAAGCTTTTCAACAGTGTCACACAGGCACTTCGAAAACTGAATACCGCAACAATGTTAAGGCTTTCTTTACAGCTGAAGTAAATACAAAAAAAGATAAAGTAATTTAAATACATGACAGGGAGGGATTTTTTTTTTTTTTTTTCAAAATCTAACATCTGTGCCTAAGGGGAGCTGGCTCAATCCTTCTCCTGAGCAGGGGTTGACTTCGAGCAGCTTTGAAGATCACAGAAGCTGCATTCTGCCCCCCATCAGCACTGCGAGATGAGTCCAGAGATTTTCTCTTTCCCTCGCAATATTTCTCTCTTTCTCCCCTCCTATCCTTTCTCTCCTTCTGCTCCGCCACCCTGGGGAGAATCAAAAATGCCAGCTCTGCTCTCTCACATCATTATACATAGCCACACACTGGGGTGCAAAGTAGGTTTCTGTGCTGGGAATCCTGACGGCAACGAGCGGTGTGGTACAGTTAAAAGAACCTAAAAAGTACTCATTGGAGTTAAACCTCCTAGGCCCCTCAGGAAGGCATATTCAGGTTCCCACGGACACACCAATTACAAGTTCCTCAAAACATTGTGTACAAGAGGAGAGAGATGGAGAGGTTCAAGTGATTGATGCTGCGTACATAAAGCGAGACGGCTGGAATGATTCTTAGCATCCTCTTTATGAGCGCCTGCATCTCAAGAGCAAAGATGCTCTCCTTCTCACCCCATACAGAAATGAAATATATTGTAATATGTTGAGAAATAACAATAATACAACAATACAATAATATTCAGCCCAAGAACATATTTATAATGAGTAGAAATATATTGCAAAAAGCCAAAATGGCAATAATTTACCTATTTTAAGTATATTGATTGTGCTTAAATATATATTCTCTGAATTATATTCTCAATATATATATATATATTTTTTTTGCATGGGAGGGTTTCATTCATTTTAGAAGTCATCTGTCAGAAAAAACAGTCTTGTTAACTTTTTGAATTGATTGAAGGAACAGACAGGTTAGAAGAGACACCTCTATCATCTCTCTATCTGTACTCAAAGCTTCCCATTGAACATCAGTCCTGTAGACTGTGGAGAAAGATCACCGCATGGGTGCTGTTAAGAAAAGCAATGGTACTCAGTGCACTTGAACCAAAATGTCTATTTTCTCAGACCTCAATGCACTCCCCAGATCAGAGCTGTGAAAGGCTGTCTGGGCAGCCAGCAGAGCCGGCTTCAATATCTCTCTTTTCCAGGACGAGCAGACCCTCCTGGAGCCAGCCTAAACCTGATTCATGTCACACCACACTGCTTACAGCTATCGTCCAGCACAGGAAGGGGTGGAGCAAGAAGACAAGACAAGAAGCAGGAAGCCAAAAACAAGAGTGGAACGGGCACTGTTAACAACACCAAGGTCAGGAGCTTCTCCCTGACAGGGGGTCATCTTTTACAACTCAAAAAACCCAACACAGAACACAGCTTCAACCTGGAAAGCAAAAACCAATGTTGAATACAAATGTAAACCAACACATCCGTCCGTTCAATTAAAAGGATACTGGGTCCCTGCACATTTGTGAGGTAATTGTCCCCTTCAGAAAAAAATGACCAGTGCTAAACTTTTCAGAGAGAACCGACACCCCCCTGAAAAAGATCACCCAAGGGGATTGGTTTTACTTGTTTGTTCCACGCACAGAAGCGCATATCTCCTACACCGTCACCCCCGCCACTCCATCACTGCTCTTCCGCAACAAGGAACAGATGGACGCGTGATTGTGTATGTGAGCCAGATTCATTTATACAGAGCCATTCAGTTGAGTCAGGCCATTCCTCCCGCCAGACAGCAAATCCCACCACCATTCCCTGCTTTAACAATGTGATGGAGGATGCGCTTATGTATTCTGACTGCACAGCACCTGACATATTCACTGATGTTTTTCCATCTAGATGCAATGGCAGAGTTCAGTTTTCATCATGTGACGCCTTTGAGTGGTACAGCGAACTCCACATTTGAGACATTCTGCCGATCTTCAGTCACTGTGCCAGACCGTGATTCATTTTCCCAAAGGATGGGGAGGGATTTAGTGCTCCAAACAAAAAAATCTGCAGGGTGGGTAACTCTGTCTGTAATTATTTTCAGACTCAGTGAACATCCCAGATCTTTGAAGGGCAAATAAAGTCAGTTCTACTCTGAAAAGCCCACTGTATCCACTGTATTCAGCACGGTGAGGTATCGGAGAGCTGTGGCATCGGCAGCCTCACTTTAAGCCCTGCTTAATTGCTTCAATTACTGTATATGCCAGTATCGATTCAAAACATCTCTGAGAATACATTATGGGTACCATCCTTAGAGCCAAGTGCACCTCTTAAATAATCAACTGTGAAACAAACAAACATGAAAAACAAAATCATTGATGTACTCAATTAGGCAGATAATTGCTGTAATGATGTAATCGCACAGTACAACATACCTGATTAAAAATGAACACAAACACTCTCACAAAATAGATTCAAAACCATATGAAATTGCTTGCTTCCTGCTAAGACAGCATGCAAAAAGACGAGGTGGTACACGCAGCTGAAATCACCCAAGGGAGGGTTGAGTGCCTTGTGCTGGTGATTGGGGCACTGGGGCAGAAGTGCAAAGTTAATGCTTCACCCCTGGATTGTAACTGTCAGCGCCCCAGTTCACAGTTGCGTGTAACACCTCTCCACACTTTCCATGCGTTTTGGCCTTGTCACATTTTCACACAATCTCTTCCTGCTGTCATCCCAGAAGTAAATGGGTGAGGCACCAGATCTCCCCAGAAGAAGGCATGCAGCCTCTGTTCAGACACCATGAAGAGCTCCCATTTCCATTTGCTTACAGAATGAAACAGTCAAGAGCATCATTTCTAATGGACAGAGAGATCAGATGACATGCTACCCTGACCAGATACCATCAAGGCAGCATTACCAAAAGAAATAATGAACTAGAGTGGGGTCCCCAACCTCCTAGTCCACCCGAGCACATATTTCACTTACCATCAATGGCACAGGATAAGTTGGCAGACTTCCTGTCACATAGTGACTCCATTCCAAGAGAGCAGCCGAAGTCTTGGCACGCTGGAGCTTCTTTTAATTGGGTCTCCTCATGAGGACATCTGAGATACTTGAATGTCAAAAAAATGTGACACGTCAGTCCAAAGTTGTCAATTAACTGCATTTATTAGTTTCATGTACAGAAGATCTGCAGGTCTCTTTATCTGTATCCTGGGTAAATGATAATAGCCGTGTTGGTAAAAATAAAACAATCTAGATCATGCAGCGGCATTCATAGAAGGGGGGAAAATGTTTGGATAGAACTGGTTCAAGCATCTGTCTCTAACCTAGAAAATGTCAGATCCTGTTAATCTCATGTAATGCTTGCTAACATTAGCTTGGATTTCATTTTGTAAAGGCATACACTCACAAACTCACATACACTCACACACATACAGAAACACAAATACACACATGCACACACACACAAAGGTACACAAGATGTTCACAGACATATGCACGCACACAGACACCCACACAGACACAGAAGTCTTACCATTTCACTGGCAAATGCCGTGGCCGACGGGCGCGAAGACAAGTCCAACAAAATTTAGGGAACAACCAAGCAGCCATCCAGCTCCTGGAAAAGAGAAAATCCACAGTCTGCTCCCTGCCACTTCCGTCCTGCTGCATTACCGGGAGAGGCAGAGCGGGACAGGGACTGAGACGCGATGGAAATCAGAGCCAGGAGTGGGGAGAGAGCTGGCGAGGAGACTGCCACATTAGCTCATCCTCAGCGCGGCTCCGCTCTGCTTCACTTCCAGAGGACAACACATGCACATGGACCCAGAGCGTTTCCAGGAGGATACGCGGGAAGGGAGGATGGGAAAGGGGGCAGCTGAAGGGGGGGCAGATGTTTTTTTTTCACTTTCTAGAAGGCGAGTTCAGCGGCTTTCTGTGTAATGCCTGTCTTTTTGAGTGGATGATTCCAGGGACTCACTGACAGCACAGGTCACGGGGGGGGTGGGTTTCAGGGGTCACCAAAGCCTGGCCTCGGCAGCGCTCGCCTCGTGGGGTCAACCAGGGCTTGCCACGGCTTGCTATATCTAACCAGCAACCATATTACGATCCCTGCACACCTGAAGGTTTGCATCAGTCTGCAGGTCTGATGTCTCCTCTGATTCAAAATGTTTGCTCCTACTTGCACACTGTTAAGAATCTCCAGACCATTTCTACCTATGTTGTAAATGCCTGGCCGAGTTGGTTGCTTACTCTTTGTTCCCCGAGTGATCTAAGTAGAAGTTGTAACTACAGCTGTTGTCAAGCCCATTTCCATCAGAGCTGTGTATTGTGACCACATTAACAACATGCAGCAGATTTAGACCACATTTAGGCTGTGTTTGTGTGAAGCATTAATCTAAAAACCCTGGGCCCACAATTGTGTGCAGCTCCACAATTTAAAAACCTTGACCCCAAGCCAGGGGAAAAGCCTCTCCTGTCCAAACTCGGCATCAGCTAGCTTGTAATCATGAGAGGCACAGAAGCCTCCATCGTCCACACACAGTCCAACACAGGAGCCAGAGAGTGTCTCACAGGCCACTTCCAAGCAAGCAGGGCTTGGCTCCAAGTCAGCTTATGTAAACGACAACTCATATGCAATCTAAAGCATTAACTCACACTTGTCTGGTTGCATGAACTGCTAAAACCAAAAATTCACCCCTGAAGATATATTTTAATAAAGGATATTTCTCCAAATACCAGAAACTACAGTCCAGTGTTTAAAGCAGAAGGACCAGCAAGCTGTTAAGACTGGAACATCTATTTTTTTCTCTTTTTGTTGTGTGGTGCTCATTAGTACACAAAAACTCATCACCAATGTGGATGATTTTAATGCCGGTAGTTCAATCAGGTAGGCGCACTGAGGCAGAGTCTGTACGTGTGAGGGATCTACAAGGCTGTAGCATCTTGAAATATCCTGCCTCAGGAAAAATTTACACATACCCTTTTCAGAGCAGACATTGCCATTTGAAGCCTTTTTAGGATTTTCTTTTTCTATTCCTACCTAACTAGCAAACTAGCCATCAGAGTATTTGGCTCACATTTCATGCAAAGTGAAAAAAATTCAGTAGATACCAAACAATGCGGAGATCTGATTTATTGTAGCGTGCAAACTAATATCTGACTCTATCTGATTATTACCTTTCTTTCACCCAAATCCATTACGTAATTATAGCTCTCAAGCTATTAAAGGTGATTTGCTAATTCTTTATAAAAGGGCGCCATGTATATTGCACAGGAGTTTCTTCCAAAGAGACTGTAGCTATCTAGCTATTTATTGCATGTGTTTTTCCAGAGAGGGTGCATCTATCTAGCTATCTAGCTAAAGGCCGTCGTAATGGAGGTAGAAATATACGATAGGCTACTGTTTATGTAGAAAAGGTTACTTTCATGTAACCCCCCCCCCCCCCCCCCCAGAGTCTGCTCTTGTACTTTTTCCTTTGTCTTAAATACGTATGACAAAATGTATCCCAATTCTGGGAGGACACCCAAGCTCTAACTAATTTTTTTTTTTTTGTTCCTGCAGGTGCATCAGGTGGGTAGGACAGGCAAGAGGAAGGAACCCTTTTATTGCATATCGGTTTCCTTCAAGTCACCGGTCTTATACTGAAGCTGACACACAAGGCAATTCCCAGTGCAGACAGCAAAAGATGGGAATTTTGACAAAACAGAAAGGAAAAAAATGACTGAGAAAAAAGAGCTCCGCTATGCTCCTCAGCTATTTCCCTCAGCTGTGGACTGGAACTCCACTCCCAGATGCACATCTTTGCCCAGTAATGAGTGCACAGCTGTGAGCATGTGACTGACACAGCTAATGAAGCTTGCCGTCTGAGGCAATGTGTAGAATCATGCTTAAAGGAGCTGAACGGTGCTGACAGGCATTATTGGGGCGGGGGCGGGGGCGGGGGCGGGGGGGGGGGTTCAGACCCATCTTCAGTCAAATCCTTTGCAGGAACCCAGGAGGGGAATACAGAAAAGACAGCTCAAAGGGGCAGGGAGGAAAAAAAAACAAAAGGAACCCAAAGTGAGCAACAAACAGCCGCCTTTTGAGTCGAAACCCCTCTCTAACTTTGGGAAACACGCCAAGGACCCCTGCTCAACCTCGGGCCATACACCTCCCCCTGTGAGGAGCCTCTAATCAGTAGACAGCATGCAAAGTCCCCACACACCAGATCCTGTGTACTGATCCCTGTCTGTCAGAGATGAGTGACACATGTCAATGTGAAGCTCCAGCTGACATGGCGCTGTACTGCGAGATGCAGAGAACTGGCTTACCATATGCCTGTTATGATCATCATTATCACGATGTCTCTTTACTATTTATTTACTAATTTGTTGTTCTTATTGTTACTATTATTAACAATCCTCAGTTGAAGCCAAATACATCGATCACAGCGTAACCCACCTGGGATTCTGACCTATCAACTGTACGTTCAAATCCCATTCCAGACCACATGCTGATACCCACATTATCAAGCAGGAGGATTCTTTTATCATTCTTGGCTCAGGCAGAGCAGCACTGTTATCCCCCAGTTCCCATGTCCTGTGTGTAAATCTGAGGCAAAGTAGCCTAAGATCCAGTAAAGAAGAGCAGAGGGAGGTGAACAGGTACGAAATGGGGGAGACAATCCCTTAATAGATCAGCACAGAGAAAACGCTGAAGTGAGCAAAAAAATTGAATGTAACCCCCCCATGCTGAAAACAGTGTGCTTAAACTTTAATACTTAGCTGGCAGCTAGTATAAGGGGAGGGGGATGAGCTATTTTCAGAACTATAACTGTCATGTATAATCCACATTATAGTTTGGCTAGGGGAAGTAGGCTATATTAGCCAGCTTCTTCTCCCATCTTAAGAGTCAGAGCATTTGCCACAAGGGAGTCATGGAGATTTTTTTTCAGCCTTTATTTAAACAGGTGTCTCTGTTGACTTAAAAATATATCCAGTCCTCAAAAAAAAGAGCAAAATATTTGATGAAACATCCTTTTAATAACAGGCAAAGGACAGTAAGCTCTACAGAATCCGTTAACTTTTAAGTACAACTAAGTATTTAATTGAGGATCATTTAATGGTCAAGTTATAATGTTTAGTAAAATCATTCTAGCATTTTAAATGTGCATCTGTACAGCACAAAATCTAAACCTGCTCTACCAAATCTTTCAAGGAACTGAATTATTATTGAAGCATGTGTCACAACCATGCCTTAGTTTCATCTTTCAGAACTTGAAGTGGGGCTATAATATAATCCGCAGGTATATTGGGGCATTCCAAATACCTACTTTTCACACATTTTAAATTCAGGAAAACATAAATATGTAAAATATACACATACATAGGTGATTATATTTAGCAATCTTGATCTTACAACAATCTTATGAGAACAATCATGTTTTCAGATGTTTCAATCACAGGCTCATTATGCTCTGACAAGCTTTACACTTTTATTATAAAGCTTTCATTACCCGTCTGGCAAAAATCTTAAACTTACAACCTTTCAAATGCTCTTTGACCAATTTGACAAGGTATGTAAACATAGTACTAAACTGATTGTGCATTTATTTATTCAGCAGAGTTTGGTTAATATTTGGATAGTAGACCTCCTGGAGAAACCAGGCTGGTGGTAGAAGAAATGCCAAGTGAAAATCAGACCCCTAGTGATGGGAAAATGTGTAGAGGGAGATGCTGTCTTTCAAATTCTGCTGTGTTGGCTAGGGCTCCTTTGTAAAAGAGATTCAAAATCTCAAAGGGATCATATCCTCGTGAAAATAAAGGTTAAATAAAATAAATGAAGTTTTAACCTTAAACTGAAGTCCTGTGATCATTAAAAATCCCATGAAATTACGGGTTAAGATTACAGGTATTCCCAGGTGAATTGGCCAAAATCTGCTCATTCAGGCTGCCCACTTATTTACCCCCCATGTTAACTGGGTATATGAAACCTTGCCTCACATAAAACCTCAACTCAACTAGACAGCAGGCATGGCACAAGCTTTCATGACAATCAAAGTTGCTAAATCATAGCCTTCAAACCAGATAATCCCAGGGCAGCCACAGTCCCTGTTTATAAATTCCACGCCATGTTTTTAGAGTGAAGTTGGACACTGTATTTACTTCTACACACTTCTTGTGTGTCATTCGAAAGGGGTGCGCTCATTCACATAAGCTTTACTAATGGCTCAGGAGCATGTAATAGATTTAGATCAGCAGTAATAAGGGGGTTGGTTGATTGAATCTTCCTTTGAAGCAGTTCACAGATAGTAGTTGCAGCTAACGCGATACAATATCAGATGAACTGAACTGACCTGTAGTGCTGTGGTTGAGGCAGGTGTCTGAAATAATTTAAACTACTGGCGGCAGAGCATCTCCTTATCTGCCAACCACCTCAGAAACTGCAGATGTGAAAGAACCCGCAATACAGCTTTGCGGACAGTTCCGATACCAGAAGGACAGCCAACAGCATTGTGCCTATCACTTCAGCTAGGCAAGGTTCATGGATTGAAGCCCAGAGCTCTGGGAAAGGCCTGCCATGTTCGCTCAACCCCATCATACCCTGCTGCCTCGCTTTGGGAGGCGGCTGCCTCCAGCGCTGTCTAAACCTCCTCTTAGCAGAAGTAATACAGCAGGGCGGTGCTACTCTAAGGAGCCTATGCCATTAACCTTCAGATCACGCTCTACCATTGCTGTTAGTCTGTTCACACCAGTTTGCAGCAGGAGCTTTGCATGTGTCCAAGTCATTTGAAGGAAATGGCTAAAGTGGAGATCATTGGGGTCTGGGACTATTTATTAGGCTCCTGCAGTTCATTCATGTGGATCAGAGGAGTCCAGCTGACCATACAAAATTGTTCATCAAAGCACAACTGTTGTTGTTGTTGTTTTTTTTTTTTTTAACTAAATTGGCCAAGGACAGATTAAAAATTCTCTATTTGAACGTCTTATGTATTTTTTTAGAAGAAAAAAAAAATGGGGAAAGTGGTTGCTTATAGGCATGTTCTCAATGATTTCATAGTTTCTGTTAAGGGATGTGAAAATCCTGCTACTTTTTTCAAGGCTATGAAAAGGTATTTAAAGATGGTCATAAAGGTTTATGAGTGCTCATGGGCAATTAGGATAACCTTCCATATTATTATTATTTTTTTAATTTCCGGTACCAAGGCCTATGGAAATGTGCATACCATCTGGTATTAACAACATTAAAGGAATTCAGTAGTGCTGAATAAATAAGGTCAAAATTTAGTACTCAATGTAATTTAAAATGTGCCACTTTTCTTCACCTCAATTATTCACACAATGTTGAAAAGTACTGTTTGGCAAATCAATTTTAAAAATGTCAGATATTTCGGCTTTATAAATGTTAACTTTGAAAGGACATATTACCACTAAATTTAATTAAGCAATTAAAAGAGAATTTACAGTTTCATACATCCACAGTATTACTATGTGGGAGGCTGTCACAAGCTTTATTGTCATTTCTTTCACGCTAGCTGTCATTCACAAGGCAAATCATTGTCTGCTCCACTAATTGAAGCCCACCTGTCAGCCAGCACAAGCAGCCAAGACAGGCTGAAATTAGAGACTGTTCAAAATGCAGTAATGCTCATATTACCATTATTGGAGGCTGTTTCCTTCACATTGAGGGCTCATCATTGTACTTCATTTACAGCTGATTGTCTCCTCCGAGGCCTCTAATAAGTCCAAAACAATGCCCATCTGACGTACTTCATTTGAGTATATTTCACTAGTTTAGCATTGGCAGGGCACTGTTTTGCCTGCTGATTGAGAGTGACAGGTTGATGGATTCTTGCCATGCGGCATCCTGTTTTATTTGCAGCCATGGCAGTCATTTCCAATCTAACGGGCATTTTCCCATGCCTGTGCTTCCCCTGGCATTGCTTTTTGAAGTGTAGCACTGTCATTGACATACCACTGCCCATTGTAGGTAGTGAACTGCTTTAGAGCTTTGCCAGCAGCACGCTGCACATCACAGGAGTTAAATGTGCAATTTCTGAACCGTAAATTAGAAAATAGCTTTCATTTTCACCATTACATCCTCCTCTGGGTCTTTAATTGTTGTACAGCTTTGTTCTTCCAGTCTTCCACATTCTAATAGAGTGACTTGCTCAGATGTTACCCTTGCAAGGAGGATGATGCTCATGCACTGGATTACACATTTGGACAGCCAAACAGCATAAGGTATAGGCAGTTGTGCAGGGAGCCTCTTCTTAGGGGCTGCAAGATTCTGCAGTACATCAACATTTGAAGCGACAAAATAAATTTGTGAGGAGGCATGGAATTTAATCTGAGCAATGAAATTACCCACAGTCAAAGAATATAAAAGCATCTAAAACATTGATTCCCAGCTAAAAAAAGAAAACAGTTTAATAAAGCCGTTGATCCATGGGTAGCAATAAATATGAAGAGCCGTACGCCATGCTACAAAAGGATGGAAATCCATCAAATGAGCAACACTGCTTCCCACCAGAGAGAAAACTTTGTGGCATTGTTTCTCAGTCCCACAAAAACCGATACATAAAATTTAGTTTGTTAGTGGTAAAAGAATAAGAACATGTAGGGGCCGCTCAAATATTTACAACAGTTGCACTCTAAACCCGTTAAAAAAGATTAGAAGATTCTGATGTTTTCATTTCCTAAGGCCTGCAGCCCGCAACTGTTCAACCACCCAACTTTCTTTTATTTAGCTGTTAATGAACTTTCTCAAATGCTGAAGTCATCAACCAACATTAAGTAGCTGAGCAGCTCAGGCCTGGTACCTCCTGTCTCAATGTTTAGTGAAGGCCCTGCACAACCTGAATTGAAAAACCATTCCCCTCAGTTTCATGCCTCCTGCAATCTCCCACAGGCCTGCCAAAAATGCTCTCCAGAAACTCTCATACACAGATCAATCTTTGTGGGATTTTCAAAATATTATCAAGGGTAGAAATCTATGAACAAATGACCAGCTGGAAACTAGTCAACACAGCATTCACATGACTGAGGAGGACTGAATCTTGGTAAAGACTGAAGCCCTGTTCAATATTTTGATGTATCATTGGGAAATGAAGTAGACAGTAAGACCAAAAAAATCCTTCCAGGACTAGAGTTCCATAATGAAAGTCCCGTCAAGTATCAGTTACAATTTAGACAAGAAAGATACTGCAAGCAAATGAAAATAGTTTAAATTTCATGCCTGGAGACAGACATCTTGAGGAGAACAGTTTTTTTGCTGAGAAAGCTTTGCACTCTGCTGATAAAACATTTTGTAAGCCAAGTGACAAAGACCGAGCGTCAAGTTCGAAAAAGGATGTCAAGCCTTTTGTCTGCCTTTTTGTCTGCAGCTAATCCTGTAGTGGAGCAAACTGCAGTGGAAATACCATTCCAGTGGCAAGCGTAGACAAGCAAACAAGCAGAAGCCCCACACCAGGGAACTTCACAGTGCTTCTTCACACAGCACTTCTCCATAGCTTCAAAATAAATTACACTTCCTCCAGTCAATAGGATTCGTGTCCCAGGTTCCAGGCCACGTATTTTGCATGCAGTGCCCCGGCTCTTTATAGGAAAATAAAAGAAGATGGCTGACAGCAGCACTGCTTTTAAAATTTAATGTGAGAAAAAATGAGACAGATCATGGAGCCACATTCCTGTAAATCATGTCCTCCATGCACTGATTCCAACAAGTCACACAGATGGAGATTAAATTAATTTATTACCTTCAAATCTTGCACTGTGCCTACTGGGTGTACTAACTGTCTTACCGTACAAGCAAATCAAGCTGCCGGCTATAATAAGTGCCCAGCCTCTTATTCCTCTGTCAGTAGAGGGAATTCTCAAGGAATTCTTCAATTCCTTGTTTGGCTCTAAAACTGCTACCATAAGCCAACACCCTAACTATTGCTAATGATAATGCCTGAAATAGCTGACAGACATGCCACAAGAGTTTCTCTCAGACATCTGTCAGTCTGCCTATCACATATGGATGAACCATGAACCAACATGAAACAACATGAACCAACATCTTACAACACTGGCACCAATATGCGGTGATAGGCACGTACTGTTTGTGTGCATGCATACGGCCTACATCTTGGTGCCAGTCCATCATAAGAGCAACGGCATTCCCCTGGCTGTCACAATCAAGATTAATAGCAGCAAAAACAGCCCCCTAGGCTTACTCAGCAAGCTGGCACTCTGTATTCTTTTCAAGCTTTAGGACTAGGAATTTACTGCACTGTTATACCTTAACTCCTCTATTGGTAATGCCAGCTCTTGACCACACCTCTGCAGCAAAGTTCTGTCCCTCTCCCACTGATCCCCACCACTGTAGGATCTGTGCTGAACGCCACTGGGGTCTGCTGAAGCTATCAGCTGAATTTCGCAGCCTCACAAGTCTACATTCCACACGTACCCTTCAGCCCTGCAGCTCCAGCTGCCCTTCTCAGGACACTGACGGAGGATGTGACACTCAGATTTCAAATGAAGCATCTGGCCAAAAAGGTAGGCTGTAAACCTCAATTTTTACAGCTTTGTTCCCAGGCTTCTGGAATATGAAAGACATACAGTAGAGGCTGATGTACTTGGTGGAGTCTGATGGGGGGGGGGTGTCAGCGCAGAAGCAATAAATGTGGGTGAGGAGGACATGTGATAAAATGTGAGTGGCCTGAGAATGCAGGTAAGAGCACTATGGAGGAGTCTGGGGAGGGGTGGGGTCCCAAGCCAGAGGTGGTATTTATGAGAGGGCAGCAGTTTACCCTTTAAATGATGACAAACTATTAAGCAGTCAACAGCCTATCAAAAGTCCCCCTGCTTTTGTTCAGTGAAGAGACAAAGCTGACACATTACTTGAAGAGACTGAAAGCTTGAAGGTCAGGAGCGAGTGCAAAGCCATCAAGCTGCCCGCGCATCTTACCACTGCAATGTAAATGGAAATGATAGGAGTGGGAAATGAAACGCCAAAAACACAAAAACCATGTTTCCGCTTCTGCCACCCCACCCTTCCCCTCTACCACCACCACCACCTCCACCTCCACAGCCGCCCACACAACAGCAGGACCGTGAGCCATGAATCCCTGCATGGAGTAATTTGCTTTACAAATTGCAGGGTGTTTCTATTGACTGGTAATGTAAAAGAGCTGGAAATCATCCAAAATAAACAAGACTGACAAGGAATTGTTCAGGCCAAAAGCTCTGACCCCCCACAGTAAGATACCAGAAGTATAAATCCACTAGAAACTGCATTCTGTATTTTATGCAATTTGGCCTCATAACATCCAGAAAGACAACTAATAGGGGGAAAATGTGTGTGTGTGTGTGTGTGTGTGTGTGTGTGTGTGTGTGTGTACTAGGTTTTTTGGGTCAGTAAAAACGTAACCCTGACAATCCTTCACCATCATAACAGATGAAATTCCTTTTTTTCCTCAAATCATTACCTAAATCCATGCCTTCTGCTAAACATCTTTCAGGCTTGATTTTGATTAATCATTTTTTTCCAATCAATGTCCAGTCAAAGGCATCTCTCTGTAACTTTGCTGGTAGGTATGCAGGGTGATTTACTGCATTTACCAGTTATATGTCTTATTCTAACGGATGACCAAACTATATTCACATTGGAGGTTCAGCTTTTGTTAAAATCAAGGAAGCACAAAATTGACACTGACTTAATCACAAATATTATGTAGGGTATCCTTGTTATTCGAGTAAAGCGTTGCTGTTACATATTGACTGGCCCATTGACAATTCTGCAACCTTTTGTTTTCACAGCTACAGACAGTTATTATAGGAATTATTATAGTATAATAATAGTGTTGTTCTTGTCCGCATGTTGTTAACTTTGTAATTCATACACAAGTACAAATACACCCACATGCCTCGTTCACACTGAATGTGAATTGAATGGCAGCTATGGCACAGTGCAAGGATATCTTTAAATGCTGTGCATTTTAAATTACTCACAGTGGTAAGACAGGTTTGTAAGCCTACAAGAATCTATGTAGCATGTGTGTCCTTGCATTTATGTATGTCATTATTATGCAAGACTGCGCTGATACAGCCTGCTAGTTGATACTGACAGTGTGTGTGCAGGTATGCACACACACCCATTTGTGCATGTGTGTGTTACCATTGACAGAACACCACAAGTGATCTGAGCTTGTCATACAATACTAACAAATTTCAACAGTTCCTGTTTACATTCATTATAGTTCCTAGAGGTTTGTTTTATGAAAAAAGGAATTTATAATGAAGCCAATGTCAAGCCATGAGGTGTTCTAGCAGGTAAAACATGAAATCCCTGCAGATGTCAATTTTCTGCTTAACATTTTTTTAAAACTAACTTTTCCCTTCCCCTTTCATTAATCATCTTTATATTTTTCTGTTAGATTGAAAACCATGTAATCAACATGCACACTAATAATATTTTGTCTCCTTGTGGTGAGGAAAATAGATGTCCCAACAAACACAATGCAAAAAGCAAGTAACTCCTGCATCAGACAGGTACAACTTCTCTCTAATCTTTCACTGCAGCAACAGTAATCACCGTTTTGGTCAAAGTGATCTTTTTCAAGATTGAATCTTACAGAAGGTCACTTTGGCCAACACGTTGACTACTGTTGCTGCACAATAAGCAGAAAGCAGTCACATGTGTTTGATCCAGGAATTACTGTACTATTCTATTTGCCTAAAAAAATGACAGGTTTTGGCTGTTACAGGTTGAAATGACATGTTTTCTCAGAGGATCAAATATGGGGAATAGAAGTCTGGGACCAATTCCCTGGCTTTGAAGAGCAGAAAACTAAAGTAAAGAATATAATCCAGGAACACTGTTGTAAATTACAATTTCAACCCCCACCAACTTCACCATTCACCCAAGGTTGATTTGAGGGCACAAAGCTCACTCCATCCTTGGCACTCTCATTGATTGCAATTCATTGACAGTTTATTGAAATTCATTAGAAATCATATCAAGGTAAAGGGTAGACTGTAATAATGCCGTCATGAGGTCAAGACTGGTGGGGGAAAATTCCATATTATCAATGTGTTAAAAGGTATATGAATATGGACTGATGCAGGTGGCTGGAAAAGCATGGCATTTTAAATACCGTATGCCATGATTCATTCCTTATCAAAAGGATAACTCCACCATGAATTTACAACTCAATAAGTCATTTTTTACCTTTACTACAGTAGGTATCCATACTGAAAAAATTAATGACTAGGAGGCATGAGATAATTTAAAATGTTTGTGGTTTCTTGACCAATTTAAGGCTGAATCCCCATACACCCAACATGCATTGCTCTCCCCTCCTTCACTGTGTGAATTGTGGCAGATTACAATTGCAAATCCCATCATTACTCATAAAACATATAGCTAATTTACATACACAGTCTTCTCTGCAGGTTTGATTTACCCGCATACCCATTTTAGCTGTACACTTTCTTAGCTCTCAGAACGGCAGCTTTATTGTGCTTTCTGGGGACAGGAGGCAGACAGGAGCAAGGCGAGACGGAATACACTGTGCCTCAACTTTTATGAGGTATCAATGTTTCAATAAAACAAATAGCTTTTTTAGGACAGCCTCAGGCAAATGCTTTGAAAGCTGATATGGAGATCAGAAGAAAACCGACTTGTTGCAGGGAGTTATAAGCGAAGTGCCAGTCATTGCTCATGCATTAGGGAGGAGGAATGCACTGAGGTAACAGCACAACATTTTGAAAATGGACACCTACAGTAAGCTAAGGAAAGGTCATCACATCTCTTTGTTTCTGTACAGGTACAGTAACAGGTTTGGACACACCTGATTAAGATAATGGGAAACATGCATTCAAAGACATTTTGATCTAAAGACATGCTTCAATGCTTGAAATTTGTTTCTTAGATAATATAAATAGCAAAGTTGATGCTTGTGTATAAATTTCTTTTCAAAAAATATGTATTAATAACTATTTAAAAATATATATTTTGACTACTTTGAAGAACCTAAAATATAAGATAGTTTTGTTTAACACTTTTTTGGTCACTGCATAATTTAATTTGTGTTATTTCATAGTTTTAATGTATGTACTACTACTCTAAAATGTGGAAAATGGTAAAATAAATAAATAAATAAAGAATAAAAGTTGTGTCCAAACTCTTGACTGGTATTGTGTACTAATAGGTAACCTCAGCCTTTTAGTGGCAGTCCCCACCAGGAAATTGAAGTTTGACTGACATCTGGCTTAGGCTCATTTCTTATTAGATTTTTCACCTTTAGTCCATTCATTCCTTCCCTTTTAATGACAGAAGGGATTTGTACTGGTAAAGAAACTGGGTTTCAAAGGTCACTGACTCAGTTGCCAGGTGGAGCACCACAACTGGGTCTTAAAGCAAGGTTCTCAACCTGAATTGCATCTACCATTGTGTAAAAACGGGATGAAATGTAAGTGCATATGGATGATTAAAGATGTCTTCTGTGCAAATACTGTTATTGTACCATGAACAGATTTGTGAACCTATGAACTTCAGGTGGTATCACACTCAAAATGGCTACCTTTTTTATCTTGAGTATGGAATGCACATCTATTGGGAATATTACACATTTATGTACTGTAGTAAAACATGCATGAATCCATGAAGAAAATGAAGTATGGAGAGATGGACCATTTGTCACAGAATTAAAAACCCTGCTCTTTTACGTTGCTAGGTAATTATTTTCACCCACTGGTTTCGGTTGCCATGCTCGTGACGTAAAGGAAGGAGGTTAATTGTTGTGATTGCAAAAGGCATCCCTCGCTCAGTGTCCCTGTGATTATTGTTTTTAGAATTTCTGAGGGGCTCAGAGTCATGCTCACAACCTCGGCCTCAAATCTGTCTGCGATGTGCAGGACAAATGGAGTTCTTATCCCAAAGTTCATCCAAATGTTTGTAAAAGTTTAAAGCAGTCAAACAGCTGCCAAATTAACTTTCAAATGAAAGAAAGAGGTTTGGTACAAAGGAACAAAGTTTGACCCTGAAATAAAACACATTGTACATCCCTAAAACACTCTTCAATGCGATTCTAGCATGCATCCGTTCGGTGCAGTTTAGTTAGTTCAGTGTCTCTCCGCTCCCTGCTGTGAGTATGCTCAAAAAGGACTTGGGGGTTAGAGAAGCGCAGAAATACCTTATCTCAACTCCAAGGGATGCACGGACGCTAGCGGACAGGTGAAAGTTAGGAGAAGAGGGCATCATGATTAAACAGGGTAACTTTTTTATTTTCACTTGTTTCCCGTGTTGTAAAACAGCAGACCTCTGTTCCTCAGATTATTAAAATAGTGGTATTTTCACTTGTCCAAATAGAATAGCTGCATGATTTCAAACATTTTACAAATTTTTATTTTCTGTGATCCTCACCACCCTCAGTTAGCTTCAAGAGGCAATACATTTTCTCCATCTGCAAGACATATTGTCTTCTTCCTAAAAAAAAAAAAAGTGTATACCACGACACAGTTGTGTTGTTCAATGCAAGATGGACACTGCATTGTCAATACCACAACATTTTTAAGTTTAAAGCTCAATATGAGCTGTAAGCCACATATTCTTGAATAAATCAATACTTTCTACTGAATGGTTTCAAACTGTACTTCATAGGTCATTTTTTCAGATGTTCCTGCAAAAACACAGAAATAAATACATATTACTGATAAGGATCTGAACAACACTACTGTTCAATGGAATTCCTATTAAGGTGCATAATTTGAAGGATGGAAGCCACTGAGCACTATTTAATTGTAAGTTACCGGTAATTAGCTAATATATTTTTCAACAATTCTCAAGACGCCAAAGCTGGGTTTCAGAAGCAGTGGGAAAATTATGGAGTGAAAAAATTAAAATAAGGAAAAAAACTGCGAGCATTTTCTCCATTCTTCTTAAACTTTTGGTCCATCAAAAAACAGATGTATCCAGAATAAAATCCCTTTCAAAAACTTTGGAACCATCATGGAAGCTGAATTCAGATCTGACACAATGGGTGTCCAGTCTCCTGACAGTATTATGCACATTACAAGCCACAGCGCACTGGACTGATAATGACTGGAGGAGCAGCACATCTCATGCTGATGGCAAACTATGAGATGTAGTTGGCTGGTGAATCACAAGGTGCTGACATGGCAGTGCTCAGAGGAGCCCTAGTTAACCTAAACCAATTATTTCCCACTACTTGGGACTCCTGCTCATAGTAAGTTAATGATATAGCCCAAATTCCATCTTGTAATGTATGGACTATAGTTCCATATGGACTATAGTTTACTAACTGAGCAACTGAGATCTCCATTTTTGTCATATTGCTATGGTAACTGGAATACAACACAGCTAAGGTCATGAGTTATTCTCATGAGTTATTATATGTTTTTCTCATCTGCATTTTCATCCTTCAGCTATGCAATACTGATGAAGACAATTTTAAAATCAACAAACTGATCAATGATTCAATCCCAGTCACATTCAGCAATATTCAGTTAGATTTGGAAGTACAGTTGGTCAGGTGGATCCCGCAGTCCCATAAGCCCCTTTCAGACATGCACTGAAAGCCGTAATGTATCCGGCCCTTACCTGGAGGAGCTGTATGTGAGAACGCAAATGTCCAAATCAGTCGGACCGGACATGTGATGGATTTCGTTCTGCCAGCTCCATAGTACAAAGTCCGTCTCATGTCGGAGTGAGCCCATGTGTGAATACAGCAGGTCACGTTCCGGAGAATTCACTGCGAGCGAGTGGGCGTGTTGATGACGTTTCTATCTTTCTAACATGCGACTGGCGTGAAACCGGAAGAATACAAAAATCTGCCTCATACTCTTTTCTGCTTGCCTGTAAATTGCTTTCCACTGTTTCGTTGACATTGTGGATACGTCCAAATACATGCTATTTTGAGTCCAATCGTTAAAGAGATAGTTAGCTATAGCTATACTGCCAAAAGTTGTCTCTTACGATGATTAATAACGTTGGTTAGTAGTTTATTATCTGGTTAGTAGCTAGCTAAGCTGTAGCTAAGTAATAGTGATAGGTATATTAAGATAGGTGGATTGGTGACCTAACATTACATAGCGAACAACAAAAACTTACCTTCCTGTTATAATAAATGTATAATTAATAATAAATTATGTGTACCGGTAGCACCATTTGGATGGCTGTGTGTGATTTTTTTTTTTTTTTTTTTTATAGGTTACCCAAAAGTACAATAGCTATGTTCGCCTTCTCCTCCTCCATGCCACATTATGTGCCCGTACCACCGAAAGGTAAGACATTGAAAAGAAAACACCTGAAAACACTTCAACTAGCGAATGCTTTTTGTGAGCTGGTCAATACTTTTCACTCGTGAGGATGCAAGTGGTGTCTAACTGGAAAATACCACAAGGAAATCTGGACATTTCTAAACTTGCAATGATTTCAAGCGACATTGTAACATACTACAAATGTTTTTATTTATTTATGTTTCTATAAATGTTTAATTATTAATGGTCGCATATTGGGTACTACACTGAAAAATAGCATGCAGTATACAGTATGTACTTGTGTAGTACGCAGTACACGGTATGCAGTAGGCAGTTTCGGATACAGCCACTGCGATTTCTGCAGCGTACTTTTTGCGTCATGTCTTGCCTCCTGCACGCTCTACCCAGGCGCCGCCCCTCACCTAAACCAAACCAGAGTGCTGTTGTGTGCTACATGTGTGAAAGGGCAATTCCGGACAAGTTGCGGACCTTATTCTCTGGACCTTGTCCAGTGTTCATATGTGAAAACGGCTTATTTTATTTCAGGAACATGTTGCCAGACCAGACCACAAAATGGTCTAAATACCAAATGTTTTTGGAGCAAAAAATCTAATTATTTTGCTGATTAACAATGAACAAGCTAATCATTCAACAGGTGAAACAGTAGTCATCACCTGTTCCTCTCCAGCTGACATAATTCTCTGTGTGAAGACAACACATTACAACACAATGATGATACTTTGCAAAGAATTCATGACAATGAAGCAATCACACTCACATTACTGGGTGCAGCGTTCTGTTGATGCAGACTAGAAACAGGAGGTGGTCATGCTGAAGATGTGCTGGGGGTGAGGTTGTAAAGTCTTGTCAGACCTGTTTAGGTGACAGGCCCACATGAGGAGTGATTACAACACAACAGCCATGCTCTAACGTTAATCACCAAAGACAGCCCTGGTGCGCTGAGGACACCCAGTGCGGCAGCAGGCCTTTGATGACAGCACGCCTCCCCAGGTCACTTCTTTATTCTTTCATGTTGGTCCCCCTTTTCTAAGAGTCAAGGGGAAGGTGGAGGTCTGATCAGCAAAGAGGTGTTCTGACAGGTGACGTCTCTTGCTGGATGCCCACACCAGCCCAACCCAAGAGGCAGGTGCTCCCATGCTAAACCAGTGCTGGTTCAGAAGGCCTTGCAGTCTTGCCCTCCCTGACCCGAAAAGGTTGGTAGTTCAACACACAGCTGAGTCATACAGAACTTTAAAAATGCCCCTCTGCTTGAGAGTCAGCACAAAGCAGATGTATTATAGGTAACAGCCTTGTGATCGACTGGTGCCTGGTCCATGTACTCTTACATCAGTCACCACAGGCAACAGACATCAGTATTAGCTTTGACCCTATAACATGCCTGGCTCAGACAAGGTTCCTTAAGTACCACACACAGCACTAAAGTATCAGATCAAAAGCACACCATTTGTTCCTTTGTTCTTTGGTGCAAATTGATATTTCCGCTACAAAAAGTCTGAATCACTGCATTTTGAAATTGACTGAATCTGTGGCAGACGTGGTCTGTGTTGGACATTGGGTTGGACATCTCCCATTGCGTGGCTTGCATCATTTTTTATACACAAGGATCAATTCAAATCATGGGAGAAAAGCCTCTGGACATTTCATGCGTAACGGCATTTCAATTTTCAGTGCAATGTCCCTTTCACACCTTTTACCAAACTCAATTAAGAAACACAGCACAACATTCCACAGGAGGGACAACATGTGATCATCAATTTACCCCTGGTTTCAGGCACAACAAATGCTCTCTTTCCATCTTGCAGTAGCCCACAAGATCTACATGCTTTTGTGCAGCAACACAACATTAGACTCTGCTATAAGTTCTACAGAGCCACCATTATCAGCAGCACTCTGCTCTGCCAATGATTATGAAGCCTGCAGATAAGCCTCTTCTCATTTAGATTATACCAGGCCTGCTTGTAATTCTATTTAAAAAAAAAAAAGATAAGCACCAATGAACTGGACTGACTAAATTAATTAAATCACCTGCAATCAGATAAGAGGCAGGCCTCACGGATTTTGGACTGAGACAGAGTATGCGAATGCCCTGACGCGGTTTACCACCTCATGCGCTGAAGCCGTAGCTAATTTGATCACTTCTGTGAATGCAGGAGCAAACCAGCTGGAATGAGGCAAAGACGCTAGGAGAGGCTCAGAGAATGACCCTGAGGGCACAGCAGGGAAACGTGGGCCTGGTCTCCTAACGTATTTAATAGTGCAGAAACGTGCAGGATGAGACACTTTGGGGATCTGGCCCCAGTGCACCCCATTAATTGAAATGTAAGCCAGTGACACGTGACTTCAAAGAGGCCACATTCCTTCATTCGGGGGAAGCACAGAGAACGATGCAAGCACCTTCAAAATGTCAAATTCCACACAGTGTTTTCGTCTGGTCGGCTCACAGTCATTCCCTTGAACACGCTCCTGCCTTCCAACATTCTGGAGCTGTGCACTAAATATAGACATTTCATTAGCATTTCTTCGCATACCGTATGGCATATCACATATCGAATCGCCCATCAAATCAGAGAAAACAAGGCCAGTTGTTTCATACCAGCTGCCTCTGAAATTGAGATACGCAAGCCTCTGCATCAGAGATCAATGGAGACATTGCCTAAAGTCTTTTATGTTAAAACTCTCGGATTCGTCCAAGCTTCTCATTTTTCATATGGTTCACTTGGACACCCTTTCGCTCTAAAAATGAAGGTCATTTGGTCAGCCCTGTGTCATACTGGCAAACTGGAATCCCTTGGATTTGGCCCCTCAGACAACTCCTATGCTTCCAATTACAGCATGATTGGACATACTGACAGTTAGGAAGAAGCACTGAGCCTTTGCACTCCTAAATTCATAAATGAGGGCTTCACCCCCTATAAAAGAATTATTAATCGGTTCCTTCCTTCTGGCAACTAAGAAATAGCACAGCCAAGAAGTTCAACATATCACAGTCCTGAATTTCTGGGAAATTGTTGCAACACTGGCAGAGTGCATATACTGTAAAACTGCAGTGAACATAACTGGTGTACAAGCACTGTTTAAAGGAAGATGACACTTAAGAAGTAGGCAAAATAATAGAGACACCAAGCAACATATGAATATTTATTAACTAATAAGGACTTTGCCTTAAAACAGCTTCAAACCTTCTTGGAATGCTGTTATACATGGTTTGAACTGTTTCAAAATGGGATATTGGACCATTCTTCAAGAAGTAAATCTTCCACTGTTTTGAGACATGTGAAAATCTGCTCTACGCTGTGTGTTCCAGAACTTCCTATAAAGATTCAATGATGTTTAGATCTGGTGATTGGAGAGGCCATGGAAAGTGCTTGACTTCATTCTGATGTTGATGAAATGACTGTTGGATTAATTTAGTAGTGTGTATAATGTCTTGGGGTAGTATTGATCTTGTGGAAAAAATGTTTGCACCGTGGGGTGTACCAGCTTGCATAAACTGGCTTCGGATTCCTTAGCTGTAATTATACCATGTACGGTAATAATCAGACCCAATGATTCCTACAAGATGGATGACCATACCACAACAGATCCACAACCATGTTTAACAATTGGGAATATGCAATATGAGTTGAAGGCTTCCTTTGACTTTCTTCTAACGTAAACCTGTCAATATGTTGTAAAAGGAGTAAAAGGCTTCTCATCAAACTATATTTTTTCTGTCATCGCTCAGAAATCTTGTGTTCATTGTGCCAAGTAATGTGTTACTCTGCACTGGTCATGGTTACCAGCGGATTCCAACTGGCAGGCCCATCGTAAGTATCAGCTATGTGACACTCACCACATAGGTTTTTATCAAGACCGGGTCACAGAGATATAGATTCGGGTCTGTGGTACCCTCTGAGGTACAGTGGTTTTTAGCAACTAGTTTCCATCAATCCCCATCAGTGAGCTTTGACTTGTCATGACTGTTCCTGATGCAGTTTTTCATTGTTTTGCATATGGCATCATGATTTTTGACACTGTTCTTTATGACACATCAAATAAATTTGCCTTTCTTTGACTGATGCATTTGCATTTCAAGCACCAACAATTTGACCACTTTCAAAATCTGTTAGATCTCTCCTCTTGCTTTCGGAAACTCACATATTAAACTGTTGATTTTAAAACATCTTTACAGCAGAAACATATTGATAATTTAGCACTGACATTAATTTGAAATGTGTAGACTCCCTTGGACTTGCAATATATGTACTTCAAAATACAAGTTCTTTTTGATTGGGTGTTTCCATTATTTTGTCTTCCCCTATATATAAATGGAATCGTGGCAAATATTTCCCATAATAAAGAGCATCCCTACACCTGTGAATTATGGGAGTGATTACCTGGCATTCCTAAAAAGAATACAGGCCTTCAAAAGAACTGAGTACCACACACATTGTCCTATATAGCAAACAAACTGTAAACTTCAATAGGAGTATGAATTGATTAGGTGTTTACTTTGCTTTGCATTAATTAATGTCTCTGTAACAGGATGAATGTTCATTTATTTTGCAGTTAGAGCAACTTAGATTAAGTTAATCAGACCCACGCTGAGATAAGTTATTCAACAAAAAGAATAAATTTGCATGCACTGTATATTCAAAAGATAAGACGACCTACATCACAGAAATATGAACTCCTCTCAGTTTGTCAAAAATAAAAATCTCATGCAAGAACAATTTCATTAGAATATACATTCATCATTGTAATATGTTCTGCATCTCATCAGTCTAAAGGCCAACATGTATTCTTATACAAATTTTCATTTTTAATTGGTAATTTTATGTAGTGAAAAGTAGATATGTGCATAATGGCACCACAAAGCTGTAAACCTGCACTTAACACACTACTGAGATGATTGCTTCATTTATGACTGACTGGCCTGAGCCAAATCTGAGCACTTTGCTGTGAAGAGCAAAGCGCTTGAAAAGGTCTGAATGAAGCGAACATCGATGATATAATTAGCGCCAATGGTTATAACCTGGATTTAGTGTGCTCACAGGCATTTCTACAGTGCAAGCAGCTGAAGCTGACTGACAGCCCGGGGTCTAAACGCTTTTAAAATGACTTGGACAGGAGTCCTCGGGAGGTCTTCTCATGCACCTCCATCGAGGTGCAGCTGGGAGATTCCGAGCACGTCTCAGCCGTCACACGGGTTGTCACTCACAGCCTAATTCTGAAGAGGGGCACTCTACTGTTGAGGCAGTTCCAGAATACCACACACCACACAGGTCCGGAGCTCTGCCCCACCTCTGAGGACACTCCTTGTCCTCAGGAATCACTATCAAGATGCTTGTTTTGAAATTAAATTAAATCAAATCAAAAACTTTAATTAAGACGCTCTCTTTATTCAACCACTTTTCTAAACCTCACAACACACACCAGTAACGGGGGAAAAAACTCAAGAGCGCCGAACTAAACAGAATTTATTACCACAACGTGGCGTGACCTTTGCTGTTTGATAAATCATGCCGCCACATGGGACACCAAAGGTTTGACAAACGATCTCCTCCTGGGACAAGAGAGGTATTGACTGGGGCCAGGTATGGTGCACACACTTTTCTGAGAACTGAATTTTTTCAAACAAACAAAAAAAAACCCCAACCTTGTCTGTCCCCGCTGCCAGTCAGGAAATATGAGATGGAAAAGGTTTTCTTCTTTTTTCTTTCAGCTCACCGAACACATTATCCACAACAATAGAACTTTCCCTTGGCACTTAATTAAGCACTCCCTAAGCACACAATGCATCTCACAGTAATACAACCTTAAAGCTTTCTTTGCCTCATCAGTCTTTCAAGAGGACATAAGGCTGAGCTTAAACTTTCAGATAAACAGCTAAGCAGAGCCAGAGCTGAACAGTCCTGGAACAAGTTTAGAACCTCAAGCTCAGAAGGTCGTGTGGGTTAAGTGGGGCTAAATGGTCCATGATGAGGATGGTCAGATGGATAACGCGCAGGTGCAAAAATAGCTCAGCTGTTCTGCCAGACATAATTTTCCACGCCATGAGTCCATTTTATGAGTAAAAAGCACAGACCTGTCAAGCTTGTGGCACAGATATTTCATCTGATTATGCAGTTAAAACTCACCATGAGAGTGGAGCGACTTGTATTTGCAGTGTAGACTCAAACATCAAGTTTCATGTTTTTGAGCTTTGATCAATGAATGTGTGCATTACATTCACACAAGTGCTCAACTCTAACATTGGAATTCGCTTTAATCTTATTCAAACCCAAGTTGCCATACGCCCCACCTACAGATATGATGTAATATGTTAGTCATAGGACAGTACATGCTTTCATAATCTATTTTTCTTTCATAGAGCTTCTCACCATCTCATCACATTAAATTTGATTTTATGATCATTTAGTAAATCTGTCTGAAAGGCTTGAGCAACATGACTTGCTATAACAATATAACAATTATCACATATGCAGCCATAATTAGCAAGTTCCAACTCAAACATTTTGATGTAATAAAGATTGTAAGCTCAGCTATGGTAACATTCACAAAGTTTCATATACTTTTGAATTAAGTCACTCTGAGCTCAGCTCAGTTTTTTTGGTATATGCAACATATTGTGTACCAAATTTCTATCTGTACCAAATCTGATCAAAATTTTAGCAATAAATACATTTACATCTAATTTTACCCTATGGTACACCACTTCAAAATGTGACCTCAAGCAAGCAAAGGAACCAAGTTAGTATTAAAGTATCGCCCCCATGTGTGAACAGAGAGTATTCATTTGTTCATTCTCAGACTATTGTTAGGAAATGCCTTCTATCAATACAAAAAACAAAAAGGGAGACCGTTGCTACACTGTCCTGATGGGTCTGAATGTTGAAGAGACTCACAGCTTTGCACATCAGAAAACAGAACCCAAAAGGTCAAGCATAATTTACATTGTAATCAGAACAATCTTCCTCATTATAAGAGGAAAGGGAACCTCTTTTTCAGACCCTGACTAGATCAGACAACAACAAAGCAAAAGGTCTAAGCAGATCGTACATGTTTAAATATGATCTGTTTCTGTAGATTAATGGGCCATGGTGAGCAAATGCAGGGAAACCATTAGAGAGCATAAGGCCACTTAAACAATGAACCATGATGACAGATAAAGAGGAACCAATGCCCACTTACATGTTATCAGCTATGATTAGGGGTCTCAAATGGTATATAATTTATGAATATATAAATGGATATAATGGTCTACAAGCATTATATCCAAATTCATATGAGAGAGAACCACGCAGAGTGAGGTCTTCTTCCCTCTTTGTCTACACACATATTTTCGCAAACATGCCTCTGAAAAAAAAAAAAAACAATTAAAGCACAATGTAGCTATATTTAACACCTACAAACTCATGTATAATTCCAGGGTTAAGTGGCATTGAATTATTTCTCCATCTTGCCAGTTGCTTTATCTTGTCCATGGAAAAGAATGCTTACATCTCAAAGGAAAGCCAGTTTCCTAGTAAAACAGTTAAAAGGCTTCTTTTTAGCAATGTCCTTATAGCTGTTGCATTTTACCTCATCTAAACTTTGTTCATATGATTTTGCAAGCAGAGTGGATGGGGAACACACACTAAAATAGACTTCAGTAGTACTAACAGGGTGATATTTAAATTTTCTTTTTATTAATCAAGGAGACAAGTCCTGAGCACACTACCCAAAAACAGGATTTACACTCACATTCTGAATGAACAGACATGCAGGGAAGCACAGCATTACTCATGGCCCACTATGTTAGAAAAGCAGACAAAACCGGACGTCAACAGCATACAGCAACAGGCATCAGGATAACAATGAAAACTGTGGCATCATCTGCAACTCAAAACCCAGAAGGCAGTTTTGAATGCATGAAAGGGGAGGTCCCTCCAGAACCAGCTCCCCCTCCTGCAGTTTGCAATACCTTAATGATGGAGAACAAGAAAATAACCCGAGGGGCCATTGAAATGAGCCGACAAAAACATGCCACCGCCCTGTTCATCTCGTTCCTTGCCTCTGTGCCCCAAAGCCTCATCACAAACCCATTACCATCCTGTTACAAATCAGCATGCATGCTTCCCCCACCTGATTAAAATGCACCACAAGAGTGAATTTGTAGGGGTGCACATATCAGGGAGGCACATATACACACACAGACTCATTCATTCTCTCCCTCTTCTAACACACACTCACTCTCACACATGCACACACCTTCTCTCTCCGCACACATGCAGATAACTCTAACACATATGTTTGCACCCTCTCTCTCCATCTCTCACATATATACACACACACATTTTGTTGTGTGTTGAGCTCAACAGAAGCTCAAACTGCAAGGTTAGCATTCACAGACAGTAAATAAACCAAATTAACATCTCACAAGACACCTGGCAAATGTACTACTATTCAATGTTAAGAAAGAGGTATCTGTTACCTGACTTTAAATAAACGCTGCTGGTTCTTGCACGAGGCAGGGAGACTTAGGCAGGGCATGAAACTGCTTCTCTCCCCTTATTGTTCTGCTTCTATTCCTACTCATCCTGCTTAAAGTTATCCTGTGGCTGATAGCAGAGGGCATTTGGTCTCTTTTCCATACTAAACAGATACATCTGCTTCAAAGTGAAGGTTAGTCACAGAGGTCGAGCTGCACAATGAGGGTCCACCAATCCATGAGGGTCCACCAGTCTATTACAAAGAGCTGAGCTGAAACGGAAAGACAAGCTCGTGTTCTGCTCTGAGTACTTTACATATGTGTGAAATCACCCATTAAAAACAAGATGTCAACTCTTTGATTTACCACAAAGCACGAATTCACCAGAAGTACTTTTTATATCATTACTCTACAGGAACATGGAAAACACTTTCTCCCATATGCATCACATATCTGCTGATAAAGCACTGCCACCACCTGTTGGAACGATTTTTGCTCTGCCGCCCACCATCACATTTTGTTTGACCTGAGATGCAGTGGAGGATGCTAGCAGCTCTCCTGTTGGTGCTCAGACTATGACGGCAACAGACAAATGGCTCTGCCTTTTATCTCCTGAGAATTTAAACAGGATGTGACATTTTCCTTACAAAAAGCGTGTGCAGTACAAACGGGAATCGTGTTTCAAATTTAGCATCCAGATCACTGAGGAAAAACATCAACCCAAGGGACTTCTGTGACTACAACGAGCTTACCGTTGCATATTGCCTCTTCTGTAATGTTTAGACAAGAGGTACAGATCAAAAGATGACATACAGAGTGGACTATTATGATACTAAGAGCCCAAACGGGAATAGAAGGAGGATATACTAATCATTTTACAACATAAATTCTGTCTTCAAGTTAAACTGTTGCATTTCCCAACTAAATGCTTGTAAAACTGCTTTTAGATCATTCAGAAAAGCACTGTTAGATTTCCCACCAAAAATTTAGCATGGACTGTGATCATCCTCTGAACTGAATGAATGAATGAGTGAGCGAATGAATAGGCTCCATGCAATCTTCATCACAGGCTATCTTTTGGGCAACAATAAATTACCACTGATCTACCACTGAGAAATACAGAAAAGTGGTACAAATCAATGCATTTTAATCCTTTCTGCCATATAAGTTTAACCCCTCGGGCTGGTCTTAAATCACCCACCCTTGATCTTCAAAAATGAGGCCACAGATGTGTGAGGAAGCTTCACAATTATATCAGCTTTACACACAATGTGATACTGAAAGAAACATCTCTCTTTTAGACAATAAGCAATTAATTTTACTATCCAAAGAGTGCTTCTTTTCTGAAAAGCTAGCACTGTCAAATACATTGACCTGGAAGTATGTCATGAATGTAACTAGGAGGAAAAAAACAACAATGATGAAACATGCTTCCTGTTGTCAAGCACTTAATGCATATGCCACTAATTCCATTGACGTTTCCCTGGATTGATCAGTAGCATCGTCTGTTGGAGAACAGGGCAACGGAGATGAATGCCTTCAAGAAGGGAGGGGGAAACAAAGTAACAAATTCACTGCCTGAATTCAAACAAGACAAGGGCTAGCATCCCAAAACAGCAAATTCACTGCTGATCACAGTATGTCACCTATGGAGGGAAAACTGATGTCAAACTCACCCTCACTCTATCTTTGGCATTGATTGGCTCTTCCAAAGACACGTCTTTGTATTTCCAGACAGTCTTTTTAAAATGTTCTCTTAGCACAGACTGAGCTAAACTCCTGTCACATCTTCAAAGGCAGTGACAGATTTAAAGATCTTAAGAACCTTCACTGTTCAATAACAGCGTTCTATCAGCTATTTAGGCATTGGTGGAGAATTAAGGGAATTTTCCTGAAAAAAAAAAAAGAAAATAGAGCCTGTTCAAATCACTTCGTGTGAAAAAAAGTAGGCTATTTTGCATATTTTGAATCATGAGTACATTAGGATGTCCCATTGTATACCAGCAAACGTCATACAAGTACCTTAATTTAACTTTTAATTTACCTACACCCTGTAATATGAGGCCACGTCTTACACGTTTTATACAGTCGCAAACAGTGCATTTGAAGGAAAATGTACGTAAATTAAGCGGCGTATGTTGTGACGTCGTTCAATTACAAATGTTTTCAATGTCAACAATTTGCGACTTATCGTTTGTCTCGTTCCAAAAGTCGAAAGGGCTATATTGTATTTATGCTGTATTTACATATTACATGTTCTTAGACCACTTAGTACTAGACCTGCCTGTTCGTTACGTTCAAAATTGCCACATCTACAAACAAAAACACTGCCAGGTACCAGTGCCTGGATTTCATATTGCATCTTTGACCAAGCTAACCTTGCTGGGACAACCAAGACATCCAGCGGGGGGATGTGTGCTTGAAAATAAAAGGCATTATCTAAAACAATATTGATTCATCACTTGTCGACACAATTACAGAATTTCAAGCGGCAGCGTGACATGTCACGTAAGAGAATCTTTCTTTATCCATTCATGTACTGTTTGCATGAAACCAACATGTCAGTCAAGCAGATCGTTTCGTATAACTGAATAATACACTAGTGTACTTACTTGTGAGCTAAGTAAGTGTCTTACCTTCTTGTCCGTATGGGATGGGGTACCGGCTGGCAGCAACGTATCTCAATGAGACATCGAACGAACTTGTTTTGCTTGGTAAAATCCCCTCATACGTGAAAATCAAATTTACGGTAAAGCGCTGAAAAGACTCATTCAAAGAAAGATGCACATTTCAAACGGCGATACTTCGATCAGAGGAGCGCTCTAAAGGAAACGAATCTCGCCGGTACTGATGCTGACATCAGAGAGCTGCTTAAGGTGGCTCGCTTTGCCTCCTCAGTCAATTCGGCACTCTTCACCAATGGGTCTCGCTGTCAGTGGCAGACTTACGATCACTAGGCTACCACATAATTCGTACATCAGATTTTAAAATAATAAATACATAAGTAAAATTAAATCATGCTGTTTTGGAAGATCCAAAATCATGTACCAGTAGACTCGGTGTCGGGGATTTCCCTGGATTAAACACGTCAGATGGCTGGCCAGTTTATGAATACAAAGAAAAAAAGACGAGAAAATAGGCGTTCAGCGTCCACAGAGATGCACAGCACCAGCTACATTTTTGCAAGCACATTTTTTATTAACGTGTAGCCTATATGTGGTTGCAGTTACGGATAACTGTCGTCTATACCTAGTTAGCCTAATTACATATTGTGTCTGTATGGTTTGGCAGTTAGGGGATAGTCACGTTTTTACTTTGTTAATTTTTAAGTCTTATTTTTCAAGACGCTTGTCATGTGAAACTTGTCATGAAACTATGAATTGATGTTTTATATCTGTCTAATTTAATTCAAAATCTTGTCTGAAATGGCTGGAGTCGTTTGCATTAACCTGGTCACCTGTGGTTGTTACATGAGATAGGCTACCACAGCGCATTATATTACGTTTGCAAAGAAGATATACGCAAGCGTTTAATTACACACGAGCTAATATTTGACAGATATTTGCTTATCGTATGCTGCTTCTCCTTTTATGTTACCGAAATCAGTAATATGAGTTTCATATATACTTCACGAGAACATACACATGTAGGTCGGGGGAAAGGAAAACAGGGGAAAGGCATTCATATAATACTCTTAATCCTTTTACAGCCTCGCCAGTATTACTTAATAATACAACTATGACTTACATGTTGAGTATCTTAAATGTGGAACTATTTTTTTGTATTTTGAGTCTAAAATTTGTAAGTTTAAAATTGCTTTTTGATGACAGAAGTTGACAGAAGAATGTGAAGGTGTCTGAGGGTCCCTCCCAGCCAGTTTATCGATGCACCTAATGTATTGTTTTCACATTTGAACAAGATGTTGACAAGAAGAATCTTCCAAGCAACCAGGCACAGCCACTATATGCTAATAGTCTCACACCCAGTTGCACAAGCTATGCATGAATTCAGTGTTTTTTTTATTATTATTATTGGTACTGCTGAAAATGTAATTTCACATTTTAAACAATCTAGTTACAACAAAACATAACTAGACTTACACTAATTAACACTAATTTAAACCAGTTAACAAATGGTAAGCAATGGTTCCAAGTTTTAGTTCCTTTGTCCACTTAGTTATGGATAATGTTAATGCCTGACATAGTTGGGTAACTAGTCTAGAAGGACTTCTATTGGTCATAAAGCTTTCAGCATACCTGGTGGTGTTGGCCCTGTCTCTATTTTTCTTTTCTGTATTAAACCAATTTTTTTGCCAAAGGGGAAGTGTTTAGAATTCTAACAAAAATAATACACTTTTCACTTTGGATGTGAAAGAATAATAAAACTAGCCTCATCTTAATGTTTGATTGTAGTCATTAAATGGCTGGCTTCCAGACAAATGAAATGTAAATATACACAAAAATATACTTTCAGAATTATGAGCTTTGGGACAACCATACAATCTCATGAATGTTGTCCTAAATTTTTAAATTCACTTTCTAGCTAACATGGTTTCACATTAAAGTATATTAAGGCCACACACAAAAAATGTTTGATAAGTTTTTTTGTTTTTCACTTTGACAAGAGATTGTGCACTGTTTGGAGCACATGAACATGTTCTAACTCTGTAGCAAATTGTTGGTTGCACAAAATTAAAATATACCATATACGTGAAGAATGTAGTAAGCAAAGAGAAAAACAAATATGGATTACAGCAAGGGCAGAATAATTTACAGTTAATATTTACAATGGCTACTTACAGAGATTCAAAAAAACCTACAGTGTAAATTAGCTTTATAGGGGCAGCCACAGAAAGTGTATTTGCTTGTGTATGTATTAATTACATTCGTTAGATAATTTCCACTTCTTCCCAGCAGCGTGGCTATTCCCATGGTGCCAGTCTGGTTCAACACATGGCAGAGAAGCAGAAATTTGACAGAAGAAACTGCCCTTGACAAATTCCTCACGGCCCTGTAAGCCCTGGGAGTTTAGATACCAGTCCCACCTCCCCTGTAAACACAGGTCCTCCCACGGTACACACAGAATCAAATCAAGAGTTTTTGAGTACTTCTAAAATAAGGTCGATTTAATGATCATAACAAATATAAACAACACAAAAATCAATGGGCAGTAAAAAAGAAAAAAAAAAAGAAAACAACTCCATACCTTTACTGAATCAAGGTCCAGCTCCTTGCTTTCTGGTCAGCAGTAAGACAGAGAAGACATGCATACATATTTATGAGCATTTCTCAAAATCTCAATAGACTAGCACCAGATGTTGTGGACCAAAATGGGATTTTCATTATTGATAATGTTAAACACTGAAGTCTCATGCAGCTCTAATGAATTATGAAATGTAATTCTGTATTTATGGGTCTTCTGTGATAGACACATTAGCGCCACTTTCGTCTCCAAGTCAATATTATTGGCTGAACTGTACTGTATTTTCCCTCAAGGTGACGGTTGGGTTCCTAGAGGTTATGGTGAAGCCCATCCTTTCTGCTCAGTGATGTAAGCAGGGACCATGGAGGGCCGAAATTAACGTACCAACAACTTTTTTCACTTGCTCACAAGACATCATTGCTGCCTTGAATTAAAGAGGTCAAACAAGCAATGTATGAAGCCATTATAACAAACATCACGTTTCCGTATAAGTGTTGAAAGTCCCCAGACATTCAGACATTAAATATAAATACAACATCTCTAATCTGAATGTTTCTGAGGGCACATGCTGAAGGATGAATGTGAATACCATACAAACCTTCTGTTGGAAGCTGATGGCATAGCCTGTGCAGGCTGGATGGTGGATGAGGTTGAAATTGCTCCAGTACTTTGTGCAAGCAGGTCCTTGCCCACCTCAATGCTCAGCTGAAATACTTCAGTGTGCCACAGGCAATGGACAATAGACACGTCATACTGGTTAAACTCGTGGTATGGCTTCCTGCTTATGTGACAGACCTTCTGAGAAACAAAAGGCAGAAATGAAATTGCATTTGGTAAAGGAGTTCATCAAATTATCCTTGTCCATCCCAATATATCCTACAAAGTTTAGATTTTGCAATATTTTTTTCAGTTTAAACTATATATTGGAGTGCAGCCAGCCAAGATTTGATTCAAGAAAATAAGTCTTACCTTTGACTGAAGTTCTTCACTTTTTGCAGAAATCAGATTTGTTCTGTACCTAAAATAGCAGACGTGATATCAATGACATTTAAACGAGAGGTATACATGCCCTCTAATGTCAAATTCATAACCTCAAAATGAGACAGCAGACAAACATTTACACAAGGTCTGGTTAGTTCTCTTTATTGTAACCAACTCCAGAGCTTAAGGGTTCAAATAAAAATTAATGTCTTTGACGCATCTAGTTTTATTACTTTTTTCCTTTACTAAGTACCAAATTTGATTATTATAGGTTTTTGAAAAAAATACACATTTGCTTAAATTACTCCATTTTCCATTTAAAATGAAACAAAATTAAAACATATTGGACCAAAAACAGCATATAATCTTAGAAAATCCATTTTTAGCAAGAGGTTAAAGAAAGTAAACATTCTAGGCCTGAGGTGTTCAGAATAATATTGCATTTGCTAACAAATCACACACTTGAACAATTTGAGTGGTTTAGCATGCATTGTACACTGGAATGGCTAGTTATAATAACCGGAAATTACAGTTTACAATATAGTGCATTGTAACACCAAACGTGTATTTACTAATAAGATCAACATCTGTTTTGTATCACGTGAATGTCAAGCTTCCAGCACATTTTGTAACTGAAATTCATAGTGTCTGTATGAAATGTCACTCATTTAGCGCTTCATGATCATTTAGCAAATGGAAAAAAATGAATAATTAAATATACAGTTAATGCAAGCCAAACCACATAGAAGCTCTAGTTATAAATGAAGGTGATGTACATGCTACAATATCCATGCCTGGGGGGGCAAAACACGCCCACTGGAGTTTGGAGCACCAGGGCAGATCACACTTCAGGTACATATCGCACACCTAAAGTCAGAGGACAGAGCTGAGCATTGTGAGCAGCAAGGTTATAGGGGCACATATATCAATAGGTATCTATAAATTATCAATCACAACCTCACCACTTTTCACCAGAATTTGCTTATACCAATTGAATCTTGTCTGTGCTTCTCTTGGTACTTAGATAGCCAGGTTTTGGAAGCCTAAATCTGAACCAGGTTGCATTAAGCCAGAAATTTAGGACTAATGAACATATTCATCTAGCAGCAGATAAAAGCTGCTCTAACGTGGAGGAAAACAGCCCATATACTGGCAGTGTTTATAAATGTTACATTTAAAATCAAAATGCCCTGAGAAATGAGACTTCTGAGGGCCATATCTTGTGTCCCTCCCTTCAGATTTCAGATTAGATTTTTACCTGTTAGCAATTTATGTCTCGGACTGCATTGAAAATTTGGATTTTAATTTAAATGGCAGTTGTGTTCCCTTGCTGTTCAAGTACAAGTAAACAACACTTCACACCTTTGCAATGCAATAAACTATCAAGCATGTGAAAGGTTTCACATTTAATCTTAAAAACAAGACCGGTGCCAAGGAGACCACAGTTTGAATGGGCAGTCTATCCATCTGAAGTCTGCAGTGACGTGTTGTAATGTTGTGATGCTGTGAGAACATACAGATCTTCTCACCTACGTGATTTCTACGATGAAAAACACACTGCCTATGCGACATACTGTAAAGTAAATAACACCGTCTTCACAAAGGTAGTAGTTCATTTTAGGAACATTTATTTGCAGTGGTTAGTTTAGTTATTCATAGTCAAACAATATGCAATTTGATATGCTTTTAAAACTGTAATAAATGATACTTGTTTTGATTTGTCAGTATGAGTGGCTTGTGATGAAACTGGATTATGACATAGTGAAGACAGATTTACAAACATTTTAAAAGATTTACAATACTAGGCCTTTTCCAGTGGTTATTATATTATTTATTTTGCTAGCAGACACTCTTGTGCATTGTATCCATTTACACAGCTGCACATTTTCTGAAAACAATTTGGGTTGAATACCGTGCTGAACAGAAAAAAGGCAGTAACTGCACCTGGAAATACAAACCTCCAACCTTTGGTTAACAAGAGCCACTATGTGACTGATGAACAATTAAGTCATCTCATAATGCATTCTTATTTTTAATCTTGGGTGTAAGGGCATTCCCTGAACTATTAGCATATAGATTGAAGAAATACAGACCTTTATTCCTCTGTGATAAGATCATATTTATCCCTTACTGGTGCTCATTGTTCAATGTCAGAGGGGCACTGAGAGTAACATGCAGTCTATGAGTGCCATCCTGTCCTTCAGCAAGAAGAGAGAGTTTCATCTAATCATATGGAAAGATTTATGCACATCTAACAGCACTGATCCACACTAATCAAGATTTCTCAATTCATCGTGCCATGGGAAAGGATGCAACTCCCCTGCCTTCATCATCAACCATCACAAAGGTGCTTGTAGTGTAGCACTACATTATTTGCATTTAGCGGACAGGGTGCAATTTTTTACGTTACCCATTTATACAGCTGGATAGTTGCTGAGGCAATACTGGGTTAAGTACCTGGCCCAAGGGTACAACAGCAGTGCCCCAGCACGGAATGGAACCAACAACCTCTCAGTTACAAGTCCTGCTCCTTACCACTATGATACACTGCCACCCAGAAAATTAGAAACCCTTCAAGTTTATCCTTGAATGGTAACTGTCAGTTACTACTATTACAACAAGTTACTTACACATGTAATTCTGTCATAAATATTTAGTTATTAGTGAGAGCCATCTTTTCTTTGGCTTTTGAATTATTCATTTTTGTTTATCTTCTGTACTTACAGAATAGCTTTCATTGAAACTCTTCTCATTTACAGACCATAGTCAGTTATTTTTCCTGTCAACATTTTCTAAGCGTACAAGCATAAACGACAATGCTTTTGTGCGTACTGTAAAGGGATTGTAAAGGTAAACAAATACTTATGTCCTCATGGAAGGTCATTCATAACTGCCGTGTTATTGCGTTTGATTACTGTCACATAGAAGTCCAGAGCAGAACTCAGAATGAGGGGTGTGATGCCCCACGGCTACGATATGCCTGACAAAACCAACCTGCTCTGCCACAGAGTGTGCGCACCACGACAGTGTTATCTTCCTGGAGGCCACAGTGCAGGCGCTGGGCAGCTGGGCATCTGAGATCGAAGTGAAACTGCATTCCGCTCGTCTTTACACACCCTGCTACCCAGAGCGCGACATACATCTGTGATGTCCGGACCGTGAGCAGGTCAAACGCAAGTCCTGGCCGCTTGATCAATATTTTATTATTTTTCATCCTTCCTACGGCAAGCTACCAAGAAAATCCTATTAAAATACAAATCAAAAAGGCTCCTGGCCCTTCAGGCTCTGAGGCATGACATCATTTCATTGCAATGCAGAAAACTAAACGCACTACACTGAACTGTACACAGAACTGTTCCTACAGAAATAGTTCATTTTTAACATTGCTTTCTGAAGGTAAAAGGATAACTTCAGCACTGTGACAGCAGTTTCATCATTTTTGTTCCCCCCCACTGTTTTTTTTTCCACAGCAAAGAAACGATTCCGCAGTTTATTCTTCTGAGATACAATCCAAGGCACAATTAGTTGTCCTTGTGTACAAGACATCAATGCAGTCTGCAAACAGCCGCGTCTGGTACCGCACAGTGCTTTGTAGTGCAGGAAATGATCAAACCTGTCATGGGGGGATGTGGCGTCGGGGGGGAATCACAGCGGGGACTGGGTGGTAAGATTGATGCTCAGCTGATCTTCCACAGCGAACGCAGCGTGTCACGTCAGCCGCTTCACCGGAATGCTGTTCGAGCACTCAATGAGGCTGCACTAAGGAGGGAAGACAGGCGGAGAGAAAGATGGAGAGGTCAGCTGCTTGGCACCTGCTTGGGCAGAGCTGCCCTTTACCCTAACAGGTTATTTGGTTTTTGAACAGAGGACAGAGTTGGGGTCATTAGCCAGAGGGGTGGAGCTCAGAAAAGCAGGCGAGGCTGTTGCAACAGGTAACCCCCCCCTCCCGGAGTCGGGAAATGGGGGCGATTTGTTCCTTCTGCCAGGAACCTGGATATTTAGTTCATTGGGTCACTTTTCAGAGCTGTGCCAGATAACTCTGCAGTAATTTTAGACAGCAGTTTGTTGCACTTATCTATCACTCATTGTCCCAAGTGAGGAATGTAGGTACCTTAAAACAGTGTTTCTCAACCCTCTCCTGGAGTACCCCCTGCCCTGCATGTTTTAGATCTCTCCCTGCTCCAACACAGTTGATTCAAATGATCAACTCATTATGAACTCCTGAAGCTGCTTAATAACAAACTGATCATTTGAATCAACTGTGTTGGAGTTTCACTTAAAAAAAAGTGAAGAGCTGAAGAGCTGCATTAAGAGCTCAGAAAGGAAGGTTTTTAAGACCTTAATGAGGATACCTGGGAAAAAAAAAACAGGAAAAAATACATGAAAATACACCACTCGCAGACACGACACAGAACATCTTCCCTGTCATCTTCCCTGAGGAGAGTGCCAAGGACTGACCCGGGTCACAGAGGTGACACTGACAGATGGGATTTCACGTGATGGGCGTAACGGGGATGTCACTCAACACGCTGAGGGTCTGGGGGCGTAAGAGCGAGCTATCCCAAACGCTTAGGAATTCATACAGGAAGAACTCTGTGCCAGTGAACTCCTCCTGAGCACCCGATACATGAATATCAAATGAGCGCTTCACCATTACATCATTTATTTACAGCGACCAAGGAGATACTACTACACCCAGGCACTTTACAGCTGTCAGATCGCACGTGTATGAACACAGGGGAAAAGGGCACGCGTATGCAACGCGGCTCACCTACAGTAGGAGATGCGTCCAGATCAGCGTGTTCAGGAAACGCGTGGCTTCCTCCGTGTTCTGCGGGTTGGTGTCCCTGCAGAACAGAAACCCAATGAACAGTAGAGAAGCAGATATATAAATAGCTCAACAGAAAAAGTATCAAACAAATCAAAATTTTGGTAAGCAAACAAAACAAAAAGAATCCTCTTGTGCTACATAACTTAAAACCTAACCAGAGCTTTTTTTTTAGTATTTCTTTGTGCTTTTTTTCCTGTGGAACTGGCAATAGTACTACACTAAAATGGCCTGTCTGTAACACCTTCTATAAAAAAACTCTAATACACTTGCATACCAATGGCCATGTGTCACACTATAAGTCCTACAATGCACCAAATGGAGTGAAGCGCAAATGGAGGATATGCGTGTTGGCTAATGACACAGCTCAGAATGAAACTCAGGTCTGAGCTGTTGGACCAAGCACCTGAACTGCCTGGGGGGTTTGGAACCCAATTTAAATCAGAGTGCAACACAGAAACATAGCTTATCCGGCGAATGATTACAAGTGCTTGCTGCACTGCGCACAAACCTTAAAGACATTGGTGGGGTTGTGCAGCGGTCCCTCATAAAAAACTGCAAGCACTGCAGAAGGCAGACTTGTTCCAATCAGCCAGGGCTCACCCTTGTGGAGGGCGTGACCGAGCCAAAAGCAAAGTTTGTCGAAGGCGGAGTCAACCCTCAAACAGACAAAGTATTGCAGGGCAAGCCCAGCATGGAGCCCATCTGTGCAGAGGGGGGGAGAGAGAAAAAAAGGTAGGTCAGGACAAAGGCTGTCCTCTGGAGTGTCAAATTCACACTCAAACAATGGTGTTGACTTAAATATTCAGAAACACTTATCATGCAAACAGGTCACCAGCCTCCCGAACAGTCGGTTCAGGTGAGGCATAGATGTTGAGACAGCAGAAGGGCCAGAGATATACAGAATACCGGGGCAATCACACAATATTAAGTTGTACTGAGCTGTAGCCAGTGTTATATACAGCAGATACACACAAGCGATCACCCAGTGAAATTGCCTATGCAATATAAGGGGTCCTCACACATTGCAGTATTTTACGCAGTTGTGTAAATCATAAACACTGTAGGCCAGTTGGAGTCTAAAGACAATCAGAGGCCCTTCTGAAAGACAATACCAGCATGACATTCATCTGAACAGAGAGGCAGCACAATAAAGCCTGTCCATTCTAGTGGTTTGTGTGGTCTTGATTCTAGGGGACGAACATCAGGATGTTTATCAGTTCTGCTTCCTATTTATGTGGCCATCTTTGTTCGGGGGCACTCTATCCAATCAGACCCATCAAGCAGAGTTTAAGATCTACATTAATCTCTATGACTCGTGCATATTTTTTCCCTGGCTACCCTGTCTGCTCCTGTGTAAACAGCTGCTCCTGCTGCCTCACAATGAGGACAGGCAGACGAAGATAAATAAATAATGCAGACTGCCAGATTGCCAGGCAATGTGGCTGAATCTTCCCGCGATTATGGAGCTAATATATCTGTCATCAGGGGAATGACTGGCTGTCTTGACAGAGAGGCGCTAGCGAGGGGCATTCAGTCATTCCTCTTTCCTTGGCCGATGTCTCCCCACTTGATTAACTTTAGTGGCTGACGATGTCCCAGTCAGATCCCACTGTGCCCCTGCGGTCATTAAACAAACTGCTCTCAGAACACTCTCTTACACCTTTTGGCTTCACAGAGCACAGAATTCATGTAGCATGAAGCCTGTGATTTGCTCGCTACCTTTTGAAAGTTAACTGCGTGAAGTCTAAGATCAATCAAGTTTCAGAGTAAACAAACAGACTTTCTAAGTGTTATGCTATTTACTGTTATCAATAAAGTCTCGATTTATGAATGTCCATGAGAAACACGAATACAATACCCTAAAATGCTTCTGAGATGGATCATTGGTGCACAGCAGTTTAGTCTGAAATAGTAAAATGGCTCCACCTGGTGGTACAATTGTAACGTGGAAAAGATTAAAATAGGCTCTATTACAAACATTCATAAAATATTTACCAAAAAACCGACCTGACTAAATTGGCCATTCTTCCCTTAATTAGCAAAAAAGTTAATGTTACATCCATAGCTCACATACCATCTAATATCACTTCAATATAATATAGAGTAACTGTACTTCTAAGACTTAAAAAGAATTTGAAAGTTGTACAGGAAGCATCTGCACGCCCAACCCACCGCTGTCACCTGAGAGGAGAAGAACAGTTGGCTATCAAGCATTACACCAAGCAATAGTACATCAAGGGCTAACCTTATTCCCAGCATTTGAAATGGCACATCTTGTTTTAAACATCCACATTTCCACTGTGAATGCAAACCTCCAAAATAGTTGCATGCCAAAAATGACTTTTTAACACTACAAGTCCTACGGTGAACCAGGAGAGGGAACACCAAATAAAAAGACGCATCTCCCTGGAGACATCTGAGTGATTCAAAGGCTCTTCACAAGTCATGTGCTCTGACAGTAAGAGCAAAGGGAAACGTAGTTGAACAATCATATTCGAGTAAGAAAAAGTCAGTTGCGCTCTGCTGCGACGGACTCCCAGTCATTGGTGGTAAATGGCACAGCTCACAACTCACACAGGTCGGAGCTATAGGACCCAGCCTGCACTTTCAATAAGCATTCTAGCTGACTGAGTCACTCAAGCACCCCGATTCAAATTATATATTGTGAAGTGCACAAGGAGTCCTGTAATGCTATAAAGTAAGATGCAATTAATTTCTTAAAAAACAGCTTGTTAATCATGAGAACCTACAAAAAATAGGTTCAGCACAGTAATCAATCCAAAAGTAAGCTCTCTGCCTTTGCTATGACTTCCTCATGGAACACCACTGATCTGTGATATGCTATGTGGAGTCTATGGCTTCTTACCTAACCAATAGCGCTGGTAGCGGAGGTGGGTGGAGGAATACACCTTGATGAAGTGATTCTCTAACGGTTTGGAGAAGGTGTGGAGCTGTGCCAGGGGGACAGCTTTGCTGCTGGAGGCAACGTCCTGCACGCCAGTGTTGCTCACTTGGAGGACCACCAGTTGACTCCTCCTTTTATCTCCTCCAAGAGACAGGAGTACAAGCCCCAGGCAGACTTTCAAACTTTCATCCTTTCAAACCACTTCATCCTGCTGAATCAAGGAAGTAGATATCAAAGAACACATCAAACACTACAGATCTCTCCAGCATAGTTACAGGAGAAGAATCTCTTTTACTTTCGTGCAAATATGGCATGAACACACCCATGAGGGCTGCAGAATGCCTCAAATGAAAATGAGCATGTAACAATCGTTACTAGTGCACAAACCTTCACTTTTGATGACAAAGAGCATGAATAATTCTGGACAGGAGACTTTATACAATGACATCAACTGCATTAGACATGGCTGCCTCCCTGGAATATAGACAAAAAATCAATGAGTATGAAGGTTTTAATTGTACTGTACAACTGAACATCTCTGTAAAAGCAATTTTTATGCAATAATAAAGTAGCAGTTTGTATGAAAATGTTCTTGTTACTAACTGAGCTCTTGTCATGAATTCAACAAAGCAGGGAGACATAATACAGACTGTAGGTGTTAGAAGGAATGCAAATCCAATGAATGGTTGCTAAAGAGAAGAAAATGTAGGGACTACAACCTAACATTTCCATATTCAGTAGTTTGAATTGATACAATAATCCTTTTATGTCTTCTCCAAAGACAATCTGTATGCAATTAAAAATCATTGAATTTCCACAAATAATGAAAGAATGATGTTAATTTTTGAGATGCAGTTTGTTCTACAGTGTTAATGTAGTGATAATTTAAAGTAAAATATTCTCACCCTTTATAAAATTTGTAATCAACTCCCCCCGTTCACTCCCACTGTCAACATTAATAGTATCATGCATCACAAGGTTTTTCCAGGACTGTGTGACAACACAGAAATTTTTGTAATTGCCTAATCCTTGAAGACATATAGCCAAGCTCTGAAAAAAATTATCAATCAATAGAGTAAGACAGTAAAAGTATAAATTTACCACTTTGGCTTTTAGGTTCAGCAATTTACTCTGTAAGGTCAAACTGAAAGGGAAACAAAAACTGAAAGAGTCAAGCTAAATCATAACAGAATGTCCAGGGAAGAAAACAGGAGCAATAATAAAAACTCAGATTGTTAAGCAGTGAAATAATATAAAAATATATGAGAACTTACTCCTCTCCACCCTGGTCTGCGTACCACACTCTCCTCAGTCAGGTGGGAATAAAACCATTGATGGATCGCAGCTGTTCAATGGAGTCGATCAAGTGAAATAGCGAGCACCCAACAGATGAACAGCACCTGAAAGCGGCAAAGAACAGTAAGCCAGCAGGCCCTTGACTTCAGCTGACCAACAAAAACTATGTACTGTATGTAGGCTGAAGGAGAGGTCTTGAAACAGGCAGGACCTGGAGGAGATATAAAGTATTTCATTGTTAACCAGGTTAAGCTTTAGGCTGTGGTCCACCATCCACTGTGAAATATCCTTCAGGAAAGCTAAGATGCACACGGAGACTTGTGTGTCAGATGGCAGAAAAGACAGGAAAAGTTGAGTGTTGTCAGCATAGAAGTGGTATGAAAAGCCATGGGAGATGACAGAGCCAAGAGGTGGCATGTAAAGAGAGAAGAGGAGGGGGCCAAGTACAAAGTCTTAAGGGACATACATAGGCAGACCTTGCAGTCTAGACAAACCACCTTTCCAGGACACTTTGAAAGAAAGTCTAGCTTCTGTAGGATTGAAGCTACAGAAGAGTGGTGTCAGCAATCCCCAGCATAGCCAGGCTGACAGAATTAGGATGTGGCCCACTGTATTGAAGGCAGCAGAAACCAGAAGAATTAAGACTGAGGAGTGGGAGGAATGCTGATTGAAGAGCTTCAGTGAAAGAGAAGAGGGCAGTTTCTTTGGAATGACCAGCCCTAGAGCCAGACTTAAAGGAGTCAAGAAGCTTGGTCTGGAAGAGAAAGAACATACCGGTAGTTGGTGAGCCACTGCACGGTTCAAGTGTCTTCAAGAGAAAGGGAAGGAGAGAGACAGTTCAATAATTCTGGACAGCAGACAGTTCCAGCGTTCTTTTCTTCAGCAGGAGTGTGATTCGTATCTCCTTGAAGACTGCAGGCAAACAGCCTGTGGGGAATGACATATTCATCAGAGCAGAAAAGGCAAGGCACGATGGTCTACAGGAGAGGTGAGGGACTGGGATCCAGGGCACAGATGGTAGGTTTGTGTGATGTCAGGAGTTGAGCAACATCAACATCTGAAAGTGGAGAGAATTTAGAGAGAGAAGGGGAGCGGAGTGGGAGGGAGGAAAAAGAAGAGGAGAGAGATGAGGGCTCATCTGCAGAGAGATCAGAGGGGGGGTGGGGGATAGAGAGGATTGAGGAGGGAAGAGAAGTTAAAAAACAATCTGTGTGGGTTAGATAGTGAATTCAAATCTTGGATTTATAAAAGGAACCCTTTGCAGTAGTCACACTTTAAGAGAATGCAGAGAGGAGTGCTTGATAATTCTGCAGATCAGCAGAGGAGCTGGATTTTCTCAACTTCTGTTTCAGGGCACAAAGCTTGTCCATGTTCTCATGGCGTGAATCTGACAGCCATGGACAAGGTGGAGTGGGCAGCCCTGGAAGTAAGAGGACAGACAGAATCAAGGGAAGGTGACAGAGAGGAAAGAAAGGTACTAACAGACATAGGCACAGAGAGTGGTAATGCAGGAGGAGGAAGAGAAAAGGAAACAAACTCATGGTCAGAGAGGTGGAGGGAGGTAATTTTCAAAACTGAGGTGGTGCACTCCCTCAGGAAGACCAGGTATGTAGCCATGTCTGATTTTAATCAGTAAACAGGCCATTTGTATACATAGCTAGCTATATTTGGCACAGATTGACATTATACTACTTATTGCTATCTAGCTAGCTAGTTAGCTGAGTTGCACAAAAGTTCATTTTTACCTTGCTAGCTAGCAAAATATGCCCTCAATTCATCCCATTTTACACACAGCCATGTTTTAGGAAAATGGCTAAATAATCATCTAGCCAGAAAGCTTGGCTCCCTGTTTTTCATAATACCAGACTATACCATCGGTCATGTGCCGTATAGCCTTACTAGCAAGGCAGCAACTGAAAAAGAGCAGCAATAGTCAGCCAGCTACAAAGCCATTTACCTATAGCTCAATCCCACCAAGCACAGAGACAAAATTTCCTGAAATCAAGTACTTCACTTGGATTTTCCTAAAACTCATGTATGGAAAATTCAATGCATCTGAAAAAGTCTTCCAGCAAGTATTATAAAAAGAGTGAGGAGGTTTACTATTATTCTAGAGTAGTGTTCTCAGTGTTACAATGCATGTATTTTGTTCAAATAGCCTCACATGATAACCAAGTATCACTTTCTTGTTTGGACCCCTAATTGATGAGAACAATGGAGCTGTAGCACACAGTGAGGTTTAATGACACTAAGATTTGTTTTATGGCTTGTCTAGATCTAAAGTTAGTGTCTCTGGTAGGGTAGGGCCAAAGTGAAATATACCTCAAAAACCCTCCCTCCAATGGACTTTGTACTTACTTTCAAGAAAATCCAACGCCATGGAGATTTTTGTTCTATGTTCACAAGGAATGACCCACTGAATACAAGCGTGAGTAGCTGTGATCTTGAGAGCGTTTTTTTTTTCGGGGGGGGGGGGGGGTTAAAATTAGTGCGTCTTTACAGTCCCAGCATAGATGGCGTAAACATTCGCTAACGAGCTTCAACCACCGTAAAGTACATATAACTAACGTTAGCTAGACTAACTGGTTAGAGCATGAATTGAAATATTTCTAACTTTTGCTTCTAAAAAAACGCCAGATTTCTTTTTGTATGCATCTCTGGCTATCTGTTACAACGGAGCAAAATCGGCAGTACATTTGTACCATTTGTTCAGCCACGTAGTTAGCTGATATAGCTAACTAACAATATACTCAGCATTTGTGAGTTTGCCTTGAAATAGTTAACGTTAACCTAGCTAGCTTGACAGGTGGATTTGAACTGATAGACATGCCAGCTAGCCAACGTTTAGTGTTCTCGATTTCCTTCTATGCGGCTTTAAAACAAGAAAGAGACTATGCCCAAGAGTAAAAGGGACATCAACCAATCCGATAGCGGCTAGGCTTTAAAAGACAATAGTTAACTAACGCTCACTAACTAACTAGTCAGTGAGCGAGCCATGCGGCACAGAGCGGATTTTACCTTGGGAGATGTCTCAGCGCAAATAAGAAGAGATCCTCTGCCTCTAGTTTTTCTACCCTTCCCTGCCTGTGGCTCGCATATCACCTCTGTCGGACAAGGTGGTTTCAGGGGAAGAAATAACATCTAGACCGGATTCTTAAGGCATTGCTAGCTAGTCAATTTTAATAATCCCATCGAGCTATTTTGAACGCCCATGCTGTATAGCGTATAACACTAAGTATTGCTTGCTGTGCACTGTACGCACCAGACACAAGCACAAATCAAATTTAGGCGCGCCATACTGCGCAGGCGTATTCATATGCAAATCACGCAAGTCTCCCAAGTAGAGCAATGGAGTCTGTGCATACACAACGCCTTTTAAACATTCCTAATGCATGTTATTACCAGGCATGACGGCTACCAATATACAAAACCGGCCTGATAGCTTATTGTGGTCGCTTTATTAATTCAATCCCAGCAGTAAATTGGGTTTCCTGTGAATGCAAGCTTCTGTTTCTCTTAAGTGGTAACATATAGAATTAAACAATGGCTTGTGGCAGAAGTTGACCGTAAGTGCTGATCAAGGACCAGATTCCCCAACCACAATTCTAACCTTAACCATTAAAAACTAAAATGCAAGTCTGCTTCTGCATCAGCACTTGGGGGAAACTTTTGTCTGAAGGACAAAGATGTAGTTTGCTGATGTAGATCCTACCTAAGCCTGCTATCCATGTACATCATATAAACTGGGCCCTACACAAGCAGAAGATGTCTGACATATAGCTGAACTGTGAAAGTGAAATACATGAGTGTAAAACCATTACATTACATTTTGTAGCTCTATTCACACATACGCTCTGCTAAATTTAGGCTTCCTCGACAAGAAAGGCCAGTGGTGATAAGTACTATTAACATGTGATGCTGTAATGGTTGGTAAAATCAAGGTGAAGACAGGGAAGAAAGTGCTAAATGGGCAGTGCATGACCATTAGTTATGTGGCCATGTGGTGCTGTATGAATCTAAATTCTGTGTTTAACTGAAGTTAGACGGGACATACACAAATGTTTGGATTCAGACTTCCCGGTCATTGTGGTAATTAGTGAGGAAAACCCTGAAAAGGGCTTAAATCTCTGTGCTGTATTGGTACAACTTTATGCCAATAACCAACTTGGCCATCCAAATGCAAGAAATATGAAAATGCATTCAAACAACAAAACATTCAGGTCCATTCTACAAATGCAGCCAGTGTTAACACATTATTTCATAAATATGATATATTCTTCAACACCTCTCATACATTCTATACTATTAATGTTTTAGATACAGTTAGTTACAGATCATTCATTTGTACCACAAACAGTGTTTTCCCCAAAGTTTTCTTTATTCTGCTCATTTAATATCCAATTACCACACATTAGGTTCAGCATTCTGTGTTTGTTGTTTATTGATTTTTGCTGGGAAAGACAGGGAGAGCACTGTGTCATAAACTTAAATCACTTCTGTCCTCTGCTCAATAAGACTATCTATATATTTAACCTGAGTTACCTTGATACATTTTAACAACATAGTGCAAAACCTACCCTCATACATACCTTTCATATATTACAGCATAATATCATAATATCCTGGTAAAAAAATATCTGACAGCCTTACATACTTTTAAAAATCCACTGGTATCTTAGGGGTGTACTCACACTAGGCGATCTGTACCCGAGCACATTTGACCCCCAAAGTCCAGTTCGTTTGACTAGTGTGATCGCTCCATACTAGTGTGAGTACGCCCTTAGACACAACTTTCTCTTAGTTGGTCTTAAACAAGTTCTGACTTGTCTGCTTATTCATTAATTTGTGGGGTACCTTCTGAAACAATTGGAGGCTAGTTACTGATTTACACCAATTCCAAGTTATTTCAAGCACCATTAAATGTGCAGTTACAGTTATTTGTCCCCCTTTTGTAGTCAGATTTTTGTAGCCTGCTTTTTTCATATCCATACAAAATGACCCAAGGATAATATTAGTTAAAATCAAATTAATCACTGGAATTTTTAAGTCATATTAATTTAAATCTTGCAACTAACTGGTAGAAGATGGCTAGACTGCTGTCATCATTGGGAAATACATGAATACAATTTAAGACAAGACAACCAATGGTGTTCCCTTGATCATAAAGTTGGAAGAACACTTATTTTGCATGCACAGAACAATGGAAAATGAAGACAGGATTTTTGTTAAACTAAAGGAAAGAAATTTTAAAATGAAACACACAAATATTTTCGGCATTCTACAATGCATATAATCATAAATAAGAGAACACAGATTCCTGTATTTTTCATGTTTGTTTCAACAGGATGGATATACAATGTCCATTTGGAATGATGTATATGGGACCACATTATTTCTCTTATTTCTCTTGATTATACAACTATCAGTGTTCAAATGATCTAAAAATAATAACTCCAGTAGACAACATAATGTTTGTTTCATAGAGCATCCTTGCTCATTATATGGTATTATGAAGGCAAGTGTAGGATATTTTTTCTATATATAATAAATACATACAAAAAAACTGAAACATTTCACAATGGAGTAAATGGAGGGAAACTTGCATCAGATTAGGTTTCCATGGGGAGCTCAGCTCATTACTGTTGCAAAAAGTATGACATTTCAATGGAAGGTGATGGGGGGGGGGTTTAGTGAGTAAAGAAAGAAGCAAGTGAAAACAATCAGTTTGCCATTCAGGACTGTAGGTATCTGTATTCTGGTGACTGCTTTTAACTTTTTTTTTCATTTGTATTTCTATTATCCAAAGGGACGTCCATGCATCCGCTTGGCGTGACTCTGCCCAGCTCAAGGAAGGGGTGGGGGCGGGGGTATTGCACTACGACACTTTGACTTTGTTGTTTTCCTGAGCATTAATCTCCTCTTCCCTGCTCTCCTCCGTCTCAGGGTGATCCTCGCCCTGCCGGGCAATGAGGAGTCGGCATGTCAGCAGGATTCCGAAGACCAGGGCATGGGCATAACGCTTCAGCGGGTCACCCACCAGCTGGTGGAAGAAGAGAACCGCCAGCATGACCAGCAGCAGCAGGAAGTTGGCTACGTCCTTTGGCCGCCCGGGCACCAGAGTCAGCACAACGCCACAGCCCACCTCCAGAGTGCCGATAATCTTGCGCAGTAGCACCGAGCTGATGCCCATCTTCTTCAAGCCGGGCAGAGCTTTGGCATAGCTTTTGTATGCTCGTTTCTGCAAGGCAAATTAAATGAGTGCAAACCATTTGCATGGGAAGAGACTAAGTACAAATATAAATATTCATGTCAACTGCCATACATTCTTGCTGAAGATACCTTTTGCATAGCAAATTTTCCGCTGTAAAGTAAAATTTACAGTCACTTTCTATTTTTCAGTTTCTTGGATGGGTTTGATAGAACTCCTAGGTTGAACTGTTGATCATTTTTAGCAACAAGCCATTAACCTGCCATACAATAATATATATATATATTTTTAAAGGGGCTAAACTTATTTCACTCAACTTCTCCAACATCAATTGGACAGGACGCAGGAGATCCACTAAAATTCACATGGTGTAATTCTAAACAGTACAACAGAGCAAAACACGTACATTTTGGAATTATATTAACAATGTGTGGTCTGTTGGGAATCTACTAGAACTATACACATTGCATACCACCCTGAGTACTAGTGTCTCCTAAATGGGTGAATAATGATACAAATACATTTTAAAAACAACGAACAAAATGTGTCATTAATTGTCCTATTGCTTATAAACTACCAAAACTTAAATCTTCTAGTTTTATTACTACTATTATAACGACAGACTATAACGACGATAATATTCCCCACGCAACTGTGTATGATTGCGATAGTGTAGCCTATCAGGAGTTATTACTTTTTAAATTATACATTTAAGATTTATGTTACATTCTGCATACATTAGGCCTACTGTACGGTTGATCATACAGTTTTGTTTCCTGTATTTTCCTGAGATTTTGTTGTCTCCCCTCTATAAGAAGTAGATCCGGAATTCTTCCTACTTCCACCGCTACCCCTGATATTTGATTTTTCAATTCATTTAAATATGGGTTCCTAGTCTAAACATACTATAGGCCTACACGGAAACAAAAATGTAGACTACTTAAAATCCATCAGTTGGGTGAAATACGCGTATCGCTAAAGCGATCTTTACAGCCTAATGATCCTGTCAGTACAGTAGACTCCACGTTAAGCCTAATCGCCCTAAAGTGGATTAAAGCCCCAACATCAGCACCGGCAGGTGCAAGATGGAATTTGCTGGAAAAGCCGCCATTGCCAAAGTGGGATGTAACTCTTTATCGTTCTTATCACGTGAGCAAAAGCCTTATTTACCATCCTGATATGATTACGTTCCTTTATTTATATGGGCATGCATTTCAGATAAAAAATAAAACACTTGACTGGTTGATAGTGAATTGCTTCAGTTTTATTTTACAAATCTTTATATTCCATATATACATCGTATACATCAATTAAAATCCATTTAGAATATCCACTAAGGTACGACTGCTGGTCAAGATGGCATGTACTAAGGACGAGGGTCTCAATGATTGGTAACAAAGATGTAGTAAAAATTGAAATCATTCTCAGCATTAGCACAGAGAATGCCTTATTTAGCTAAAGACAAAATCAGATTATTTTTTTCTGTTTTACTGATGTTGCTTCGACTAATTAGACAGCACCGTATCCTTTGCGAAAGCCGTCGGCATCACTGAAACAATGGTTTTCTCGTTTAGGCACAGCGATATTAAATGTGCATCTTCATAATCATATCCACTTACCATTTCACTGTAGGCATCTTTGCTTAGTCTCGGTGTGAGCTTAATTGTACCCATAAACACAAAAAACAGGCCAAGAGCGAACGAAAGGGCGACAATTGTTATTGTCCTTGGTGAAGCCATCTTCCCTCGAAACTCACACTGCAGTCCCCAGTAATAACTGCCGCCCGGTCAAAATATGCACTGGGGACATAAAAGCGGAACGTGATTGGTAGAGAATCAAGAATGCTGATATGCTGTCCGCCACTGGGTCCAAGCGCAGGCGCCCGTAAAATTGTACATCGCCAGGCAGCAAATAAAGACACTCGCGACATGTTTTCTGGGTTATTTATATTGTATACTCACGAAACAGAAAAGCAAAAAACTAGACACTACATTCAAGTGCATTTCTTCACATTTAACAGAGTTCACATATCGCTCTACTACATCACGTGTCGTTGTATTAAAAGACAAACCCTGTTATGCATATAAGCAAACTGTACTACATTTCGCTTGATCGGTCAACTACGTGATTTGCACCTAACCGGGGCAAGCTGTCCACTGCGGTAAGGGGTAGGAGGAACTTAGAGCAATTATTCCCTGCCTTAAAATAGCATATGTAATCAAATTTATCATCGATAATTTATTCCTGGAGTGATCTTTGCTCTTCACATGAGAATAAAATTGGTCACCAAGTCCTCATCTTAACTATTTTAAAAACAGAAAGGGGAGAGTGGAATTGTGAAGGACATTTTGTACTGAAGTACATCTGATATGTTAGGTCCCTGTAAAGTACTCATGATAAAATGAGCACTACACATGACTATGCAGTTAACAGAATTTCTTCTGTGAAGCACTGTGCTGTTCATACCATCATTTTACCAAGGACTTTGTGTGCTGTAAAAATGTCCTCAGTACATCCTCAGATTCATCAACTAATCTTCCATACATGTACACAATTACTAAACAGTATTTAAGGTCCTTTTCTGAAGAACTAGTCTATTCAAATCCAGGTGGTGGAACATTGAGGTGGACAAAACATATAAACAGTAAGAAGATACAATAACAATCACCTCCAAGACCTACAAGACTACAGCTTCCTGCAAAAACCCCCACTTAGAGACATTTATTCACCTCCACTTTGTGCTGTTACTTATTTGCGCTTTCACCACAGGTTAACAATGACAGAAATATCTGCACAACTGCTGCTGGGGCACATGCTGGCAGAGGTCACTACAATTCAGGTCGGCGCATAGTCTCAGTGTTAGCGTGATCTCACATTTTCATGGACCGGATCTGATCTGAAGAAACCAAAATAAAACATCATCATAAGGCAGCAAGAAGGTGAAACATCCACAATGTGAATCACCACAGTGTATCAGTTCAGTATTGAAATGAGCATTTCATTAATCACCACTGAGCCAGAATATAGGTGAGATGCGAAAATTATTTCAAATTTTTGCTTATTTAGTTCATAGAACTAGTGTTGTTTAAAAGGGAGGGCTGAGTCTTCAGATGAAGAAGTAAAATGTCTTTGAACCACTGGTTAACAGTCAGAGATAAAAATAATCCAGTGTAAACTGTTGGAGTAAAGGCACAGATTAGTGGATTTCCTATTTGGAAAGTGGAGTTAGACTCAAGTGGCAGCAGTCACTCATTCTGAATATGCCAATGACTTTTACTGTATGTTACTCAACCCTAACTGTAACAATGATAAATGTGGTTTGCTGTGCCATTCCCTGTTTGAAAAGGCTCAACAACCTATTAATCCCTTTGGTATGGACAAACAGTAGAAAATGGATGTGTGGAACAGTCTAAAAGGAGAGAAGGGCCAGGAATAGGCTTGGGGTCACAGGGCAACTCACTATTGGTTTTCATACAGGGATCTAAAATGTAATCTTGCTAAATCTATTTATATTACTTTAAATTAATTCTGATTGTAGATACTTACTGTGTAATCTGGTCTGTAAACAACAAAACAGAAAATTGACAAACCTGAGCATGAACAAGTTCGTACTCGGCTTGGCAGAAAAAGAAAGTCTCATTTAACTGGCTGTGACACAAACAATAATTTAAATTGTAAATCTTCAAAGAATCAGCAATTAATAATTCAGTATTTCAACAGGTATGAATATACAGTCCCAAGTCTCACCCAAAACCATATATCACCTACTTTATTTTTCACATTCAAACCAGCCACACTTAATTATTTTCTCTCACAAAATGAGCCCTTTAGTCTACCCTGTCAAAACTACTGCATGTGAACAACATGATATATCAAAGCAGCATGTCACGCAGAAGCTAAATTTGTATTCATCATGTGAGAAGAATATTTCTGTCAAGAACTCCAAATAATGTCACTTCAGTCCTTCAGTCGGCACTGATTCACAACCCTAAGACTGGCCATGGCAGATCCTGAGGGCGCATTAGCAGCTGACAGAGAAAAAAATAAGTGCAGCCGCTACAAAGACAAGAAAAGAAATCTAAACTCATAGTGGGGATGCATCGGCATCTTGTCTCTTGTGTACAAGACCCCAACCCTCCACCCACACTGACTATCTGCAGTAAAAATCTTGCTGTAAAGTAGGATGATGGGTAAGACTGTATCAGGATAAGGCAGCTGTTACTTAACATACCCTGAAGCCAATCAACTCCTTCCTTCAGCCCCTCCCCTGTAAGAGCATTGCTAGCACTACAGAAAGACAGAAAACACAGAAACAAGAAGTCAGGCATGCTATGCAAGCTGCAACAAGGGGGCTCCAGTTCTTTTGAGAGTGCATACTTACCAAATGTGCCAGGACTTGCTCTTGATATTCTCCAGACCCATCATCTGAGACACCTTGACAGAGGACAAGGAGTCTGGAAGATCCATTTTGTTGGCAAAGAAGAGTATCGGCATCCTTTTACTCTTCACATCTGCAAAATATTAAGGTGAACAGACTGTCAAGTCAAATCACAGAGGACTCCCTGTGAGCATCACGGCAGAGGGTGTACAATGGTCTTGGTTCTCTCTCCTATTTAACTGCACAGGCTAAAATAGATACTGTCGTTAGCTTTTCATGAGCATAAAATAAGAGCAAATACATGTTGCGTCATGTTACTTAAACCATGACTCACGAGTCTCCAATTTGAACAAACTATCAATGGCAAAGAGAAAAGATGGCCCTAGATCAATGGGAGGAAGGCTGGAAAAATCAGCCATTAATATCACCAAAGCACGTGGATGGACAATATCATTGAACTATTGCAAAAGTGAGGATAATGAGAGAAGACTGTTCTAACTAACCACAGCGCTGTGGGTAAGTGTGAAAGATGACAACAACTCAACTACATGAACTACCTGGGTGAGTGATTAGGGCATCCAGCTCCTCCTTCGCCACCACAATGCGCAGTTTATCCACACTATCTATGACAAATATTATGGCCTGAGCATCCCTAACAGAGAAGATTCAAAGACACCAATGACAAAACAAACAGATCAAAGTTAATACACAGTAGAAAAAGGCATTTTGCAGACTAAAGCATTACAGGTAGCAATAACTTATTGCAGATATGTATGGACAGTGAATTATACTGTACCTGTAGTAGTGCTCCCACAAACTGCGATATCGTCCCTGACCTGACATGTCAAACACGGTGAATGAAAGACTGGGAATAAAGTGTACAAAAAGATAATCACACTACAGGGCTGATGAGGACTGAACAATAAACCGCATTTACTTATTTACATAATACACTAAAATACACTAAATCCCAAAATGCGTTGCGTCCATCAGTGCTTGCAGCTAAGTTGTTTTCATTTTGATTGACTAAAAATGCACTATTACAAGCAAATATAAAATAAACATAAGAAAAAGTGCATATTAAATTATCTTTCTACCATTCTTAGATATCACAATAAGCAAGATGGCACAGTTACCTGGTGGTGCTAAATCTTTCTACGCTGAATCCAATCGTTGGTACAATGTCTTGGGATTGGGCCTGAAAAAAGGGAAAACCTACCATGCTTTCCAATTCCCATCATGCTATGGTACCAGTAGTCTAAAGAACTAACAATTCCGAGGGACACTGTGCAAGTTGTTTTATCATTTATTGGAGTTCCCTAATGTCCATGAGGTACTGATAAAACAGAACTAAAGCAACTGGAAACAAACATTGATTGAGCTTTCAGATGATAAATGACAATGATACAGGTTAAGGTTTCAGGAAGCAGTCAACTGTGTTTGAAAACTTGGCTGGAAAATACAGACACCTAAATAAAAAGTATGGTTCACCATTACTAATTAAGTTATCTATGATTCCAAATCTGTGGTTAATGGTTTGTTTGGGGGGGGTCAAGGAAGATCACAAAATGAATGTAAGCAATAAGACACTGGATATTGTACATACTATAGGCTTCACATTTTTATTTAAATTGGATGCTTTCTTTTTGTCCATAAAACACGGTTGAGGTGTACAAAGAGTAAAATCCCATTTACCTGTTTTAGTTTTCCACCTTTTGCTATCTTTACAAGAATTAAGTAATAGCTGTCCTATTCCTTGCGCTGTTAGCTTTTTGGACAATACAAGACGATGTGCAAGCAATCCTTGACAACTGGATTGGAGCTGGATGGGTTAACACAAATTACTAGTATGTTTTGCTGGTCCTTTTAAGGTAACTATTTATCTATGGGGTTAACGGGTGGGTCATGAAGAATACTGACATGCTTGATGGATGAAGAATACTGGCTGACTTTAAAACTTTGTCAACACCACTTCTATTTTCATTTTAAATCAAGTAAAACTCCAGTAAATATGACGTCAAGGCACTTGCTACTGAAACATGTGTCGGGTGAAGTATCTGGCTAGCTAGCTAGCAAGATATGATACTAGCATGTAACCTCTCAAGCAAACGCTTCTGAAATAACACCAATCTATATTAAGGGACCTAACTTCTGGAGCTGACTTTGCAGAACTTTACCCTCAGCTAACGTTAAAGTAGGCTACTCATTGCTAGACTACGTTGCAATGACAGGTTGCTAGCTAGCTAATGTCTGCTGGCCAACTTACGCTTGAAGGTTTCAGCTGATTGATCACTGTACTCTTCCCGCTGTTGTCCAAACCGATACACAAAACGTTCACTTCTTTCTTTTTAATGCCTAACCAACTCGTGAGTTTGTCAAACAGCCCCATGTTTGGCCGATTCCGTAATTTAGTTTACGTTAACCGTTAACTCGCTAATTCGTCTGCTACCTGATAACATATCGTTAAGCTTAGCTTTCGCCTTAACGTTAATGTTACGGAACGTAGCAGCAACGGTAAAGACCTTGCTTCCTCATGTTAAAATAACATTAGCCATTTCACAGACATTCTGTTGTGACCATATTTTAGTATATTAATCTGTGTAATATTGTCGTTGCTCTTCGCCATTATGTTCGCTTCTCATTACAATTCCGTTTTATCTTCGTGTAATTTTCTTTTTTCAGTGATCTTAATGCTTCTTTCGCCAGGACAGTGACGTTAGTGGTGCTCTATATAGATGGTTTCTTATTGGTTGGACCGGGTTAATCTGTGATTGGACGAAGGAAGAAGTAACCAGTTCCAGAAAAATACGATTATTAAGGTTCAACTAAGAAGCACTAACGAAGCACAGTAAATGTAACACAGAAATGTCTCCCTCAAAAAACAACAGAAATTCTTCGTCGTACATGGGCCACAGAGTGTATAACTTGCATGTTTCTTTTTGAATAACTACCTAGAATTTATTTATTAGGTACTTTATAGCAGGAATTGATTGTTGCGCTGTATTACTGATTGTTTCAAATAATGTGTACTGTGGTACCCATGGTGATAAGCAAATTTAACAACTTAACTTGCACACTACTGTTCTCCTTAAATTTCTTGCAACTGAATGTTGATATTATTATCCTGAATTTGTCCCTTGGATCTGTTTGACTGGTAACTAATCATGTGCTTTTAGGAAAAGCTGCATGCAATGTTTTTCTATGTTGCGTTTCGGTTGCTTGTTGAGAAGGTAAATAAACTTATGAACGTGATCCGCTTGTCTGTTCCCCTTGCATTTGTTGTTCTTGAAACAACTATTTAAACACTATTGTTAAACTAATGTGACGATGATGATGATGATGATGGCGTACTACTGCAATTACTGCTTTTACGCCTAGCCTACAATTTACAGTTACACGTAGCCTAATAATAATTACAAAAACAACAATAATACTCGATTATCAATCAAACAACCAAAGCGGTACGTTCAGGCAGCAGCGTGCCGACAGCAAGACAGCGGCGTCCACCTAAGTGGGCGGCTTTCTGGCAGTGGACAGACAGACGGACAGACCACAAGCATCTGACTTTGCATAGCCACACAGCAGCTGCTGTAGAAGCCACTGGAAGGCCGTCAACTCTTCCTTTGGTGTTCCACCGATATGCTAGCTGGGCATTTACTTCACATAATTTCAAGGCGCCATAGGCGCGTGTGCAGACACTGTCCTAGAGTGCAGAAAAATTCACCTTCCCTCAATTCCAGCAGAAATTACAACACAAATTCCTGAAAGCAAGAACATATATGCCTATTAGGACTGACATATGGTAAAATTAAGATAAAATGTAATATTAAATCGCTATGTTCAGCTGAGTGATGTTTTGTTTTTTCAAGACTCAGTTGAAGGCTAACAGATGCTCAGTGCGACTCTGCAATTTATGTTGCAGTTCTCTGTTTTTCCATATGAGGGAGCAAATTGCCAAGTATTAAGCAAAGCAGATGAGTACGTATATTGAGTACAAGGCATCCCCCCCAGTCCAAGTAAGCGAGTGAGGGAGTCCATAATAATACTTTTAATTAAAGGTTTGTAAGTTTGTCAGATGAATCCAAGATCAATTTTCACTGCTCATAATACCATGCAACAGAAACATCATGCAAATGATAATTTTTCACCTATAGCATGAAAATGGTATACCCCTAGCTGGTGACCCCTGAATATGTTCTATGGCTTTTCACCCGTTACCTTTGCCACTCTGACTGCAGACAAATCACAGATGGCTCCTCATGTACTTCTGAAAGTAGCGGTTTTTAGGTTTGTTAGTCCTCCACTTGGGGTCATGCCTGTTTCAATGTGGTTTAATGGAGCAGACACGGGAGCTCCGAACTGGGTTTCAGACATGTTTTTTATTAAATTCCTGACCCAGCCCCATAACTTCCACAATACATGACAGTGCATCACGCTGGTGATTGGCAGATAATTCTCATATCATGACAATGCATAACAACATCCTCTAGCAATGCCAATATTCCAATGATATACCATAGGTTCTCATATCATATTGCATATTTAATTAAACAATCTCATGCTGTAGCTTTCGCAATAGCACACATTTCAGACAATCTGTGGTGTTTCACGAGCATAATCATTTATTCTAATTACGCGATTGATGTTGATTATTCTGTGAATTATTTGTTTTATTGTTAATCAAGGAGGATAAAGGGGAACAGGTTGAAAGTAATTATAGATTTAAGGGTAATGTTTCAGCTTCCCCTGTCTCCAGCTCACCAGCCGCCACTGCATTTTTTGTTTTTTTTTTTTACGTCTGCAACTCAATCGCACAGGTAGGTATCAGCACGTCCGCCGGAACTCTCGCTTCTTGTCCATGTGTAAGGATGTAGGGAGTGAATTGAGTGCTGGCATGCACGGATGTATTGTAAGCAAATGCTACTTGTTTCACATACTCATCCCATTCACCTCTACAGTCCAGTAGGGTTTTCGCCAGCTGATCAATTAAAGTCCTGTTAAAGTGTTCCACCATTCCATCTGATTTTGGACAGTAAGGAGTGGTGTGCATTTTTGTGATCCCTAGCAGCCGGCAGAGGCCCTGTACAACTTCCGCTTCAAACTGGCAGCCCTGTTCACTGTGCAAACGCTCAGGCACCCCGTGCACTAACACATAGTCCTCAAAGAGGCACCATGCCAGTGCTTGTGCTGTCTGATTGGGCAGAGCATACAAGTTGACATATTTGGTGAAATAGTCCTCGACTACATGCACATACCAGTTTCCTTTTGTTGTCACTGGCAACTCCACAATGTCGGCTGCCACTCTCTCAAATGGACGGGTTGTCGATCGGTGCTCGATGTGGAGGCACAGGGGACCAGCGTGTCTGGCATGCTTTGCACTGATTGCAACAGTTCTTAATGTCCTTGAACACAGATAGCCAGTAGCAGATTCGGCGTGCTTGCTCCCATACACGCTCAGCTGAGAAATGAGCAGAGGCTGGGCCACCATGTAGCTGCCGTAAAACATCGGGTACGAGAGCAGAGGGGACAACAATTTGAGTGAGTCGGGGTCCCGTGAGGGAGGAAGTGACAGACCTACATAACAGTCCATCGAGGACACTTAGACGGTCAAATTCTGTCCAAAGCTTTCTCAAGCTCTGAGAGGCCCCCTGAGCCACACTCGTGATGGTTTCTGGGACATCTCCATCCAGCCCAGCACAACCTGAATATCTGCATCCGCCTCCTGCAGCGCTTTAATATCTGCCACGTCATGTGCCAGGGCAAGCAGTGATGGCAGGCTACCTGGTTCTTCACCCCTTGGCTCCACCGCTGCGATTTCCTCAGATGACATGCAGACCCCTGCACCAAATTGTGGACCTGAGGTCCTTGAATCCAACGACGCTGAGTGTATGGCGTTGATCCCCACTATGGTGTCTGTGCGGCATGCGTTATTGTCAGCCGGGAAGTCTCTCCCAGGCCACCGAGAGAGAGCGTCAGCATTCATGTGACGTTGGCCATCTTGGTGCACAATGTCCCAGTTGAGAGGATCCAACTCCAAAATCCATCTGCCCCGCCTGCCTGTCGGATCATTGTCGGGAGCCATGTGCCAGAGACCCAACAGCGGGCAATGATCCGTAATAATGGTGAACGAAGTAAGTCCAATGTAATGCCGCAACTCACGCACAGCCCACACCACCACCCACAGTTCACGGTCAAACGTGGACCAGCGACGCTGTGTTTGATTCAGTGTCTGGCTAGCGTAGGCCACAACATGTTCCATCCCCTCCCTCCTGTGCCAGCACGGCACCAACAGCTTCCTTGGAGGCATCTGCAAACACTTTAAAAGGCACACTGAAATCTGGTAAGGCTACAATAGGAGCAGATGATAGCACATTTTTCAGATAATTGAATGACGTTTCACAGTCTACTGTCCATTCAAAAGGCACATTCTTACCCATCAGACGATTCAGTGGGGCTGCGTGTCTGGCGAAGTTCCACACAAAGCGCCTGTAGTATGAGCATAAGCCCACAAATGCTCTGACTTCTGATGGAGATTGAGGGGTTGGCCATGTCTTGACTTTCTCAGTGTTCTTCGAATCAGGCTGCAGACCATGTTGAGAGACGATGTGGCCTAAGAACAGCACGTGATTTCAGGCGAGGTGACACTTTGAGGGGTTTAATTTTAACCCGGCCATCTTGATTCTTGAAAACACCTCCTCCAGGATGGAAAGATGCTCCTCAAATGTGTTAATATAAATAAGTATATCGTCCAGTTACACCATACAGATGTGCCATGGCAGACCCCCCAGGTCGAGCTCCATCATACTTTGGAATGTGGCTGGTGCGTTTGACGGGCCCATTGGCATGGATCACCACTGGTACAGCCCCCGCCCATTGGTAAAGGTGTTTTTTTCCTGTCCTCCTCAGCCACTTCAACTTGCCAATAGCCATTTGAAAAGTCTAAAGTGCTGAACCATACAGCACCCGCCAGCACATCCAGAGTGTCATCTACGCGTGGCAGAGGATGACAGTCTTTCACAGTCACGCTGTTCAGGCGTCTGTTCAGGCAGAATCTCCATTGACCACATTTCTTCTTTACTAAAACAACTGGAGAGGCCCAGGAGCTGCAGCTCTCTTCAATCACACTGTCCATGATCAGATCAGCCACCTGTTTCTCAATCTCAGCTCTTTTGTCAGGTGAGGTTCGGTACGCACGTTGCTTGATTAGAGGGTGGTTCTCCATCCTAATGTGATGCTTCACCAGTGTGCATTTGCCCGTGTTCCAAGCAGAAGTGCTGAAGATGTCCCCATGCTGGAGCAGCATTGCTGAAAGTGCTGCCCTCTGCAATGTTGATATGGGGGAACCCTCCAATGACACAGGCTGCACATGGGTGGATGGGGGGGTTATGTGTGTAGCAAATCCAAGTCTGCCTCATTCACGGAGTAAAATTCCCCCAAATGAGTGCCCTGCTGCAACACAATGTCATTTTTTGTAGGATTTAGAACCCGAGCACGTCAGTCCGTTCTTCACAGAGGTGACAGTGTGAGCCACCACTAGGTTTGATGGGTCTGGAATATTGGGCTCCAAGTAGCCAACAAAGTCACTTGAATAGGTTTCTGAAGGGCCAGGGGGGCAGACATTAACAGGCACTATAGCCTCACTGAGAGGGGGGAAAGTCATGGTGGTGGCAATGGACACGTTACAGCACACAGGGGTTAGATCTTTTCCCCTGAGTAGAGGAATGTTGGCGCCCCATAGTTGTAATCTGGCATGAGCGATGTCCAAGAGGGTGTGATTTTTCAGTAGAAAGTCCCATCCCAATAGCACCGCTTGTGTAGTCTCCCTCAGTACATGGAAAGTGTGCTGCCATGAGTCAGTGCCCAGACAGAAAACAACAGAAATTGTGCCCAATGTGTCCAGCATCTGTCCATTCACTGCCCGGGCAGCCACATAGTCTTTCTTCAAAGGGTGGTTGCGGAGTGCTGGGACAGACATGCAGAAATCGGCACTAATCAGAGATACGCTTGGCCCTAAGTCTAGCAACACAGGAACTGCTATGCCTTCGACCACGCCTCTGACATAAGATACTGGCATCTCACATTTCGTGCAATTCACAAAGTTATCCATAACAGAGTCACCCTCAGCAGCGTCAGTCGGTGGGCCCAAAGAGAGCACAGCTGGCGTACGGCCTGCAACATCAGCTACACTCTGTTTCCCTGATGGTTGAGCTGGGCCTCGCTGTGTGGTGAGATGAAACACACACCCTGTCTCCCGGGTGTCTCCTCCTTGTAGTTGGTGTGCTGGCCTGGGCTGGGGCTGCGTCTCCCTGGTGACCAGGCATATGCGGAATCCCCACGGCCACGGGGCCCTGTGAACAGTTTACGGTCCTCTCTGAGTGAAGAGAGTCTCCTTTCAGGTGAATGGCCTTGCTGCAGCTCACGAGACGTCTGTGACTGACATCCGGAACCCCCACAGGTGCAGTGACACAGGCCTCTCACCAGTGAATGAGAGCCACTCCGGCTGCCACTGGCGCTTGCTCTCGCCCTCAGCCGCTGATTTTCCTCAGCCATCACCTTCAGCTCCATTCTCATGTCTCTCATCTCCTCCATCAGGCTGTTCACTGCTCTGTGTAGGCCCCTATAATCTGTCACAGAGTGAACGGCAGCCACGGGCCCTCCAACAGTGGCCACGTAGCCAACAGCGCCACCGTGATCCGCATAGTCCAGTTTAATAGCCTCTAATAGAATAGAAATAGAAACTTGATACGCAATGCCGGGCTCGCAATGGCTACAAGCTACCTAGCTAACGCTTTGACTAAACCCATCTATCAAAAGAAAACGTCTAATGTAAACAAAATGCGATCGATATCAACTTAAAATACATCAACTATACCGCTGCCACCAATGCAACCGAGTTTGGCACTTGGTTTAAATAAAGAGTCGCGTAGACAAAGTTGGGGAGAAGTCTCAGACTTCTCAGGAATACACTAAACTGCCGTTTCCAGAAAGCCGTGAGGGGATAAAATACATTCATTTCACTCTAATCCCCCTACTCACCTGATACAAAACCAAGTCTGTTACACGTGTGTAAGACGCAGTATGCAGTAGGCGGTTTCGAATACAGCCACTGTCTTCGTCAAGTGGTACTTCCCTCCTACCGTGTGTTGTGTGTTACTTTCTGGTTTGCGCTGTTGCCAAATTTAGCCTAAAATTTAGCCTAGGTTGCTAACCGCAGCATGGCTCTGGCAGCGTCATAACTTCAGTTTCTTATAATATTAGTTTTAAACCAATCAGGACACCCCTTGAATGTCACACCTCCCCTTCCCCCTTCCCCTGCCTGTTAAATTCGTAGATGTCCAACGTAACGTAAACTTTACAGTACAAGGGGAGAACGCAGAACGCGTGGAAATTACTGAAGAGGGAGCCTGTGGGATATTCAGGCGGGGCAGGTTCTGCAGTCATGTGTCAAGCCCCCGAATAACGATACAACCAGAATCGCGTGTCCGTCCAGCTGTAGGTTGTGAAAATTCTCACAGACTTTTGGACAACTGGCGAGGTAATATTTGCCATGTTTTACAATTATTCCTAGACTTGGTGTTATATCGGACCTTACTAGAGAATAACAATAGTCTAATAGACATGAAAACGAGCTCTATAGCATTTCGGATATCAGCTCAAGCTTCTCTTAAATGTCTTTTTATCAACATGAAAATCAATCGGTTCACTCAACTAGGACCTTCGCTGAATATGCCGGTCGGACTGCTTCTGTTGCACACTTGGACATGTCTGTTTTTGTATCTTTACACGTACCGATAACTTTTTGTTACCCTTAAGTATGTATAGCTTGATAACTAGCTAACTAGGAAACAGTTGAACATGTATGGCTGAAATGCTAATGGTAGTCATTATGGCAGAATTGTTTATTCGTATAGTAAGAAAAAAAGTTTCATTTTATCTACTGTGTTGCCTTGTTAGCTTGGTGATGGCCTACATACTTTCGCCAGTTTGCAAGCATCCAATGTAAATTGTTAATAATGTTAATTTTGTTGTGTTTGATTTTTTAATTATAATTCATATGTTTTGTTTCCAGGAACAATGGAGAGGTCAATGATTCGTTTGGTAGGCTATGATACAGTATTTTGCTGTTAGCAAGCTTGCATTACGGTACACTTGCATAGGGTACGCTGTGCATTCCTTAACTTTGGGGGTGGGAATGGGAAACCTGCTTTAATGCCATCATCATAGTGCTTTGGCTGCAGCCTGCTTACTGGTACAGCTGAATGCAATGTTGTTTCTGACGCTGGCTTCTGACGTCTTTGTGTCTGTGACCGCCTTTGCTTCTTGCTAGGCATGTTGTTACCGCTTCCTGTAAAGTTGGCGAACTTTTATCTAGCAGGTTGTTCAACACAGCTCTGCATCCACGACAGTTAAAACATTTAATGTGTCGCATGTAGACTTGTTGGGACGACCACACCAACGAGGAAAGGTTTTGTGACTCACTGGGCTGGTGAATATAAAGAAGGAAATGCTATCGCGTTAAATCTTGAGCGCTTACAGTGCAGGCTGTAATTAAGTTAATTCGTCGAAAGAATTATTAGAATATTGATGGTTCTCAGTTCATACAGAATTGTAATACGTTTTCGGACTCTTCGACAGGCCTTAACGTTGGATAAAAATACCCCCAAGCAACAAGCACCATTCTCAAAATGTCATTTAATGGCGTATCAGAGTTGACCTATAGAAAGAGCGGATGTGTCTTCTCTGTGATCTGCCATTTACCTATTGTGTCATGTTAATAAAATAGCTCGTTTTTATTATTTTTTTTTACAGAAACGGTGGCTTGAGGGAAAAGGTCGTGTCAATATTGAAGAGTTTTGGTTGATGAAGCAGGACATTGCTAGCCTTAATTGTCATGAGCCCGACTTAAGAGGAACGTCTTTGTAAGTAAAGCTGCGGAGATGTTGTGTCCACATACTGAGAATTATTACGTATGTTTCTGATGTTGGAGCAATTTGGAGTATTTTTATGGAAGATTTTGTTATTCTTTTCATTAAATGACGTTTAATCTGAAGTCTGGAACATCCGTGGTGGTGAAATCTATTTGTGTTTTTCAGGCAGCTGTGGCTCTACGGCTCAGAGTTCTTGCGTTATGTTTGTTACGATGATGAACAGGACCCACCCCAGAGAGAGCTATTGGAGAAAACCTGCAGCCTCATCCGACAGCTGCGTGCTGCTGTGAGTACAGATGACCTGGCGACACTTTGTTGGTACTTTAAATTTAATGTCAGGGCAACACAGGAGCTGGAGAAATTCCATATTGTGTCAAGATGCAAAAAAATAACTATTGCACATGACTGGACACATAGGGAAGCAACTGGGTCTACCTTGGTGTTGTTTTTCTCTATTTTTATAGTGCTTTTGATTTTGTTTTCCACAGAACTGGAACCTGCAATTGACAGAGTCTGGAAATCTCTATGCACCGGATGTCATGTTCCCTGGTGCTCAGGAGCAGGAGATGGCCAGGTTGGAAGTACTGGAGGTGGACGACTTGGAGGAGGCATCTCTAAGTTCAGACGAGGGTCTGAACCTAACCTATTCCACGGATGGGGTGGAATCCCTGGATTCTAAAACCAACTCAGATGAGGACTTTTCATCACTTGACTCGAACATCTCAAATTTTGAAGATTTTTAATGTTTTGTTATGTATTGTAAATAACATTGTACATAAAAAGTATATTTACAAGTATTGTTTTATACTGTACATTTTTTTCAACAAAAGTATGCTCTCATAATTTGAGCAGTAACAGAACTAGCCTCATTAAAAAACAAGGATTACACCTAAAGGGTGTAGTTGCTGGTTAACACATCACATTGTTCTAATTCTAATTCCTTTTCAAAATTTACAACATTTTAGCTTTTTCATGAAATAGGGCATTTTCAATCAACAATGTAAAATTAAGCACAACCATACTGCCTACACATACAACAGTGTTACACACAGTTTACTTTTTGAAATCCAGAAACAGAATGGAAAGGTTCCATTAGATATGTAAAAGGATATGTATATCGCATCACCAAACAGTATCACCACTTTACTGCTGAAACGAAGGAGCACTGATAACTCCTTAGTGATCTACCACAGAAACAGCTCAGTAGTTAAATGCATATGTTTATATACAGTATCTACAAGTTATGAAACATGGAGATGATGTGGCATATGGACTAAATGTACTTTGAGGGTTAAATATTAGTTTCCTATTTAGCAGAAGCTCTTATCCACAGTGACTTATATAGGTTACAGTTTTGCTTGTTACCCATTTATACAGCAGTATATTTACTAAGGCAATTGGGCAGGTTAAGCACCTTGCCCAATGGTACAGCAGCAAATAACAGACTGCTTCTTTGATTAATAACAGCATTAACAGAATGTGCCACTCTTCCATGCTGAGATACATACATAACTACTGAGATGATCAAAAATAAATGTTTACTAAAGATCATAAGAATGAAGACAGTTGGTATGGACAGTCACCAGGTACCCTCTTCACAATTCTCTGTCCCTCATTGGCTGCAATAGTTGGAGGTAATGAAATTCCTCTTGCCCCAGTGTGTCATGTAGACAGGCTGTGCACCACAGAGATCCTGCAGCACGTTCATAAACCAGCGCAGTGCTACAAGAGCAAGCGGGCTGTGTCATCACATGCTGAACCAGGCAGAATCTCCCTTCAGTTACCCTGGTCCTGTCTGGCTTCCAATGACAAGATTGTTTTTCTGTACAAGTCTATGGAGAACACAACAAAAGCTTGGTCAATTTATATCAAATAAATGCAACTATACAATTACAGTATGAACTACAATACAGCCAGTGTACAGGTCTGAGATGGTCCTCAAGATGTCCAACATTTACTGCATCAGACTTTGTAAGTCTCTGTTACCAAAGTATTTGAGAGAGGCTTACCAAAAGTTTCCGAAAGGTCCACTGGCTGTGAATATGCAGCTGGCACCTCTTCAGTATTTATTTTGTTTTTCTTCTTTACTTTTACTGTCCTTTTCTTTTTTTCCTTTTCTCCCTTTCCTACGGGTGATAAAAATGAAGTCTGTGATTCAGCAGATATAGACAGGTAAAAATTAATTTTTGACCACAGCATTCATTGAGAATTGAATAGTGTTAATAGTGCTCATGATACATGACAGTCTGGAGTATGTTGGCTACACTGGTAGAGGTTGTATCTTAATTTCAGGGGGTACCTTTCCTTGGTTTGGAAACCTCATTTTCAGTTGATTCGCAAAATGTCTCCTCTTTCACTTTGCCTTTACGTTTTGGCTTCCCGCAGTCACCAGGCAAGAGCGCAGTGCTATGTTTGTCTTCTTTGTGAACACTCTGGTCTGGCTCTGCCTCTGTATCCCTCTCCTCCTCTTCCTCTTCCTTTCGGTCTTGGTTTCCTTTTTGTGTTTTAACTTTCTCAATAATCTTAACCTGTTTTCTCTTCTTCAACTTCCTGTTTATTGTGTTCTCCTGCAGTAAAAAATACCAATGAGTTCATAAGCATAGGCAATAGCCAAACAAGAACTTAAACTTCTACAATCAGCTGACATTAGGTAGGCTTTCACACACTTAAAACAAGGTTAAACAGTAACAGTGGGAAATGTGTATGATTACCTTTGGCAGGATATTTCTGATGGGTTGCAGTTTATCACTTGGCTTTTGTTTAGGTGTCTTTTTCTCTTTCCTCCGAAGGTCTTTTTTGCTGAAACGTTCAGTTTTGCTGGTGGGGATTCTACACAAAAATACCAAATTGTTGCACAAGAGCTGCAGTGATCTTCAAACATGAGAAAGCAATAATGGGGAAACCCAACAGACCGGCCTCCATATAGTCTACAGATTGCTTTACAGAAAAAGCTTGCATTGGTAAAACCTGGTCACTTTTTGCAATATATTATTTTTATCTGTGAGATAATTATACATATATTAATTATCTCACAGAGTGGCCTTTCCACGGGGGTGGGGGGGGGGGGGGGGGCTGCAGGATACTCACTTTTCTTCTTTGGGGTTGCCCTGTCCTCTCTCAGCTTTTCCACCCTTTTCCTTCTCTTCATGGCCTATGGGCTGCCTGCTGTCCCAGGCCACACGTGCACACAGCTCCAGGTAGTCCAGGCACACAGCCCGCAGCAACCAGCGCAAGCCGCGCAGTGTCTTCCTGTCAGACCACCTGCGGGCATCGAGCAGGGCAGAGCACGGCTCCTGAGAGAGGAAGCCAAAGCCACAGACATGATTGCTACATTGTGACTCACCTGCCAAAGAGCAGTCATAAGATTCACAGGAGAAGAAAAAAAAAAAAAAACTTACTTTTAGTTTAAGTTACTGTTACTGTTTTTATATCAATGAACTCTGTGCTTTCATAGCCAAAAGATTTTTTATGACTCACTGCCTTGAGTGAGTCATAAGAAGTGGTCCAAAGTCCAATGGAAAGGCTTCTCTGTGTGATAATGGTATAGATGTGTCCAAGCGATTAAATGTGTTAAGTTTCTACAGTTTCCCATTCCTACCTCCTCTTTCTTCTCCAAATCACAAAACCCCATGATTTATGTGAAAAACAACTGTCTACACTCCCATCCCTCCCAGTCGCAAAGAATTTTAGTTTTAGCTGCCATTACCTGGTTCCTAGGTTTTGATGGGGGAGAAAATGTACACAGTGTACTCACAATATGGCCGAGAGAGTGGTTTTGGTTGATCAGTTTCTCCAGTGACAGAGCTTCTATCAGCTCACTGCCCAGCCTGGCATTCAGCTTGTCCTGCTTGTTGGCCAGCCTTTAAAAAGTATTCACAACATTACTTTTACAGACATACCTCTGACACATCTGACACTATGATGATTCAGACATTTCACATTACTACCACATGGTATATTCTAAACCATTTCAAGTAATTTACTCACATCTGAAACCATGTATATTACTCTGACTCAAGGTGGTTGATCCAGCAGAGGAGCAAAATGAAAAACTGAATGATATTTGAATTTACTACATTTCTCTGATTCATGATGTAGCCTTAGCATAGATCATTTATAGTATAAAACCCAATAATAACAATGCCTCCCTTAAACGTCTGCAGAGAACAAAGAAAGAGATAGCAGTCACTGCTCAGACTTGGAAAAACTACTTTTTAGCTCTCGTAAATCAAATAACACAGGTTTCAACATATGCCTTCCTCTCCTTCTTCCTCTTGAGCCTATCCACTGTCTTTTTTTGACCGATAAGAAAAAGGGGTCTTACACTAAAAGGGGCTTTCCAGCCACACTTGGATGCTTTAGCAGTTCCTCCAGAATCTCCTTAGCTTCCTGGGTCCTTGTCCAATCACTGGAGTCTACCACAAAAATGATACCATGGGCCTCGCCATAGTGGTCCCTCCAGGCCTTACGAGCCTCCGGAGCTCCACCCACATCCAGCACAGTGATCAGGAAGTTGTCCACTCTCAGCTGTGTGCGCACACATCCCTCTGTGGGGCTCAGGTCTTCCAGGGGTGCTGGAGACGGACCAAAACACAAGTGATGATCACACAGCGGAGCAGCATTCTCCCAGCAAATTAGCAATGTGCACCATTGTATGTTGTTCTTTTGTGAACTTCTCAGTACCTTTCAGGAGTCCCCTCACGGTGGATGTTTTGCCTGCATTGTCAAGGCCGACTAACAGCACCGTCACCTGCCTGTGGCAAAGAGAATATTCTTCACAAGGTAGTCAGGGGCCATTGCATTCAAAATCACAACCTGCAGCTTGTAGTTTTACTGTTAAGCACTGTACAAGTTACTATTTGCATGGGAGACTTCCCATGGGCTATCAGGGGCAGTCTTTCCTCTGGACTGATCAGAGTACCAATGTGCAGTGCAGTGATGAAGATCGTGTTCTGTAGGAGATGCCTGCTTTTGGATGATGTGTTAAACCAAGGTCCTAACCCACTGTGGTTATTGAAGGTCCCATGGCATTTATTAAAAAGATTAGAAGGGTTACCAAATATCCTGACCAAATACCTAATTTAGCACTTCAGTCTGACCATCTAATAATTATCCATTTTAACTGTCTATGTAAATCTCTCCCTTTCCACCATGGTAATGAAATGAAATATTATAACGAGGAATAAAAATGTTGATGTTTATATTAGCAGACAAAAACAAATAATAGGTACCAATTGTGTACTGTCTATTGATGACTGATGCGTAGTGTTATTGGTTAATATATATTCATTTTCCTTAAACATTGCTACTGACATTCAGCTCATAGCCAGTCTGTCACAGACCTGATTTGTCTGCAGATTGGATGTGCAGTTTAATGCTTCAGTCACACCTCCCTGCCAAGTGGCTTCATGAAAGGTGAAACATGGCTTAATGAGTCATTGACCGACTGCCAGCATGAAATGTGGCAGGGAGTCCACACACAGCTAGAGAACTAGGAGGGACCGAAAGGTCTTTGCTAAGCTGATCAGCAGCCTTTTGATAGACAGTGCTTTAGATAGACAAAGCCACAGTAAACCAGAGCACTGCCAGAGCACACAATTCACGAGTGATAATCGTGATTCCGTCCAGTAACCGCAAACATTAGACCAACTGATGACAACTGATGATTAGTCCTCCCAGACAGATAGTCAATTGAGAATGCAAAACTGTCTTTACAGTGTGTCATGCAAAGGAGTCAGAACCCATATGATAAGGCAGAGGTTTTCTGTATGTTTTCAGAGGCTGCGTTACCTTGTCAGAATGTGCTTGGTTTCAGATGCTTTTAAATTCTTTGTAGAGGGCCCTTTTCAAGTGCAGCCCATCACCAGGAGAGGGCATACCAGGGAAGTGTGATTGCTGAGGGCAGGGACCACTCCAAACCATAATGCCTCTATTCAGTCTAGCCTCAATGCACTTAACCAAATTTAAAATTTTCTTAACCATGACATCATGAGATTAGTGGTTACACAAATGAATTAAATCATTGATAATAAAGTAAAGTTAAAGACAAAGGACAAAGTACATTTTGTTATGTTAAACAAAGACCTAAATAACTAAAGCCCCGTACACACTGGAAGAGGCTAAGTGACGAGAGAGCATGGAATGTTAATGAAATTCAGCGACTTGCAGCGATGTCAGGCGAAATGACAGTTGTCGATGTGAAGTGGGAGGGTTCCGAGTTAAACTAATCTCAACTTTGAGGCGATGTGAATGAGGCAACTACCAATGGGAATGAAGGATATCTGTGAACTAAAAGAAATTAAACGTGGGTGTATTGTCACTGTTGAAGTGTAGCTCTGTCCATATGCATACACTAGCGATATAGTTTTGGTCTTGTAGAACCAGCCAGCTACTGCTTGTTTCACTTGGAAATATTTGCGGTGGGAAATATACAAGAGGGGTACCTAGGCAACCAGAGCCTGGAACGCCCACTAGTGACCAACTGTCAGTGATAAAGCGATGGGCGACAAGTGAGCCACTTTAAATGTGGAGGGGCCTTAAGGTCTTTCACTGAGCTAGTGAAAGCATATTTTCAGACCCCCCACACACACACACACTCACACACTTTGGCAGAGGGAGAGTAGCTACTTCCTGGTACTTACCTTATGGGTAAATGGTACTGTGAGATACAGCTGAAGCAGCTGTTCATCAGGTTGGCTATGTCGAGCTGAGGGCTGCACAACGGCCACCATCTCCTCTTCAGTTCATACCTGCAGGGTCATATTTACACACTGTGATGCCCAATGGACGCCCCTCACAGCCCATGCCATATAGGCCATATCTGACCTTGCTTATATCACTAACATTCACAAACATTTTAGCTGACATTACTACTATTTACCAACATCTCAAGTAGCATGTTAATACATAATTATTAACATTCATGAACATTTCAGGCCACATCACCGACATTCACTAACATTTCCACTAATCACAACTTTTTAGATAACAACTTACTACTTACTTTCACAAACATTTCAGCCTGTGTTGTTAACAACTGCTAATATTTCAGTTAGCAGTGAAAAAAGAATGCCCATTTAAAGTTTCACTGAATAGATGGAATAACTTTAGTATGTATCCTGACATTCATTTTAATACAGTACTTTTCTGTTAAAGTGCTCTTAATTGAAAAACACTCAAGAAACAGATAGAAAATGTTAGTCATATGATTCTGGTTTGTATCAATATATGCCATTATTCTACCCACAATGTTGCTGGGTTTTACAAGTATAATTAGTGCATATGTAAATTATTGGTCAATTTCAAGATTACAGTTGTTTTTAAAACTTGAGGCCGATGAAACACTGAAGTGTGATCCAAAACTAAATTAAATTGATGCTTGCTGTACCTCACATTCCAGTGATTGAAATTACAATCTCACATTATTTTGTCATTGTACCATGCCATTCAAACACTTTACATTTGTACTTCATGCTTAATACACACTGTCCACAAAGCAGACACTAATAATAATATCAAATGGGAGCTATAAAAAGCACTATTTTATTTGACCACAATGTAACATTTGCCAGTTTCAAACCCCAGAGGACAACTGATGCCCTGAATAATTCCTAAAAAAATGGTACAACATTAGGAAGAAAAGCAAATTTATACACATATTAGTAGGCTAGTTCTTTTCATATAAAAGGACTGTAAATTGGTTAACCAGTGCACTTGCATATAATTGAACCATGACACAGTCAGAAAATGAGGAAATATGCTGTTCAGAAACTCATACAGTTTCTATATCAATCACCCTGAGTCATCTTGAGTAATTTGGAGCAGTGTAATCCTGGTAAACAACAGAGAGTTTTGTTTTTTTTTTTTTTCTTCTTTTTTACATCAACAGAACCAATGATTACGCTCTACCTTGTTATACTTAGTGGTGAGACAGATCCAACACTCTTGGCTAGCCCATGCCAGCTGTCAGACAAAACAGACCATGTCTGCAGATAAATCCAGCCTGTGCCGCCTTGTGTCCTTCTATAAGCTCCTGAGACTCTGTCTGAGTCTATTGGAATGTCTCTTCAGCACACTGACCCTCTTTGCCTGTCTGGATCCCCCTGAAAACTATCAGTTAAGCTCTCTGCATGTTCCAAATAAAAATTGCACACAAATTCATCTGCATTACCACAACACCATTGTAAGAAACAAAAATGACTGTTTAGGTGCTTTTCATTATAAAAGTACTTCTAAATTTGTTCAACTCAATCTCTAAATAAATATTCATGATAGACATGACGGCTCAATTATAGTGCCATTTCATTCTTACATATCGGCATTTTCTTAATTATCCTCGACAATCTAATTGTATGAAGGGAGAAAAAGAGAATAAGCTGATAAACATAGAATAAACATGCAAAAATGTGGTCAGCATTATAGAAAGTGTTTTTACTCACAGTAAGAAGTCTGTGTCCATGTAGTTGTTTGTGTTTTCTTCCTCTGTGGCATGTCACTCCACCCAGCTGCAAACTAAGAAGGCTCTAATAAGACCCCTAATCCTGAAGTCATGAGGTACATGCTATGCATCTTGGGAAATGCAGTTCCTCTTTGGGCACAAAATCTCTTTTTGAAACCCTGATGGAAACAACACTCCCCCTGTCAGTTTAGTGCTAAGGTTAGCATTTTGGATAATTTTCCAAATATATTGCACCATATGGTTTGTTGTTTGTGATGTCTAATAACATCATTGACTTTTAATGGGTGACAAAAAGGCACATTGTCAGAGGACAAGACTTACAGTAAGACAGTGGTTAAAGATAATGACATCACGGTTATTTCAGGAACAGAATCCCTGGGGGCAGCTGCACTCACTTTAGCATCCTTAGCCTCTTAGAACAGAGAACCAACCAGAGTTATCCAGCAGAATTCCACACCTAGTACAAGCAATGAAACTTGAAGAAGCAAATTATTTTCTCCCTAAAAATACATGCTGGTGTGACTAGTAATCACTGGAATCACTATCCACCAGAAAAAGGCTCACACATATTTTCATGTTTCATTTTTGTGGTTCTCTATTTATGGGGTAAAGACAGACACCTACTGAAGTGTTATGATGTGGTTATTTATTTGTTGTGAGGAGTATTCTTTCAACCAAATCACATGTTTTGAATCGTCTTGCAGTAGGCTACAAGTGTCCTTAAAGTGGCAGAAATACACAGTAAAGATTCCATTGTATCTTTGCTCTACTTGAAGTTGTTAAATTAAAAATGTCCTTCATTTTTAACTAACAAAGTTTGACCTATTACATTCTCAGAGAAAGGTTGTCTGAATGGGAAAAATCACGCCTTAAACGAGTAAGGCAAATTAAATTGCCTTTTAATCAGTAAAGGAAAATGGTTTTACACCTTTAAGAGGTTTAGGAGCTGCCCCTGGGGAGAGGCATGTTCCTACAAGCGCAGACAGGAAGAAAAGAACTATGAACAGGGGAATGGATTATTGAAGTTATTTTTTTTTATAATAGTAGTCACCTCTATATTATGCTCCTATTATGATAGGAGAGCAGTTTAAGCTCCTCTGTTCATTAAATGTTTGCTCATGCCTTAATGATATCAGTGGACGTGGTCCCAAAATGCTGACTTGTGTGGGAACACAACCTTCTGCATGCACTTGTACTGTTTTCCAGTTTTCAATAGGAATACATGTTTTAATGTTTAATAGAGGATGTTTGTTAGATACAGCATTAAAAGAGAAAGAAATGGCAAAAAAAACTGGTAAAAACACCAAAGTCAATGAAGTTTATTTAAAATCCAACCACAAAACTAGTATCAGCCAAACACCTTCCAGTTGAAAAGAGATGGAAAACAATCATGTGAGGGAATAACTGTACTAACAGTACTAAATTCTGTAGTACTGTTCTATAATTTTGGTTATATTGAGCATATTACACACATTATGTCTGTTATAGCACATTTACTGTCTCATGTCACAAGGAAAATAAGGCCAAAGATTGGCTCCATACAAAAACCCTCTCAGAACAGCTTTTCATGTTAATTTATTTAATTACTTAAATTGGTGTAACTAATGTATAGGATATGGTTATATAACTAATATGAATATAACTGACCTAAGACAGGAGGTAGTGAGAAAGACCGATAACATTTTGTCTTAAGATAAGTTTACACTTACATCTACTGCATGTTTCTCCATGAGTAGATATAATGCTGAATATTAAAACATACATTAGAATGGCTCAATTCAAACACCAGTGACATCTACAGGCTTAACACATATAAATATGCATACATGTATTTCCTTCAGGATCTTTGACAATGTAAGTAGCACCAGTTAAATCCCCACCACTAGATGGCTTTTTTACTGTATTGAAACAGTAGCAGTTTCCTCTCTTAGGAAGAGGTTTCAGAACTCAGTTCTTATAAATAGTTGGCATTTTTTCATGAAATTGTTATCACACGGACATAATAGTCGCTTTTATAAGAGAAAAAAAATCTGCATTTGTAATTAGTATGGAGAATGGAGACCTATTCTAGTTATAACTTAATTAGTTTCCCTTCATTTTCTATACCCAGTAAATGCTGAGTGATAGCAATAGGGAAACATTATTAAATCAAATTACTAAACAGGCACATATTAAATTCTGGTGCATTCATTTCAATGGCATCTGGGTTTGTTTACAGTGCCTTTACATACAGGTCATGACGGAAGCCAAATCAGGCAGTAAGCTGTTCTTTGTCTCCAGCCCTCATCTCATTAAGTCATTACTATGCTGTCCAATCAAGACCACGATCAATCGGCTGACAAAAGTCACCCGAGCCTCTGACCTCATCCCCTGCCCCACTCCCTACCCAAGTCAGATGGCTGGCAACACTCCAGAGAGTGTCCTTTAAGGACACAAAACACAAAAATAGTCATGTCTTTTGTCCTACATACTGTATACTTTTCCATGTCAAGATGACTTCCCATGTGCAAGGTAACAGAAAATGCAGTACAGTTTTTCTCAGTTGCTTTCATGGCTTTTTTTGAAAGACTGTGAAAGGGCAAAGTATAAAAACCAAAAATCTCCACTCCAGCAGCAAATCCTCACGTTCAAATGTCAAGATATTGAATCAACTGTCAGAAGTATACCACCCAAAGACAAATCCTGTCCCAAACATTGCAGACACAAATACCAGTCATGCCTGTTGCCAATCAGCTGTTGTATTTTCTCAATTACTCTAGACTTACAGTACTTGAACATTCTATACTGCTGTTGCAATATCTTTGCCCTGTACTCATTTCTATAAAATAAAGCTAAATTAATTTGTTTCATGGTGATTTTATGCCTTTTCAAAATCTGTCCACTTTTTTCTCAATGAGGAATGTCCAGCTGTATCAGAAATATGCCACTTATCACTACAACTCCCTGACAATCCAGGAGAACACAGATAAACATGTGCTCTGCTCCGAAACACATTGTCAGCCGCTGCGTCTTTTCACACCACATTCCCCATGCCAAGCTTGTACAAGCATGAGCCAGTGGAAGGCACTTCGTAGCAGCTTGCAACTTTAAACAGGTGTTCTGTGGGTGCCTGATTGACCAGTGGGGGGTCACTGGTGTGTGACAAGATGGTCAGGCCCTGGCCGACCTATACCCACCCCCATCCCCAAGGGAACAAAGCCAATTTGTTCTGCTGCTGTGGGCTACCAGGCATTGTTGGCTTATGTCATGGCTGGAATTGATCTTGAGCCATATATTTCCAAGACAAATGTTGTTTTTGGCTGAGACCTGAGACTTATGTCATTTCCTGCATAGGAATCTTACAGCCACACTACTACTGTGGTCTTTCTTTTCCATCTTGAACACAGATGGATATGTAAATGATTCTATGGCATCATTATCATAAACTGGCTGGCAGCAGCTACTGTAACATTTCCCATAAACACACACAGTGTTATCCAGTGTGTACATTTTTACCAACCAATTCTCAATAAAGAATGTTCAGACAATTGTTGGCAACAGTCATCCTTTACTGCACATGATGCCAAGCTGTTACATGTGATATGTAACATGTGATAATCACAAACCTTGGTTCATGACATGGTTAAATAGTGTTGCTTTGATTTTGTCTAAGAACATCAGACAGTCTTCTGACACCAACCACTGCCTAAGACCAGCAACTTCTGCTTTCTGCTTCAGAGTGTTATAAACTGCTTTTGTTTCAACACATCCTTTTACACTGTGATGTATTTATCATCAATGTTCTGCATGATGTTCTGCATTCTTATGGGAGACATGAGCACTAACTATAACTAATTATGTACTAGAACGGCATTTAACATTTTAAATAGGACAATAGTGTACAATGGTATTACTTGAAAAAACTGAAAAGCAGTTAGTCTGGCACAGCAAGGATGCAGTGATTAAATCTTGACATCTGTTCAACTGTTCGTCTTCAAAAACACATGTAGTTAGCTGTTTGCATTGCCACTGCAAAAGTAAATCTGTAAACAATATTTAAAAAATGTCACCTTGATTAAACATCCTCCTAATGAAAGTACTGTATCTTTCAAGTGAAAAATAGATCTTCTGCCTATACCTGCAGCACAAAGCCAGGTGGTGCAACCATAAATTATAATTCATAAAATAATTTGCCAAGTTCATTCTGGTGTGGGGAAAAAAGGGGAAAGCAAAAGTATTTCACCAAGTGGAAAAATCTGAAAATGTCTGAGCACAGACCTTTGAATCAAGTTCTCAGAATGGCAGCACGCATGAGCCTCTGAGGTGACCATCACAGTAAAGCACCATGCTGCACAATACAGGCCAACAAAACCTATGGTTAGGCATCCTAACAACATGAGAATCGCTTTCACCAAGGAGGGCCCATCATATGCAGTGAACAAAAGAAAAAAGAGAGACAAAGGATATCACTGGGCTATCTTTGTTTTTTTTTCTTCTTTGATATTTCCTCTTTGCATATCAGTGGGAAAAACACAGAACTTTGGAACTAAAAAAGTTCTAAAAAAAAAAGTTGACGTTTTTTTTTCTTGTGGCTTTCAGCGTTGGCCATTGGTTTTCCCATCAAAATAAGCAGAGTGAACAATCAGAGGGTTCTAGTGGAAGGACAAAATCAAAGAAAACACTCCAGCAGTCCTGGCAGCAGCAAAGTGAAAGCACGCACAGCTGTGTGTACACCTCCCGCTCAGTGCCAGGTCTAATGCTGACTCATAGCTGTGCTTTCCAAAGCAGCCAAAAAAGGACACAACGCCCTAAAAGCAGATTCTGTCTGCTGGAGCAAAGCCTGTAAGGAAACCGTATGTTCATCTATTCGAAACAAGCAGTACATTCTTAACAAGGACGTAGAGGCTTCCTTCACACCGAGGACTTACTCTCCTCCTGCTCTCAGGGACTTTCTGCATTTGTCTGTTTTAATGTCAGACAGAACTCCTGTGCAACATCCTGCGTTAAATTTCATTTCAGTTAGTTGCGGGGGGGGGGGGGGGGGGGGGGGGGTGCTTGATACTTCTTGATACTTACACTGTGTGTAACATTGTAATACATATATTGTGCAAAGTAACACCTTAATGATCCTTTTTACAGTTTTTTTTTCTCTCGTGAAGAAGAAGAGACGGTGCAGAAAGCGAAACGGAAACAATAATGGGTCTGGAAAGAGTTTTTGCGAAATAGTACCATGTATTCAGAACATTGTAACATTTCCAAAGAAACCAGGGTGCTCAGCCGCACGAGAGTAGGCAGGCAAGTTTATACACGTCCTCTTGCATGAGCGACTAAAGACGGCTCTGTAACACATTGTATGCTTACTGAATATGCACAAATAATGTTATTTGCGGCAATTATTTACATAAACACCGATTAAACTGCATTACGTTTGCTGAAAATAAACTCGAATCATCTCGCTTGAACAAAAGAGAAGAAACACAACGTGCACTAGGACCCTAAGGATGCGGAGAGAGCAAGGCGTGGGATAGAGCCAGCGTGTTGGGGCACACCTTTGACAGATAATCGAGGGAGAGCGCCGTCACTCACTGCTGTAAATAGTGCATAGCTGTAAGATTTTTCAGACTGATCGATTTGCGCGATTGTTCTGCTTTTGCCATGACTGAATGGGGGCACTCAGCCCATATTGTAACGCGTATGTTTAGTTTGCGACCTGGAGTAAGAGTGGTGGGTGACATAGTTGCGGTGTTTGATATAAAGCTATGTGGCTAGTTAGCGCCTTTATAAACTACGGTACACAGTAACTGAGTTTGATAGTTCTGATAACTTAAAAGGACCCGCGAGATGGTTTAATATGTTAATATGTTTGCTGTAGCAAGTTAGCAAGAGGTTAAACGGGTGGAGTAGCCTATACGTTTCGAAACGCGTTGGAGCAGTCAACATTCAAAATGAGGTAGCTAGCCAGGCAAATGCATTAGCTACGTAAGGCGTTAACGTCTAACGTTACTTACTATTTGTTATGACACGACAGCACTGGATTACAACTAATGACACAGTCGTTTAATTTGTTTCGCCCCATGTTTAGCTATTTACTAGCTACGTTGCTTCGTTCTGTCACTGGCTATACAGTGCCGACAGGTACCAGCACAGTTGCGAAGCCCCAACAAGGGATGAATTTCGGATTTCAGATGTATTAGCCGGCAGCTGCGCTAGTAGCCTACATTCAAAAAGAGCTAGCGTTTTCTCTGTTTTCCACATGAAATATACGGAGTGCAAACTTGAAGTCTGACAATCGTTTTGAGTTTGGATTTCCATGATCAGTTTTCCAACAGTCATTCTTTTTGCTGTACTAGCTGTAATATGGAAAGAATGTGCGAGGTAACGAGAGAAAACGAGATTTTGGACCATCAGCAGCCTCAGCCGTCCCATCAACCTCAAAACGGTGTCGACTTGGTTCGCGATCAGAGTAAGATTCAGCCCCCATTTAGCGTAATCATAGCCACCGTGTTGTATTGTGCAGAGTTCATTAGCGCAGCAGTACTTTGCAGCAAATACGATGAGGATGAAGACTACTTCTGGATGGGTTTAACCATTACCTTCATGCTTGTGCCGGCTGTGCTGACGCAGTTGGCGCTGACTTTCATCCACCGAGACCTGGGAAGAGACCGGCCACTTGTTCTTTTCTTACATCTCCTCCTTCTGGGACCGCTCATCAGGTAGGCTACGTGGAACTCACATCAAGAATGTCCTCTTATTTAGTGTTACCCGAACTGCCCCAGTTCAATGAGGTAGCCAGAATGTGAATTCTTACAGCTACCATAGTACCTTTCACGACAGTAGTTGGACATTGGCTGGTAAATGATCTGAGTTGCTTTGCTGAAGGGTGGATTTTTAGCAATCACATTGTCGAAGACCACACAAACAACACAGGTTTTGTGAACAACACAAACCGAACCTCCCGGGATGTTATGTTGGTGTTAGCTTCGAGCTGGCGTTTACAAGTAGCCGCCAAAGACAGAGGACTAGAGTAACCTGTGACCAATGTTGTGAAGATTTAGTGGCTGTATGCTACATATTCAACCTCTGTCCTCATGGGTTATTGTGGTTGCCAGATGCGTATGTAAAATGACCTATCGACAGTGGCACATTCGGTGTTTGGAAACTCTTCTTGACACCTGCTCTGTCTCCGTGAACGTCATTTCAGGGCCGTCCCAACTCACAATTGGAATTGAACGCCACAGAGTCAAACTTTTCTCCCATGTCAATTCTGAATTCTCTCAGGGCCTACACAGAATCACAACAGCTGTGTAATTGAATGTCAGCCAATGGGATGAAAAGGCACAGAGGTTTATAGGACATGCAGTATTAATGAGGCTTAGGGAAAATGCTGTGCAGTCATGGCTCTGGCAGCCAGTTGATTGCTTATCTCTGCATTCTTGCTTGTAGCCTTAAAACAGTTGTGTCTCATTGGTTTTGTTTTGTTTTTCTCTGAGATACAAAACCACCACATGTAGCTAACATTTTACGTTCTGTCTAAATGCAACTATTTACCTTATTGTAGCACCTGGATATTCTGTGCTAACATGTTCAAAGATAGCATGTAAATCTGCAGTACTGTTACACTGTCTTACTGTGGCATTAACTGTGCATAATATCTGTTTGGGCGTGTTGACAGCACACCCATATCAGTTTTCAGATTTCATGAGGGAAAGAAGATTTAGAAGGCAAAAGGGGGCCTTTGAGATGTCCTTAAAGGAAACAGCCTTTTGTAAAAAAAAAAAAAAAAAAAAGATTAGTCAGAGTAATTACAGAGTTTACTATTTAAGTACATATTTTCCTAACACAGTATTTTTCAGATTGGTCTATTGATAGAGGTTTAATATTTTGCATGGCTAGGTCGAAACATGTCCAGTAAGCCTGATGCAGGCCAAAATAATTTTAGTTCAGATTGACCTTCAGTTAAGGGCAGAATGTTGGACAGACCTTAAAGCATGCCTTATGTGTTTAAAATATATGGTAACCACTATGTCTCTAGAGGGTATTTACAGCATGAAAATCGGAATCATTTGAAGATTGAAATTTGACATTGGTTTAAGTACAATTTTTGAACACTAATATTGATAATGATAGATTTCTGGAAAAGTAATTGGTTGTATATTAAAATGACAGATTATCTGATGTATAGGCTAATTTTCATAGTTTTATTGTCAAACAGTAAGCATGTGGTACTGTATCAGTGAGTAAACACAGCCTGACTATATTGTAAGCGGACACCTATCCAATGCCATATGACTATCTCAGAAATATAAACTATTGAGAAATGAATTGTAAAATGTAAATTCTTTTAATGTAGGATAATGTAAATGTGGTTACCAATTCAAGCAATCAAAGGGTAGGTCTACATTGTGAATTCCTGGTCCAGAATCATCCTGGAATCAGTTCTAAGGAGAACATATGCAGCAACATGGAATGGCTCAAAGTTGGATTGCTGTCTGTAAGAACTTCCATAGTAGTTGATGTTTTATTCTCCTGGTCCTGGTAGTTTTTTTAAAAAAAAAAACATGAGTATAAATCTAAACCTTTAAATTTATTGGTTGTATTCATATATGTATGTTTGTTTGGAAGGAACCTTTGGTCAGTCTCATATCTTACACTCTAGTATATATGAGCAATAACCACCGTTCACTTCGAAGAAGCAGCAGGGCAGTTGGCTTCAGTGCAGAATTATTCAGATAATAATCCAGATTCAGAATTACTGATTTCTATCTACTGTAAAAAGGACTAAAAATATTAAACATTCATGTTCAGTCTGTACATCACATTGGGCAGGGTACATGATTTTAAGTGTTAACTAAATGATAGATATGTAATAGGTTATTGTTTGCTGTAGATCTACAAAAGTAACTCTTTTCCTGTTTACCTTCAGGATTCTAGGCAGATCTCATAGAGGTTGTGCACAAGATATACATCATAATCAATTTCAACTTGAGCTGTGCTCATTGCGTAAGGATCAAGTTCAAAGGCAAATAGCCTTGGCAAATGTGCTAGTCTTTGAAGTTGGAAGTGAATAAAAGCTCAAAAGGTTTTAAAAACTTGCCAAAATAAGTTGTACATAAGCGCAAAGGGTTTTGTGCAAAATGACACAAAAAGTTATACAAAATCCCTTATTTAGAATCCCATATTTAGTAGGAAGGGGAATTTTCTTGGTGAGGGCTTGCTTTATGTGCAAACAGGATGCAATGGAATTATTTAAACAGGCTTGCATCCTTAAGACAACTAGAGATGGGGACTGTAGCTGACCTGGTAGTCAGCCAAGAAGATCCCCCCCCAACCTGCTGGTACAGGTGGTCATGGAACTTCATAAGGATACTTTTACCATTACATCTGTTTACAGTGTGAATTAACATAGTTTAACCTGAACTTATTTAATTTCCTTCAAATGAGAAGATTTGAGAGAAATAGCTGATACACCACCTGGTAGAGATTTCATTTTGTTTTCCCTGCACAAGCTCAGCATTGAGGAAAGGATGAGTCAGTGTTGTTTATCCTGTTTCTGGCTAGTAGTTCACATAATTAGTGTGTAATTAGTTCCCAGGAATTGCCCACCCCGGCTCGTTTGGTTCTCTTGGGTTGGTTTGAGGCATTAATATGCATGAGAAAAGGATGGTTTGCTGTGACCAAAACCCATTTTCACTTCAGCAGGATTTTGTCACACAGCGGTATTTTCTCACTCTTTTGTGGAATCTCTGTGGTCCACATTGCAACTGTTTAAACCTCTTGTGAACACTACAGGAATTTGTGTTTTCATTTACTCCCAAGTCACACACTCAAGGTCTGGTTAGCCGCACCCCACCGCAGCTGAAGCAGGGAGCGGCAAATCTGTCAGTAACAGTATCTGTAATGTCTGCGCACACTGAGTGGTCTGCCAAATCAGTGAGAAAGAGTTCAAGGTTCAGCCTTTGGTCTATAATTAGCCACCTGAAACCAGGCCTCCAAAGTCATTGGGGATATCTGAGGCTACTATTCTCTTTGGTGGAAAAATAATATGGCATTTAAGGCAAGCTGCGAGAGTAAACATGTAGCATTTAATTTAACTACGAAGTGTCTGTTCATCCTTAGCCTTACTCATGCTTGCAGAGACATTTTGTGACAGTAGGCCTGCGGTGTTCTGTTTACTTCTGTTCTGTGACCTTTCACTTCGTCTGTACAAGCAATCCTCTTTTCACACAGATTTGGGTTGCAGGGCCATCTGTGTTTCTGTATATTCCAGTGCTATTTAAATAGGGTCCCTTCCTTGTAGATGCACTCCCCAGTACATACCACAATGTGGAGAGGGGCAGTCATAATATTTTCCACACTGTGGTATGTAATGGGGATTGTGGCTATGGGTAGGAGTCCTGCACTGAATAGTTACATGATTGGATCATTACATTACAGGAGACCTACTACTTTACAAGAGTCTTATTGGTGAGGGTTTTCGAGGAAAATCTCAGGAACCCACAGAAAGCTGACTAGGCATCTATTGTGGACTAAGGCCCTTTATTCAGGAGCTTTTATTGTGACTGAAGGGGTCAGATGATTCAGTGAATTAAACCATGAGCATCATTTATGTTTTTTGTCAGTTTTTGCTCAGCTAATTAGTAATGTACTGAAAACATTCGGAAAATATGTGTCCCATGAGTTCAATATGTTTGCAGCAAAAGAGTGAAAATGTGGATCAGGAAGTCATTCAAGGACACTCCCCAGCTGGATATCCTGGAATTCTGCAGCGTGGTCCCCCACGTGTACATGTTATAGAGCTCAGTGTACTCACTGACTGGTCAGCCCATCCCCTCTGCCCAGGCCTCACTTTCACTGGTGTCCTAGCAACTCATTGCCAGCCAAGGGTTCAGATGCCGTTTTACTGCTAGTCTTACTGATAAAACCATATCACTTACATGTTGTGTGTGCTGCCTCTGAAGCTAGCCGCCTATATAATGTGCCTATAAAATGAAACAAATAGCTATGATTTTGGCTTGCTTGGCTTTTAAAGAAAAAACAAAGCTGTTAAGATCAGTGAGTCATTGGGTTTAAATGAGTGGTAGGCTTTAAGGACAAAAGTCATCCTGGTCTGCTTTGCTTTTCTGTTTTTTGATGTGTTTGTAGTGTAGTATGTAATTTTATTATCTGATTCTCCTTTGAAGCCATGGTCACAGGGTCTTACTTGCTGCATATCTGACCTATTTTGTGGTTGTATGTTTGCAATTTTCCTCATTTGTTCTTCAACACCAACACCACAACAATGACCGCTGACCCCATGAAGGGCAAGGTTCATGCAGCCCTATGATACACACACACGTACGGTGACAATTTTTCACACTATGAATCCCACAGTACACCAAGGGGTTAGATGCTGGCGGAGAATGAGTGTATCTGATGTGGGACGTCAGAGGATAGGTGTATCTGTGTCCCTGATGCGATCCAAACTCACAGGCACTCATGCAAGTCCTAGGGTGTTGAGAGCGGAGCCACGCGCTAACCCACGCTAAACTACCCGCCCCTATCCCCGGTAGAATGAAGTCAGTTTGCTCTGCTGATATGCATTACCTGTCATATCTGACCTCTTGCATATTTTGCTGACATTGCAAAGTGTAAGTCTCAGACCACTGTTCAAAGTATTCATTAACCAGTGGTGTGATCTGTAAACTCCAGTTAGCTGTACATGTAATCATCACTGACTCACAAATGCTGGACTCAGCTGGCACTGCTGACAGGAAACAGGAAACCGCCTCTGTGCCAGCAACTGTCAGGCAGGCGCATGTAATTTGTCCTGCCTATGCTAGTGACCCCCAGGCTTACCGAGGCCAGTGTTTAACTCAAGGAGCTTCACTGCCTTTCGCTCTCTGTGTGTTGGCTTTGTCGTCTAGTCAGGTGTACTTGTGTATGGCCCCTCATGTTGAGCACTGTCAGACTGGTTTTGTGCTCCCTTAAGGCTTGTGTCTGAATAAAGGATTTTTGTAGGCCCTTTCCTGTGTGGTCTGATTGGGACAGGAGACCTAGTGCATTTGTGTGAAAAAAAAAACATGCAAATGCATTCATCAGTTCGGGAGCTCAGCATCACTGAAATAGCTGGGATAGCAAGGCGTTTGCGCCAAGGGCTGATATTTGCTGCTTGTTTCTTGAAGCTGCATTCCATTGTAGTCAATCTGCCAGTGCTTATAGACCAACCCTAATGCCTGCCCCCATTTCACTTGCATCACGCAGTTGTGGTATAGAAACACAATATGGTTTGTTGTCTACAGAAATAAAGCCAGGTCAATAGTTTCATATAAAGTGACAACTGAAGAGTAGAACACCCTGCGCTTTAGGGTGCTTGAGGTTTTAAGTCTTTCCTGGCAGTGGCATAGCAGATGGGTGTGGAATAGTTCAGACAGGAACCTGGACAGAGGAAGGAGAGTGCCTGTGGGTCAGCAAGAAAAAAAAACACATGGGGTGTGTGAGGGGAAAAAAGATTTAGAAACTACAGTAATATAAGTACTGTCCTGGTCTGAATGTAAGGTCAGCTTCTTTTTTCAGTTAGGGTGTGACCGCACACAAATGTGGTAAATATGGCACAGACAGGTGCAGACTTTTTCCTGCTGCTAGCTGTTTGCAATGTCAAGAGGTTACCACAGCAACAGCCGGTCTGCTGCCAACATTGCCCGGAAGCTAGGGTAAGAACTGTTGACTCACAGGTCTTATCAACCAAGGTGCACTGCAGCTAACACTGACTGCTTCTTTAAAGGATCATTACTCTGATAAGGGTCAAACAAAATGCAGCAGGGATCTCGCACTAGCACTGCCAGGCAGGGTAAGAACATTTAGCTCTTTTAACAGCATGCATGTAGAGCATTCTCTCTCATTTTGGTTCTCTGCTCCAAGTTCCCTTTTTGTCGTCATGAGCTCACAACTGAAGCCAGGACGCTAAGCGCTCAGCAGAAAACGGCTACGCTGAGCACTGCTTGGGTCACATTGTGCAACAGAGGCCTTTTGTGAAAGTGGGTCCCTCATGCTTACAGAAATTAAGGTCTGTCCAGATTTTTGGGGAAAATCTGAATCACATTGGACCACTGAATGCATTCCAGCTGGTGGTACTGGTTATATATGGGCCCAGGCCTCTGCTTTTCTCTGCCACTCTGTCACAAAGTATGCAGTCAAGCAGACTCACAACCTCAATCCTGTTAGAGGTTACACATCAAAACCCTGAGGGGAAGGAGTGGTAAGGAGAACAAACAACACACCAACAACATACCAAAAAACAACCCTTAAGTAAATGAATAACGAATAAAACATGTGCTGGCTAGTTTAAACACAGATATTGATGAGAACAGTTTGAGACATGTATTGTAAAATAAATTGAAACTTCTTAATATATGCTGAGGTATGTTTAAAATTACGCACCAGAAAGTGGCATAGCACATGATTTGAATAAGATGCATTTGCATATGTTTTACAATGAATAATGTCGTCCCCCCCCCCCCCCCATGCTTGAACTTCTGCTACCATTTGTTAGGTTTCTTTTTCCTGTAAGGTTCTGCCATTAGCTTATTCAGTGTTAAGTGTGGGGACCCCTGTCACTGGACACCTCCACAGTAACGCGTGGCCGTGCAGCAGTGAGGGTAGAGGGGATAAGACACTTGGGCACAGCTGGGTGTGTGCTTGCTGTTTGCGGCTAGCTGTGCATTCCGTTTGCACGGAGCCAGGTGCCCAGCTGCGCAGCCACAGACAGGAACAAAGGGTATGTGTACCTTCAGGATAAAATGGCGCTAAGAGCTCTGTTACCTCACATGACCCCCCCCCCCCCCCCCCCCCCCCCCCCCCCATTATGGGTCAGCTTACAAGAGGGCAGGGTGTGACGTTTCAGAATGTTTGTGTGGTGTGTTGAAACAATGAGTAATGCCTCATACAGTGCAGATGGCAGAGTAAAAACAGAAGTAGGGCTGCTCTGATTTGCTTTTGTAAGAAAGCAGGGGTTAATGTGACGGCTTTCTCTAGATGAGCAAAGGTTTGTGTGTTCTGTGCTGCATGGGTATTCCAGTAAATACTTCTTAGTAATGACCTGATATTTACATCTGTTTTAAAGCCTGAGTTCTGTGTCTTATCAATGTAGTGTTTTAACCAGTACTGAGTATCTACAGTGGATATAAAAAGTCAACACAGCCTTATGAAATTGCAGATTTTTGAAATGTAAAGACAGAAATAACAACAAATTTATGTCAGACTTTTTCCATCTGCAATGTGACCTTCCAACAAACAAAAATCCAGAGAAAAACAAATTGTTAGTTAATTATTAGGAACATTTTAAATAATAAAACAACAACACCCTGATTGCGTAAGTCTGCACACCCTGCCCAACTAATACTTTGTGGAAGCACCTTTTGCATTTATTACAGCAACAAGTCTTTGTGAATAAGTCTTTTTTCTCTGGATTTTTGTTTGCATTTCAAAAACCTGCAATTTCATTGGGTGCATAGACTTTTTATATCCACTGTACAAACAGAATGGACTGCAAAAACCTTTCTGATTCAAAGTGTGGTAATATGCTGTTTCTGCTGCATAGCACAAGGGAGCTGATTCATACATTTCCCTTCTTTATAGAAGTAACCTGAGCCTTTTAGCAGCTGCAGTTTGTGCACATTATTCCCCTGAGCAGACGAAAACACACCCATCCCTTCTGATGTCCGCCGCCTTTAAACTTTCTTTCTGGCTTGTTTGAGGGTGCCCTCTTGTGGAGATTACAAATTGCAGCACTACTAGTGTTGGATATCAAGCTGTTCTGAATATTTTTTATGACAATGGTAGGAGTCAGGAAAACCGATGACACTCATGGCAGATTAAAGCATCTGTCTTACTATCTGATGGGTTGGATTGACTCAATCTTTGTCTTGACCCATCACCCTTTCACCAGGTGTTTTGAGGCCTTGGTGATCTACTTCCAGGCTGGCAAGAAGGAGGAACCATATGTCACCATCTCCAGGAAGATCATGCTGAAGAAAGGCCAGGGCACGCCTATGGAGTGGGAGATCGGTCACTCGGAGCGCAAGCTGGCTGCTCACCGCAACGCCTTCAAGCGCACCGCCGTCATCCAGGCCTTCCTGGGCTCCACACCCCAGCTCACGCTGCAGCTCTACGCCACCATCCAGGAGAAAGAATTACCCTGCACCAGAGGTGGGGCCCGCCATACTGCGCACTCACCATCAGGGGCGCAGTCCTCTCAACAATGACGCAATACCAGACCGACACCCAAGTAATGATACAGTGTATTGAAGTATTTACAGGAATTTACTTTGGTACAATTTGGTGTGATACATTTCAGTAAAGTATGATTCAGCATGACCTTTTCTCTGATCAGGTGGTCATAAATTATTCTGTGCTTTTAAAGAAATGTCTTGGAATGAGTTCATTATTTGCCATTGAAATAATATTGATCCAAGATAATGAGAATAGTTGCAAGCACTCATTTCATTCCGATTTCTGCATTAATTTAAATGAAAATAGATGAACAATAAATGGTATGGTTAGATTCTCGCATGCAGCATTAATACAGCTGTATCGTTGTTTTTGTCTTAGTGCATCGGTAGTACCCCTGCTTGTGAGCTAAGACTACGGAAGCGCATGTCCGTCCTCGTCTCTCAGTTCAGAGCCACGTGCTGTTTAACTCAAGCCACCTTTTCCTCTTGCCTTCCAGCTGTTGTGATCGGCATCACCCTGGTCTCCATAACCTACGGCGCCCTGGTGTGCAGCATCCTCGCTATCCAGATCAAGTACGACGACTACAAGGTACGCGTGCGGCCGGTGGCGTACGTCTGCATGGTGCTGTGGCGGGGGCTGGAGATCGCCACACGCACCACCGCCCTGGTGCTCTTCAGCACGGCACTCACCTACTGGGTGGTGCCCGTCGCCCTGGGCAACCTGCTCTTCTTCTTCTTCCTGCCCTGGGTGGAGTTCTGGAGGCGGAGGGCCTCGCTGCCTGAGAACGTGGAGAAGAACTTCAGCAAGCTGGGCACCACGGTGGTGCTGTGCCTGGTCACTTTCCTCTACGCCGCCATCAACATCTTTTGCTGGTCGGCGGTGCAGCTGGACCTGGCCGACCGCGACCTCATCGAGAAGCAGATGAGCTGGGGCCGCCTGGCGCTCTACTACTGCGCGCGCTTCGCCGAGAACGTCTTCCTGGTGGTCATGTGGTACTTCTTCAGGACGGACTTCTACGAGTACGTGTGCGCCCCGCTGATGGTCGTGCAGCTGGTCATCGGCTACAGCCTGGCCGTCCTCTTCATGATGCTCTTCTACCAGTACTGCCACCCCTGCCGCCGGCTCTTCCGGCATAACGTGGCCGACTGCCTGCGGTGTGCCTGCTGCCGGAGGGGCGCCCGCCCCGTCCCCGTCGCGGACCAGACGCTGGTGCTCCCGCCTGACCTCACCAGCCAGCTGGGGGACTGTGATACGGCGGTTTTTGACGACATCACTGTCACGGTCATAGACTGAGCGGGGCCATGATATTGTGACTCTTACTTTGAATGCTGAGTTCCCATCTTGGGGTGTGCGGGAGGGGCCTGGACTACTGACAACTGTGCACTTTGAACACTCACAGTCAGTGACAGGGATGGCGCTCTGCTACCTGGGACTGGGCTTCGTCTGCTGTGTGGCTGAACGGTCAGGAAAACTATCAGACCTCTCTCAGACATCCACACCGTGGACAGTTAATGTTTGGCCTGGTAGATTGTTTGTTGTTTTATATGAGTTTTGTACTGTACCTTGATTTGCACCATTTGTTTTTACTTAAGCTACTTGCAACCCAACCTTTAATCAGGAGCAAGTGTTTACTTTTAAGCAGGGATGCACCGAACGCATTTTCAGAATTTAGCTGAATTCAGAATGCAGGCACATGTTTACATTCGCTTTGAGTTTATGGCCCACAGTTTTCCTGGACTTTGCAATCATATCTCATACGTCAGAGAGTGACATACAGTTGCACAATTAGTGCATGGACAATGTCCAGTATCAGACTCGGCTTGTTAGCTGACTTTTCTCGCACAACAGTTTGGCACTTAAAGGAATTCCCCAAGTTCCTCATTGTTCTCGGTAAAGAATCCACAGTGTGCATTACTGTGCGCTTGAGCTCACAAGGCCTCGTACTGTAGCGCAGCACTTCTGGGAATGTGGTCATCGAGCCAGTGTGACTGACGCATGCTGATTGCGTAGCACACATGCATGTCCATATGTCACAAGCTCTAATGCTGTTGATTTGCCAACAGATACTATGCGCTACATTGTAACCTTGCACGTATCAAGTATGATTTGAGACAGAAAACAACACGAGGTTGTTGCAGCAGTTGCCTGTATCTGACGTCCTCCAGAACAGAGCACGGTTGCATATCCATTATCATCATCTACTGAGTGGCTTCCTGAATCATTTTAAACTTTTGCAAAACTCAAACCCACATGGGCTTCAGTTGGCCAACCCAAACCCCATTCAGAAACTGAGCTGTGTGGTTGAATCTGAGCACAAACCTGTGATTTGGTGCATCCTGAATTTATAAATCTGCTGTATAGTTGATAGAAAACAGGAAGGTGCTTCATTGCGGTGCCTTGATTATTGTAATAATTTCAGCCTGTGGACTTCAGGAGACTGAAGAATGCATTCTACTGTATTATACTAGCGTTTAATAGAGCCCGGGGTTGGTCACATATAGGAGATGTCTCAGGGATATAGAGAAGGCAACAGGCAGGACTAATTTTCCCCACTGAACAAAGAAAATGGCAAACAAAACAGGGCTCTCAGCAATACTTCTTTAATCGAAGTAACACTAACAAGTACATTTTTCACACAAAAATTCCAGTGACACGAGTATTCTTGTGCAGCTATTTGCATAGACCGTCCGTGCAGTGCACTTGACAGAAGTCCCTGTTCATAGCACAGGTGGGAGGGGAAGGGCCAAGAGGAGCTCTTTTCCTGCCTTCTTCATAGCGTTACGTGACCAGGTAACTTAGGTACGATAGTTATTTCCTCACACTGGTCCCAGGATAGGTAAAGTTATAGGAATGGCCATTTTGTGCCTCTACTTCCTGTGGTGTAATATAAACAAAGACAGGCTTTATCAGTGGGAATTGCGAAACAGCTAGATTCCACAAGTCAAGCAAGCCACTCGTTGTCAGAGAACTGAATCAGAGAGATCATTGTTCAAACTGCAGAGCCCCACCCCTCAAAACTGTAGAGACCGATTGGGTTTCATGTTTGTGCCTCCAGTCAATGTGAGCATTGCAGCCAAAATCACTCAAGCATTTCAGAATGCTGCCTCTTTTAACCCTTAGTTTTTGGATAAGCCTAGATCAGTGAAAACAGTGATAAGTTACAGCTGTGAAACTTGATTATACTTAGATACCAAACAGATGGATAGATAACACACAGAGAATGGCTTGAGTTACCAATGCTTCTGACTCATCTATTGTTCCTGGCATTTCCTGGTGTGGTTTCCTTGTTGATGGAGGTATTCGAACAGAGTATTAACAGAGAATTAAAATTCAGAAGTGTGTCAGTGGGGAATGGCCAACCTTTTTCTTTTAAAATAGGCCACTGGTAAAGGACTAGTAAAAAATTGCGTCATGGTCATCCTTCACTGGTAAATCTGTTCTTAAAAGTTAAATATGTCAGTGCAGTTAAGTAATTTAATTCAAAGCGTGATTATGTAGGGTAAACAGTAATTTTTTCACTAGCTCGTATCTTTATAATCATATGAATGTTATATGTTGCTGAAATGCCTGTATGGAGCCTCTGGAGGTCCTGCTCAAGTTCTCACAGGGCAAATTGTTTTCATACTCTGATCACACTGAAGTGCCTCTGTGCTGCTGTACCTTGACTCTGCACCTGTGCACCTAAAAAAAGATTAAATTGTGAACTTCTAAGTGGCTAATGTGTTTCTTCTTTGAACCATATGGTTGTGCTATTACTTGACCCCATCTGGTGACTTAAACATATTCTAGCCACATACCAATTATGATTACCACCTCGTCCTGTATTTGTATATAACCTTGGCTGTACAGGAGTACGCGAATAGGAGTGGTTTACCCTGCTAGCTCATGGTTTACACACTAGCTCATCTCAATGTTTATTTGAAGCACATGTGGGAAACCCATGTTCCTGGATGGTTTTAGGGTCTGCAGGTTGTCCTTGTGGGGAGAGCCACCATACCTGCCCGTTCCAGGTGGATGCTGTCTGAGTTACCCTGTGAGCAGGCAGTGGTGTACTCCAGGTAATGATTGAAAATGAAATTTCATTCAATGAGCAATTTGAGTAAGTGCTGAGGTACAATAACTTTTTGGTGAATTAATATCCAGTCGCTCTGGATAAGAGCATCTGCTGGATGTCAGAATGTAAATGTGTGTGTATGCACATCTTGCCCATTGTTTTGGATAAGAGCATCTGCTGGATTTCAGAAAAGCAAACATAAATGTACTGACATTTTGTAAGTTGCTATAGATAAGGGTGGCTTCTGAATGATGTAAACTTGAAATAAAAACCAGCATAACCTGTGATCTCCCAGGAACATGTGTCCACCCCTGCATGAAAGCTTTAGTGTCTTTTTAGGACCTTGAAATAATAAAATTCTTCCTTTCTTCCTCTCTTTATATTCCTCAGAGGGAGTATTGACAAGTGAACACTTTCTTTCATTGCACATACTCACACTAGTCAATAGTCACATACACAGACTGTTTTTCTTTCCCTTTGAGAATTTCCTGGATGTGACAATTTCCTTGACCTCACCTGTCACTCCCCGGTTTACCAAGTGTGTGTGTATGAGTGTAAAGGCGTGGTCTGAGTTGCTGGTGCAGATAAATAGCCCAGTAGAAACACTCCATAACGCACCAGCTAGGCAAGCGTGGAACGTGTACAAATCTAATCTACAAAAATGGGCAACTGGATTATCAACCATGGATTGTCTGCATTCATACTGGTAGGTCAATATCCACAATATAACGTATATTCCTCAGAATATACAGAAAAAAATTAGCAAGTAAAATGAATTTTAAGAGTACTCATTTGTTCACTCAATGTTATATAGGAAACTAAGAAAGTAATTCATTATCTGTAAAATGTGTGTGGGCTCTGACAGGAGACTATGTTTCCTTATCATTCCACTACTGTCTTGTTCATCCCCCTGAGTAGGTCAGGCAAACTTCTGTACCTCTTCATTCCCTCAGGTCGTGTGGATGGGCATCAATATATTTCTGTTTGTCTACTTCTACCTCTTCTACGATCTGGGGGATAGGTTCTTCTACACACGTCATCTTCTAGGGGTAAGTGCTGCGTATGGCATGGATCAAACAAGTGTGGCAGTTTCATTTCAATCCACTGTTGTGAGAGCGAAGTTGAAGGTTAAAGGTGAATTCATGAGCGCTCACTCTCCGTGTGTTCTCTTTCGGCATTGCAGTCCGCGCTAGCCTGGGCGAGGGCTCCGGCGGCAGTTCTCAACTTCAACTGCCTGCTGATCTTGCTGCCAGTCTGCCGCAACCTGCTGTCCCTTGTCCGAGGATCCTTCATGGTGAGTTTTAGATGGCAGTGCCACATATGTATTATGATTCGTTATTATGATTGATGGCATTTAGCAGACACTCTTATCCAGAGCGACTTAAATAGGTTACAGTTTTTGACATGTTACCCATTTATACAGCTGGCAATTCTAGGCTAAATACTGCACCACGACTTCTCACCCATATGTACACACACTTATTTTATCTGATAGAAATCATGGTCAGGCCTTTGCTCACAACTCTTTAAAGTAAACAGAGCAACTCAGTGAGGTCCATGGAACAGAGACCTAATGTAGTTTGAATATAAATATATATATATATATTTATATATTGGATTGAATATTACTATACTGCACATAATTTTTTGTATTTTCTGTACAAAGCATCAGTGTGGCTCAGCCAGTTGTGCTCTCTCATACACATAGCTCATGTTTTCAGTGTTGTGCTCTTGTCATTGTCCCCAGTGTTGCGGGCGTTCAATGAGGAAACAGCTGGACAAAAATCTCACTTTCCACAAGCTAGTGGCATACATGATCGGCTTAATGACAGGTATTGTCTAAACAACTTATTTCCTGATCAACAGTCATAAATGGCACCATCGGGCAATTGACATATAATATCAGTGATACCCTTTGAACTGTCACTGTCACAATCAGAATCTGACAGATTAGTTATACCCTTGCATAAAACTAACAGATGTTGCCTCAGCTAGTTTTTAGCTTTCAGTATGGTGTGTTGGAATTCAAAGAGATAGTTATTAAGTCTGATAGAATATCAAAGGTTTGATTTTCTGGACTGCAACAGAACTCGGGTGGTAAGGTCCATATCACTGTTTGACAATGGTTATAAAATCCTCCGGGGTGAAATTCTAAAAGAATAGCTTGTGGTTTCCCTAGTGGCAGTGTGTGTTGATGAGTGTTCGGAGCTTTGCAGAGCAGCGGTCCCCAACCTTTTTTGCACCACGGACCGGTTTCATATAGACAATATTTTCCTGGACCGGCCGTCGGGGGGGGAGAGTATCGCGACACGACCGGAATATCGATTACGCCTATAAATTTGGCAGCTTTTTCATAACATTTTAGTTTAAGCAGGTCTAACGTGATGATATTATTAAAAAACATTAAGTGCATATTTCTCTCAATGACCATATAGCCTATTAAAAACATTGCAACCCAAAGTGTGTTCCTTATGTTCAGTCTACTCCGTAAATTTAGTTTTTGTTGCCGTCATTGCGGAAAGCCCCGCTTCGCAGAGATAGGATGTTGGAAATGAAAGCAACGTTTTCAGTGCTTTTGTGCTTTTCTCAGGATATTCAGGCTTTATTTTAACTACTTTTTTAATCATGTTAGCTAGCTTGCTAGTAACAAAGTTGGTAACACAGCTCAAGTACACCGTATAGTAGGCCAAAGTGATGAACTCGCGGCGTGCGTGTTAATCAAGTTCAAAATCTGTGAACTGTTGTGGGCGTGAGAGATATTAGAGTGGTGCAAAAAGGACCAATAGACTGCACCAAGTTCAATTTAATTACTGCACGAATAGCCTATAATTGTATATAATTATTATTTTAATATTACTTTATTTTACCGATTTTAAAAAATTTAAAAATAAATTATTTATCCTTTCCGTGCGGCCCGGTAGCGAATATGCCGTAGCCCGGTACCGGTCTGCGGCCCGTTGGTTGGGGACCGCTGTTTTAGAGTCATTAGAAAAAAAAAGTTGGCATGGCTTTTTTGCACGGCTTTTATGATTTTTCCTTAATTTTAGCCCACATCCCAATTTGTGAAGCAATTCAAATCAAAGCAGCAGACAGTAACATGACCAATGCTACTTCTCACAGGTTTCAACATGCTCAGTTTTTTGCACATGTACTTTTTTGCTTTTGCACAGCGGTGCACACCATTGCCCATTTGTTCAATGTGGAGTGGTACAACAACAGTAGGCAAGGGCTGTATGATAACCTCAGCACCACCCTCTCCAGCCTGGAGGATGACGAAGACGAAGACGACGATGAAACCTACCTGAACCCGATTCGCTCCACCTCGATTGTGAGTCTCAAGAACACTTAAAACATGCCCTGCATTTCTGTGAAAGATTGTTCACTTTCAGTCTGCACTTCATTTTACTGCAGCTTTACATTGCATTACATGACATTCATTTAGCAGACGCTCTTATCCAGAGCGACTTCCAGCACATAAGAACATAAATGTATCCATTCAGTATGAATGAACAACAGTGTCAGACCAGGCTAACAACACTCCCAGACCAGTGAGCGTGAACATAACACTATTCAAGTCCTACCCTAAGTTCATTTGCTCAACATGACTAGACAATGGAAGCCAAGTGTACCACCATATAGCAGTCACTAGATCATATAATTTGTAACGCATTGTAATACTACATGTAAAATAAACAGGAAGTACTACAAGTAGCAGGTGTTAGGGAGCAGGGATTGAGGTGGAACCTTAGCAGCGTTGACCGCAGATTGCGTCATCGGCTGCGTTGTGATGTGCTCCGATTGGTTTTCTGTGCCCCAGACGCCAACCTACTTCGCATTCACCACCATCGCTGGGCTCACTGGGGTCATCATCACGCTGGCACTCATCCTCATCATCACCTCGTCCATGGAGGTGATCCGCCGCAGCTACTTCGAGGTCTTCTGGTACACCCACCACCTCTTCATCATCTTCTTCGCCGGGCTGGTGTTTCACGGAGCAGGGTAAGACCCTCCACAAGTAAAGCTTCTGCAGCAACGCAGACAGGTTACTCTTTTCCTGTAACAGTGCCAACCTTCCTCTACCCCTCCAGGCGTATCGTCCGTGGCCAGGTTGCCACTGACCCTCCCCACAACTTCACCGTCTGCAAAGATCGGCCTCTGGACTGGGGCAAGATCCCGGAGTGTCCCCTTCCGCAGTTTGCAGGGGGGTTCCCGCAGGTAAGAGACTGCAATATTTCAATTTTCTGAAGCCGGAAGCCAGTGCGAGTACACAAGACAAGCAGTCCTCACTGGGACTGCAAAATTTTCACCTATTCTCAAGATTTAGCGTATTTGAACAATGATTAAAGACCTTGTGTACTCTTTCCCCACCCTCCCCCCCTTTCCCCAGACATGGATGTGGGTGATCGGTCCCATGGTCTTATACCTGTGTGAGCGTGTGCTGCGCTTCATTCGTTACATGCAGACCGTCAGGTACAGGAAGGTGAGTGAACATTGGGCAAGACAGACAAGCCTCCACAGACACAGGAAATCCAGTGCTGCTAACGCACCTTTCTTTCCCTGTGGTCCTCGGCCAGATTGTGATCCATCCCTCCAAGGTCCTGGAGCTGCAGCTAGACAAGGCCGGTTTTAAGATGGAGGTGGGCCAATATGTCTTCCTGAACTGTCCTGCCATCTCCCAGCTGGAGTGGCATCCTTTCACCATGACCTCCGCCCCAGAGGAGGACTTCTTTAGTGTGCACATCCGCTCCGTGGGTGACTGGACGCAAAAACTCATTGACATTCTGGAGCAACTTCCAGAAGGGGCCCAGGGACCCAAGTAAGAAAAACGTTACCATTTCTACTGTTTATCTGAATGCACATTTTGGTAGACTCTGGTCATTTTTTGGCAGAAAGAGGCTCTGAAATCAAAGAGGTTTAACTGTGGGGTATGAACAGATACGAGCCAACACTAGTGTTTTTCAAGCACTGATCATCACAGATTCTATGCTGATCTTTAAATGACCTGGTTAACTCATCTATACAGTGGCCAGTAAATCAGCTGCCCTCATGCTACCAAGTATCTGCACAGTGTGATGCTCTAAAACAATACTGTAAACTGGCTGCTGATCATATGATTTTCTGTCAGCTGACTTCTGACTTCTCTCTCAGGATGGCTGTGGATGGACCGTTTGGTACTGCCAGTGAGGATGTTTTTGACTATGAGGTCAGCATGCTGATTGGCTGTGGAATTGGAGTAACACCCTTTGCATCCATTCTGAAGTCCATCTGGTACAAGTTCAAGCAGTCAAACCCAAAACTGCACACAAGAAAGGTATTTTCTAAAATTTACAGAAAGGCTCTCAGTTCTCTCTGTATAACAAATAGATTTTTTGCCAACCTGCCTAGCTAGTTCAGAGAATGATTTACTGTAAGTATTGCATGGCAGGTCCTTGCAAATAATCTTTCCACGAAATCTAGTAAAAGACAGCCATTTCCTTGTTCTTCAGAAAGTCCATTTGACCAAATCAAATTCCACTTTTTTAATGCATCTGTTTCCTGGATGTAGATCTACTTCTATTGGCTGTGTAGGGAGACACATGCCTTTGAATGGTTTGCAGACCTCCTGCAAGTACTAGAAAAGGAAATGGAGGAGAGAGGCATGGCAGACTTCCTCACCTATAAACTCTACCTCACTGGATGGGACCACAGCCATGTGAGTAAATAGGGACTCCACAGTAACCAGTACAAGCTGGCTGAAGCACAGCATTTAAGACAAGAACCCACAGAGATTACAAATGAATGGTTATCTACATATGAGTAGACGTATGGTTCCCTCCAACATCAAGCCTTTTCCTGTCTTCTTTACAGGCTGCTCATGTGATGGTTCACTTTGACAAAGACACTGACGTCGTGACAGGTCTCAGACAGAAGACCCACTATGGGAGGCCCAACTGGGACAAGGAATTTGAGCAAGTCCGCAAGGAGAATCCCACGTAAGTTTTTAATTCAGTGTCTCCATGTTGCATGAAGCAAAGGAACCCCTATGTTGTCCTGTTTGTTCATCATACTTTCTGCCTAAGATCATGTCAGTACAATTCTTACCAAAAGTTGTTTTTTTTTTATTTGACAGCAGTTCTTCAAAGACAAAGTAGAACAAAGAGGGAGAAATTTTAATTTTTTTTTTAAAAAAGTTTATCAGCTTTATCAAGTAAATCTAAGAGGATATAGGAGAGCAGGTGATGGTACACTAAAGGTCCTGACAGCTGATTGTTTTGTGTTGTTTGCACTACCAGGTCAGTGGTTGGCACATTCTTGTGTGGCCCCGAGAGCCTGGCAAAGACCCTGGAGAACAAATGTGTGAAGTTCTCCGATGTGGATCCCAGAAAAACAAAGTTTTACTTCAACAAGGAGAACTTCTGAGTAACCCTGTGTGTCCATGTTCAGAGCATGGCATTGCTTGGGCATTTCCCAACCATCCATAATGGGCAGTGGTGGAATGACTCGCTTGTCTCGTGGGGGTGTGGCCCTGATTCTGAATATTTACTGGAATACCATTATACAACAGCAGTGTTCATTCCTGGTTACAATAGCTAGCTACTTGAAATCCTGAACAACAGGCTATTCAAGTTTTCATCCATAAATGTGACTCATCTGTGGACACTGCATTGAATTTGAAATAATCTGACATTATTCACACTCAGGGGTAGTTCTGGGAGCTTTGTGATGCAAGTTTACTCACGGCTCACCACCTTTCCTCTCTGTAGGTTCTACTTCACACATGGATGGCAATCCCATGGATTTCTTTGATTAAATTCAATGTGAATTGGGATTTTGCCCAGTGAGAGAATTATGCACACTCCAGTAATTCATCAAAAAGTATCAACTTCATTAAAGTGATGGACTAGTTTATTAGTGCCATGGAGACTGTAAGCACTTACCATCAGCTACTGTTGGCAGTATGACTAATACTACAAATCATAGCCTTTTCACTTTAGCTAAACTCAATATTGGTGAAACAAAGGAGGTGGCTGCTCTTGGTGCATATTAAAAATCTCAAATGATCTATTACTTCCTGAAGGCCACTGGGATTCTTTGTAAATGATATTATGAACTGAGGGTTCAAATACAGAATTAGACCCTACAAGCCTTCCTTTACATCAGAGTTTAGAAAAACCTGTGAACCATGCAATACTTCATGCAATATTTCAGCACTTCTAGCTCATTTAGAAGTGCAATGTACACCCATAGGCAAGACAGAACAACATGTAATTAGTAACTACAACTGGAATAGTTTCAAGCATCTTCACTGGTATTTATGCATTTTTCACAAGTTGAACTATTTCATAACTTCAGAATCATTCCAAACATGTATACTGTTTATTGATACCTGTGTGAGATCTCAGCCCTGTTTTTCCCCATTTCTTCATATTGTTGTATAAAACTGTATATATTGTAAATACAGACTTTTAAAACACATTACACCGTGTCTGTTTCAGTGAGGTCCTTTTGTTCTGTTGAGAGGTTAGAAAACAATACTTTAAAGGACCATGGCGTGGGGTGATTTACATTTTTATAGCTGTGACCCTCCGCTATTCTTCTTGTATTTGCATTTAATACGGATTAAGATTTGTGAAAAGACATCAGTTTCCATTACAGGAAATCCTGTAAGGTGAAAGTCCTTGAAATAAAAGCAGTTACTACACTGATTCCCCTCACAAGGCAGATAAGATGAATCTATATAATCACAACTGCAAAAAGGCAGCTGACTTCTGCTTAAATCAGCAGTCAACATGAGTGGCAACAAAACACTGCTGAAGGGAGAATTTCAAAGTATTTTATTGGAAGAAAATTGAAAGAAGAAATATCTACTAGCTCATATGTTTGTACATTCTGGAAACCTATCTATTGGTGCAGAGATTCAGTGAGTGACCGAGTTGGTCCTTACAGGGCGTTAGTACACCCTTGGGCCTCTTCTGGCTCAGTAGGTTTTGAGGCCACCTGTAGCAAATCCCCATCCTGGAAGGCTCTCTGTCTGAAGCAGGTCCCTCCTCATAACTGTGGAGTACAAACTGCACTAGCAGCACCACCTCCGACCCTCCACATGAAAGCAACCGTCTGAATGATACAAGCAAGAAATGAAATAATGACACACTGTGTGAAATTCGGACTTGAGAGGCTGGACATGTCCTTGCTGATACGAAGTAGAGCAGGTGCCAGCTGAGGGCTTGTACTGTGCAGAAAGCCTGCCATCCAAAAGGAAAAGTGATTAAACAATTTCCTTTTCCATGACGGTAGACTCAGTCACACTAGACCAGGTTGGCAGACAGTAAGGAAAAGTGGAAGACTGAAGATAGCCTTCCAGCAAGGAAACAAAAATTCCTCATCCTGTGTGATCTCCCTTTTCAGAGAAATGCTGTCAGCCTTGGTGGCTATCCCAAATTGATGAAAAATCAATTTTCTGACGGTACAGGAAGACACCATATACATGTCAATGACTTGCATTGTTGTTGGGTCATTTCCCATCACCCATTTTTTGTAACAAGTGTACCATATGCCAGCCAATGTGATGTTTACTTGCTATTTATAGTTCTTAGTGAAATGGGGAACAGGGTCTCATTTCATTGCAAAGGCAGTTTCGATATGAACAAGCCAAGTGATGCACACAATCACAATCTCTTATGCAGTCACCTACCCCACTGACCTCTAACCTAACACAGAGATCATACCAATTTTCCTATGGCCCTCTGTTTCACCTGTCCTGTGGAAGCGATTTCAGCTGCTGTTATGGAGCCCCAGCCGTCTTCTGGATCTGCTCCTTCAGGATCATGATGCTTTGTCTCTGCTCAGGCGGTAGCATGGCGATCTGTTCTGGGGTCAGCTGCAGCACCTGCATTATCAGTGCAGCCTGGACAGACAGACACACAATAGCCCCTGTTACAACCAATTAAATTTTCCTCAGAGTGAGTCATCGCGTTCAACCCTGCTGAGCCTGTCCTTGGAATCCCGGAAGCAGGAACAAAACAATGTTCGATCTCTTCACTTGGCTAAATGACTAAAAAAAACAAACAAACAAAAAAAAAAAAAACTTGAAACAGTTTCCGTGTTCCGTGGTACTGTTTCAGGAAAGTAGTTCTTTCACACGGCAGAGCTGTAGCAGAACAAGCAACTGAAGAGCAAACCTAGGGAAGACGGAAACCGCCCCCACAGCACAAGGTCCTGTTGCAGCAGAATATCAGTCATTTTACAGTATTCTCATCAATCGGGTCTCTGGTGTCATGTGCCTAACTGACAAATAGTCCCTTCCCAAAATCATTCAGCAGGGTGGAAAGGTTAAGCAATAATTTTCCGTATTTTCTGATATTTCTGGTGTGAAAGGGGCTTGAAAGCACCACTCACCTTCTCATGGTCCTGAGACATAACCTGATTTTGGGTGGGGCTAAAGCCTCCGGTCTGGGGGCCACCTGGTAGACTGGAAGCCTGCTTTGAGACACACACACACACACACACACACACACACACACACACACACACACACACACACACACAGAGAGAGAGCAAAATCAGTTATTCATTATTCAAAAAATCCTTCACATCTTGAGACTGTTCCTTGTTGAGGCGACAAGGCAGTACCTGTCTGCTGGACGGAAGCCCACTGCCTCCCATAGTGTGCTGGCCTGGGCCCTGCATGCTGGCTCCCATGGGAACTCTCTGGGTTGGCATGGGACACCTGGGGTCCAGACAGCGAGTGTCCACCATTCTGGGGTCACGACCTCCTGCCAACAGGGGTTAAGCAAATGACACAGTATACCACCATGACCTCAAATGACCTGTAAAGTGTATGAGGCACTAACAAGGAGTTTGATTGTGTAATCTTATTTGAACCTGCAGAATAAAATATAAACTGGTTACATTTCAAAATAGGCACAGGATTGATCTACTAGCATGTACCTATTTTATAATTTAATCTGATGGAGTCAAAACATCGGATTCACAAAAATTCCAGAAAGTTCATGAGACATAAAAGCGTTATGCCACCTTCCCCTCTTACCCCTGGCTTCCATGGATGGCCCTCTCTGTTCCATCATGGATATGCCGGGCTCTCCCATCATGCCCCTGGGCTCAGCCATGGGTCCCCCCCTCATGTCGGGCATGTGCCCTCGCATGTCGGGAGGGGGCCCGCGTCCATCATGCGTCATATGCATGGGCGGGCCCTGGAGCGGAGGGGCCCCCACATACCCACGACTGGAAAGGACACACACACACACACATACAAAATACCACAGGGAGCTTAGCAACAAAGTCATTCTACTCATTTAAAATGTGAAAGGAGGGAGATCTGATAAGTGGATGCTGTGGGCAAGCTTCCAGACGGCCTGGCGGTTACTGCAGCTTCGTTGTCAAATCTGAGGCCAAAATTATTATGGACTCCACCCATCCCAGTAACTGCCCGTTTAGCTTGCTGAAATCTGGCAAGCGCTTCTGCAATCTGATGGCCAAAACCAAGAGGCTCAGGAGGAGCTTCTTCCCCCAGGCCATCAGACTCCTCAACATGGACATGCCTGCCACTAATGTTAAACACATACTCTGGACTTTAATGACACGATACTTTCTAGTTTTTTTTTATCAAATTATTATTATTGTACATACACTATATGGACAAAAGTATTTGGCCACACCTGTTTTTCAGGGTTTGGGCTAGGCCCCTTATCTCCAGTGAAGGACAATCTTAATGCTTCAGCATACCAAGACATTTTGGACAATGCTATGCTTCCAACTTTGTGGCAACAGTTTGGGGAAGGCCCTTTTCTATTCCAACATGACTGTGCCCCAGTGCACAAACCAAGGACTATAAAGACATGGTTTGATGAGTTCGGTGTGGAAGAACTTGACTGGCCCGCACAGAGCCCTGACCTCAACCCCTTCGAGCACCTTTGGGATGAACTGGAACAGAGATTGCGAGCCACGCGTTCTCGTCCAACATCAGTGCCTGACCTCATAAATGCTCTACAGAATGAATGGGCACACATTCCCACAGAAACACTCCAAAACTCTTGTGGAAAGCCTTCCAAGAAGAGTGGAAGCTGTTATAGCTGCAAAAGGGAGACCAACTCCATATTAAAGTATGTGTATTTGAATACAATGTCATTACAATGCAATGGTCAGGCGTCCGAATACTTTTGTCCATATAGCGCATTTTCACTTTCTAGTTTTTTATTCTTACTGTAGATACTTTTCTCCTTGTATCCATTTTTATCCAATTTATTTTTTATCTCTGCTACTTTGCACAATCTAAGGAGTTGGACCAGTTGTACATTTACAGCTCACCCAGGCTCCACCACCTCCCCGGTGACTGAGAGCAGCGTGCCACCACGGGGGTCATTGGGGCCATCACCCAGCAGGCCCCTGGGCTGCACTGTCGAAGGGCCCGGCAGAACCCCCGCCCGCATGGGAGCCCGCGGGTCAGTCATGGGAACTGTGGAGGGAAGAGATAGGTGTGTGCTGTAAGACACTGCTGATGGGAGGGGACATGCTGACACTGAAACATAACACGATCACAAGCACTGTAAAGTAGGATTCCAAAACACCTAAGAATCCACCGTTTTTGTTTACGTTAACAGTTTTACATAAACAACGTATGTATACATAAACTAATGTAGTAAGCAGTTCTTACTTAGCATTGAACACTGAAGAGTGACAGCCAGCAAAGCTCATCTCCCATAAGCCCTGACTACATTTAAATACAAGAAGCCCTTCCATTGTCATTGTCTTGGAAGCCAATCAAACTAATAATAAAGCAGGAAATGAACAGACTCCAGCCTCCTGCATGTCATATACTGATCCAAGCAAGTTCTGCTTTACCATCACACAGGACCCTGGACCAACAGCTACACAGTTCAAAGGGGAAGATAAAATTCTAAACTATGACCTGGAGGTATCCAGTAGCCTCATACACGTTTTCCCCCCTTTGGTTTTATGTTTACCAAGGGAAACGAAACAAGCCCCTTTAGTTTCCTGTCAATGCTCACAATGAGAGAACAGAAATCGCCATAATGCACACAGTTCTAACCCTCGATTCTGCAGTCAGTCACAAGAGGTCTCCCCAGAAACGCAGTTTTTCAGACAGGCTTTTGTATTTTTCAGGTGATTTGTGATCTCAGTGCGTACATGGAGACCATTTACTGACATCTCTGGAAAAGTGCAAACAGCAAGATTCTGTGCTGCAGAGTTCAATCACATACTGCAATTGCTCAATCAATTAAATATTGCATTGATTAGTTTACAGGCAGTGATTAAGCAGACATTTAGGCACATGTGATTTTACAACATATGATGCGATACATGCACAAAATGAGTAATTCTAGTACAAATACTTCAAAACAATACATGTCTGTCACTAACACAAAAGCTTAAAACATAAATTAGGATTTTATTCCATATTTACGCACGCATTAGGTAACTTTAGTCAAACAAAAGACCGCCAAAGCAGAGCCCAACTTTCCTTTGGTTCTTCTTACTAGATTGACTAGCAGGCTGCTAAATGACATAACATGCCATTAAACATCTGGACACACTGGTCCTGTTTTTTAACAACAATGCATAACTCTTCTGGGTGTTTGACTAATATTTACATTCAGTTGACACTCCTGTGCCATGCATCCTGTTTAAACAATCATGTTTGACCGATTGAGAGTCTGAACTCACAAATGGGAGTCAAGCCATTTTAATTTCAGAGCTACATTTTAAATGCTACATCCAACATTGCCAAGTATGGTTACTTAAGTGAAACCTAAGGTGGCATAGCTGTGATAACTCTGGATTTTGATTAAATTGAGTTGGAATTGTAACCAGACCTAATATGGCAATTGGGTCTCAGTCTACTAGCAATACCTTCAGGCAGCTCGCTAGCAGCCTGCCCTGCTGGTCCTACAGGAGAGAGCTGAAGGTTTCCTTGGCAAGCAGGAAGTAAAGGAACAAGAGACAGAACTCAGAAACAGCAATAGATTTTGGTCAGGGAAAGCGTCAACCTTAGGCGTTTAATGCGCAAAACAAAAGCAACTTATTCAGGGTGACCAGCATTTCTAACACTCTTGGGCGGAAATAAAAGTGCAAAAGGGTATCTGAAGATACAGTCTGTGATGAAAGCTTATTGCAGGCTTGTCATGAAGGTTACAAAATACTACTGTCAAACTTTCCAAATGTAATGTCCAAGATGGACTTTCCCACATTAGTATTGAAATTCTAACTAATCGATGTAAGTCACTCTGGATGACAGCATCTGCTAAAATGCCAAAATGTAATGCAATGTAATATTTTAAATAATGAGGAGACTGGATATACAGTGCCCCTCAGTGGCAACACAGTGCAGTGACACATTACAGGCATTATAAATAAAGTCAGTGCAAAACAGCTAAGCCAATAGAGTTAAACCACACAGACAAATGGTGAGAAAAACTAAATCTGAGCTAATAAGCACACAATGAAGACCCAACCTAAAGAATACTTTGCCATTAAATAAATACCATTAAGGCTTTTATATCTGACATTCATTATCCATGTTTGAGGAGGCCAAAAAGGCAGCAAATACAGACCATGATTCTGTAACCCTGCAGCTAAATTTACAATGTTACTGGTAGATAATCTAAATTAATCTTCCATTTAATAAAAGTGAGCAAAAGAGGTTCTTTGGAAATAAAAACACATCTTTCACCTACATGTTGGTTCATTCAGTTCAAAGAGGAGGTTCTCTTTGTTATAAGTTTAAGACGATTTATAAACGTTCTCTGCTAATAACATAAATCCACAAAAGTGGAAATGAGGAGCATTACCTTGACCCCTATCTGTGGGTACAGGACCTCCCTGGGGAATGTTCATCTGGGACTGCATCCCACCTGAGAAGACAGAAAAAGAGAAAGGGCTTGGCTGTTGCCACGGCTGTTCTGGGAGATCTCCTCAGGTCACACAGTGCAGAGAATGTTCATCTCTGTAGTAGTGGTCCCTAGCTGCTGTTAGAGATCAGCAGAGATCAGCCTCCTCACCTGAGGGCCCCACTGGCCCCTGCCCTGGCACTCCTGCCATCATCTGAGGGGGCTGCATCATCTGGGAGCCTCCATTCATGTGCATACTGACCTGAGCATAAGGCACACACAGAAACCCATGTGAAGACATCAACTCATTTAAGGTGGGCTTCACTTTAGCTGAAGGTTATGCCTTGATTCCCATTATGTATATACATATACACATTTTATATTATACATACATGTACATACTCACCATGGTTTGTTGCTGGGGCACTGGGACATTTGGCTGGGAAAGAGGTTGGCTGGGTCCAGGCACTGCACTAACTTTACTGCTGGGTACCAGGGGCTGAACTGGCGTCTGACGGTGAAGCATTTTCTACAACACACACAAGGGAAATTCATCTAAGTGCTTTTAAAGTTTCATTGTGAAAACAGCTAATAGCTAATAGTCAATCACACATACTTATACAATTCCTGCGTCTGAAAAACTAGTAAATCGCTATGCTAACATACCATAGCATGGACAGACAAAAGGTAAGAAATATAATAATATTGTACGCATGTAAACTTGCCGAGTAACTCAAACACAGTAGTCACCATGCTGTAAAATTCAAAGCTTGGTAAAAATGAGTTATGATTTATTTTCGATTGATGAATCCATTAAACAAACAAAACCCTCAACTTAAATTTTATTCAGCTGTCATTTAATATGGTGGGCCCACTGCAAATTACCTTGCACTTACAAATTGCTCTTACATGCTGTTGTAACACTACATGCACCAGACAAAGACAATGGTGGTCAACTCAATGAGCCATTCCACTGAGAGACGACAGCAGCATGGACCTTACCAGGGCAATCTCAGGGTCAACGATCCTCATGACCACCTGGGCCTGCAACAAAGCATACGCCAACTGGGGGTTCTGCAGCAGCATGTTCCTGGCCTCCTGTGGGTTATTCTGCACACACAGCTGGGGATAGCAACAGCAGGCATAGGGCATTAGGCTGAGCAAATTATCAAAGCCTGGCTCCTACTCATTACATGTTGGCTTCCTGTCCAGAGACTGCACTAATAACCATGGTACTAACTGTTATGACACTTATGTACTGACACTCATTCAGTTGTGGTCTTCCCCAGTCTGTATGTCCTGTTGTTCTTATGACTTTCGTACCCTTGGATTTTCAGTTGTTTTGGATTGGAGCATTGGACTAAACGACTAAATTTTAAATTGAGACTTTATTACAGAGAGACCATGACCATACTGTTACTCAGGGGAAAAATGATTTGGTACAGTCTGACAGAATGCGGTTATGATGAATCCACCTGCCAAGAAATGTGATCCACAGTACTGCTACAGAAAAATACAAAGTTTTCTAAGAACATTTTTAACATCTTACGTAAATCTAGAGTGGAGAGGAGCTTAAGATTTTGCTTTCTGCCAGACTGAAAACTCATCTGTTCAAACTGCACCTTGGTTCAACTAACCCCACACTCTGAACATTCTTACTATATCCTCAAATATATTTAGTAATTAAAACCACCATGTCCTCAGACTCCCTCTTGCACACACAATGGTGCTCTGCTCTCAGCCTAACGTTTTTGCATAGACTCTGATAAGTACTGAGAGCACTTGCTAAATGAATCTAAATGTGAAACTCCAATTGATTTCACTCACTTTCATTTGTTTCATGAGCTCAAACATTTGCTCTGGGGGCAGACTGGCCACTGCACGACTGATAGATTCTGGGGCCTCCTTGGGCTTGCAACTGTCGCCATAGGGAGACTCAATGACAGGGGCACCAGTCCCTAAACCTAACCAAAAAAAGACAGTCACGGTCAGAGAGAGGACAGCTGGACTCTATCACAGACACTGGGGCCAGATGACAAAGATAAAACAAATTTTTACAATACGCAGTGACACCCGCTGTCCACTTTGCCTGCTGCTTGCGCAAACATTCTTACTTTTTAACTCCTCCTTGTTCTTCTCGCTGGCCGCATTGTCCACTCGGAGGGCCCTGCCGCTGAACTCTCTCCCGTTCAGGTTACGCATCGCACTGAGGGCGGTCTCCTGGTCCTGGTATTCACAGAAGCCATAGCCCTTTGGCTTTCCTGTTTCTCTGTCATAGACTAATCTGCGAGGGAGGAAAACACTCACCTGGTTCAGAAATCATACTTTCCCGCTGGTGGAAGTGCACTGTGAAAGAGACCAATTATGTATTAGTTCCACCTGAAGCTCACCACCAGGCCGACCTCTGAGAAGATGTCTTTCAGTTGTTCCTCCGTGGCTTCATAAGGAATGTTTCCCACTAAAGCCAATGGTAAGGGGACAGAAGTACAACACACAGTAACAAAGAAAAACGTCAAACACGTCGCAAAAATGTGGCTAACTGGCAAACATATATGCAATTCACAAAATGAATCTAACGTTATAACTCGACAGCCTGTTTAAATTCACTTACCAAAGACTGAGCGCAGAGAGCGGTCTACGGCGGGGTCTCTCCCTGCTGCAGAACCTACAGCCGTTGCATTCGCCATATTCCACAATATATAGCCAACGGATAAAATCGGAAGCAAACACACCTCTTGGAACAAGACTAACGTTAACGTTACTTTTCTTGCAACGTTAGTATACGCACGAACAAGGCAGGTTGTCAAGAATAAGGACAAGATTTCAACCAGTTAAACTATTCATTGTACAAACTGATGTCCTTTGCTAACTACGATATAAACTGTACAACTAACTTTTCTGACAAATGTTCAGCGTTTCGCTTCTTCTCTCGGATAAACTCTCTTGTAATCCTCATCAGACTCTAACTACTACATCTGTTCATTGACTAGCCAATTTATAAGATTTCAAGCCAGGCGCAAATGAGTTTGCGACAATTTAGCGGAACAGGGTAGGTAGCTAGACTCGACATACGGCATATTGGCTACACGTGGGTAAAAACAAGCTAGCAATCATGGCCAAGAAACGGAAGGTTGAGAAAAGTGAAGCGGCGCTTAAAAAGCCAAGGTTTGTATCTAGCCAGCTAATTATGAACATATTTATGAAGAATACGTTTAATGCATGTTTTATTCGGAAGCTGTGGTATGGTAAGCATTGTTTTGTTGACGTACAAGAAGCATAGTTGAAATGTGACAGTGCTGTGCCAGCTTGCTAACTAATATTATCTTAAAACTTTCTGCTATCTATACATTGACATAATATTCATGTCATTTCACAATGACTAGATATTCATGTATGCCTGACTGGCTTGCTGGTTTGTGTGAGAGCCTCGATTAAAGCATTAAAGATGATTAGCTAGCTGGCTAGCTAGCTCTTCACTAAAGCCATTGCATTTAGTTACGGCAGTAGATAGCAAAATTTAGTTATAAACGTATTATGTTTCCTGAAACCATTCCTCTGGATGTGAGTGGAATTACATAGTATCTTCGTGGATTGAGGTTTTCCCATAACAAGCCCCTTGTTTTGCTGTTTTTTACAGTAATGGTGTGACTGTTGACCGTAAAGTAGATTACGACGATGAAGAGGAATTACTTCGGACGGACGAAACCATCATCAGTGCTAGCGAGGATGAGGTGAGGCTTCCAACGTTGGAAAATCATCTAAAGAGCATGGAACAAATCAAATGTTTTAAGTCATCCGAAACTCACGCGAATTAAGTTTAAACCTTTACCCTGCTTTCCCTTCCACTTGTAGGGTGGAAGCGATGACGAGAGGAAACACCGCAAACTGCTGGATGCCATCAGTTCTCTGGATGGGAAGAAAAGGTGATGTTTCAGAGCAAGAACAGACGGGATGCGCAGTTCATTCGTGTTAAATCCGGTCATTTCAGAAGTAACACAAATAAGTAAAATTTGACAGTGCTCTCTCCTTTCCAACAGAAGGAAACTGGCTGAACGGTCCGAGGCCAGTGCACAGGTCTCTGAGTTCTCAATCAGTGCTGAAGGTAACCATGCCAATTGGAATCAACCACAAATTCTGAACATTGTGTGAAACATCTGTGTTAGTAGCATGCTGCTTTGTTTACAATGGTGTTTGAGCGGTTGGTTGGATTTTTTGGGGGTATGGAGCAGAGTGGGGACTGTTGCTGATAATACAAATATGCGTGTTTCTGTTCCAGGCGCTGGAGACAAAATCACTCTTAGTGACCTCATTGGCACCATTGAGCAGTCACCTTCAGTCGTCACCAAGACCAAGAAGCAGCTGAAGAATCTGCAGAGTCGCCAGGACACTCTGGAGCTCCCTCTGAGTCGGCAGCAGACGGAGAAGGTTAGGGACCTTCAGACAGGGGTGGACAACATAATTTCTGCTTTATTTGTGTTCAGCAGTGCAGATACATGTGGATTGCTCCTTTTACCCGGTAGATCCAAAGAGAAGTGGCCTATGGCAAGACCGCAAAGGAGGTGTCCCGCTGGCACAGTGTGGTGGTACAGAACCAGAAGGCAGAGCAGCTGGTCTTCCCGCTGAACCAGGAGCCGTCCGGACCAAAACGTGTGGAGCAGGTGGTGGCCGGATGGAAGGTAGGCTGATGAGTGTTTCTCAGTGGATTAGAACAATGCAGTGCTGGAAAGCTCCAATATGTCAGCATAAAACATAGCCTACTTTCAGTATTTTGTCTTTGTGTGGTACAGGCACAGACACCATTGGAGCAGGAGATCTTCACTCTCCTGCACATGAACAAGCAGCCTGTCAATGACCCTGTTCTTACACCCATGGAGGAGGCCTCCCTGAAGGCCATGAGTCTCGAGGAGGTGCGTCCCGGGCCGACCGCCAGCGTCAGGCTTTGATATTACCGTTGACCCTCATTTTGGATTTTTTTGTGAGTGCTAACACCGATATTGTTTGGTCGCAGGCGAAGATACGCCGTGCTGAGCTGCAAAAGGCCCGGGTGCTCCAATCCTACTATGAGGCCAAAGCGAAGAGAGAGAAGAAGATAAAGAGCAAGAAGTGAGGTTAACCTCTGAACCCTTGCAAAATTCCATCTTCTTGTGGCCACCCTACCAGATTGTCTTATCCTGACTGACAGCTTATTATGTGATTATAATGAGCACTAGAACTGTTCGTTTTGCAGTAATTAAAATTATTGTTAGGCATTCAGTCAATGCAAATAGGATCTGTGGGTCAAATGGCCTTAATTTCTCAACAGGAAGGAGAGATGATCAGGGGCTCTGCAGTTTATAATATTGACATTAAAAAATCTGGCATGAACATTGCAGTGTGTGTGTTGGATGGGTTGACAAGTGCTGGTGAGACTGGTGTAAAAGGAAAGGAATAAGGATGCAGTAGATAGCGATGGTGATGCAGTAGGGTGCATCCTAAGCATTATAGGAGTGACTCACTGACAATAAAATGGTGATTGCATTTCTGAATATCGTAAAGGCGGTGTGTGTTTCTTGCACAGGTACCACAAGGTGCTAAAGAAAGCAAAGCGCAAGGAGTTTCTTAAGGAGTTTGAGGAACTGCGCAAGACAGACCCCGCTGCCGCCCTGGAGGAGCTACAGAAGATGGAGCTGTCCAGGATGGAGGTAAGGCCACAGCTCCTCCTGCCATAAAGTGTGCTTACTGACACTGAAGTACGGTTTAAAAGAGGTACAAATATAAAGACCTGTGGAGAGGTGGGCGTGGTAACAACCTGCTTTTCTGTCCTGTAGGAGAGGATGTCACTGAAGCACCAGAATAGTGGCAAGTGGGCCAAGTCCAAAGCCATCATGGCAAAATATGACCACGAGGTAAGAACGTCTGTTTTTGTTTTACTGTTTTCTAAATGTTCAGAGAGAACAAATATGTCTTCATCTTTGCTTATCTATCTTGCTGCACTTTTAAGTATAAGTCTGGTTTTCTTTCACAACATGTGGTGGAGCAAAATAGATTTTGATTGTCTTGTGTTGTTTTCCTCAGGCTCGTAAGGCCATGCAGCAGCAGCTTGAGATGAACAAGGAGCTGACGCAGAAGCTGGTGGTGCCGTCGGAGAGTGAGGAGGAGGAGGGGCCAGAGGAGGAGACGGACCTGCCGGATTTTGTTAACGAGGCCCAGCCCACCGCAGACCCGTCAAACCCCTGGATGATGGGCAAGCTAACGGCAGAGCCCGTGGAACCTGGCGAGGGCGCTGCTGCGGAGCTTCTCGCAGGGGGTGCCGAGCAACAGGACAAGCAAGAAGATGGAGAAGAGGAAGAGGATGAAGATATGGAAGAGACGCTTCTGCGAGAATTCGAGGAGAGACGGAAATTAAGGCAATCAGAAGACGGAGGCGTGGTACCGGTGATGCCAGTGGAGAGAGAAGGTGAGGTGAATCTTTGCTTAAACTTTCTAGTTTGTTAGTAACACTGATTCATTTTGTTGTTTATCAGGGATATCAAAAAATTTGGGTGCCACTGCACATGTTTTGACAGGCAGCTGCTTGAATTTGGATTGCGGATATTTATTTTGATAGTAGATATTTATTTAATGCTCATTGAATTTCTATGCTCTATTCCACATGAAAGAAACTGTGGATGAAAGGGGAGCCGAAGCTGCAGCAGGGGACATTTCTGAAGATGAGGAGGAGGAGGAGGAGGTTTCTGAGTTTAACAGCCTGTTTCAGAAGCTAGTGGAGAAGGAGCAGGAAACCACAGCGGAGAAGGCGAGTAAGGAGAGGGAAAGCGTAGAGGAGAGGGAAGAGCCAGCCTTACTGGATGAGGGGCTGGAGCGCCTGAGGACCTTGGAGGACGTGGAGCTCCTCAGCAAGGACATCTCCGCAGAGGTCATTGAGCCGGCAGCGCAGAGTGCCGCAACCGCCCATTCAGAGGGAATGACAGACGCTGCCACTCCACAGGCCGGCAAGAAGAAGAAGAAGAAGAAGAAGAAAATGATCGACTGCAACGAGGTGCTGACAAAGGAGGCAAAAGTCATCAAGGTACCCCTGGCGCCCACGGCCATTGAGGAGGAGGAAGAGGTAAGGACGGAGCTGAATGGCTTTCTTGGGTTCAGTTAGCTTCCAGGCAAACTCAGTGAGTGCCTCAGTGCAAAACAAAATGGTCCACAGTGCTCCTGCTGATTGTTGGCAACTTTCATTCTGTTTGTGATTGGAAAAAGTGAAACTTTCCCCTTCATTCCAGAATGAAGAGGAGCAGAAAATGATCATTAAGGAAGCCTTTGCTGGAGATGACGTGGTCTCCGACTTCCTGAAGGACAAGAGGAAACAGGAAGAGGCAGGAAAGCCAAAAGTGGTGGACCTGACACTACCTGGGTGGGGAGAGTGGGGTGGTGTCGGCCTTCAGCCGTCCCGCAAAAAACGAAGAAGGTGAGCAGTGAACACTAGCTACTGTATACGTGTCAATCAGCGTTCTTCCTGGTGTAATTAGGTTAAAATGATTTTTGTTTTGATTACGAAATGGCGTTTAAATACTTATCAGACTTTGCAAAGTTTTTTTCTTTTTTAATCCAACCAACATTTTTCATTTGCGTGAGCTGTAGGTTTCGTGTAAAAGTTGCACCTCCCCCTCCAAGACGAGATGAAAAGCTCCCCAATGTCATAATTTCAGAGAAGAGGAATTCCTCTGTCACTCTCCACCAGGTAACATGTCTGTACACACACACACAGACACGCACTTGAATACATTTTTTTATCCACATTTACACATAAAATGGTTCCAGAAAAGGATTCAGATATGGGATATCTGGATGCTGAGACCTTGCGCCTTTCTGTGTTTATTGAAATGCCCATCAAAGAATCTGTCATGCTACTTTCAGTTTAGAGGTACATATAACACTGTTTTTTCTATATGTGCAGAATTCTAATAACTGTAGTTTTTTTTACTTTTTATCTTGAGCATACCTGCCACCTGCAATACATGCATGACAAGCCCTTGTAGCCAAAACTGCCATTTAAGTCTGAATATTGAGTGTACTAAAGACTCATACTTTTCAGTTATTAAATACTTATTATTATTTATTAAATAAATTATATATACTGTCCATTATGTTTTTGTAAATGAATGGCACACATGAACTCAAGAATGAACTCAAGAAAAATAGTTCTTTTTCTTCTGTATACAAATGAAATTAAAGTCTGATTTTCATTAGGTATGCTTCCTTTTGACTCTTGTTCGCTGCGACTATGACAAGCTTATTTGCATATAACTTAATAAGTACAGCAGCTTCATTACCATCTCAAATGAACCAATGTGAAGGACATTAATTTCGTTTTTGCACACACCTTAAAACCTTTGCCTTGCCTTTCTGTTGACATGGTGGCACAGCCATTGACTGCGCACTTCTCATCCTCCAAACCCTCCAGGTCAACCAGCTGCCGTTCCCCTTCGAGAACCCCACACAGTTTGAGAGCAGCATCCGCACGCCCGTCGGCCACACCTGGAACACTCAGCGCACAGTCCAGAAGCTCACCGCGCCGAAGGTGGTCACGCAGCTGGGCGGCATCATCGAGCCCATCGCCCGGGAGGACTTCATCCAGGGCAAGACGCAGGCAGCCACGGGGAAGCTGCCGGACATCGAACTGTCAGGGAGCAAGGGAAAGGGACCGCAGAGGAAGGGAAACCTGAAGCACTCGCAGCTGAAGAAAAGGAAGAACAAGCGGCAGCAGAAACAGCAGCAGCAGCAGGCCAACACGCCTGCCTGACGCTCACAGTAAAGACACAAACATACCCGCTGTTGGTCCTCCATCAGGGATAAGCCTTCTTTTCTCCTTGTTAAATCAATACTGAAATTACACTTTTAATAGCCATGGTGTTCAGTATTGTTTTATCCTTGTACATGAAGTGAAATATCTATGGTAAATCAAATTAGGTGGCATTTTGTCATGGAAAATGCGTTCATTTATAGAGACATGAATCCAATGTATTAAATTTAAAAATGAGTGCAAAAAATAGCTTGCAGTCTGTTTTATGATTTTGCAGTCTGTGTAATGATTTAACATCAAACATTTTATTCAAGTACAGATCCTTTCCTCTATGATTTAGGAGGAGAGAACATGATTGATCAATAGCTTTCAATCAGCATTTGATTATGTGGTAGTATTAGGTGATGTCAATGTCTGAATAAATGTTTGAGGGATGTATAATAAATGTATATACAGTAAATGTAAGAGGGAGTTGCAGTCATGGCATGAATGGTAAGGTCCTTAGATACTTGATCTAGTCCTTATTTGCCATGGTAACAAAATTCTTGTCCTTAGCATGCTGTTTATAGAGCAATTGTTTAGGTGAGACCATTTGCCTTATTAGGGGGCTGTCTGAGTAAATGCATGTCTCTCATGCATGTTTTGGGAAGAAAGACCATGACAGTTGTTAATAGTATAAGATGATGAGGCCTAATGCAATAACAGTTTTTGACAAGCTTTAAATGTCTTTGCTGGAACTGAAGACCTTTTGGCAGCGTCTGAACTACACTGTTGGACATGTGGTGGTTTTGTATGCATTGCCAGTCCAGTTTAGTCACCCATTATTACACAACAAAATTGTAAGTATAAATTTGCATCAAACTGCTAAAATGGTTTGTCGTAAGCATGTGGATGAAGCTGCAAAACCAAAGAACACCTGCAGGTGTCTCACTCTCGTTCCATAGTGGTCAGGACTGAGGAGAATTCTACAGCAAACCCTCCAGCAGTTTGACAAAGGAGACACTGATAAGAGTAAAAGTTTCCCAGTTGTCTAACTGATATGCCCATTATCTGGCCACTGATAAACTTCAGTAATGAGTGTAAGTTGTGACTTTTTGAACAATGGTATTAACATGATAATATACATGCCTTTCTGCCAAGACCTAAATTCTCTAGCTATTCAGATATCGTAATTTGGTCTACATTTGGAGAAAATGGTAACATACTTTTTATCCATCCAATGCAACAATTGACAGAGTTTAACATCTTAAAATGTGATGTTCAATTTTAGATTATGGAAATGGTAAAATCATTGTATTTGGAGAAAATTTACTGTGTTTGGGCTTCTATTCCTCAGAAATGGAATGCTTTGACAGTTTGCTTCATTGATGAGAAATTATTAAGAAAAGTGCAATCAGTGGGCAAGAAACAAGAAATGAATATTTACTGTGCATCAGACCTTTGTCTTAAGTAGTCAGGTGTGGTCTTTGGAACGTTAGACTTAACAGTTAAAAACTTGACATTACTATTGTTAAAAAAAATAGTTTTGTGTTAGAAAATATGAGGTCACTTCTAGACATTTTTGACAGTATACTACATACGTTCAAACAGTATTCTAAAATACCGGTTGTCAAGTTGTTTTACTAGGTATTGCATTACAGTTTCCAGAATTCAAATGTACTGCTCCATATTGCATAACCCCTGTGTGATATAACTTTAAGGTCACTCGGTTACATTGTTGACAAATGGCAATGCCAGACCTATAAAATGGTGGAAACTATGGCGCTTTGTACATGCTCTGCTCCATGTGTCCATGTACAAGCGTGATCACATCAGATCACATTACCACCCTGCACAGATGCACTGCTGCTAGGTTAAGAATGGGAAAGTGGAGCTCAGCAGTGAGGAACTACAAATTTGGTATCTATTTATTAACCTTTGTGAAAACATTTAGAAAATATTAAAATTTTTCAGAAATAGTTTTTATGGCACAAAGCTATTTTTTCTTTGTTTTCTATGTCCCCTGCAAAGTGATAACAGGAAATACATGTGCACTGAGGAAATGAATGGAGAGAGTAACAGGTAGTGGAACTGTGAAAATGTGGTTGTCAAGCAGTTGTTAAGGAAGTGAAGTCAAACTTTACCAGCATGCTAAGTAGCATTTGTTACCCCCAATACACACAGTTTCGAAATTAATGTCTTATAAATTATTATAAAACCTGCAGTGTCGAGCCTGCTGCAACAGAGGCGCCATCAGAGACCTACATGAAAGAAGGGGGAAAAAAGGCCTTTTCAGTGGACTTGCTGATGTGTAGCTGACTGAGCGCAAAAAAAAAATTCTGTTAAATAGGTTAAAATTTCAGACCATATTTCATGAAGTTCAAGTATTTGACATAGTACTGAACCAATTACCAGTGTACAGTGCCAGTGCTTGAGAGACTGAAATTAACTTACATCTTCCTTTCAATGATTTTGTCTTAGGTGGTCATTAGGGCCCCAAATACCAAGTTGTTTTCCGGTGTCTTACAAAAGTGTCTCTAAAGCTCACATGGTTTTTCAAACTTTTTTTGCAAAATTGTAGAGGGCTGTGGGATATGACAATACAAGTTTTCATCCATCAGCAGTTTTTTGTATTTGTTTCCAGTTCCAATCTGAATAGTTGGCATGTATATTTACCAGGGGATCATTTATAATTGTCAGACTTTTGGCCCTTTTGGACTGGATTTTGTGTAAGAGTTCAATGATGTCTCCTTATGATGTCTGTATTATGTTGGTGTGTTTTAAGAAGCTACACCAGTGGTGATGTACCTATATTCCTTGGGGATTATGGATCTGTTGGCTTCTCTTGTGCCTCTGCTCGGTTCTTACTTGAAGAGACTTGAAGAGCCTCTCTTAAGATTCTGACTGATTTACCATCCAGTCATCAGTGATTTAACTGGTTAGGCAAGAGAAAGACCACACCTATGACTTTGGGTTGAACATTGGGGGAGTTGAATAAAAGTTCTGCATCCCTGAATCTAAATGAACGGAAAGTTATTTCCTTCAAAATATGGCATTACAAGAAATTTCAAATGTGCATAATTGTCATAAATGTTATTAGTTATTGCATAATACTTAACTAAATTGTAACTAAATAATTAACAAATACCAATTATTTTACTCCATTGTTCTGTGATAACAGTAGTACTAACAGAACTTTAGCGCGAAATTTTATATAACCAAGGATGTGGTGTTACAGTTCTTTGGTAAAGGTGAATTCCGGAGACGCAAATGTGACCAGACTCAAGGTTTTTTTTCTTTCTTTTTTTTGTTATGTGAATCCACTGAATAATCAGAGCCCATGGCCTAATTGTGAGCAACATGCATGCATTTTTCCACAGGTCCCATTGCATGAAATCCGCTTTCCTTGTTTCAGTTTTCCTTATTTCTTAGCCAAGGTAGCCTGATTATGACTGCAATTGTAATATTCACATATTTTATTGGAATTTCATGATTGACCGTGTCCGACGAGTTATATGTTTATACATTTAAACAAAATATCATATATTCCTTTGACGTTCGCTTCCTGAATTTAAGAACACTATTCTAAATTAGTTTAAAAACTTGCTACAAGGATAATGTGTTTCACGGCGCTGTCCTGCCGTGTGTTCTCTAATCAAAATTGGAACTTTGTCGGCAAATTATATTGCCCTTTCTTTAAATTTGCATGCATACTAAAGAGGGGTGTTGGGTTTCGTGGAAACATGAGTATGTTTAAAAGGTGTTGTCCAAAGGGTGTCAGAAGAGGAGCGTACATGTTATAGTATATACTTGTATAGGTCACCTGCTCGTAAACCAAGTGCCTGAAGTCACGCAACCTATTCTACACTACAAAACCATAGCTACATTCACAATACAATAGAAAGGGGTATTCACGATTGATCCAGATTATTCAAATTAGGCATACTTACAGATAGATTCCTTTATTATTCCTTTCCTCGCAAACAAAATGGATGAGTTACAGTCACAGATTGCCTACAACTGCCTCATCCGTGAGTGTTGTCTGTTGATTGTGACGGAATCCTGGCTGCACTCGCCAATCAGCGACGCTACGGTGGAGCTGGCAGGACGGACCATCCATCGCCCCGACCGGAACAAACCCTCCGGTAAGAGCAAAAGGGGGGGGACTCTGTGTTTATGTGCTTGAGGGCTGGTGTTCTAACAGCTCTCTGGGGGTGTGGTACGCAGGCTCCACAGCTGAGGACAGTAAGGCTGTGCGGAGGGTTATTAACACCGCCCAAAAAATTATCGGCTGCCCTCTGCCCTCCCTGGACGACATGTCCAGATCCCGCTGCCTCAGTAAAATTAAGGCCATCACAAGAGACCCCTCACATCCCGCCTATCACCTGTTTGACCGGTTGCCTTCCGGACGGCGCTTCAGGTCAATCAAGTCCCACACCACCAGACTAACCAACAGCTTCTTCCCCTGGGCCATACGGACTGTTAACAAACACTGACCCCCCTCCCCAAACCCTCTACCTCAATACAACTGTGCAATTCCACTGTGCACTTTAAGTAGTAAGTAAGGCCATATTATTGCAGAACTTTTTCTTTATATTTCTTTTTATTTACAACGTGTCTTCTTTTTAAATTTGTATTTTATTGTATTTATTGTATTTTATTGTATATTTTGTATATCTTTTCTATGTCGTGTGCCTTATTTGTATTGTGTTTATATAAATGTTCCACAGTGCGCTGTTGTTGCAGACCACCCACAATTTCGTTGTACCCCCACCGTGCAATGACAATAAAGTCTACTCTGATTCTGATTCTTATTATGTTGCACCCAGATGAATACGATATGAAATTCAAATAGGCTGATGCAAACATCAGGTGTGAAATAAAAATAATTGGTAAAACGCATATTCATCAATATATTAGCCTACGACAGAAATGAATACGCATTTGAGAGGCAGGTTTGTAAACTTCAAAAATATTTTTTTTTTTCTCTGGTATACAAATTTGTGAATTAAATGCCCGAATATTTAAGATGTTAGTCATATGACCTGAACCCCTCTCCTGTGTGTCCCACTTATATGAACCTCAGGATATTTTCACATTCTCTCATAATGCCTCAAAAGTGCGTTTTTAATATTAATTACAGCCAAAGTGCACTAAAAAGATTAGTTGCACCTGGTTCCACTGGGGCTCGAACCCAGGACCTTCTGCGTGTAAAGCAGACGTGATAACCACTACACTATGGAACCATTTGATGTACTTGCTTGCACATTTTATCAAAATTCAGTTTGACGTCTATATTATGTAATTATATTCTCTACTAGGCGTAGCCTAACATTTGTCTAGACTATTCTATCGACGTCAATTGCTTTCGTTCTGCATGTCGCCAGTTTTCAATATACGACCAGAGCGTAGGCTGTCTCAGATAGTTAGCTACCTGGCTAAACTACCTCCTCAAACGTTAGGCTACAAGACTAGCTAGTAGCCAACAGCTACATAGTCTACTACATAATCCTTTTCGTGTGTTGATAAGGATGTGTTACTTAGCACGAGCACGATGGATAATTTTGATATTTAAAAAATACCCAACGGACTAGCGAGATGGCAGCAAATAGTCTTTTGAGGGCCTTTGCATAGACCGATGAACAATGTACAGATCTAAAGATTTTCGTTGAGGCTGTGCGTAATCTAGATAATTTTATATATTTACATCTCATAAATTCGGGACCGCTTCTGAGAAAAGCGAATAAACATGTTTCTTGAGCATCTCATCAAAAGACTGCTTCGTGAAGTAGTGCTATGTCAATTACTAGTAACACTTACACTTCTGTAATGAATTTCCGAGACGTCACAATTTAAATGATAAAATTTGATACTAGCATTTCACATGATTAGTGTGTTGGAATTCTGATAATGAAATGAGTAGGTTCACTAATTCACAGTTAACACATGAACCGAGTGATGTACAATGATGCTTGTACTGGGACAGCAGGTCATCTGCCAAGCTGTTGGCAGGGCATATCCCATATTTGCACTGCACAGAGAAATTGGTGCTTTTTGGGGTGTCCCAAAGAAATAACATTTAGCTTTCCACTAGCTAACCTCATTTGAAAACTCTGACATACGAAACAATATAACAGTCATGCAATAAATAGCCAAATCTGGACCACTTTTCACAGTTCCTTCCTTATTTTTTCTCCCTCCTCTTGTTCTTCTGCATCTTCTCCATAGTAATTTCCCTGTCACGTTAGGCTACATTATTTCAAATCCTACAATATTCATAATGCTTCTTCCTATTGGTCTGTCCTGTCTTGATAGCCTATTTCATATAGGTACATCTATTCAGTATAGCTAGTTTCTTAAACATGTGGAACATTGTGTTTTATTTTACAGATACTGTTACTACAGATGTGAAAGTAAGGTCACAATATGTTATTGGAGGTTTTTGCCATTAAACAAGTCAATGGGACATTCATTTTTTTTTATTTTCACATGGAACCCTAAACAAATGGTTATTCATAAATGTTTCTACTTAAAATTTGTGTTTGTGTTACAGACTTCTTACCTTTTAAAAATCACACAGTTCCTTGATCTGCAAACACTAACATAGTTACTGCAGCATTTGCAGCTGCTTGAAAATAATTGAACACAGTCATGCCTGCGAAATTGCAACATGCCCAGTTTTACACATTTGCCCATCTCTCATTTCATTCAATGTGTGTTTGCATGTCAGTTTTCCAAAAAGTGTTCCCCAAGTTCTTCTTTCAACTATCTTGGCTCTGTTGTTTATTACTTTAGCATGTAAAAAGAATGTGGTCTTTCAAAGTTATAGCATGACATGAAAATGAAATGTTGTAAAATGGCAGCGGACAGTCCATCTGAGTCTGCATAGCTGCAGTGTTGAGGACCACTTATATAAACATGAGTAAATGCTAGGCAGTATGTGTTTAGCCAAACTGATTGCATCTGGATGTAGAGATGACCTACTACTGCAGTCTATCAATGAACTCTTGGCTCTTAGGTTAATATCACATGATGGCTATGATTAACAACACTTAAAAGCATAATTCAGAGGACCTTGTGAAAAGGAAAGTCCTGATTCATTTGATTTATGTGGGTCATTTTCATAGGTGCTCTCATCACCTTCCATTGTCTCCTCAACACACCTGAAGACTAGTGTGTCCATTAGTCTAGTATTTTAATTGAGAGGGCTTATGATTGGCATGTTTCATACATGACTCCCACTTTTTACACCATATCTCAAAAACATTATCTTAATCGTTCAAATCTGAAAAACAACTACCTGCCTCCATTACTGCTGTTTAATTGAAAATGATTGAACAAGCTGGTCCTTGGCCATTGCAATAATGAAATGCACTCACATGGTCTGAAAAAATAAAACACAGTTGAGGTGAGCAATGCCTTCTTTGCAATATTTCTTATTATTACTAGGCTACTGGATTGTGTACTGGTGTGTCCAAACATACTGATTTGTCCTCTGACACAAGCAGCCTTGGTTTTGTCTAAATTGGGGGCAGAGTTCACTTCTCAGATGATAGAATTGCAGAGAACAACACCATGTTCCTCCAGTTCAACTCCTCATTGTTTACCAAGTTATTCCAACAGCAGGCTTGCATTTTGAGATATAAAATCATTTTATTATAGTTAACATTAGGCATGTTTAAAACAAACATTATTCCATTGACACAATGCTGTGTTATACATTATATAACTATTACTTATAATATATACTTTGACTCAACATGGGTGACTTTGGCAAATTTACTATTATTCATTGTAAGCAACTCTATCTGAGAGCAGTTGTAATCCTTCACAAATTAAAAAAATCTGTATGATATGTATAATTGCCTATATTTCAATATTTACTTAAGGGGTTGGTGTTAAATACCTTGTCCAATGGTACTATTGCAGCATCTCATCCAGGGTTTGGACCAAAAATGTTCAGGTTTAAATTCCAGTTTGCTGACCTGAAGCATGAACAACAAAACCAAACAACCACTATTTATTGTTATCCAAATGCATTTGGGACAGGCTAATTTGGGTTGTCAAAGTAACAACAATAAATAAAAATTCTAAATAATCCTTAATTAATCCTTAGATTACAGGTCATAGGTTCCGATTGAAAGGGTTGAATAAGTTATGCATATGCATATACACACACACATATACATATACATATACATATACAAGTGGGTTCACCCTGTTAAACCTGAAACTATAGCCAGCAAATTGGATCATTTCTCATCACCATCTTACCTTACCAGCCTCTCAAAAGAAAACACATTTATAAAATTCAAATATGTTATCATACAGTATATGGCATTTTGTTGACCTAGCAAGTAAAATGAGCCTGTCTTAATGTGTGTCATATGAAAATGCTTAATCGGTGAAGAACAGGTGTACCTCAATAGCTGCTTAATCTGGTGTTCCTTGTGCGAATCAGCATTAAGCAGCATGTTTGTTTTTGCTTCTTTGTTCTTCATAATGTCAGTATGCACAACAATGTCACAGCTTGTAACTTTTTGATTGGCTGAAACATGACAACTGAGCTTCATTGTGTTCAATCAGGATATGTACTGCATATTTTAATATCTCCACCCCTCCATCACCTCTTGGCACAGGGACATGAGCAAGGTCAGGAGGGAGGCTTGGAGGCCTGAGGTAGCCTTCCTTTGGGACCCTGGGTAAAGAAGCCAAGCCATTAGCAGTGGTTCCCAGGACTTCTAGTTTTAAGAGAGGAAAAGCATCTTTTCCGGATCAGTGCTTGTAGACAGGATCTCTTTACACTCTTTGAATGGTGTTTTCACCACATTACATTATTCATAATTTCATTGTTGCATTTTAACATGTACAACCTCTGTGGAATGGTGATTTGATGGTAAAATTGTCGATGCCAGTGCACTCATGAGCAAGACAGACCTTTGAAAAACATGAGAGAGTATTAAAACACCAAAAGGCCATCTCGTCGAGCACAGCTTGTCAATTAACTATAAACTATAGTTCACAGCATCTAGGTTGGTTGGATAATTTTTATAGGCCTATTTTTAAAAAAAAAATAACATGTGATATAATAGCTAAAGGCCTGTGGTGAAATGAAATTTTTGAAGAAAAAAACAGCATCCAATGTTTTCTATATTTGGATGAAAATTCTATGTCTAAAGTATACAACAAAAGAAGACAGGAGGAAGCCATAGTTTACATTTTTCTTTTCCACTAAAAGTCAAGCGGGATAAATTCTGTTGATATTGACACAATGGTCACACAATGGTCCTATCATGCATCTCAGCTTGCTTTTCTGATGTCTCATTGTGGATGACTAACCATCACCTAAGGCTCTACACGGCTAAGACTGAGCTGTTCTACATCCCAGTTCTGTTAGTCCTCTTCCTTTTGAGACCCCCCCCATCAACCTGTACGACATTACAATGTCTGCCTCCGAGACTGGCAAGAGCCTCGGGGTGACGCTTTATAACAAACTAGCCTTTCCAGAGCACATGACATCAGTGGCGAGGGCCTGCAGATTCTTCATCTTCAACATCAGCAGAATCCGCCCCTACACAACTCAGCATCTGGTTCAAGTCCCTGGTCCTCCTCCACCTGCAAGGCTGCAACTCTCTCCTCCCTGGTCTCCCTGTCTATGTGATCAGTCTCTTGTAGCTCATCTAGAACACGGAACACTGCTCAGGTGGTCTGCATCCTAAGGCAAGACTACTGTGTTCTGCAACCTTAGGACATCTGGCCATCCCTCCACTACCGGGTTTCATGTCCCGGTCACGCCCCCAGTCTGTTCTGGCCCCCATGTGGTTGAACGGGCTTTCCACAGTGGTCAGGGCAGCTGAGTTACTGGTCATCTTCCGCCACTGACTCAAGACCTTCTCAGACTGAATCATGGTTCCCAAACCTAGTTATAACACTTAAATATTGCCTTTTCTTTGTATTACTGTAGGAGTTATCGCACTCTGACACTAATTGTTGGATTTATGGTTAGGGTTATGCATAGTTTTACAAAGGCTGAAATTCCATGGAACTCACTGTGGAATCTCTCTTAAAATGATGCTACAACAAATGCTTAATTTTCTTCTCTTTCCCAGGAAAACAGTACTGTTTTAATGTCAGATTATTTGCTTGCTAGCATGTGAAATGTTTCCACCTCTGAAAAACTGTATAATGAACAATTTTTTTTGTCATTTTCTCTGGTGTAAACTGTAAACGTACACATTGTATTGTAGGCTCCTCAGATGTACAATTCAAACAGCAATATTAACTGAAAAAATGTGTGCTGAGGACACAACAGAACTGGCATGTAGACTAGATTACCAAACTGCTTTTGAAAGTAGTAGAACTTTCGTCACTGCAAGATGTGACATTGATGCACATGTACTCTAGAGCATTTTTGGGATGTCTGAATTAGACGTTAATTCTGGCACTAATCTGGTTGATCCCAGGGTTATGAAAAAATAAAATGTTACACACACACTAGACACACCATTCAGAGATATACGTGCAATATTCAGCGTTTGTACTGTCAATAATGTTCAGTACAGACAAATATTTCCAATACATGAACTGAATGACTGAACTGAAATCAAGCAGTTATGTATCCACTCCAGTAAAAGCTGAAAAATTAATTCACTGCTTTCAGTTGCCCACCATAAAAATGTATGATGGACACTGTGTTCTTAGAAAAACAATGGTAGTGTTCTTTTTCAACGCTTTTGTCCAATTTTCAATATACATGTTGACAAAATATGTATGCTTTAAACTTTCTTGTAAATTATAGGCCATGATCTTGTTGCATTGGATCGGCAGAGGTACACTGACACACTTGTCATCCAGTGATGGATCTGATGGCATGTAGGTCTGCCATTTCTCTCCAATGTATCATGTGCATATGGGTGTATGCTGAGCTATATGTTCTCTTAAGGTTGCAACTGCGACTACTGAGGAGAAAAAAAGGTTGATCCTTCCTTGTTTTTATGTCACCTCTTGGGCCATAAAACAGTCTGCAGATGATCTATGGAGCAGTGGTAATAGGAGGTGCAAATTGTGTTCTACATTGACAACAGGGAGTCTGAGAGCAACACTCATGGAATATAAAAGACAGCTGGTACAAAGCAAGGTTTTCCATCAAGAATAAGCATAGGCTTAAACTGACCCAAAGCACTGGATAATTATCTATAAGTAGATTAGAGCTCATAAAAACTAAATTTGGAGGCGCAAAACTGGATCAGATAAGATCATTCATCTTATTAATCTCATTGATTTCATAAATGTCTTTTGTGATAACTTATACCAATAATAACGCTGTTTATTCTAATTGTACTCATCATTACTGTCATCCTCACGACCATCACAGTTGGGGGTTTCTGTATCAATATTTTCAATGACTTGATAAAGGCAGCTGCGCTCTAAGCAGGTTTTTAGGTAAACTGAGCACTGAGTCCCCCGAATACATGTTTTCAAGCAAGGAATGACATAGGTAGAAGCATACGGAACAAAGAGAGCATGGTGGGCGTTACATGTGAGAGCTTTTTGTTATGAGAGGACACATGCTCACTTTCTGGCAAAAGGACCTTCCACGTGTCTGGATACACAGGCCAACAAATGGCAAACGGTAAAAATCTCGAAAGGTTTGAACACACTACTTTAAATCATAAGTACACATAGAAGTAATTATTTTGCTAAAAATATGTCATTTGGATATATATAATATCACATTGTCTAATACGTAGGCCTACATGGAATAAATGGTCCTTTGATTAAAAAAGAATAAGATGTGATACCACCTACATGTGTTCTTGTGGTAATTGCATCAAAAAATGAAATGCTACACACACTCGCAATTCAAAAGTAATGTCATATCAAGATCATTCATAAGATTTAACATAAAAGCGAGGCAAAGCTTTATTGTAACAGTCGTGATCTGCATGCATATCTTGCATTTTGTGTCTCACGAACCTCGTAGGCTTGCGACGACAACCTGTATTATTCACCTGTAGGAAATGTTTTGCTGGCTTTAGGACCCAGGGTGCGCGATTTTTCTCTCCAGTTGCTGCGGTCTGAAACTGGCAATAAGGGAAGATCGCGGGGAGAAGCCCAGATTTCACCCCGGGTTTGTTTCACGTTAAAATCAGCACTGAGTCCCAGGACGGAAGTCAGCACAGAGATCTTCTGTCTCTGGGTGGGGACCTCACAACTGAAGCCGCTCGAAAGCAGTTCGGTGTCAAAGGTAAGGCGGTGCGAAACCAAATTCCACTAATAACAAAGGCACTGCTGGCGAGCGACAGGGCATAACGGGGGCATTGCACAACGCTGTGGGGGCGACAGTCAAACTCTTTAAACTTTTTGCTTTTATTTTAGTACAATATAGATATTAGATGGACAACAGGCGGGGTATCCTAGCTTTACTCAATGTATTGAGCGTATAATAAGAGTTTATTATAGGCTATTAGGTGAAAGCCAACGTCTAACCCATAGCTACCATTTCAGATCAACGTCATTCATTTGAGAAAAAAATCCCGCTAACCAAGCTGAAATGTACATATATTTCTGTTGTGTGGTGCAAAGCAATTTATCGAGCGGTCCTACATGCCCCAGTCATCCAGTAACAGTTGCCTGTTTTCGTTGGTTAGGATTTTGGGCAGCTTTTGGTTTACTTCAATCGGCTTTTCTTGTGTTGTACATTCTTTCAATGTGCTTTTCTTAACAAGCTCCTCGTTGCTTGGATTATTGTAACAATCGTATATGGCCATTTGCTCACACGATAAGTTCGCCCTGCACTCGTAAACACAGCACCGCCGGTGGTTCTCGTGTCACTCAATTTGGACACAATATGTCGTTTTCCATGTCTTTCTTTCATTGACCAGTGATGGAACTTGCTGGATAATTGATGTTACAGCGTTTTACAAAATAACAGGGGGGCTGGCTTTATGCTTTGAATACAGACCCCCGTTTTGGAAGACTTAACTAATATCAGGTGAAAACAAATTCAATATTACAAAAGACGTCATCAAATGCATTGGAGACACAAGGTCACGCAGAAACAAACCCCAGCTAATTGCGTTTTATAGCTGGCGAATGGACTTTTTCCGCGGATGTGGTCACCACGAACAAAATCTATTGCCAGTTTGGAAGGCTTAGACTGACGCCGTGCTCAGGTTAGCTTAATATTGAGTCCCACCAAAGCCTAGTTTCCTCGTATCGCACCATTATAGTCGATTGCTGATCAGTCGATTGTTGACTGTCACTACCGGGATAGCGAGCCGTGTTTCGAGCTCTGTCGGTCGTCCGGCGATCTCCGGGATAAGCCGGTGCCTTCCTGTCTTTATTTAGACCGCACAACCAGCGCCGTGCTACGTGGAGATCGCACCCCGTCGACAGCTGTCCACATGTCCTTCTCCCATTGTAAAATGTTATCATTTGTTACATATCTTATTGCGTTGGGCCTCCTCAAAACCAAGTGTATGGGGACTGTAGCTATGCCAAGATAAATGACTGTAATGTATAGACCACAGTGCATGCGTATTTACAAAACCACACAATCGCAGCTGTCCGAATTCTTTTATGGAATCTTGCAACATTTCAACTATTCGTTCATGGACGAAAGAGTTGCTTTTTCCCGCTGCACTTTTAGGTTGCTGCTTCCGAGAGCCTTTAATGCCTTAAATGGGTCATCGTTTGACAGCTTTATTTTCAGATACCCGTTTCCCCTTAAATGTCAGTATATTCATTTAAGCGATACACGTAAGTGTGCTTAAACAAAATAAATAACAACACTATCAAATTAAAAATACAGAAAGGCCATGCTTTTGTGCACATTAAATGCGAAAGAACGCCCATGATTAACGGAATTTAGATGCGTTAAGGAATAATTTTTAGACGTATGCCACGCAAGGTATACTTAGAATATAGACTGGTGTAGCTACCTGTCTTGACCTTACGAGTACGGAATTCTGAACACTTCGCATTTTCGCCTTGCCTCCTCCGAGCGAGGGTGCAATTTCAAACACTCGTGTGCGCCTGCTGTCATCTGTCTGGCTGGGGTATGCATAAAATCGCGGAGGAGTGGCTGGTAATTATAGGAATTTTAATTAATGCAAGGAAGGAAGAATATCGTTGGACTGCAGAATTTCCGTTGATCCCAAACCTTTGTAGCAGAAGGCAAGGTGCAATTACTCTCGTGCATGTACTTTCATAACATTTTGTCATAGTGTTCTTCGAGTTCGTAATTTTGTACAACTGCATCAAATGGGGAAAACACTGCTGGCCACAGATAACTTGCTTGAATGAGTCCTTATAAATCGCTGTCTTGAACGTGTACTGTTTAAGGGTCACAAAAGTCTGGTGAAGTATATACTCTAATCACATTATCCGCTTAATGCTACAAAACATATTTTGTTGGGCCTTCACCTGTGTTTGTTAAGGACACTACAGTGGAAGAGTAACCACACGCAGGCACAATAAAGAAGGCGAGAGTACGTGGAGATCTGAAACATACAGACAGCTTTAAAGCAAAGAGCACTTCTCAATCTTACTGATGGAACAGAAGAACTGCATAAGTAAAATGGAAAATTGTTAGAGTCGCCCTATGATACCAACAGAGCTCGGATATCTTTGGGAGCATAAGAGTTTACCTTAATCTGTGTGTGTGTGTGTGTGTGTGTGTGTGTGTGTGTGATTTTGGCTGTGTGACCTTGTGACAAGAACAAAATATAATGATTTGCTATAATTGTGGGCTGGTACCAGGTACACACACTGTATGCACATGCAAGGCTGAAGGACTGGTGACTGATGCACCACAGAGTGGTCAACTGAACCAGGGGTGCCAGTCCAAATGACTGTTTTATAACCTCTGTAATTACTTTGCTAATTCCAGTCTTAACTAATTCATCATTGCTGCCTGTTATTTCACCTCTCCCTTGAACTAAGCAGGTGAGCTGTGTCACCTGGGGCATATAGCTTCAATTTGACTGGGCCAGATAGAATAGGGCAAAAACTATACATACCACCAAACCAAGAAACACACCTCTGCGTATTTTTAAAAAAGGATCTTAAGTGATATTCCTACCATGAAATACTGAGACCATTTGTATGTCATTTACTGCAGTAAATCATGAAAGTCCTGGGAGGTAAGGCATAGGTGCCCAGATTTTTTTTATTTGAATTCAACACTGATGACAGATGCAAATAGGCTCTGATTAGTAAAAGATGGCAAAAAAGTCAACCCCATAGCAATGCAAATTTGTACACTGAGACACATCAAATACTGTCAAGTTTTACAGTGTAATAGAGCTTTATTCAACATGAAACACTGTACATTAAATTATTACCTGTACACTGTACATAACATTGTTTACCAGTACACATCCACCAACAATCTAAATCTGTTGGTGGAATCATCTAGATTGACAATGGAAGAGGGGATATGGCAAGACTCATGGCTCACAGCCTTGCACCACGCCTGCTGATATTTCAGATACCAAAAAATATTCATTTAAAACCACTTTTGTGAATTTGATTGTTCAACCAAAAATGATATTAAGGGGATACAGTTAAAATATACCACAATGTTCTTGATTCCATGCACTATTAAAAAGAACATTAAGAGATTTATAAATTCAAAACTTTAGATTATACAAATGATATGTTAATATGTTAGCACTGCAAATAAGCAAATTCCATGTCCCTGTTATTTCAGAAGTGTACTCTCTTACTCTGCTTTGGTAATGAATTTTTATGTGAGTAACAAACATCACTTTGGAATCAGGTCATTTCCACTGACATCATCTGAGAGAAACAAAGTAGCAAGTTATACAATAATCAATGGATAACTTTTTGACTTGTCAACATGACATTCTGTCGCAAGTGAGTGCAATAGGTGGTGCTCTTCAGTAATGAACTGCAAGATGATTTCACAACATTTGTAAAAGTCAGGTTCCAATTTTAAAATAATGATGTGATTTCAGTTGTTCAGGTGTTATCATCAAAATATCTGTATTCCTTTCAGGTGGGTGAAAACAACAGGGTCAGTAGGCCAGCATTTTAACAATGGATGACATCACTGAAATTAGTGAATACTTTGTGGTGTTGGACTTAAGACCCATAAATCACACCTCTGATTCTTCTCATAGCAGCAGGCATTAATGACACACGTACATCATGCATAAAGCTCACATTTCGACCCAAAACACTAGAGTGGTGTAAATCATTTGTGGACATGTAGAGGAATATCATGATGTCAAAGTCAAAAGTACACGGCTACCTGCTTGACTTAAATCACCTTCACGTCGTACATCCAGCAATCGTTATATTCCTACTTTGAGCCATCGATCGGCTGCCTGTAGAAATCCAATGCTGTACTCTAACGTAATAATATGTTTTTAAAACTGTTTTTCAGTGTTGCGTCTATTTGTCCCCTTGTCAAAAAATTAATTCCGTTGTCGCCCAGGTAAAATCCAGATGATGTTTCCGTCAGAGTAGCCACGTTTCTCCAAGAGGTCAAAGCCCCACTTGCGCTTCCAGCCCAAACACAATTCCTCTCGTCGTTCGCTCTCTTTATGGGGATACACGCATATTACGTATGCATGTCATTCCACTGCACTTTGAATCATTCACAATAGTTATGAATTCTTTCCACACCCGCCAGGGTCTCTACCCCTCGTGTGAATTCCGCTGCAATGCTAGAGCTAGTTACCTTTTTCAAGCTCCCTTTTCTTTGGCCACTTCAGACTGACTTTTATGCTTCAACATCACTTACAGTATGTGTTACTATAATAGGTCTATGCACGTAAGTTCCTTTGACACAATATTACACGCTGTGTCTTTATTTTGCTAATCTCTATTTTCACTTTGCCACTAAAGCTTTTTTCAGTTTAGCGCACCGTTGCGATCCCCTTTCCCCTTGAGCGGCTAGGGCCTGCGTTGTATGATGGGTCCTGTAGTCCCTACTCCTCCCTTATTTAGACTGACAACGAAAGGGCGTTGGTAGTGAAACACTACAAGTCCCATGCTGGCAGCTCTCCATCTGCCCCTCTCTCCCATCGGAGACTGAGAGATACGGTACGGGTTGTCTTGACGAAACCCCCCTGGACTTTCAGAACCGAAAACGGGAGAAATTAGTGAACTGCAACGGACCGTAACGAAAGACACGGAATTCACTCTTCCTTTGATGTAATTGTTCCATTTATCTACTGTACAAACGGACTGGTAATTATTCATACAATTTGCCATTGCTAGCTAGCTTGCTAATTTTTTACGAATTATTCAGCGCTGTAATCGAATGTAATCGGTTCGGTCCACTGTGATCTTATTTTTGAGCACAGACGATCTTTAGTAAGGGCCAAGGGAAGATTGTCTAATGAATATTTGAGGTCCGTGCTCTCGGATACAGATATCTCAACATTGTCAAGCAATGTGTAATGCAGACTGATATTGGCAAGCAAGCGTTGACTTTGCTGCGCAGGGATCTCAAATCGCCTGTTATTTTGAACACATTCGAGAGTATGTTGTAGTTTACATGTATAGCACCCAGCTAACTATGTGAACAATAAGTTGAGTTAATGGTGTTGCTGAGTGTCTTTTTGTCTTTACGGTGTCTGCTGTGTTACAATTTAAAACAGTGGTTAAAAAGTGTTACATGTCCCCTCTTGGCTAGTGGAGATTAATTGCCCCTCTCAAATATTTTTGAAGATTATTATCACAATGTTGCTTAATTTGTAAGCCTCATGTGGCGCTTTGGTCAAATGACTGATCTACCTAACTTGCAGTACATATGTTTGTTTAATGACATTTGAGCGTCGGGTAATGTTACGATACTGGGATGCGATGAGGGCAATGTGTCTGCATTGTGGCCGTGTATGTGTGTGCACGTCTGTGTCGATTTAGGGAAATGCAGTTTTGACAGTTCTCCAGCTGAAAATGTTGTGTTGTCCGTCTAGAGTTATGGTATTTACGAAATAATGTTCACAAATGCGTTTTAATTACAACGAGTATTCATCAATTTTGGCACATAAAACTAGCCATTCGTTTGCATTGTCTCCCACAACCTCAACATTTCGTATCACCTGAGTCGAGCAGCAAGCGTCCGTTCGTGCTGTGCTAAAAGCGGGCGGATAGCGAGCACTTCCGAACAAAACATTGACCTGGCGTGTTGTAGAACATCCTGGACAAATTATAAAGGGTATGCTTGTTGAGAAAATGAAAATATTTGTTGAAACGGAGACTTATTACACACGATTAGGCTAAACGTTTTCAGTTTTATCACGAAGACTCGTGATATCGTTCACACGCGTCTCGTGAGTGAACGTGGGCTTCGGGCTGTTCGGCCGAATGACCGGGAGCGGGGAAAGGCTCTGAGCTCCGTGAGTGAGAATGTTTTATTTTTGTTGTATTGCATCATGACAAAAGTATAACATCATCGAAGGCGGGTTAAACCTGACGACCACTTGGGTCCACGGCTGAAGTTTACCAAATCCCTGTCGTTTTTTTTCACGCACATACGTGAAGTTGAAGCAGTAGTGTTTCGGAGAGCAGAAATGTTAGACCGTATGTCATATGTAGGTAGATACGAACTAATGTGGTCGTTACCCGTTACCGGAGAGGAGCTTACTTTCTCTTCCTTATGATGCGTTTATAGAGAGCGCGAGGCAACTATCCCCTGAAGGCAAATTATAGAGACCAGTTTTTGTTTCAGTAAATTTGGGAATTATATACTATACCTTCATTTGCAGCTTTGCGTTTGTGTTGGTTAAATATTCAGGCCCCCAACTCGACAAGATCCCGCAAGGAAGTGCTTATCGACCTGGTCTTCGACCAGTGTTGCGCTGACATGTCGACGTTGTGTGTTATATGTGTGTAATTTGACTCATTGTATTCAGTGCAGCTATTTCTATTACTTAAGTACTTATCCCAATTTGGCAGTGAGTCTTGCGTGATATTGCACTGGTTCTTGAGACTCTCTACTTGTCAACCGTGTACAAAAGGTCTTAAAATTTCTGTTTCGTTCGAAAAATCGGAATGTTGTTATGTACGTTTGCGCACTTTGAGTTTACTCCTTTGCCATACCAATAAAGTGCGGTTCTTTACGGGATAATTATATGGATCCTTGATACGTCTGTTATGACTATATTAGAAAACGTTAGTTTATACTACAGCAACTGCCCCCTTTGTGCTTGATAATTGAGACGCAAAGCACCAGGCAAGCTATGCTGTTTTAAGGAAGGAATAAGCTAAAGCATCGAGTGATTACGCAAACTAAGTTTCTCGAAGTTTTGGGCTGAGGTGTCTTGAAAAGTGGAAATTAAGCTTAGTTTCTGGAGAGCTTGTGACTCAACATGTTGCGCTGGAATGGGCCTGTGGTAATGCAGTATTGATATTCCCTTCCTCTGAATCTAATTGGCTCACTGTTGTTACTGTCATTGTTTTCTGGGGCTGCTTGCAGTGTGTGAGGCACTGTAGCAGAGAGGAAGGCATCACTCCCTTACCCAACCCACTCCCCAAACCCCATCCCACCCCACCACCTGTCCCGCCTGCCATGGTCTCGGCCCCTCCACTCTGCAGCAGTGTGCACGGCTGGGTCAGTGCTGACCACGTCCGCCTGTGCAGCATCAACGAAGAACGGTGAGTGGAGGTCACAGATGGACCATGACAGTAGGGGGTTCAGATCAGAATAGCTGGACATCCATGCATTTCTTAAGTGGCAGACTGATGAGTTTGCATTTTCTACCCGTGCCCATGACTTGTGATACTTATGGTCACACATGGGTTAGTTCATTCCAGGCTACGCCTGAACAAGCCTGAGATCCACCTTAGGGGTTAAACCTTAGAGTCCTTTTGTGTTTTCAGAATGGAAACAACCTTCCTTCCTCAGTACAACTGTATTTAGTAGACCGTTTAGGGACTTTAATGATGTTCATGTATTTTACATGCACAGGTCAGTATGAAACATGTTTCTTATGAAACAGGCCCTGTATAATAATTGTGATATTGTGAGTCATGTAGTGTCGAGTAATTTGGAAGGATGATGACATCAAACGGTAACCTTAGCACAGTACTCAACATTCATGACCTGCTCGCTGAAGTAAGGTTATATCTGTTCAAGACCCAAACCTGTAGGTCTAGGCACTTCATTCAAAAGTTGTGACATCTCTAAAGAGATAATCTCTCTTGCCCACAGGAAGGGTCTTGGGACCACAACAACCTAAAAATATAAGCATCCTAAATGCTAAACTGTCAGCTGTTTAAAAATGGGGAGAACTGCTTGAAAGATGTACATGGCGATACCTGATTAGTAGAATAAACTGATAAGATTTGTCTCAGATTTGCTTAAGTCAAGGATTTACTGTAAAGACTTGAACAGTCTTGGAGAGTTACAAGTGGCTCTTTGTTTGTACTAAATACATATTTCTGTGTTGTAATATAGTAACGTAGCATGATTACATAGTTGAGGATTTGGAGTACAAGTACTAATGACAGAACCACAGACCTGGCAGACCTGGCCTTGCTTGTAAGTGCAGGAAGGCAGCACTTATCTAAGTAGTTCTATAGTACCAGAAATCTGTAATACATGCAGACTTATGTTTGGTACCACTGTTTTTTATGTAAAGAGTATGTTCAGTATATGGTCAGTATGCTGACAGAAGTTTAGAAGAAGGCATGGAATATCACAGGAAATATGGAATATTACAATGTTGAAATTTCATTATTGAACGTTCTGCACAGAATGTATTTGGCTAAAGGATTAGTAGAAGAAACACTACATGCAGTTCTGTACTATTTGAATGTACTCTCCCACTAATGGTGAATATTGGGGAGGTATTTTCTTTATTCTGCACAAAAACATTTTCAACAAATACTCTGTGTTCCACAATATTTGAAGTATCCCGTGTGTGTAAATGTGGTCAGTGGGACCAAACGGAGAGAGTATATAAATCCTCACTAATTCATGTTTTTAGATCAGTAAGGAATATCTGAGATCATCACTCGTGACCACAAATGGAAATATGCAGGCACACATACTTACTGAAATATGCATTCTTCTTTCATTAGAGCATCATATACCGAAGATTCCCCAGGTGTACAACTGCAAGCAGCACTCTGTAAGGAATGTGGTGTTAACAGCGATCACATGCAGGTAACATCTTTTTGCCTTTGAGCACACTGCAATGCTGTGCGTTGTTTCACATGTTTACAGTGAGAATGGAATATTTTTATTTCATTGGTGTAAGGGGCCAACATGCAAATAGTGGAACACTCCTGGAGTGAAAGACCTCCACAAACTGTAGCCTAGGAAACTGCAGTACAGTTATGATGAGGTCAACAATGTCTGATTCTCCTCATATATTTTTTTAAATCCTTAGCTATGGGGAAGGTTTTTTTTGCGACTTAACACAGGCCTGAGTTCTTATGTGCAGCAAATAGGCTTTGCTTTTGTTGTTGTCCAGGTGGATCCCACACAGATGAATATTGGGGATGGGGGTGCAGTGAGCACAGAGGGCAGCACTCCAAACAAGGTGGCGGAAAGCATGGTGGGGAATCCTCCATCTCAGCCCTTACCTCCCGAGCTCATTACAGACGTGCCCCTCAGCCAGCAGTCTAAACTCGCTCCAGAAGCCGACCTCAAAACCTCAGATGTCTCCGCAAAAGGCAGTCAACTGAAACACTGCTTGGAGGCTCCTCCAAGACGTTATGACAACAGCCCTTTGCTACGGCCTGCACCGGCAAACGCTGCATCGCACGAGAAACCCGAGGTCCCCAGGATCAACGTAGAAGGTGCTGTGGTCATTCCCTGTGGTAAAAGGGAAAACGCAGAGGTCTCTGCGATCCCCAGTCCCAGCACTGCAAACCCTGTGAAAAGGCCACCTGCACAGGTCCAGTCTGTGATTAGTCTTTCCCCAGGGTTTCAGAGCTCCACTCACTTTAAAACAGGCCAACCCATGGCCTTTATCCCCACCAATAACCTCAGCTCTCCCGTGTGCAAGATCACTCTTCCCCCTGCTTTGGGCCAGATCGCAGCTTTGAGAGAGGCTACAGCTAACCAGCTCAGTAAAGTGTGCCAGCTGCAAAGCTCAGGCTCCAATATGACACCGCAGCTCCGGCCATATCCTTACCAGTTTTCCATTGGTAGAGTTATAGCGCCAGAAAGTAAAACCCCTTCGGCAGCACCAAAACAGACAACTGGCTCTGCTTCCTCCACCAAGAATTCCAAAGCAGGCAAAGAGCATGATTCGCTGCTGGATTCTGGAGCCTCACCCACCATTGCTGTCCCATTAAAGCAGCCAACATTAGGCTCTGTTCCCGCGCCCTCTGTCTCACTCCCGCCTTCCTCTCGTGTTGGCTGCAGCCCAACCCTAGCCACCCTCGCCGCTCATGGCAGACTGCTGAACCACATGGAGAAACGTCCATTACATCACAGCGCTGAAAAGACATCGCATACGCACATAAAACTCAAGTCCTCATGTGCCACAGAGGAGCAGACTGTTACATGCTCACCTGAAGCGAGGGACATGCCTCTTGACTTGTCTTCAAAGTCTAAAAGACAGAAGTGTGTTGCAGCAACTCCAAAAACGTCACAAATGGAACCCTGCCTTGTAGAAGCTGGGAAAAATGACCCCACTTCTCCAAAGCGGGTTCCTCGGGCACAGGCCTCTGGTCTTGCGCCTGCTGTTTCTTACGCCATCTTTCCAGACACCCTCAGAAATGGTGCCCTTCCAAAGAATTCCACTGGCTTCGCGAATCACAAGGTCCTCGAACCATCTGCACCCTGGGCTAAAAGTTGTGCACAGGGTTCCATAAACCTCCCAGGAACTTATGTGGGTGTGGCCAGCCCTGTGCTCGCCTCCACCCTGCGCAGTAAGGATGGAAAGGGTGCTGCGTTTTTGGAAGACCCTCAAAGCACAGCAAAACAGGAGACCATCTCTATCATTGATCAAGGGGAGCAGCTGGTCTCTCGGGGAAAGAAAGGACTATCTGTAACTAAGGATCCACAGCAATGCGTCCACTCGAAACACTCAAGCAGTGTTCCTCTAGCTGGAGCACAGCAGGGTCAGCCCAAGGATGTTTTCCCTGTAGCTTTGTCTGGCTCTGCTAAGTCACATCTTCAGTGTAAGCTGACCAGTGGGAAAACAGTCATCCCACATTCTCCGAATGGCAACAAGGCAGCATGGCACCAGCTAGCTCTCCTGTCCCACCAGGGAGCCTCCACAGTGCAGAAAAAAGGCTCTCAAGGAACCTCCCAATTACAGGTGACCAGTGGAAACGAGGGTACCCCTCTTCAGAGCCCTCACACAAACCCACCCCAGACAATGGAAGAAAAGTGGGACAAAAGTAAGTCCCCTCTGTCCAATCTAGAGTCCATAGTGAAGCAAAAAGCTCTGGAGACATCAGTCCTCTCCAGTGATGGGTGCTGTAATCTGGCAACCTCAGACCCAAGGGGGCCTGAAGCAGTGACTGTGCACAGTGGATGCCAAGACACCCCATCTCGCCAGATCACAGCTGGAGAGTTCCCGCCATTCAGATCTGTGAAGAAGAGAGACGGAAAGCTTTTGAAAGATCCCTCCATGGGGGATCACCATCAAGCTACGGGCAAGCAAGAGAAGAGGACTTCTGCAGAGCTCAGAGAAAAGTCTGCAGAGACGCATTTCAGGCAGGAAGAAAACTCGGGAGCTGAGGAGCACTCAAACCCTTCGAGACTTTCCCTTCAGAGACAAACGTTTGGTGAGGGTGGTCCTCCTGACAAGATCAGAAGGGCAACCAAGCTGACCAAGGGGCCAGAGGAGGAGAAGATGGAAGGGAGGCCGGTCACCGAGAGCCTCTCTCCATGTGTGAAGTTAGAAGGCATCGCTTTCTCCCTCCTCAAGGGTCAGTGCACAGCTCCAGCTGAACCGAAGAAAAAAAGCAGCGGAACCAAAGAGGCGAGCGATGCCCCTTCTAAAAGTAAAACAGCAGTCAACAAGTGTAAAAAGCTCAGTTCCAGTAAGCATGATCAACCAATGACAGAAACTACAGCAAAGACCACAGAATGCATGAAGAAACTGCAGGCGAATGAGGGCCCTCTAACCAAGCAAGACCATCCGTCAAAGAAAGTAAGAAATTTTGAATGGTGTTATTTTTTTACATACATAGATCTGTTCACATCAATTTATTGCAGTTCATACAACCAGCCTGCCAAGATGAGTGTTAATATTAAACTCCTATTCTGTTGGTTTTCCCAACCAGTGTAGAATTGGGTTGCTTTTTGTCACCCAAAACTTTTTTTAATTAATTTAAAAACTGATCCCATGTGAGCTGACGGTATTTTGTGTGTTGCTGCAGAGGAAGCGGTCGGTACCTGCACTGAAGCTGAGCCAGCCAGGCGCAGTTGAGGTGAAGAGGAATCGTGTGGGGAGGTGCAGCTTGTCCACTGTGGAGCAGCTCTCTCACGGCGATGCTGGTATCACACTTTCACTTACACAATATGAGGGCTTGCATGATGACTTTTAGCCTGTGTTCTGGAACACATTCTGGACCAGGGCCAGTGTCAGTTTACATTTCTGTACCAGGAGAGCACAGTAATCCTAAGTGAACATTGTGGTGTTGTCAGTCCTTTCTGCTGTGAGACTAACATGCAGTGAAGAGGCTGGGTCTCTGCAGAGTGCTGACATAGCTGCTGTTTGTTGACAAGTCCTTGGCTATGTCTCACAGGTGGCGTTAGCAGTGCCTTCACAGCTTCGCGGGGCACAGGATCCCCAAATTCACGGCACAGCAGTCCCCTTGGCCCAGGGAAGGAGGGGGGGGCGCTCAGGGGTGACAGCGTTCCCAGGCCGAGGAGAGGCCGCCGGCCAGCGGAGGAAGTGCCTCAGGTCAACTGGAGCCCCCCTGCCCTGCCCTCTCCCCCTGCCCCTCCCCCTCCCCCGCCCCCACCTGCCCCATTCCGCCGGCCGAGGGGCAGGCCTCGCTCGAACCCGCTGCCCGACCAGGCGCACTGGGGCACCATGGCACCCTCACACGGCAGCGAGGGAGATGCGCCAGTGGGGAAGAAGAGGAGGCGTCGGCGGAACAGGAAGTACCAGAACGGAGAGTACATCGTGGAGAGGGAGCAGGCCAGGGCAGGAGCGGAGGAGAAGTGCGTGACCACGCGGCAGGCTGCTCGAGCGGGGGCAGGTACGGGTCGCTATGACAGGATCACTCACACTCCTCATTGGAACTCACGTGTGTTTGCAGATATATTGGGGTGGCAGTGTAGCATAGTGGTAAGAAGCAGCACTCATAACCGAAAGGTTGCTTGTTCAGTTCCGCCCAGGGGCACTGCTGCACTACCTTGGGAAAGGTACTTAACCCAGAATTTCCTCAGTAAATGTCCAACTGTACAAATGGATAACATGTAAAGATCATAACATATGTAAGTCGCTCTGGATAAGAGTGTCTGCTAAATGACAATAATGTAATGTAATATTACTATAATATGTACTATAATATTACCCATCTGTCTGGCTTGGCTCAGTTTGTGCCCATCATCCTAATTGTCTGAAATGTAGAGTGCAGAGCATAGAGTGATAGTATTGTATTGTGCCTGTGTTACAGAGGTCTTTTGTGTGAAAGATAGCAGATCTTTGCAGCACTGTGCACAATTAATTGCATCTGCATCATAATTTATACATCATATTATGTACATAATTTATACATATTATGTACATTTTTTGCATGCATGTTATCCCGTTATTGCACACTAAAAAAGATTCATTTCATGTTTGTTGTGTCAGCAGTAGTGGACATATTTGTTAATGTTCTTTTTAATAAGTTAATTTAAATGGTACAAGGAGCTAATCTGAAGTTATCAGTAGTTTATCCAAATCATCATTTGACGTTTGACGTGGAGTTTTTCAGCTTTCTATTGCCTCACAAGGCTTATATATGAACGCATAGAATGTCCAATCAAACACACCCCTAACACCTGTCTCTCTTATAGAGCCTTCCTGGGGTGGCAAAATGCTACCAGAACTGGTGCCAATTTTGTCATCCATTTGTCTTCTGTCTCTGTGTAGACCTGAAGGCCACAGGAGTGCACCCCCGCCACAGCACCACACCGCCGTGCCGGGGCACCAGCCCAGACAGCAGCCCCAGGAGGGCTCTGCTCACACGCTCAGGGTCCGCGCGCCGCCCGGAGTCCCAGGCTACTCCAGAGCCCACCGACAAGCCCTCGGGGAAGAGGAAATTCAAGAGCAAACACTTGAGTGAGGCAGAAGAGGACAGGAAGGTAGGCAAAGTTCATAGCTGTTTGTTGGGTCCAGCTGAGTGAACGCAAAGTGTCTCCGTTCGCAAAGTGGTCTGTGTGGAATGTTGCCTCGGAGGCTTACAGTAAGCTTATACTGCCCTCCTATGGCTTAAAAAAATTACTACATAATATATGTTGGTTGATTTTTTTTAATGTGTTACTGATGACAGTTGTGTGAAGCCAGTGAAGCTGCCATGAAATTGACACTTTCGCTACACAGCTGTGTTTCTCCTTACACTTTGAGATCTGCATTCCAGCTCAAGACCAAACGTGGGCACTCAGGAAAGCGGTCCGCCTCTCTTGTCGCTGACGCAAACAGCCCACCAGCAAAAAGAATCCCATCCCTGGGCTCCGTTGCTAGCCCAAAGGGTCTGTCCTCCCCCCTGACCAGTAGAAGAGGAAGCGCTGGGAGGGCAGGTGCTCTGGAGACCCCCTCTGGCCGGCCCATGCCTCCTGAAGTGCGGCGGCTCATCGTCAACAAGAATGCTGGGGAGACCCTCCTTCAGAGAGCTGCCCGTTTGGGCTACCAGGTACAGCACTGCCCAACGACCTGCCCCCATACCTGCCAAGCTTGCCTGTCCACATAGCACAGGCAGTAATGGGCATGGCTACTGAAGTCATTCTACACTTTCTTTTCAATGGCTGAATGAACTTCTTGGATTCATGTTCCAGCTGTTGCATATGACCAAGTTTTGTCACATGCATGTTGACATTAGAGAGGTCTGTTGCGGTGGCCTGTTTGCCGTTCTTGGATTGCTGTGTGACCCCTGTCTCTCTCTCTCTCTCTCTCTCTCTCTCTCTCTCTCTCTCTCAAAATTCCTGTCTGGCTCCCTTTCCTGCAGGAGGTTGTTCTGTACTGTCTGGAGAAAGATGTGCGGGAGGTGAACCGTCGTGACAATGCTGGGTACACTGCTCTTCACGAGGCCTGTGCGCGGGGTTGGGCGCGCATAGTCCGAGTGCTGCTGGAGCACGGGGCGGACGTCAACTGCAGCGCTCAGGATGGGACACGGTGGGCACAGAGCTGTGTGGAGAGAGTGGGGTATATCTGGAAGACACAAGGTTTGCGTGGAGCTGTGTGGACAGGGGAGAGTATGTGGGAGGTATATTGTTGGCGTGGAGCTGTAGAGAGTAGGGTTTGTCTGGATAGTACTGGGAAGGTGTCCGTCCAGATAGTTGTGGTAATAATTTAGAATGACACACTTCAAACCAGACTTAAGACCGTCGCATACAGACTGTATGACGTTGAGGTTATTTTGCAGCCCGATTCATGACGCGGTGGTCAATGACAATTTAAGTGTGGTGTGGATGCTGCTGAATCATGGGGCGGACCCTACTCTGGCAACCTACTCTGGACAGACGGCACTGAAACTGGCCCAGAGCAACAACATGAAAACCTTTCTCATGGGTAAATGTCCCTTTCTCTGATTCCTTTCCACTTTCACTGATACCAGAGCCTGAAGATGGGTAGATGTTACTGTAATCCACAGAAATATACCACACACTGAGTCGAACGGGAAGGATGAATGCCGGCCGATGTCTTATTATTGAACACCCCAAATGAGGGAATGGGTTACTGTGTTTGGAATGTCTCATCCAGAGTGATGGAGCTCTGTTTTATTCCTGCCACTGTCTTTCAGAATACATTGCAGATCTGGAGGGGCGGAATGAACAGGATCCCAGCCTACACTGGGATTTCTACAGTAGTGCAGTTTTCGGTAAGAAGGAGTCACACAACCACGGCTCACAAACACACCAGAAGTCACACAGCCACAGCTCACAAACACACCAGAAACGATCGATAGCTCACAGAAAACAAAACCCTCAGGATAAAGGCACATGAGATAATGCTTATAGAAGAATCCCTTTCTTACAAGAAAGAAATCATATGTGACAAAAGTGATTCTTATATCAGGCAATGTGCTGTATTACGAGGGGTCTTACCCTGCTCCAATTCAGAGATAGCTTAGGGATTTTCATTACATTTGCATTAGTTATTCTGATATCTTGGCCCAGACCAGGACTGGTCTCCTTCAGCTCAATTTCTGATTGGATGCTCACTGGGGCCAAAAGTGGGTCAAGTCAAAGTAGGCATGTTTGTTGTAATGTTTTTTTTTTTTTTTTTACACGCCTCCCATAAGTAAACAGTAACAAGTATAGAAACTTCATTCTTTTAATTTTATTTTGAGAAACATTGCAAACTTGTGGAGGAGATACTGAAAATGCATTTGATAACTGCTGTTTTATTAGTCCAGAGTTGTAATGCAATGAGTGGTGTTTTTGGGACCAGGGGAGAATGCAGAAAGCCCCTTAACTAGATGTCTTTGCATAGTTAGCTACAGATGCTAAATTAAACAACTGTGGGTGTACTGCTTTGGGGTCTGGACAAGAGCTCAGCAAGAAGCACACTGTGTGTTTTATTACTTAGCAAAGGGATGTGCATTATCATGTGGTTGGGGAAGTGTAATTCATTAAAGTAGTATTATTGATAATTGCCTACTGTTAAACCCTTAACTTCCTTAAATGAGGAGATTTAAACACATATGAAAGGAAATTGCCACTGTCAAACCATACTGAAATACTAAACTCTACATTTTATTGCTCCCACCTGAACAAATTTTGTTGACTATAATGGCAGGGGTAATCGACAAAGACAAAATACTGTTTGTAAATGTATGCTAAAATTACAAATAGGAGTAGTAGCATGATTATTGTGTCTCCTTCAGTTTACAAGTTGAATTTTTGAAATCAGCATCCATGTGGATATTGTCAAAAAAACTTCTGAAATTTGCAAGCACTACAGTGGTGTAGCCATTGGTCTGAAGTAACGGGTATAAGTGAATAAGGGGCTTCCAGTGTGTGACTTTGCTTGGATGGATCCAGAGTCAGGTTTTTCTGCAGAAATTCAACAAGGTCATCACTTTGAACTATTATGAACCAGCATGATCTGAGTACATCTCAATCTAGCCTTTGAAAAGAAGGCATCATAGTACAGTGGCACCTTCAGTTATGCTCCTTTTTTGTATTTGTTATTAATGATGTTATTAACAGGCATCAGACATACCACGTCCCTGGGATATGTACCAAAAGATAAGCATCAAGTATATAAACCACCTCCAGTGAAGGGTAGGTTGTTGTTGGAGGTTGTGTTAGTGGAGCAACTACTTGTCACTGCAGGGCTTTTCTCCCCCTCATAAAATAATAAACCCAAAGTGAATGCAATGGGGACACTGGGCTGTCAAAGGTGCTGTGTTTAATACAAAGCATTAAGCCCCACCTGGACACAGTGGGATAAGGGAAAAGAAGAACTGGTGTTAGTCTGTATGGCCTTTTCATACAGCTCCCAGCTCCCTCTTGGATGAAACAAACCTTTAAATCTGACCCCCAGTGACACTCTGCTGGACATCAATGTGAAACAGAAAACAGTTCTGAGCTGGCCATTCTAAGGGTATATGAGTCAAATGAACCAAGGGTAGACTTTCACACCAAGAGAGTTAATCAGGGTCCTTTTTAATGTGCAATTGCAGTAATGATATATTAATTTGTACTTGAAAAATGTTCCACTAGAGGGAGTGCCAAGCCCATGGTAAAGAAGGTGCTGCAAGTTCTGAGAAGAGTGATATTCAGAGCAAAACAGACTCTTAGTACTCCACACTGTACTTACAGAAACTGATGAGAGGGCATGCTGGGATTTCCTGCTCTCCCTGCCGGAGGAAGAGGAGAAGGGTGAGGGAAGAGAGAAGGAAGGAGAGGAGAGGACCGGCGAGGACTGCTTCATGTTTGAGTTCTCTGCCGAGCCCCTGTTACCCTGCTACCATATCCAAGTGTCACTAACCCAAGGGTGAGCAAGTTGTTATGGTTACAGCTAAAGTATAGGCTTCACCATTAATGTAATCAGTTTATATTTGGGTGCTAATTTTCAGTTACCACTGAATTGTATTAACACAGACAGAACATGTGTATTTTCAGCTTTGAAGTACTTGGTGTTGTATTTTTTTTAACACTTAGTATATCAGTGGGTAATCAGAGCACCAGTGTAGCATAGTGGTAAGGAGCTGGATTTGTAACCAGAAGATTGCTGGTTCCATTCCCCACTGGGGCACTGCTGCTGTACCCTTGGGAAAGATACTTAATCCAGAATTGCCTCAGTAAATATCCAGCTGTATAAATAGTAACATGTAAAAACTGTAACCTCTGTAAGTCGCTCTGGATAAGAGTGTCTGCTAAATGACAAAAATGTAATTGATAATTGTTGATTATTACAGTTATTATGCCACATGATGTACCATCCTTGTACTCCTTGAGGATCATAGGTTATTCACTTCATCACAGATGGGCCTCAGATTTGATTTTGCTTAAAAGAATAACACTACTACTGAGAGGCAGTGGCAGCATCTTTTTCAAAGACTGTCTGACCTTCATCTTTGCTAACATTACTGTTTTTTTCATGTGAGTAATCAAGTTTGTGGCAGTAGAGAATTATCATGACATACAAGTTAAACTGAGAAAGAGAAACAGACAATTCAATGGCATACCAATCAGGCTTTTTAATGTGACTTGTAATGTAACAATCATCTCTTCTTGCTTTCAGAATTTTCCTTACAATTTTTGTATATCCAAATGGTGGACTTCATATTATACACAGATGAGCCAAAACATTATGACCACACAGGTGAACCGAATAACGTTGATCATCTCCAAACAAGGGCACATGTCAAGGTCTGGGTAGATTAGATGGTAAGCGAACGATCAGTTCTCGTAGTCAACATGTTGGATGCGGGCAGGAGTAACGACCTGAGTGACTTTGACAAGGGCCAAATTGTTACGGCCAGACGACTGGGTCAGAGCATCTCTGAAACGGCAAGGCTTGTGGGGTGCTCCCGGTCAGCAGTGGTGAGTACCTACCAACAGTGGTCCAAGGAGGGACAAACCACAAACCGGCCACAGGGGGTTGGGCACCCAAGGCTCATCGATGCGTGAGCGCAATGAAGGCTATCCCATCTGGTCTGAACCGGCAGAAGGTCTACTGTGGCACAAGTCACAGAAAATTTTAATGATGGTTACGGGAGGAGTGTGTCATAACACACAGTGCATCGCACCCTACGTATGGGGCTGCATAGCCGCAGACTGGTCAGAGTGCCCATGATGACCCCTGTCCACCATTGAAAGTGCCTACAATGGGCACGCGAGCATCAGAACTGGACCTTGGAGCAGTGGAAGAAGGTTGCCTGGTCCGATGAGTCCTGTTTTCTTTTAGATCACGTGGATGGCCGTGGATGTGTGCACCATTTACCTGGGGAACTGATGGCACCAGGATGCACTGTGGGAAGATGACAAGCCAGTGGAGGGAGTGCGCAATGGAGGGCAATGTTCTGCTGGGAAACCCTGTGTCCAGCCATTCATGTGGACATCAATTGTAGAGTCTTGTAGAGTCCATACTTTGGCGGGTCAGTGCTGTTTTGGCGGCACACAGAGGACCAAGAGCATATTAGGCAGGTGGTCATAATGTTTTGGCTCATCGGTGTGTACTACCTGAAAAAGATACCAGGAACGGACACCTGGTTGGGTTTTCAGTTCTAAATCGCACACTGTGCTCACTCTCGCAGCTTCTGCAACTGGTTCCTCCTGTCTGATGTCCTGAGGCGCCTCAAGATGTCCGCTCGGATATTCAGGGCACGGTATCCACACTTCGAGGTGGTGGGAATCTCCTGCGCGGAGCTGTACCGGCAGGTGTCCGTCAGCCAGGTGACGCCGGTGCCCGGGGAGCTTCAGTCGGCCGACGAGGAGGGGGAGGGGACGGTGGAGCTGGTGCGCTGCGTCCCGGACTTGCAGGGACTGCTGGGCTCCAGCGTGCAGCTTCTGGAGGAGGAGCCGTTGTCAGACGCAGCCAGGCCTTGCAGCCGGTAGCTGCTAACCCCCCTCCACTAACTCCCCTTTCCCACCTTCTGCCACACCAATGTCAGTTCCCTGTCAGAACTCTGCCTCCCACAGTGGCAGATCAAAATGGGATGTCGCGTCCCATGCAAAACAAACAGAACCAGCAATTTGAATCCTAAGAAGGTACAGTGTTGTCTTTTCTGATTTGTAGGTACCCTCTTTTCCAGTGTTAAAAGTGTTTTTTAAGGTACACACCACACGAGCAACCTGTGGCTTCCACAGCATAAGTCTCTACTTAATTGCTTCACTCCTGAGAGGAACAGAAGCGGAAGTCTCTATGCGTGAACCCATGTGGGAACTCAGTAGTCCATGGTTCACTGTATTTGTTTTTCAATGTCAAGCAAATGCTCTATACAATTTAACATGCACATAAAAAAATCATGTGTTCATCTTAATATCTGGGTTAACTCAGCTGTTGTTGTAAGGGTGAGAGGAATGCATTTTGGTTTGCTTTCTGCTTTCCTTCTGCTACATACTTTGTGAGAGAAACAGTATTTGCAGGCAGAGATAATCCAAGGCTTTTGTGTGGTGTCTTGGTGAACTCTCCTGTGCAGCTAAGAGGCTTACACTGGACCAGACAGTTCTGCTAGCCAGTGAACCTCTATTGCAGAATACCCAGTGGCCTGGAGAGAACAGAGGCCTTGCCACTACCAGTTGGTCCCCCCCTCCCCCGTGCAACTGGTTGACAGAGGCAGTGTTCATCCACAGAAACCTCCTCTGTTACATTTTGAACAACAGTCAGTATTGTCCTTGATTATATGTGGGGTTTGGGTTTCTGTACACAGTGGGAAAGAAATATTATGTCTTTATCACCAAAATGTCATAGTTCATTGTTTCAGCCAGTCTAATGTTCTCAGTAATTTTCGCTCTGGTTGAGCTGAAAGCCTTCTTTTTATTGGTTCATTTTTCTCCTGCCCAGACACCCTGAACATGGAATACCCCAACAAATTTTACCCGCTTTATTTTACAAAACAGTTTCACTGAACTACCGGCGCTTTGTCCTGTTTGAGAGCTTCCAAACTGACATGCACTGACTGGAATGATCAGCATTTCCAGACACTTTACATGTGTAGGTTCTGGCCATAAAATATTTCATTCTTCTATCACAAGTTCCTGTTATGAACTGCACCCCACCCTCACCTTATCCTGTGGAAGTCCGAGTGCTTTGATTTAGAGAAACTAGGAAAGAAAAGTCCCTGAAGAAAATAATGTATTGGGTGTGACCTGGATCTTGACCCGGGGTATTCATGGGAAGAATTACAGACCTCACTGTCCTTCAATGAAGTAACCTGTCCCTTGTCCTTCTGATGTAACGAATTCCCCATTCCGTGTTTTATTTACCGTGTTTGATTTGCGTCCTTGCTTAATTTAATAGATGTTATGATTAATATATTTTATCTGGTGTATTTGGCAATGATTTAATAAGATTTCTTTGTATGGTTGGTGCTTTGTTTGAAAATGTTGTATATTCCTTTATTCTAAGAGTTAATGGTTTGTTTTCTCTCCTTGCATATTTTAATACGCCAAAGTACAGTTTTATTGTACTGGTGCTACACTAGATTTTTGTGTTTGACAATCACTGAAGTTTCGTTTGAAGTTTAAACCAATAAATTCTATTTAAAAAATAAGTTTCGGAAATGTAAAGAATGGGAAGTCGAATTTTTCTGCCCAAGATGTAATTATGTTGAGTACAACAAAATATATGTAGAGGACTTACGGAAGGTAACTTTTTTTTATTTAATTCATTTATAAGAAAAGCAAACCGAATAAAGCTTGATTGTCCTCCTTGTGTTCATCACGATGTCTCACTAATACAAATTAATTTGTTTATCACTGTTTTTGTGTTATATGACAGACGTTAGTGCTCAGGGATAATATCGCACATGAAATGAATATTTGCGTTGGCGTGTTATGGACTCTGCCCAACAGAGGGAGCCAGGAAGTCATACTGTAGCCTGCTAATCGGCCTGTCTCGACACAAAATCAAAACTGAACCTATGTAAGCCGAATGCATGACAGAGTTAAACATGAATGACTTTTACATTTGCTTCCACGTATGCTTTTTGTTTAAAACCCGTACATGTGCGTCAGTAGAACGCGCAACGACCTTTGATGCATAGGCAGTTCAATTTGTATGCAATATTTTCAGTCAAACCATTTTGTGCAATTCACACGAATCGAAGACAGTGCACAGCCTTTATATGGCTTCCTGAAACATAAGATGGCAAAGAATTAGAAGAGTGGCAATGGGATAATAAAACGTGTCCTTTGTGATACTGAGGAGATGGTAGATTTGACACCATCCGCGCTCAGTTATGCATCCATCTGAAAGACAGCGAAGTCCCCATGGACCGACAGGATGATCCGGGACACCGACCTGTGCTGCAATGAATTGTATGGAATACCACCTTCTCGGCACAAACCTGCTTTTAACCTGTAAACTTTTCCAACAGGTACTAATGATGTGTCATTTTTTTTACAATCCATACATGAATGACTCAGTATCCACTATATGTGTATAACCAGCCAGCATTTTCCATTTCCTTTCAGTAGTGTGTGAAAGGTTTTGCTTTTTAATTCATTATAATTAATATTGGGATACACAGTAAAACAGAAAAACGGCGCAATCTGAGATTTTAAAATGAAAGTGTTTATTGTTAAATACCGAAGGTAGTGTTTTCAGCGAAACACCTGTGAGAGTCAATTACTTAACCATGTGCTGATGCCAAATCCCCAGGAACTTTACTCAGTGATTGGTGCAAGGCATAAAACCGAGACGTCCCTCTTTGGCTCCTGGTACCTCCGTATGGTCGAGCGAAGCCTGCGATTGGATGACATGGGCACAGTGCGTGCCCGATTCCTGCAGCTCCGAGGGGTTACTGCAGTTCACCGGGGCCTGCCGAAACAGCGCTTCGCATTGACCGGCTACAGAGCTTCTAGATTTACGGATCTGTGAAAACCAGGGCTGCGCCTGGCTTTGTTTCAGCAATGCTGCTTACTCATCACTGCCAGCGCTATTGTGTTACGGGGAAGTTAACCCATTAACTAAAGTAGTCCCTAATTGTAAAATAGTCTCAAGTCATCTTGAAACCAAAAGTATAAACACGCTCGTTAATTATTTTGATTTTATTATTTAGAGTTTGTTAACAGTGGCATTTAATAAATACATGATTTCCTCTGCAAAACGTGTGAAAACATGGTTAGAACAAGAGAAACTGTATCGGATAAATTTGATTGTGGAAATATTTGCATTTATGTTGATACTGATGCAGGTATATGATACATGAAAGTCGTGTGTCAAGTTGCACATATGCACACGTGTATTAGTACGTACATTAACTACGTGAAAAATCCTGAATCTCGTACAGAGTTGTGTCCTTGTAAGGATCATAGTTCTCCACCCAACAATTCAGAATAGCCCTGGACATTTTTTCCGTTACAGTTACCAACAGTCCTGCGGTGACATAATCCCTGGATTCAGGTTTCAGGACTGCCCCCAGCACCAAGCCTCCAAATTTCTACTCTACCCATTGGCTCTTAGCTACGAAGAAGTCAATTTTGATTGGCGAAGAATGAGGGCTGGTCTCCACTGTTACTCTGTCTAATTTTTGATGAAGAGGGCAAGAAGTTGACTTTTCAGATGTCAACGTTTCAAACGTTTCTGCCTCTTACATGTTGTACTGTTGAGCGGTGAATTACGTCTGAAATTCCTGTGGAATCCAGATGAAAACGGGAAAGATGGTAACAGGTGATAAATCTTGAGAGCAATAAAGTGACAGCAGACAGCTTTATCTGTGAAATTGCACCATAAAGTGTGTGTGTGTGATACATTGACCTTAAGACTGTAGTCAATCAAAAGTGAGATGTTTATGGTGCACTAATTATTTAATTAAATTGTGCCATTATCAGACAATTTTATGGATCCTTCTCAATTGGTACTGACACCCAGTTCATTTATTTATTAAAATTGCCAGATACTTTCCATGCCACACACATTTTTCACATGTAGTTTATCTTGCTGTTGTTTGTCCATAGGAGCCTTAAATTTAATGACAGGCTTTGTTCTTGAACAACAACAAAAAAAAAAAATTTCAGAGACAACTTTCCCCCTTTCGAAACTGGTTCTCTTGAAGCAGCCCTTTACCGAATGAGCATCATAATCCCACTTTGTGTTTCTTCAGACGCTGCATTTAATCCCAGAGATGCAAATACCTTCTTAGCACCTGGACAAATCCCGGCTGGAGATTTGTTAACCTCATTTCACAATTGGAAACCCTGTGCAAGGTGCAAGAGCCAGACCTAAGGCTTCTGGGATTCATGAAAGGAAGACGAAAGGAGAGAGAAAAGTACCCTAACATTTGGGGGCCCTCCGGCCCCTTTCTCGGTACAGTTTTTTTTTTTTTTTTAATTTGCCTACAGGCAAATGTGCTAGGGGATTTGGACAGTTACGTAATGGCCTTGTTTTAAATGCAAGGAAAGGGAAGCTCTGGTGTGCTTTTTTTGGGTCCCACACTGTTCAGTTCAGACACTTCCTTTTCAAAGCTTTCCTATTCACCCGCCCTGCAGTTTCACTCTGTTGAACTGGACTGAAAGGAACATTGTAGCCCCCACATCCTGTGAGGATTTCTCAGCAGCAACTCTAAAGATGAAAAGTATTTGGTAGCACTTTGACCCCTCATCATACACAACAGAGGTTGCAGAAAATTTTCCCATGAGGATCTTGAAGCACTTTGTAAATGGCTGTACACCTTTCATATAATAGTTGTGTTTTAATCATAAAAGAAAGTTTTAGCTCATGAGGAAAAATAGGGATAGGAATGCTACGCATAGTAGTTTTTGGCTCAGAAAAAAATGGCAGTTTTCTTGAACTGATTGGGGCTTATTTAATCAACCTTATCGCACACAGGCAAGTTTATGTGTGGTATTAATATAACTATATCAAACAGTGCCCTACATCGTGAGCTATCCACAGATGTACCACAAAACACATTTTGCAATGAGCACTATATGCACGACTGTAATGTAGAAACAGTTTTAGAAACAGATCCTATTCTCTGCATAAAGAGTGTCATGACAGATTGCTCAAATTGAGTGATGTCCGCCATAACATCCAAACAATAAACAAAACATTAATCATCCTGAAATTAGGGCAGATTTTTTTAGCACCTGAGATATCAGGCAGCACTCCCGGTATCCTGCCCTTTCAGGTATCATTCTAAACAGACACGCACAACACAGGCAAAATGGCTTTGTCACCATCCAGTGTTGCTAAATTAACTTCTTCCACAGTATTTATAGCCTAGTCACTTTCAATAGCCTTTAACGCCATGTAATCTGTCCTCATTTCTACCAGTACTCTTGTGCCAGGGACAAATATTCCACGCTTCTGAAGGTTAAATATAGCAGGGGTTGAGGGTGACTGCCAGGCAGACACAGTCACGTCCTATGCTTGACTGATTTCAGCTAGACAGATGCAATCTATCATGCTTTCCTCTCGTGAAAACAGACTGAGGAAACATCTGACCCTGCTGGGGCATCTGGATCTGTGCAGAACCTCCCACCTGAAGCCACTGGCCTGGGTACCTCCAGTTAGGTTACCAGTACAGCTTTGCAATCTGTAGAAGTTCTCTTCCCTGCCAAATTGATCTTCTGAAAATTATGAGGGTAATTACAACTACCTTCTCGCACAGTTTGTATGCAGAGCTGTCCCCCTGCCTTTTCGCGCAATGCATTTCGAGCATATGCATCCAGTTTGGAGAGATGTAGCTCTCTCACAGTAAATGCCCATAGAGTACTGTTGCTGAGTTTCTGAGTGGTGCAAGTGGATGCTACTGGACTGAGCTGCCTTTGTCTGACAGATAAGATAAAGGGAGCTTGTGCTGTGGGGAACGAATGCAGGCAGTGGCCTGTGGAGACTCTGCCGCTTTCACCGGTGCTGTGTTACACGGAAAGCAGCGCTCCCATGTATTGGGGTCAGTAGGGTATCAAAGTGGGTGGTTACCCTCTACCTGATCCAACAGCTGTATGATGCTTCCTGAAAAAAAATCAGTCAGACTGAAGGAGAATGAATTTGGCCTTTGTATGGAGAAAACAATGGGAAAATGTCTGTGAGTGCACGCATTGGCCAGGGCCTTTAAGAGAAAATCAACCACCCAGACACTGAGATGATGAGCACAAACACTAATCGTTGAACTGTAAATGTTTGGGCAGGGGGAAAACAAAAAAGAAAGCCAGAATAATGATGTAGGAAAAGCAAATGTAGAATGACCTAAATCAATAAACGGTGGCAGGGGTCTGGCTTACCGTGTTCCAGCAAAGGCAGGCCATGCAGAGGGGGGGTGGGTGAGTACTGCCAGGGTGGGGCTGGGAACTAGAAACCCACTGAACTGCTCTCACCGCAGGCAGCCAGCAGCTCCAGCCGGCTTCCCCGCCCACTCTGCTGTTATGTAACCGATGCTGGAGAGAACATTCCTTGGCTATTCAGCATGTAGGAGCCATGCTGATCATGTATACATTGAATACAGAGCAAACCTGGGGGGGGGTTGGGCAGGCTGCAGGCCATGAGGGGCCACGGTGTGGAAAATGTGGGCTGTTGTGTGCAGGATGGCAAAGAGCTCTGCAGAGACCAGTGATTTTTGTGTCTTCACTCCAGATGGTGTTTAAATGGCTTATGGCATACATTCTGCAGAATGTCATCCCCCTTTAATAAGGAGATACAGATGCTTGAAATGTCCTTTTTTTCGAGGGGGGGGGGGGGGGGGGGGGGCTGTCCAAGGAAGACACTGCACAAGTTAGATGTGTGATGCCGCATGTTGGTTATTGCACTGATTACTTGTTATTACGCTGAACGTAAGTGTGAGATCCGTTCCGTCTTTACCTCACACTAGTCCCTCAGGCTCGCGCCAAGCATGAGGGGCGAACGGCAGCACTTCAGAGCAAAGGCGTGAGACATGTCTCTCTGCTGTGCACAGCTCCGCACAGGAGGGACAGAAAAGGGGGGGGGGGGGGGCGCCACAGGGGCCCCTTTAAGCGCTAGAATTCCGGTGGGGAAGGCATCTACAGACATGGGGAGGAACACAGTGTTCCAGCAAGACCGGAGACTTCCAGCAGAATCTGAGACAGATTTATGAGCAATCTGAGACACATATTTTGGAGCAGCTGTTTCCAAGTTCTTTTTCTGGAGGAAGAATAAAAGTGCATGGACATGACTACATGCATATTGTAATAAGTTTTGATTGTAATGTCTTTATTCCGCACCTTTAAGAAACTATGCACTGTTGTGAAAAAATTATTACCACCTTATCTTTGGGAACTGCAATATCACATGGTTACTTGCAGTTACCTACATAAATAAATAAATAAATACTGGTACTAATTAATTAATTAATAATACTGGTACAAATATGACACATGGCACACATGCTCATCATGTCCTGCCTAAAATGTTATGGTCAGAAGTGGACAGTTCAGGCAGTACAAATGTACGGTGGCTCAAACTACAGCAAACGGCATGAAAACTTGGCACAGCCCCTCTATCTAGTAGCAAGCTGACATGTTATGTAACAACAGAGGTATTCCATAACTGCAGAGGTATTCAAGTGAAGGCAGGGGGCAGATGAAAGAAGGCACACTTCAGCACTAGGCAACATTAGATGCTGTTGTTAGCAGGCTTGCTGATTAATTGACTGCAGCTCTGAAACAGAATTGCTGCATGAAGTTCGTTAAAGTATGTTGCATACATCTAAGTACATGCATAAGCCATTTTGTGCAGTCTTGTGCCTGAGTCCTGAAAGCTTTATATAAACATCAAGAAGGAAAGCCATCTTTGAGAGATGAAGGATAAGGAAATCTACTCTGTACTCCACTTTTAGAAGCTCAATGATGGCAATTGGGGAGGCCATAGAGGGTGTCTGACTTCATCCTGAGGTCTGTGAAACCACTCTTGAATGTGTTTAGCAGTGTGTGTAGGGGTGTTAATATCTTGGAACATGGGAACAGCTTGAAGAAACAATGTTTGCACCATAGGGAGGACCTGGTCACCTAAAATGTCTTAATATTCCTTGGCCGTAATTCTACCATGTGGAGTAATAATTATTGGATCCAATGACTTCCGTGAAGTGGCTGGCCACACCATAACAGATCCAACACCATTTCTAAGGCAGGCAGTGTTGGTTGAAAGAGCTTATTTTGTTTATTTTGGTGTGCATCATTGAGTTTCGAATTGAGACCACTGTTCCTCTTTCCCTGATACAGATTTTGCTTATTTGGAATTTTCAACACTGTTCCCCTCAACACAATAAAGTGACATTTCTGTGACAGATGCACCTGCAACTGGAACAACGACTAAAATATTGATTTTAAAACGCCCTAAATCCAAATCTCCTTTCATTAAATATCTAATTCAATGTTAAATTCAATGTCTAAGTTTTCATCAAGGTAAAGGCTGTTGTCAGTGAAACTACTTTTACTGTCAATCATACTCATGCACAGGCTTTGGTAGGCACACTCTTTTTGATAAAGAGACACATGGGTGGTCAGGTTTGGCCTCGATTTTGCTGCATCCTCCACTATATAAGTAATTTGTAACTTTGGCAAAATTAATTATCTTTAACAAAGCGCAATTCATTACTTTGTTAATATTATGTCCAAGTAGAGATCATAATCGAGGGCAATTTGCAATATAATCTAGCTGGAGGACTCACAATGCACAGCAAACTCAGACTCAAAACCATGAATCACAGTCGGGTATTTTAGGAACAATCTCTGAGTAACTTTCACAGCCGCCAGCATTACCTGACCTTTCCTACGTTGCCCAGCTCCCTTCTCAGATAAAGGTGATGTGCTACCATACACAATAAATCATTTGGAGAGTGGCACCAGACTTTATGGCTTTTCCGTGCATTCTCAAGGGCAGGTTATCTTAACAGTCAGGGCCTGCATCCAGACGAACTGCCTTCAACAGCAGGCTCCTTGAGAGGATAGAGAACTGTACATGTAAAACGTGTGACCTCAGTGGTGCTGCTGTTTTTGTCTTACATGAAGTGTGTGAAATATTTGTTCCTATTTCTGTATACCCCCACTGCTTCTGCTGAATTGGACCAAAAACAGGTTTGTGTAAAATTTGGGAGTCAAATGTTACATCCCACTTCTAGTCAAGAATAAAAGAAAACAAATCAGTAGGATACATCAAGTTATTCTTAGTTTCTGATTTGCCATTCATAAGTTGTCCCAGGAAAGATCAGTAATCACTTTACTGAGCATGTGGGCCTTGATTAGGTTATGCAGCCTGATGTGTGCGGGAAGAACTTGTGAGGCAGAACTAAGGAATGATCCTCCCTGCTTCTCTCCCCCAACAGATTGCGTGTTACCACCAGTAATCACTTACGGTCAGGCAGCCCTCATTATCAGAAACACACAAACTGCGCCACAGACTTGGTTAAACTCCTTATTGGAAACACGTCAAGCTTGCTACACATCCGAAATTTCTCACCGGGGCTCGTGCAATGTATTTTCGAAATAGTTCGCACTGATCGTTCTCCTTTCTGCTGACTCTTTTTTCTTTTCCTCCAAGAGGAGCTGGAAAGTGGTTAGAGGGTGCGCCCATTTCTTGCTGCAGTTCTCCTCCCATATATTCGCCCCTTATGCAATGAACATGACCCCTGGAACAGGGACACAGATCTTGTTTGGTGGGTTCAGCCACCGGGCCACCGTTCATCACATCGGCAGATTGCAGCATTTTGTCAGGAAGGCTTGTCTGGGCAGACCTGGCTTATGTGCACGCCAGCAAGACTGAGCCGCGACCGTTGAGCAATGCCCTACAGTATGTGCCAGTGAGGCGGACGGGAGGGAGGGGCTGGGCAAAGAGAGGGCAACTGGCTCAGGGCAAGCTGCAGGCAGAGGGGGAAGGCCCGCCAAGTGTCATATTAGCGATCATGCAGGCTGCCACGCTCCCTCTGCATGAAGCAGATACCCACATATCCAAATTTGGAATCTCTCCTCGCACCCATCCTCCGGAGGCTACCTACCCCAGCCTTGCCTTGTCTTCTCTCCCCCCTTTTTCTGCTCTCCCAATCCATTTTGCCAAGAAGAGAGCTGAAGCACGGGCTGTCACAAATGATGCCTTTTTCTAGTATTTTGTAATCATCTTTTTCGGGTTCACCCTGAAAGCTATCCAAACCCACACTGACTAGACGGAGTGCAGCCTGCTGAATGCCAGCAGTTCGACCTGTGGGCTGGCTGGCAGCAGAGCGAGCCGGCATCGGCATGGATCAGTGCAAAGAGCCGGGCTGCACCTCCTGTTTCCGATGCCGTTGGACGTCAGAGGCGTGTCTGGACACCTCTCTCTCCTTCTCTCTCTCTCTCTCTTTCTGAGACAACAGAGAAAGCTGTCTCACCGCATTCTTTGGCTGCGGTGTTTCTCAACATGTCTGAGGGGCCCGGTCCACAGGGCCCATGGGAAGGGTGGCAAAAAGCTGGGTGGAGCAGAGACTAATCCTGCTTGGGGTTGAGTTGGGGAGGGGAAAGATTCCTAGATGTGCTGCCTCTGAGGGAGCCCCCTATGCATTCTTATGACAGCTTCTATGGTTTCTCCCCAGCTCTTCACACACACCTCTTGGAAACACACTGCACTCAGCAGCTTTGTGTGTTTGTTCATATATGGCACAGGTAACCACTGCCCTGGTGTGTGCAATGAGCAGAGCTTACTGTCGTTTCAAAGGGCCGAGAGAGCTGTGCAAACAAGAGCAAGCATTCACACTGCCGCAAGGGCCGAGTGTACACAATAAGCACAATATCAACGGCTGCTCTGCAGACTTGCCTTTTGCTCACACTAATGGAAAATTCCCTGATTTGGATTTCACGCTCAAGTTCAAGATCAAGTTGAACTTTATTGGCCATGTCAAAAACATGAAATTTGACTTCGTGCTGCATAGCACAGACAGGAGAATGAAAGGCAGTAAGAAATATATACAGTACCAGTCAGAAGTTTGGACACACCTGATTAAGATAATGGGAAACATGCATTCAAAGACATTTGACCAAAAGACTTATACTTAAATTCTTGAAATTTGTTTCTTAGACAAACATAAGTAGTGAAGTTAATGCTTATGTATGAATTTCTTTCCAAAAAAAAAATTTTTCAAAAAATATTTTGGCTACTTTGAAGAATGTAAAATGTAAGGTAGTTTTGATTTAACACTTGTTTGGTCACTGCATAATTCCATTTCATAGTTTTTGTATGTTTACAATTATTCTAAAGTGTGGAAAATAGTAAAAATAAAGAAAACCCCTTCTATGAGTAGGTGTGTCCAAACTTTTGACTGGTACTGTACATGACATAAAACATGACGTAAAATGGGAACTGTAGCACTAAGCAATCAAAGACACCCTCTTCATTGCTAAATATGTCGCTAATAAGCGTACAATAATGGAATGGAAAAGCAGGAGTGCTGCTGGTTACTTATGCAGTTAATTCACCGTGGGGCTACTAATGGTTGACCACACCTCCTGGACAAGCACACAAGATAAAGCTGATTAGCATGCAAAGCAGTACTAGCAACAGGTTTCTCTGCTGTCTTGTGTAACTGTCAAACGCAGTTGTTGCTCCTGCCTGCAACCATACCGCATGCAGGCATAACTACATTAAGAAATGGGAATTTCGCAGCCATGTGAACAAGGCCTCGGTGTGGCACTTCACTATGTTCAGGGCCAGTGTACACCTTTTCAACAGCTGTCACAATTAGACTCCAATTAGCGCCCCGCAGCGACTGACCTAGTTTGCTTGAGCAGGCCGAAGTATCGATCGGCCCTGCTCTGCAGCTCTGTTGTGACAAGCTCCCTCAGTGAATATCTAAAAGTGGGAACAAAAGATGCGGAACTGTTTTTTCTGGGTTAAAGAAGCACTGCCAGCCCGACACGAGGGCGAGCACATGCCGCCTCTCTCTTGCTCGCCATGCGTGTCTGACGGCTGCGTTGTGTGTTGCTGCGGTGGAGACCACAGCACGGAGAGCCCTTCCCCTCCCTCCCTTGCCAGCTGGCTGGCCCCCAGCTGGCCCCCTCTTTCAGCTACATTTCTGCTAGAGGCGCTCCGCCACTCTTCAACCCCCTGATATTGTTGCCTTTGTACTGCTGTCCCATTGGCTGCTGCCCAGGAGCTGTTGCTATGGGGAAGGGTGGAGAGTGCAGTTTGAGGGAAGAAGTCTGTATAATGCAAGTGGCTTTGGCAGGTGGCTATGGCTATTGTTTGTGTTTTTGTCTGACACATTTACTCCATATGAACTATTACATATGTATGTATACTTCCTGTATTATTCTGTAAGGTTGGTTGCACCAGCATTCTGCAAATAGCTTTGATGACATAATTTATTATTAGTAGCTATGGCCTCTTGGGAAAACTATGCGGAATCAATGCACTTCCACAACCATGTCTCACTGCAGTCCCGTGCCAGCCTACTTCAGTATATCTCTGGTTTCTTTTTAGTAAGCTATTCTGTGTGATCGAAGAGGCAGTGAGAAAAATACCTGATGGATGTTTCGCAGTTGCAGCACTTGCTAATTAACAGTATGGCTTATTTCCCTAAATAAGCACAGAGCTGTGAGGGAGGATAGAGTCTGTGGAATCAGGTGATAAAACAAGGAGCATGCTTGGTTTGGGCCAAATTGGTTAAAATGACTATTTCTTTATCTAGTGCTGAACTGCAGTTCTTCCTTTTTTTTCCATGCATGCACCTTGACTACGTGTGGCACAGTTCACATCTCTATTGTGAAGTTTAACTCAACCCCAGGGTTATACGCACATTGATCTTGTAAAGTGAATCATTAAGCTGATAATAAGGAAGAAGAAAGATGCACAAGTTGAAAGATTTAAGCCATTATTGTACTGTAAAGCAGTCGAGCATGTGCTTTCCCTCGCTTTCAGTGTAAAATGAGCACCAGTAAAAATCCCCTGCCATTTGTCGGGGAACCCCCCCGTTGGGGATCAGTCTGGACCTTGTACAGAACCTGTATTCAGATCAGCTGTGTTTTTTCTTTGTCTTGCATATCTCGTACCGAGCATATTTCAGTATTTCCTCCCCAACTAAACATTAGATCTTCATTTTACAAGGCCCTTCAAGCAGCTGGTTCTGGGAGCATCACTTCCATCTTTGTACTGATTTTACATACAGTGTTGGATTACATGCTGCCAGTAGCTTTTGCCGTTTCACCACAAGCATATTTGTTTCTTCAAAACAAACGATGATGCCTGGAGGCTCTCATAGGTCATCGGCATGTGACACTGTAGGCCGCCTTACGCAAGCCACAGAAAACCCAACGACCCCCCTTGTCAACCGCAGATGCCGCCTTCCCCATCTGCTTGCAAGGATGTCAGGACAACACATCCAAGCACGAGAACGTCGGGAAGCACAAACAGGACTCGTGATTGGCTTGAGGTGGCGTGAGGATCATTAAGTAGATGAAAAAGAGCAATGAAGTCAGCAACCTGCGTGTGTTCCCACAGCTTTGGAATCCTCCACAGTCCACTGCAAATTCCAAGACTCATTAGCAAAGAGCTAAGTGGGAGGCAACACTGAGCTCTGTGTATTCTAGGTAAATAGGGAGCCCTGCTTTCGCCAGGCAACGTTACCAGCTAAATTACATTTTGGAGAAGACTCTAAAACAATTAAAGCCCAGCTTTTTCTGTCTGAGCACAAGTTGTTCCTGGTTTTAAAGAAATTCAGTCTGCAGAATTTGTCAACTGACAACTAAAACTTAAACCAAAGTGTTTTTGACAAACATGGTTGTGTCCTCACAACTTTTTACAAAAGGGACAGCACTAACTAGGTTAAATATTCCCACTGTGTGTAGATTCACTAGTTAACACAGTCTCCAGAAGTTCATTTTAAGGAAATTTTCTGTGTATGCAATAATGCATATGATCTCCAGACATCATATAATTCTGGTCTGTAAGAAACACAGAGGAAAAACATGTTAAAAGCAAAATGTTTTCTCTCTATGCATTGCTTGGAAACATAAACGTTCATACAAATTTCTTTCACGGCATGCATTCTTGTGTAAACTTAAAACATCACACACCTGAAGGTTTAGGATTTATTAAACATACCAAACTGACAATGCATTACAGCAGTCAAATACAAAAAGTCATTTTTGTTGTTACCAAGGCCAAAACTGTAACAGAGAGCCACAACATTGTGGCAGAGCAGTTGTCCAAGTTGACTCCTCATACCAATTTAGGGGTTCAGGTAGACAGACATCAAAAAGAAAGGTTTTTTGACTGTGGGAAGATGAAACAATGCCACAACGTGTTTACCATGTTGATCTATAAACCCAAAAAGGTGTTTGAACACAGTATGAAGGCAGGCTCTCATACCTTTTAATCAGCCTCACTATTGTGCAAAAAAAATATACAGAGGCCATAGAACTCCCTGCACATGTGGAGCAGCAGTGATCTTTAGGAGTGGTTTCATTCTCAAACAAAAAGAGGTGTACAGTTTATTTATGCTTGTTAATTGAAAGGCGCTAATAACTCAGTCCGTAACTGACTATCAGAGTGGAGCTGGAAGTATGCAGAAACCAGACAAGCAAGACGTAAAGTGATCATCATTAGAACCAGTCGACCCTCAGAGAAGTGAAACTATCCTTATGAGGGTTTCATTAGTGTTCAGTTAGGCTGCACAACAAAGCTAAAGTCATGTAGGCCCACCAAACCTGCATGCTGTGATCAGCTCTTGCAGACACCCCCAAATGTGCACACCAATACCAGAGAGAGGCACAGAATTACATGGACCTTGAAAGAAATACAAATGAACATGCGTGAATCAGTCTGACTTCGTGTTTATTTTTGTGTCTTTGACAGCATTACTCTGGAGCGTTTCACAGCTGCCTTGGGGAGAACCAAACACCCCATTGCCAGAAGAACCAAAGGCATGCCAATCATCACCGTCATCACGTACACATATAATGACAGTATTGAAATGACTAGCCTCCCACCTCTCCAAAAATCTCTTATAATTGGCATGTCAGCATGTCAGATCATTGGTGGGTCTAAAGTAAACTGCGGAACCTGTGAGGCACCACAGCTTTGTGCCAAGTGCAATGGCCTGACTGAAAGAGGAGCCTCTAGTCTCAAGTGAAATTCACAATCCTTTGAAACTAAATTTCCCCATCTTCTTGTGCCAACAGCATGTGCCTTTTAATAGTTAATCCGATGTGAGTCATGAAACCGAGAAACAACTTGATTACAAATCAAAACTCAGTCAGGCCATTGGGCAACATTTCTCTGGTTCTGCTTTTTACTTCCATAGCCCTCTGACAGAAGGCTTACAGCTCTGATATGGAGGGCGTGGCCGTTTGAGCTGGGGCTGTGGCCTACCAGGGCAGGATTGGTCGGATGCGTTTGACGTGTTAGTTGCTCTATTCGGTTCGTGGCCCTTTGCATGTATTGAAGGAGGGAAGCGAGAGGCCTGTCGCAACAGCCCACTTCAGCGCACAGCAAAACCTTGCCAGTGCAGAACAGTGGAAACATACGGGCACAAGTTCATGTTTGACAGGAGGGAAGGGGGAGGGGGGACGCACACCTCCCCTATCTCATGAAGTTGCCGCCCCCGATCTCTCTCTTGTAGCGGTTGGTGAGGTGGTCTGCTTGCAGGGTGAGCTTGGACAGGACCCCGAACAGCCCGCGCAGGTGATAGTGGAACTGGCTCTCCAGGTCTGAGGTGTCCTCAGCGGGCACCCCGCCGCCCCCCTTCGGCTCATCCTCCTCCTGCTTGACGGCCATCTCGAGGAAGCTGGGCCCCCCGTTCACCTCCCTCTTCAGCAGGCCCCACTCCATGTCGTTCTTGATGGACTTGAGCAGCAGGTAGTGCTCGTACATGTCCCTCTGCTTGCCAGAGTAGGAGTCGTCGATGTTGTTGTTGTTGAGTGCCGGTGCCTGACTGTCCTGGTCCTCCAAGGGGACGTCACGCAAAAGGCTGGGCACCATGATGGTCTCGTCCATGTTGTTGGCGGCAGCCAGGAAGCGGTTCATTACATTGAGGAGGGAGTGCTTGTGGCCAGAGAACTCACTGTTGATCTGCATCATGGTGGATTTTCAGGTAGACTTGGCTAGGCTGGGAACTTGATGTCAGGACAGATGGCTTCAAAAAAGGTTGACTGTTGGAGACCTGCAGAGTTAAGGGGAATGGGATGTGGGTTTAATCTACCATCTTTGTAGAAATGCCACATGTTCTAGATTAGGGAAACTGGTGTCTTGTTTCAATGCATGACTAGAGTTCAGGAGAACAAGAGAAATGTCAGGCTTTCAGCTTGCATGGTAGGCAAAGCGCTCCATCAGCGACTGATACAAGAAGATTGCAACTAGGAACTATACAAGCCCTTTGTCACCTGTACTTGGCTGGATTCTACGAATACAGAAATATATATTTAATAAAATAAAATATATTATATAACAATCTGTCTATAAAAATCATTTCAGTACTAAAGTATACTGAGTGTGCATTTTAGACAACCGCTTGGGTATGAAAGAGTCTACGATTTTACGGTTGGTTTTAGTTTTAAGACCAAACGCACAAATAAGGCCATGATTTCAAATCGCAATTCATACAATGAATAAAGCAGAGAGGACAACTCAAAGCTGCGACCAAGGATGCCGCTTTCAAATTATCGACAGGGCTTAAACGCTTATCTTACCGATACGTCATTCGGCTTATCCGTCGTACGCCCTCGAATTAGTGAGTCAAATAGTCATGACAGACAATGAAAGAGAAGTACATTTTATTTCACTTCATATCATGACGTCGCAATCTCCCAAAAAGTAAATGCCTTAGTCACACCGAGCTGCTGATTTGAACCGGCATAGGTGGGACCCGAATCTGGAAGCTGATAACTCGCTTCCTAGCAACAATAGCCTCTTTATTACACGTTATTCTATTTCCTGGTCAGACAGGCAGCGGTGAAACAGAGAACACGTACCAACGACGATACGGTTGCTTTTAACAGCTCATCGCAAGAGAAGTTACTAACCTTAATGCGTCTAGGATTCACGCAAAATTGCTCCAAGACAATCCCAAAGGAAACAGGCGGATTTTGTGCTGTGTCCGCTCCTACACCCCACACATGCTACAACAGCTCCCAGCAAATGTCTGCAGGAGACACTCTGGTATTTATACAGGACGTCGGGTGCAAAAAAAGACCCGCCCACTCTGAAATTCTCCCCAGCTTCCGAAACCCTAACGCCGGCACACCGCCCTCGTTTGATTGGATTGAGCGCGATGGCGACCAATTACAGAACAGTCGGTCCTCCGGTCGAATGACATACTAATACTTCAGAGGTCTGTCCGCATGAACACCGCCCTTACTCCTTTGGAATGAATTAATGTCACGCTTTTGTTACTAGTTTTGAGAAACACTTATATTCTTCTGGCGCGCAAACAAATGCTAGTGTGTTTCGACTATCAAATCTTGACAGTTGGTTAGCCTATAGCTGTAGTTCACAAAATTTGTCCATTCATCTTGTTGCAATGCAACACCGAACTGTCCATAATTATCATGTAGGCTAGTGTAGTCAAACTGGCTAACACACATCACACTTTCTTATGCAAGCCTTACCTGATGATTAATGATGCACAAAAGTCGCACGCGTCGTAGCGACGCTAAGAGGTACTTTACAATTCTGGTTGTCTGCGTCGGGAAGCTAAATGTGAATTACGAACATGCAAACAGACAGTTTATGTTGGTTATTTATTTATTTATTTATTTTTACAGCGCTGATATGTCTGTTTCAGGGCCAAATGATTCTGTCAGCGCTAAAACTGAAAAAGATTCTCCTCTCTTCTCGCTAAAACCGATTACATCAAAGGTCATTTGCACCATTGGATGTGGTCCACACCCGCGTTGGTTCTCTCCGACAGCAAGCCAGCTGGCAGTAGGCTACTATCCTGTATTGCGACAAACTGCCTAATTGTTTGTAGGGACTGTTCTCCTTTGGGAACTAGTAACAGTTACAATTGACTTTTTGCTTACCAGGCTGCAGCGCTGTAGAACTCCTTTTGTGATAATCCATTTGAAAACAACCACTATGGAAGTAATTTATGTTGCTGCGCAAAGCGAGCACGCATAGGGGTTGTTAATAATTGATAGACTAGTGCCACCTGGTGGAGAGTTGTCACGGTCTCTGGAGCGGCCTCTTCCGGTGTTACAGCTGGAATAGCGGAGGAGTTAGGCTGGTTTGAAGATGCTTCAGGACTTTCACGGTTTAAGATTTAGTGTCGTTTATCCACCTCCAGCCTAGCAAATAATAACGTTGTTTAAAGAAATATTGTGTACATATTGTATTATGTCAGCAGTTGCAAGGTTGTGTCATATGGGCTTCCTTTTGTGTGGCTTTGTATTTATGAGATGAGATCTCAGCCTGATCCCCCACCATTAATTGTTTCGTCCTCTAGAGACTGGCTATTTGTTTTTTTTTGTTTGGTTTTTTTTCCCCAAGAACGGAAAATCTGAGTCTGACCTTTAGAACAGTAATGGAACATTGGAGGACCGTAAAGGCTGTAGGCATTTCTTTTGCTAAGAAATGGCCTTGCTGTCTTTTACAGAACACTTTGGATTCTAATTAAATGAGTGAAATGAATGTGTTACTGCTTACTTAGGCATGCGGAGTCAATTGTGATGAGCCAGTTTAATTTCACTACTCTCGTGTGTTTAATACGATCTATTCAAATACGTCTCAACTGGTCCTTCTGTTGCACTGTATGTGCTTTTGAAGGCAGCAATTATCCGTTGTGTTTCGCAAAGACCGTTGCACCAGTGCTTTTCACATGGTTTCACGGGGAAACCAGCATTGCCGTTATTAGCGACCCTGTACACCAACACCTTTATCTAGTACCGTACCCTCTACACTGGTACCTGTACCTAGTAATCCTGCGCAACAAACCAAACAAACATATTTTATGAGTTTTTCCATTCGGCCCTTCACCATTTCTGTAAGGAAGCAGGCTTTGATTTTGGAGTCTCGTTTGGCTTTCTCCTGTTGAACGATTGTGCGCCCTTGACTTCTGCACGAGTGCACAAATAGGCAACAAATGCGTTGCATTTATTCAGCTGATTTCAGCTATTTCAAGAGGATGCATCTTGCTGCAGAATTCATTTCAAAACTTTATACGTTAAAGGGCCACTTTCTATCCTGATGTGAGGTATGGTTAATGCACAACACATTGAATAATGTTAAAGCAAATTGGCAACCGCACAATTCAAATTCTTCTAAAAGGAGAGAGATTACTTTCAACCTTTCAACCCTACTTTCAACCAAGTCTGGTTAGTTACTGCCAAGGCAGCCAGGTGCAATGAATGATACGTCAGCAGAATTCTTCTTGGCAGAGCAACCAAGTGTTACACCAGTCCTTGATTATCTTACATTCCATTTATGACCATGCTCTGTCTCTTTCCCTCCTATATTCCCCCGGGTACTGCACGCCCAGCCTAGCCTCCAGGTACCAAGAGGTTAGCATGAACAGCTCTCAAGAGTTTCTATTCTCCTGTTTTCTTTTCCACTTTTTCTGGAGCACTTGAGAACTTCCTTTTGCTTGGATCAAGGAGTAAGTTTCCTGCCTTTCCAGGTTGGCCTGAGTTTCCTCATTTTTCAGTTCCTTCTGGAAAACAGACTCCGTCCAGGGCTTTGTGGCAATAAAACCATAGAAACTATGCTATAAAAAATACATTTATTTTAACGTAGGTCTGCTGTCAGGATGATCAGTTTTAATCACACCAGTTTCCATGGCTGAGCCTCCTGTCTCAATAACTATCTTGGTGTGAATTATCATGGTTTCCTCATGGCAGCTGCAATTTTCTACCCACTGCTTCGGTGCCTTGGTAAGAGTACAATGTGTGCTTAATTTAGCACAATACAACACCAGAAAACACTGAATAAATAAGAATGAAGTCTGGTAGATAGAGAATAGGCATATGGCAAAAGACATGAAACTCTACTACAAATACGGTTTTAAAACTTGCAATTTGTCTTTAACATTGGACCAGAATTGACTTAAGTCTTATGTGCATCTTCCATGCTTTAGATTTTTTTGAGCTGTACCCTTACAGTACATAAGTTTAATTTGGTGATCATCTACATTATCCATCTTGTGTCTGTGCATTGATAGGAAAATCATTGATTAGTCTTGTTGCTGATGCCTTAATATTAAGGAATAACACATATTGCTCCATTATAGTGGCTGTTGGATAACAAAAAGTAACCTACAGGCAATTACTGGCCATAATATTAGCATTATTTCCAGTGAATCAGGTGCTCTTGAAATTGTCATGCATTATAGTACTATGACAAAACCTTTGCAACACTATACTGTGCTGTACTGTGAGTACCAAGTTATTTGTTTATTATATAATTATTTCATAATGCATTGAATGTGTCATAATTAAAGTTGAGAATTTTCTGGATCTGTTACCAAATTGCAAAAGAATGCACTCTGTGGTGCAAACACTTCATTAATACCACTGCGGAGCCATTTTAAACACCAAATTTTCTTGAGCTGGGAATATAGCCAAAGAACTGTCTGAACCATTCTTGACATGTTCCGGTTACCACTACTGTGTCCAGCTCGTCTAATCACAAATATGGAGTGGGATAAGCCCGTTTCTGAAAGCAGAGCTAGCTCTGGAACAGAATCAATACAAAAACCACCGAGGCCACTTAGCGTAGTGTGAAACAGCTGCAGTGCAGCTCTGAAGCTGGGGCAGAGATGCTGGAGCCAGTCTGAGGATGCAGCAAGGTGCACCTCTCTGCTCTCGAACCAGGAACTCCCAGATTAAGAAACAGAAAGCCAAGAGCCCTGCTGCTGGCAAATGCACAAAACACCCAAGATAAAAACAACAAAAAACCCCACAGCAAACAAATTAAATGCAGAGATTTCTATAATTGTAAGTTTTATTCCCCCACAAGTATTCTACATGCTGTTTCTGTAAATGAACAAGCTGTTCTAACACTGATCAGTTAAATTTTCCTTTACAGAAACACAAAATGAAAACAGTTTTGGTACAGAGTTGCACGCGCTCTGTTATATTCTCACGTTCAAAGGTACATCAGCATTCACATAAAGATAAAAAAGGAACGTATTACATGGGCATGAGTCCTTTTTCTTCTGCCTGGAAATTCCACGGCCTAGCACGGCAAGGCCCTTCAAGACTTACGCGTTTTGTCTATAAGTACTGAACTTACAAAAGAAAGCTTTCCATTCTACATCTAGATCCTATAATGGAAAATGGCTTCAATAAAAATGTATATTTTGCCCTGTGTAGAGGAGGGAGCTGGGTCTGTGGATCTTTAATGTGGTTTTCCTTTAAGGTATTTGCTAATGGTGGAACACTTCAGGTAGATTAACTGGCACCTTAGCTGAGAGCAATATAGCTTATTAACACTTCTGAAAAACAAGGCCAAAAGAAAGTATTTCAATGCAAAAATGTGACAAAATGAAACTACAGAACGTTGTGGCAGTGATTTGTGAAATTAAAGCAAAGGTGACAGCCATTCTGAAAATACTCCCAGTGACAGCACTCACTCTGACTTATGATTTAGACTGGAGCCAAGAAAGCTGGGGTGAAATATAAATGGCAAGATGATTCATATCAGACAGTGAGACTTCTAGAATGCTGCGAGACTGGCTTAATGGAAAAAAGCCAATAATACAACATAATGGTACCAACATTAAATATAGTGTATGCAAACCCTGGTTCCAACCAGGATCATCTGGGGTCTCTCAAAACTTTGAAAGGTCTGTATTCATTATATTCAGCTGTTTGTTTGATTTCTCCATTTGAGTCTTTTAAAACAATACCAAATTTCTAAGTAATACACACTACAGAATAAAACTGGACCTCTTATTGTGTGTATTGTCACATGTTTTTCTCTCCCTAAGAAAAGTATGTCTTACAAGGCAGCTGTGGAGTTTTCTACATAAAACACCTAAAAACGTATATTAAAGAAAAAACAACTACAAGTCTGGGTTCCCTTTAATCCACCTTCCATTAGGAGCATGCCGCAAAATCCATCTGTATTCTGCAGAAATGGAAAATGGCATTACATTACAAAGCTGGTCTTAAAATAAGCCATACCTAATAAGGACATTTAAAAGTCAATCTCTATAGCATATGCAAATCCATATAAAGCATTGGCATTCTAACCCATAATGCTTGGGCTTTCTTTGGATAACAGTGTGCATTTAGATGAATACATTTCCATCCATAGTTATAATATAGTCTTAGAAAAATCTAAACTACCTCTGACCAAATCTGGTTATCTTACCGCTAAGGCCATCATGAGGTGATACCTACGTCAGCACCACTAGACCATCTCATACTGGTTATTGGTGATGTGCCGGGACAAACAGCAGGCCAGGAAAACTCCAATGAGCTGAGCAGGAAATTTAACAGTTCAGGATTTTTTTTGTTATAATAAGAATCACATTCATGACATGTCATCTTAGTTTAACGATCTCCTCCTTAATGTGAATTTCCCCAATCCACCATTATTCCTTGCATTTTGAATTTTTCAGTAGTGCTTTACTTAAATTGTCATTTGTCATTATGATCCTTCACAAAGCTTTGCTTCTAAAGAGGATCCTAGCCTTTTACCCAATACTCTGCCACATTTTGCTCTTTTTTACCTGGAAGAAAGCTATTCCAAAGGAGATGCCAGCAATGATTCCTAGATTGGACTCCATCACGGAAGTCACCAGGGAGAAGCAGCCCTGGAATATGAATTAGGAATATGAAAGGAAACATGAATTAAATCAAATCCAATCTCCCAGATTTGAAAGCAGCATTATCATTACATTAACTGTGTGGGATGTTTCTCAATTACATTTTTAGATTTTTGGGCATTGTAATTATGGCAACGGAAGGAAATTATGGAAACAGGAGGAAAAGCAATGCAGTACATGTACTGCACTTTTCTACATGTTAAATTACCACTCTGTATTCAATGCTATTTGCACTGGGGAGGGAGGAGGGGGATGACTGTTTCCACACTGGTTGGGGAGAGGGTTTAGGGATACAGCAACTAAATTCTGAATTTTGGCTATTTTACAAAAAATTAAAATAAAAAAAAGAATAGAGTAGTAAAGTACTAGTGTAGATTCATGCATTAAGTGTTAACAACATTACAGCCAACTTGACATTGTTTCATATTTAGTACCAACATACATTGGTCATTTTATTTACACATCTTAGTTCCTGTGCTGAGGTCGTGCACAGACACATTTGCTGAAGAAAGCATTCCAATCCCACCTGTCTTTCAACTGAAGGACCTGTGCTTGAGGTAATTCTACCAAATAATGATACAGAAATCCAGCATGTTGAATATTAATTTGTAAATGTATATTACTTGTAAATTTAATTCTATTTTTTTCTTCACATAAGCAGATTAAACACTACATAATCCATTACCTTTATTGTCTGGTTTACTTTATCAATGTCTGCTTGACTGACTGAACACTAACTAGCTGCTCAGGACACACAAGCCAGCAGTGCACACCTTAACCAGCACCACCTCTTTGCCAAAACAAAAACCCAGAAAGAATGGACAGAAAGTAAACCCAATTTTGAGAGACTGGAGATCGGGATGTCAAGTAAAACATTCTGTGGATGCTACAACAGCTGTGTGAACAGGTGTTCAGCCATACTCAGTCCTGACGTGACAGACTTACCACATTGTACACCTCTTTGCCAGCTTTGTCCAGGTCTTTCAGGACTTGGGTGGTGCAGTTGGCGTTTTCCTTGCAGCAGCTTGCGGGGATGCCATTCTCTTTGAAGTAGTCTGTGCTCGACCACTCTGTGTAGTTCCTCATACCACAGCACTTTAGCTGTACACGACGTGACACATACAGCATTTACACATATTATCAGAAGGTGGCACACTTTTCAACAGAATGGAGTTGTTTTAGTCATCAGTTACTCCATTAATGAGCTTTGGGACTCACATGATTGTGCTTGACAAGCCACAGAGGTGGAGCAACTGACACATGAACCGAGCTCTCTCTGAATGCTTGTGCATACCGGAACATTCTTTAACTATACATTTTTAATCAAACCTGTAAGCCAGTTGAAGGTTACACAGAGCGCATGGTCTGTTCCTTGTTCATACAGCTGTGTTATAGCAGAACCTTTCTGACAGCAGCCAAACAGCTGATGCAATGTTATTTTTGAAGATCAACTTCAACTCTGATTTTCTAACTGGAAATGTGAAAAAAATCTTTCTGGTATGGGTGTAGGATGCAATAAGCAATATGTTTGCAACAAATAAAATAGTAAAGAAATAGACTGCCTTTTTCCCTACTCCTACAGAAAAGCTAAAATTTTAAGGGAATTTCAGTCCATTTTAATATTTGAATCCCCTCCTCAAAACAAACCCCTTGCAATGAAGTAAATGCAAAAAGTTCAATGCTTTATTATTTATTAATAATGGTAATACCATCATTACTACTAATTATAATGAAAATATCAGACTAAAAAATGTACAATTTAGTGCAAAGATGTAAGATAAACATCATACATACTAAACCGTCATGCATATAAAATTATTTTTCAGAAAACAGCATTTTCAGGGCATACTGTCACTTGTCTGAACTAACACATAAAGGGAATGCCACAAGGCAGCAATGCATTCCAAGGCAAGACAGCAAATATAAATCACTTACAGTTCTCTGGATGGCGTCCACTGCTTGGCTCCTGGTGCTGGTGCCATTGTAGGTCTGAATAGCATCTTGGTAGGTGTCAGCCAATATGGCCTTTATCTGAAAGGCAATAAGACAGTCCATTAAGTCAGCTTAATCATGACTAAATCCACTTAATGGTGTGATTTAAATACAAAACACAACATTCAGAACAGCAATGTTAAAAGGAACAAGTCAAAATGACATTTTTGAAATGCTTATACCTCGTGTCGGAAGAGGAAGCCGGAGATGCCTGCCACAAGTTCAGCTAGAAACACCAGGGTCAGGAACATTGCATACTGGAAAAAGCAAATGAGGATACTTTCAGAGCTGCACATTTGCTGGGCTCTTGATACCATCCATTAGGAACTCAGAGTTTGGGCCCCTATCAATTCAGAGATAGCATCCTGGTAGAGTGGTAAGAAACAGAGCTTGTTACTCAAAGGTTTGAGTCCTGCTGTTGTGTACCCCTGGGGAAAGTACTTAACCTGAACTAATTCAGTGAATATCCAGCTGCATAAATGGATAAACATGCAAAAGTTGTAAATGATGTGGCTCTGGATAAGAGCATCTGCTAAGCAAATACAATGACAGAATCCATATACTGACGTAAATGCATTTTTTACTCTTTAAAACTGTATTTAATTACTTATTTTCATAACATGACAAAGGCCGAAAATTCGTCTGGCCAAACAGTATAAGTGAGCTCCGTGTTTGTATGTTAAGGAGAAAGCAACATACTGCATAGGTATCTGTCGACTAACCATCTTGAGCATCCAGGGGCTTCCGCGACAGGTAGCGAAGCACCCGAACAGGCCGAAGATGACGATGATAGCGCCGGTTCCGATGAGGACGTAAGGCGCATTGGTGTTCTTTTCTGTTGCTACTGAAAAGTAGGCCTCCAGGTTCACCTTTCCCCATACTCCAACCGCTAGCAGAATGACTCCTGTTAACTGGGTGGAAACAGCACTGGACCCATCACCACAACGTTATCCAAGGCTTCGTCATAAAGAACCTGAAATCTCCAAACTTGTTTCAGCTGCGAACACACTTTTGACTAGTTAGCTGTATGCAGTTCGGAAAACCGTTCAGACGATTCGCTATGCAGCAACATACCGTCATTTTAAAATGTCAGGGTGAGGGCTCTTCCAACAATACTTTACAGATTATCTATTAGTTCTAGCAGTTGCATATGTCACGCCATCTGCAACCTAATGCAAGAATGACTCCGACCTGCCCGAAAGCCATAAACGGCAGAGACGTGAATAATTAGCGACTGCACTGGGGTTTTATCACCACAGACCACATTCCCGTTGACAAACAGTGGGAGAAATAGACTACCTAAGTACAAGAATGCTTGGGAATTTAAAAGTGAAACATTACAGATTGATAGTTAGCAAAACTTACGTTTAAATTTTGTGAATTTTCCACATCAACTGCCTTTTCAAATGCAGTAAACATTATTTACAAACATTTACTTTGAAATGTAGCAAGCTAATTAAACAATATTCCACGCAGATACCTTTCCAATAGCCTCTCTTTAGTGATAACCTTAGCTATTTCATGAGGTAGTTAGCCATTTGTGTATAATCAAGCAAGTAAAATTTTGCTCTTCCTTGGCAAAAATTAAACACCGGTTACCTAGTTCGCTATCAATGATAAACGTTAAATGCATACATGATGCAAAAAATACCCTGCATGTTGCAACCCCAATTTTACAGGCAAAATTTTAATAGCCACCTAGCATGCTAATTTTCTTCAGTGGTTTTTCTGCTAGCCCTTTGTTTCCACGTAGCCAGCTAGCTAGTTTCCAATATATTATGTGACCGCAGACTTACCCAAAATATAAGACTGTACGAAATAAGAAAAGTCTTAAGACACGTTATCACAGGTTTGGTCTGTAGCCTTCTGGAAGGGGAAGGCATCCTGGCGTATTTTTGCGGAGCGTTTATGCGAATTTTCCTTTTCAATAACGTTGGCTAGCTAGGTCCCCTCAACTTTTCAAACAGGTCCTCTAGAAAACTTTTGCAGAGATTAGAGGAGAAAGGAAATTTCGTCACACACTCCCGGTTCACCTTCCGGTGAAAAAATGGGCAAATGCTGATGTGTCCCCAAATGCCCTGGGGATGTCTGCGTAACCTGTAATCACAAGCGCTGATTTTGGACGAACTAACGTAACCTGAATCTTCATCCCACCCCAACCATTTTGTGGATATATCTTAAACGGATTCAGGTTTTTTGTTCAGGCTTAAAAAGGGTCAACTCAGGGTGATCCTAGAAGTATTAGGAGTATTAGTATTAGAATTTACGTATCAACTCATTCCAAGCGCTTCTCCTTGCTACCTTATTTTGATTACGGACCTATGACCATAACAGAGTTGGGCAGCATTACCGTGTGTATCGCTCCAGGGTCGTTATTGGGTTTACCATCCACCAATAAATCCAGACAAGAAGAAGCGTTTTGTAGGGCAATAGACAGAATTAATCTAGGATGCAGCCGCTATGTGAGATGCAAATGCTTTCGGTAAAAAAGTAAAACAAAACAAAATTAGATTAAGACAATAAGAGAAAGTTATACTACTTAGCAGCTTCCAAACTGATACACAGTTAACTGTAGACACGTAGCCTAGCTCTGTATCTAATAGGCTGCAGCGTCTAGCCTACGTAATTATCTATCCATTGACATGGAAAAAATGCAGTCCATTTTAGCAATTGCTTTAAGTTAGTCTGTGTTACAAAATGATGCTAGTCAGCTATCCAAAAATCAAAATAAAGACATCACAAACAACAAAAAGTTAAAACCTGCAATTTCGACCTATCGTAGTGTATTCTATATATTAGGCCTATATTATTATTATGTAATATATATTTTGTCTTTTATTTGTACATAATGTCAAAGTTGTTAATGCTTATAAACAGTACCATAGAGCCTAATCTACTGGAAATAATCAAATATTTGATATTAAACATAACTGAGCGCAAATGAAATTAAATTAGGCTACCTGATGCTGCAAATAAGATGAAACTTTTAATGATTCCAAATATTCTACATAGTCCCTAAATGAGTTAATTCCTTAAAAAGTACCTACCCAGTGAATTTTGGCTGACCGCGACGATGTTGCGACTGACAAATTGCTTAAAGAAAATCTTGGAATACTTGGAGAGATTATAGGCCTATCCCAGTATGTTTTATCCCAGAAAAATATTTTAACCAGGTTCATTTAGGTGACATAAACGTCAACATTTGTGTGAGTAGGCCTACATCTTGGCCAGTATTGATTCATAATATGAGAAAATAGGTAGGCTATTACATTGGACCAGATACGTCATGCCGTAGCCTAAAGAAGTTTTAAAATGACCATTAACCGACCCGAGATGTGATTACAAGGACGCTAACTCCACTGAAATCACTTAATGAATTACCACTGTCCTTGACTGTTGCTGAGACAAGTAGGCCTATGCGTCTTGATTACAAAGAATCACTGTTTCTTTAAAGACGAATGAGTCGCAACAGTCATACTTGGCTGTGATTTGTTCCGCCGCACGAAGTGGAACGAGAGCTTCCCATTTAGACCGCCAGAGCTCAAACATCTAACCAAACGAAGAGGTAGGCTACATTCATAATCGGGGATGTGTAGTGAATTGCTCTGATGCAGTAGGCTGATGATCTGACACATCGTCTTAACTGTAGCCTACGCGACGGTAAACTGCTTCGTAGTCTTATATATTGTGTTCTACTTTAGACTCTGTAGTAGTGTACATCGCATCTTCAGAATAATTTTGGAAGGTCCTATTCAAAAATGGAACTTTTTGTATTAATAATACCGTGCCTTCGTTTCCTGAAACACCTCAGTTTAATCTCTTTCTTATATTAGCAGAGACGCTCCCAGGAAGAAAGGATTAAGATGTCAAGCCTGTATTTTCTTTTACTACTTCAAGTTTATCCTGTGGCCATGGTTCTTGGACAGAATGAAGGTAGGGCGTACAGTGAATAAACAATTTAAATGAAATGGCGGTTTTACAGTATTATTACGGCTTAGTATATCGTTAAACGTAATATGGTCTCATTTTATCACGTCTGTTAAGCCTCTGACGTTTTAGCAATTAAGATCATTAAAGGGTGTTTAAGTTTCATGATCCCATCAGACTTTAGTTTACGCTTCAAGGCTGCTGATCATACACAGACTTACGAGGGAACCGTGCTCGCAGTTCGTGTAGTTGCAGTGTAGTTTAATGTAGCCCATAGTTCCAAATAATTTCCCTTTCACTCACTCTTGTACACTAATGCCTGCATCCCATGCAGCTGAGTCAGTTTTCGAATGGGGGAATTAAATACCGCCTTCACCAGAGCTCAAAGTTTTCCTATTAGAAACAGCTGTAGTGTTTTATTTCTTTCCCTCAAACCCAGAGACGAGACCACATCTGCAAGAGCACGTGGTTTAAGGTTCGGTTGTGCATTTAGATAAGATGCTCAATATTCCCTCCCCGTAAGAAAAGTTTTTAGCTGCCTAACTCGTCTGTTACAGTTAGAGCTGCTCTGCATTAACGAGATTTTATCTTGATTACGTTTTCAATGACACAGGTATGGAGGGTGATTTATGTAGCTTACATTTTAAATTATCCGTTTATTCTGTTGAATATTTACTGAAGTAAGCGCAAAACACTATAGTCTCATAATCTTCAGGTCTGGTTTCATACTCACTACACCACACTGACACAACATACCTTGTTTGTCGCTGCCTCCACAAGTTATGTGTAGAATTAACTTAATTTCCCTGCCTTCATGAGATATTGAATGACCCATTACAGTTAAAGTGGACTGTCCTTGCTCTATCAAACAAGTTACACAAGTTTGCTCCCTCTCTATCTTAAAATAATGCATGTTCTGAATTTCATAATGCTCCACGATTGGAATGGATGCAAAACTGCAAATCTGCCAGACATGTCATTACAAGTACCATCTTACTGTTTTGTGCTTAAAGTGTAATAACCACTGCATATTTGTATTATGAGTCAGAGTTGTGTATATTCTAAGTGCATGCATTCTGTTGTGCTTTGCTCGTTGTGTTGTTCCCACCACTCTCTAATTATTGATAATATAATTGACGTGGTTCTTTTATTGTACAATAAATAATTGTAATATGTACAATAAATAATTGCAATATAGCAGGTATAAATCTGTTACTTGCAATGATGAGTAATTCTCTGAAATTGCACATCAGGGCTTACTTTTCCAATCAGTAGTTGTCAATGGCAAAAGCTGATTAGAATCTTCAGCATGATGTGACTTAATAATAACTTTAGTTCCAGTATATATCTTTTGTATACAATATTTCAGATGATGTATTTTTATGATTTAACACTTCAGAAGTGACTTTACAGTTCTCTGCAGCAACCTTGTAAGCTTTTTGGTTTGACTATGAAATTCAAGTTTGAATGCCTTAAAACCCTGTAAATTGACTCAACTGAGGCATTATTCTAAAATTCAGGCTACAACAAAGGCTTTTTCAGGAGTTCTTTCATGGATAAGATAGTTGAATTTGCACCCTTCTTTACTGAAACTAATTTCTGTGACAACACTGGAAGCTATACGTTCTCTGAATCTGTGAGCAGCGGTGGTACCCGAACCAGTGAGCTCTGAGTTGAGCCTTTGGGGAAGAATGTGGATGACAATTGAATTGCAATATGATACCGCTGCAAAGATAATTTATCATTGGGTAATGGAAGTTATGGGTGTACCATAGTCTGTCTCAGACGGAAACTATAAATCTCTTCTTCATGTTGAAGTTTACATCTGCATTTAATCACTGTTCTGGACCCTTTTGCATATGGGTCTGTTGGTCATGAAAATTGTAGAAGTCAGGACATCCACTAGATTGTATTTATGTAGGTTAATGGACAAAATAGGCATTCTGATTAAATGAAACAGAGAAATGGTGAAATCTCTAAAAGGTGCTCCTGAATATAGAGGGTCACATATAGAAAAGAAAAGGGATCAAAAATTGCAGAAGGAGAAACAGAGAAAATAGGTAAACTGCCCCGATTTCAATGGGAAAAATTGAGATGTGTCAATTAGTGCCCATTAAAATAAAGGCATTTTATATATTTTCTTGGGCTGAGTGCCCTGTTTTTGGAATCAATTTTGCAATCTTTGATCCGTTTTCTTTCCTAGGTATATTGATTATTTATTGAGCACATTTGATGTGTTGCCAGCTGCTTCTGACCTGTAAAGCAAACTGATGTATTGAGATTTGTCAGTTTTAAGAGGGCCAGTTGTATTGCCATCCAGGTTCCAGAAATTTTGGTGAAGGGACAGTCCAGCTCTGTTACAATGTAAACTGTTGTGCTTTGAGCCTTGCCATTCTCAACATCATTATATCATCATGGTTTGCAATGTCATTGTCATGTGTTTATACTAGAAATACAAAACTATTCAGGGAAGATGAGTGAGCAGATACAATTATTGGCTAACATGCTGTTGTCTTTGTGTTTTGAGACGTCTTTTGATGTTGTCATTCCCTCTCAGAGGAGTGCAATTAAAGTTCCGCAGTAGCTTTAATGACATGTTAATTACCAGGTTTCTGCACGCCAGCTGTGGAAAGGCCTTTGTTTGACCTGTTGAACTGACTCAGCTCCTTGTAACCACCCAGACTAGTGTCCAAAACCAATGCCTTAATGCTGACAGTTCATAGAGAAACTGTAAAATGAAAAAGAAACTAAGGTTGCTTTGGCTTTCTGTTTTTCTTATTGCCAACACATCATTGTTTTTTTTATTATACTTTAAATAATAATTTCATATTTTAAGGTTACCCTTAAAGCCGATAATTCTGCAGTCATATGTGCTGTGTGAATAAAAACACCTCTAAAGGAGAGATTGGAATGCTCCAAATCACTATGCTGTATATCATAGTACATCAATCCAACAGAATCAGAGAGATAGAAAATACTTTATATAAAGACGTAAATGACTCTTTGAGTCATTTACATCTTTATGACTAAATGATTTTGACGTACCCTCAAAACGCATCACAATTGAAATTAACCGATTGAAGTCTCGAAAACCCTTTTATAAGGCCCAGGAAGATCGCTTCGAAATAAAAACAGCATGGAGAGAATACCGGAAGGAACACTTAGCAATGGGGGGAGTGGTAGTGTCGGACCCCACTCAGCCACTACAGGGCTTCAGTAATGCAACTCGCATACAATGGGTAACAGCAAACAGATTCAGGTGCAAACAGGCTAGAACAGGCCTAAGTTTGTACTGATGGGGGCTGCGTGAGTCACCATCCTGCCCAGTGCAAGACACTGACCACTTAGTAATGGAGTGCCTAGTCACGAATGTCACAGACGGATATAACAACATAAATGAATGTGGGGAACCATTGAGGACATGGATCAAGGATCTAGAATTGGAGGTGTGAAAACCATACGATGACAATGACTATGCTGTCCATATTTACAAAGTAAATTTTTGGTTTTTGGTGATAGGCAAGACAGTCTGTCTGTCATACACATGGACTAACACCTGGATTGATTCTGAACAGCGGTCATAAATTGCTGTGTTGTGCATTGTTTATTCACGCTAACACGAGCAGGAAATGTTCTCATAGCAACTGTACCCAAACATGACAGCCAGCAAGCCTTGGGAGTCATAGCTCTCACTTGGAAAGTGGTGAATACACATGGGCAAAGTGAAAATGTTTGAGTACAAGCAGCAGACAAGACTCATTTTAGAGCCCATTTCTAGCCATTGTGTCACAGTCTTGGTATTTTACAATCCCGTCCTTGACCACAGCAATTGGCTGCACAGTCTATATCACTAGATGCCTATGTGGGTTCATCCATTGTGGTAAAAGGTTTTAGTTTGTGTGAGTGGATGACATGTAAAACTGTTGAAAATATGTTTAGTTGAAAGTGAATTAACCTAACTCGTTATACACAGATTCCTCAATCTGGCTTTGAATCTGTGATATATCACCCTCGTTACACTGTTTTTCCTGGCTTGCTGACCGTCTCTGTGGTCGCAATCTTTGGTGGTCAGTTGTTTGTGTTCCGGCCCTGTGTTTAAGCCTGTCTGGTGGAGTTTCAGTGCATCAAAATAAACCTCTGGTTTAGTTGTGTTTGAACCCTGTGGACATGAGAAATGCTGAGGAAGCATGACTTTGTACATTGTGAACAGTGGCGGCTGGTGAGCTGGAAACAGGGGTGGCTGAAACATTACCTTTAAATCTATAATTACTTTCATAATGATGCGATAAACGCCATCCTTGTTAATTAACCTCATGCTGTAGCTTTCGCAATAGCGCGCAAACTACAATCTGCGCTGTTTCGCGAGCATAATCATTTACTCCATTTACGCGATTGGTGTCAATTATTCTGTGAATTATTTGTTTTATTGTTAATCAAGGAGGATAAAGGGGAACAGGTTGAAAGTGATTATAGATTTAAAGGTAATGTTTCAGCCTCCCCTGTTTCCAGCTCACCAGCCACCACTCATTGTGAAGGAACACTACCGATTAAAGAATGAAAGTGCACAGAACAGAAGAGGACATGGCAGGATTTTGCTCTTGTACCTGTGTCTTCCGTTCTGTTAGGGCCATCTAAAGTAACACGTGTAGCCAGTGTATTTGAAGCAGACTTCACAGTCTCATAGCAGCACTAAGTTTTACCTAGCGATATGAAAAACTTTTACTGAATTAAGCGGATGATACTTAGCAACAAGGACGCATCAGGACCCATCATGGATGTTGCACAAAGAGAAATGTTCAAGACATATGAAGCAACAGCACTAGGTGATCATTACATAATTTTAGATTTTTTTGTAGATATTTCCCTAACAATTGACTAAATATCTAACATGGTGTTGGATCCTCCTTTGGGTCAGGCTTCAGAAAGCAGGATGATATTTAGTTTCTGGAAATAACACTACCGCATAGTGATGATGAAGTTAAAAAGGGGGAAATTCAATATGTGGCTGTGTGGGCCCTGAGTCATGTTCTCCTCAGGGAAGCAGCCATTTCTAGTCTTGCCACAGCAGCTGCTAGGCAGTGAATTATCATGATGAAAGCCCATAGTGTCTCTGATTGCTCTTATTTCCCTGGACACATATTTCCGTGTTCCATTATCCTGGAGAATTGACACTAAGATTCCAACAGTCCCTTAGAGCTCTCTAATGGCATAAACAGGTGTGTTCTTATGTGATGCATTTTGCACGATCATGTCAGAAAAGGCCTGGCTCAAATCCGAGACTTGGAAAACCCGGGAGGGAATGGAATGTAATAGGAGACACTGTGCGAAAGCCATGGAATACTCACTGACATCTAGGGTGACATCATTAATATTCCATAATATATTCCAGCTACCCCTGTTTTTTATGTTCATTGAGTCAAAACACAAGGACAAAAGAATGGCAGTAATGCAGCAATTGCTAGGTTTACCACATGTTGTGCTCTCGGGCCCCTGGCCATAGAAATGCTGGTAAAGTTCAGATTTGATTCTGCCAGTAATCTGTGCTTTATTTCAGGCTCAGGCCACTTTCTGCTAAGCAGCTACAATGAGGTTGTGCCAGAGGTGACCTACTACACCCCCCAGCTGGACTACAGGAGTAAGTGAAGGGAGGCAGGAATGCTCACCCACCTTGGAACCCAATCAGCATGGTCACTCATTGCAAAACTGCAGGGTCGTAGAGTACTATGGAGATCCGTGGTCTTCATCACAAGTCTGGTCTTACTTACTTAACTGCCGCAATTGATTAGATGGAAATTTGAGATGCCTCTTCCAGGAATCAGTCAAGCACTGATCGAAAGTATCTCTTTAAAACCTCACGACCAAGGATCTCCGATATTCGAAGATGACACTAATTATCAGGAAGTCTACAGATGGTACATTTTTGTATTCATCACCTTGATGCTATTGCAGCTGGAGTCTGTCATGTAACGTTGTAAGGGGGCATGTTAGGGTTTGATGGCCTCGGGACTCAGCAGTGTTAATTAGATGAGCCCTGTGTGCCCCTCGGTGGCAGATCCGCGTTGGTGTCACACCCTGAGCTTGTCGAACGGGGAGGCCACCTGCTTCTCCCCCCGTGGGGGGCACCACCGGAGCACCTTGGGGACGCGCTGCCAGCTGTCCTGCGACCACGGCTACCGGCTGCTGGGACGAGCGTCCGTGCAGTGCATGGCCAACCGCCGCTGGTCAGGGACTGCCCATTGTCGCCGTGAGTAACCCTGTGGAATGTCAGTCTAGAATAACGCCCCATTGATTTTATGGAGGGACACAGCACCTGAAGCTGGTCAGCAAGCTTTATTGAGGTCTTCACACACATAGGCACATGGTAACTAAAAGTGAAGCTTTTATATTAACATTGCAGTCATGCATTCTGTCAGCATTGTATGAAGTATTAACACCCTTCTAGTTATTAATGAAAATAAATGCTTAGGTTAGTATGTCCTTTATCACTCTTGGTGTCCTGATCTTAAAGGTGTTGGGTTTGCCACAGTATGTCTCTTTGATGCAGTAATGAAATCTTTCCACTAGAGGTCGAGGTTTCATCAAAGGGGTACGGGCCTACAGTTTAGCTTTGTTTTGAAACTGCATCTCATCATCTGTATAGCTTTTGTATTAATAACAACCTACCCAGGAGTGGAGGCTGTCACTCCAAAAATGACTACATCAGAGGTGGTTGCTTTTTTTTTTTTAACTCTACAGAATTCCTCAGGTTTCTGTTTCCTCTAATGATATCTGTGCCCTCTCAGGCAGAAACACTGATGGGAGTAAGAATAAGCTCCTGTCTCTGTTTGCAGAGGTCCGCTGTCACGTCCTGCCCCTGATCGATCGGGGGACTTACAGCTGCACTGAGGGTGTGACCGTCGACTCCAGGTGTGACTACACCTGTGACCCCGGCCACCACCTGGAGGGGGACCGCACCCGTACCTGCTTGGAGGGGGGCGTGTGGAGTGGCACAGAGCCCACCTGCACAGGTAGCACAGCAGCTCTCCAGTCCAAGGAGAAAAAGGAGGCCTAGGACATGTTATAAGCAGAAGAGAAAAGTTTAGCCGGTCTCTTGAAACATTCACATCAGACAAAAAAGCCAATATGTGTCATATATAGGAAAACACTTAGTCAATTATTTGTTTTTTAGGCTTTTTTAAGCTTTCTAAAGATTTCCGAAGCCCTCTGGGCCCATTGACTTCAGCATTACTCAGATTTTCCAGCGTTCATAATGCAGCACTCTAAGAGTCGCACTGTGTCTACACCACTCACTTCCCTTTCTATGTTGGCTCAACCCCAGGCCCACAAAGGCACATTCTTAAACTTCAGACACCTTTTAAAGCAGCTGAAGCAATAAGCTGAGGCCAGGAGGGGAAGTTTGCACTTTGCTCAGCCAATACCTTTCCCCAAACAGCAGGCACCAGAAACACAGCACAACTCTGTCTGTGGTAACGTTCACTCTTGCAGATATCGACCCTCCGACGATCAAGTGCCCCCCATCCCGAGTGAGGGTTGCAGCACCAGGGAAGCTGACCGCAAAGGTGTCCTGGGAGCCCCCTGTGGTCAAAGACAGTGCCGATGCCATGCTGACAGAGTACGAAAATTGTTCTCCTTTTATTTGTCCTCAGACAGGTCATGTTTTTTTTCCATGGGGAATGTGTAAATGATTTGCTTTTTCCCCTACAGTGTGAAGCTGACGGGCCAGGAGCCGGGCTCAGACTTTAAAGAAGGGATCCACGTTATCCGCTACAAGGTGTACGATCAGGCCAGGAACAAGGCGGCCTGCAAGTTCATTGTCCGTGTGGAGGGTATGGAGTTAGGACTGTGGCCAGAGCATGTGGGAGTGATGGGGCAGCCCTTGATACACAGGATACATTAGCATTATTTTCTCTGTTTCAAAGACTGAGAAACCAAAGAGTGAGGTTAGGAAAAAACCAAACAAATACAACCAGCAACAAGGTTGTGGTTTTATTTGGACTTAAAAGGTGCTTAAAACAGAACACCTAGTCTGTGTGACTTAGAATGTGTGTGCTTGTCTGTTCTGTGTTTGCCTATAGTCAGGAGGTGCCCAGCTCTCAAGGCCCCATTGCATGGGTACCTCACCTGTTCCTCGGACAGGAACAACTACGGGGCAGTGTGCGAGTACCACTGTGATGGGGGCTACGAACGAAGGGGTACCCAAACTAGAGTGTGCCAGTTCAACCGCAGCTGGAGTGGGATAGCTCCGGTCTGTGTCAGTGAGTACCTACTGCCAGAGCAGATCCAACATTCTAACATTGCTGAAGTACCCAGACATTCTGACTTACACTTTGGGGGAACATCAACTCACTTAGCCCAGACAGGGGCTGAATGAGCCTTTTAATCTTGCAGAGATGAATTTGTGCACCGCACTCTTTCTGACCTTCAGTAATACCAATCCATTTCCATTAGACTTCTGGGTTCGCCCAGGAGTCTGTCTGTTTGAAAGATTCTGCTCTGTATTGTATGGAGCAGTGGGGTAGCAGCTCCGTGCAGTTTAGCCAATATGCAAGGCCCAAGCAGGCTGACCAGTGTCCCTGTGTTCACAGCCATGGAGATAAACACAGACGTGAAGACGGCTGCTGCCCTGCTGGACCAGTTCTATGAGAAGAGGAGACTGCTCATTGTCTCCACCCCCGACAATGCCAACCAGTACTACAAGCTGCAGAACATCATGTTGCAGGTGTGCTGGTCCCGCCTGGCCAGGACTAAGTTTTATGACGGGTAACAAATGGTCATGCTGTCGGACTTGCATGGATGTGATGGCTGCTGTTGTCATGCAGAGGGCTGGGTGCGGTCTGGACCTGCGACAGGTGACAGTGATCGAGCTCCTGGGGTTGCCTCCTCGTGAAGTGGGCCGCATCAAGGATCGATTCTTGGACTCTCAGGTCATCGAGGGGCTCAGGTAATGCAGGACCCCCACTGTAACACGTGGAGCTAAACTGTCACACAGCTCCTTTCAAGGACAGGCTGGAGGAAAAAACATGATGTGGGCGTGTGTGTGTGAGAGAGAGGGAGGGAAGGAGGGAAAGAGGGAGAGAGGGAGGCAATCCACTATACCAAACAATTCAAGTCCTTGGAAAGTAGAGGCCTCATTTTAGTTGCCGCCAGTGAAATCTTAAGGGACTTTGTTAGACCTGGTTCTGTAGGCCTGTAGTACCATCTAACCTTGTTAAAATCAAAATCCGCATTTAACTGGATCAGCTATTAGGCCTGTGGTATGTGTCCAAGTCTGAGCTGTTCTGCAGCGCTCTGAATATGCATGGAGCACTTAACACTGAGATGCCTGCAGGTAGGTGGCTTTCAAGGACAGAGGAGGCCAGGGCAGACCGTGTGAGTGTAGTGGCATGTCCTGTGTCCCATGTGTGCATCTGTCCTGCAGGCAGGCCCTGAGGATTTCCAGAGTGTACTTCTCCATGGTGCTGCTGGACAAGCACGGCATCGACCGCGATCGCTTCGTCGTGCCTACAACCTCGGAGGAGCTGTACTCACTCATTGACACGTACCTGATGGAGGAGGAGGAACGTGAGCGCCTCGAGAAAAACAAGGATTACTGCATCTGAGCACCTGACCGCTAGCTCTGCCGATTCGTGCACCCCGCCCCTTGAGGGGGGGCAAGGAAATGGCGGAGGGACTGACTCCAGGAGCAATTCACAGTCCTGAAAATGCAATGACTCAGATTGTATTTGGACCTTCAGTGGGTACCAGTGCAACCTTTTTAATCAGCTGAATGCTTCTCTCAGATGAAAAAGGCAAATGTGTGACAAGCAGGGAATTCAGGAAGACTACCTGGCATTGCATCATGGTAAACTGGAGGTGCACCCTATGCAAACAAGTCTTTTCAGCACTGAAATTGCAGGGATTGTATTATTGTTCAGGCAGTTGCATAGGTTCACAGTGGATGTGTTAAAGATAACCTGCACCTTGGAGATGAGGAATACAAACTTTCTTAGCACGCCATAGTACTGTCAGTAACACTTCAAAATACAGGACTGGAAAAAAGGGCATTAAATGCAATTCATAATTAAAAACATTTATTACTTAAAATAATTATATACAGCTTTCATAAAACCAATGTTAGAACTTCCTACTGCAACCTGGAATGCAGATTTTCTTTGAAGTCACACAACACAGAAATATACAATATTTATTCTTAGTTTAGAGAATAAATGTATATATGTAATATTTGTCCTTAGGAAGAGAAGATGGCCTATAGTGTCTTTTACGTGTTTAAGTTTGTAAACATTTCAGGTACTAAAGAAATTAGACAACAGTGATGTGAATGTTACAAAAAGTTTCAGAAAGTACACACGTGAAATTTGTGCAGTAAGGTTTAGGGGCCATTTGAAGGTAAAGGGGTCAGATATACAGGTTAATTTTTTTAACTTGAAAATGGCAACATTTCATTGGGCATTGTATTGTTGTTGATCCCTTTCATCACGTAAGTATTTATCTTGTCATTTTCATTTTTAAAATAAACACTTAGTACTATCCAATAAAAGTGCTGCATTTGATTTTGGAAAACATTTTCAAATAAAAACCCTTTGAGGCGTACAGGAATTTTTCGTGGTTATATGAGAATTCCAGATATTCGCCGCTTACCACTAATGGTTGAGACTTGGCCACAGAGTAATAAAAAGGTCTTTACAGACAAATGTTCATTTAAAACTGCCAGAATTAGAGAAATTATGCCAGTGAATGTAATCAAGTTAAAATGTGTGAATTAATCCTCTGTGCCTGGAGCCTGGTCCTTTCCTTCTGTGCCACTGAAGTGTAGCAGGTAATTTGATGTCCTCACTTGCTGTAGCCCATGGAGGAACACAGTGAAAGACTGCCCTCTGCCCATGAGCCAGGGTACTGCATCATCTTCTGCCATAGACACACCTCCTCCTCAGTGGAGCCTGACCACTCTGGCCCCTCCCCCTTCATCATCCCTTAAAGGACAGCAAAATGCATCACCCACATGCAAATAACCACCTACTCCACAGGTAACATGCTGAAATAAACCAATCTTTAGCTGGCAAGCAGTGGTCTATATGCGTGTGTGTGTGTAGCATAGTTTAACGAGACTGATTGCTCTGTTGATACTCATGTGGAGTTTCATTTACAGCAGACACTACTGGAGCTCTCAAAGCCCCAGGTTTCTATGTCCACATCTTATCCAGGTGCTGTGTTATGGAACAAACTGGATTATGGCAGCTGGGACAGAGGACCCTTACCTTCCTTTCAATAGTGTTTAGTATGCGTTTATAGATGGGATTTGAATAGTGGGCGATTGTAGCCTATCCCTGCGGGTGCAGATGTGTCACTGTATCCTTGGATTGAGTCTCACCTGGCCCAGAGGTCAGCCGGACACCCCCCAGGAAGTTGTTGCTGGACGTGTCCTCATGGTCCCACACGGTCAGCTCCAGGCACATGCCCTTCAGCTGCTCCAGACTCACGTCCTTGTAGACAAAGGTGTGGTCGTAATGCGGGTTCGAGCTCATCCTCAACACTGGAGTCTTCCTCTTGGCAGCCTTGGTTTTGGCTGGCAGCAAGTGCCTAAGGCAACAGAGCACGGGGGAGGGGACATGAGGGTAGGGCCTCTGACAGTTCTGAGCAGAAACATTGTGGGCTGAATTTGGCTGAAGACAGGGCAGCCTCTCTCACCCTTTTACGAAGGAATCTGGTGAACCTCCCCCTTTTGCTGCTCGCAGGTCCCTGGCCTCTTTGATCAGGACGTGCAGCTCCCCCTGTTCCTCGTTCCTTTTCTTCTTCTGGAAAGTAAAAACTGCCACACGGACATCTGCATCTTAGTTTTAGATGACAGTACAGGGCACACCAATTCCACTTTCACCACAACCACACCCCCCTCACCTTTACACTTGTCTTTGGGTGGCATGTCGGCAGCTACATACTTCAGGGAAATCACCAGCTGGCCTCTTTGCTGAGCGAAGGCAGACGACTGGGTTGGCACCAACACCGTCAGCAAAGGGACAACTCAGATTAGTGACCAGCATCACACTGGGGCACACCACAGTGGTGTCGTCTATACCAAACCCAAGACGGCAGCTCCTCACCTTTCCCCTGAGGGCCACGCACTCCTCGTGGGTGGACCCCAAGTCCCTGCAGTCCAGCGGGAGCTCCACCTCCCCCAGAAAAGCATTGCGGCCGAAGGGGTCATAGTGCCAGACAGAGAGCTGCAGCGTTCGCATGAGCAGCTGGGAATGGCTGATCAAGAACTGTTAGCACAGGGACCAGGCACAGTAATTACTGGCTAGAGTCCACCGGATGCAGTCCTTCAGTTTAGCAGCATTTACACTTGATTAACAATACGTGAGCAGAAATCAGCCTTGGCCGTCATTCATGCTAGACATTTATGTACTAATCTTGAATGTCAAGATCAATTTAATCGATTTACTCAAATTGAAGCAATAGGTCTAACCTACTGTAACTGCTTTTCCCCCCCATTCTGCCAACCTACCACCACAACTGCTCAGTAACAGTGTTGCAACAAAAGGCCTTGCCTTGAGAGTCTCATTATAGGTGGGACTGACGGTGCTGCGCTTGGTGGTGGTTTTCCGCTTGCTTTGCCGAGACTTATCTGGGAGTAGGTAGCATTTGACATAGCTGCAAAGAGAAACAGTAGGTTCTGTAGTAGTTGCAGTAGGTGTGGAGTCCCTGTGGACTGACCAGGGTTGATTGGTTCTGTGTGTACAAATGATTCAGATGATCACCACATCATCTGTAAGCAGGAAGCCAAAAACAATCCTTTTTTGGTATACACAAAAGCTTCCTTTTGACATTGTAGTGCTGCTGATACATGCCAAGAACAGAGCACCTGGAGTTATAAGGTACTGTGTAAACAAAATCCAATATAAAATTCTAGTATAAAACAAGGCCTGCCAGGTATAGTCAGTGCTTTCCAGTGGACTGACATGCAGAGACAGGCTAGCCCGAGGTCCAGCTGGACCTTCACCTCAAGGGGGTGGCAGACTCACGGGTTGGAGCGCATTCTGGCCGTGTCCCCGTAGGCCAGATTGTGGCACTCTTTGATGAGGACAGACAAGGTCTGGGTGCGCTCATCATAGCTAAGGGAGAACACAATGTCCCCGCTGACCTCCACACAGTTGTAATCCCCCATCTCGCTGTACAAGCTTGTCATACTTCCCAGCGTGCTCTGTGAACACACAATCACAAACATCAGCCTATCAGGAGCAACTGAGAAGTGCCATATAATTCTCATAAAACAAAACAGGATTTTTCCTGCTCATTGAAATGATCGATCTGTGTAGGACTGGACGGGGCAGGTAGATCAGAGAGAAAAACTGAGGATTTCAGATTTCAAGAGGCTTACCTTGGAGATGGAGCTGTGCAGACTAAAATTGCTGCCATGTGTTGCCTCTCTGTGGAACTTCACCAGATTATCTATGTCTTCTTCTTCCTCTTCCTCCTGTTTATAGACCTGTCCCAGAACAATGTGGTTAGTGGCCACCAATGGAACCTCCCCTACACAATCAATCCTTCTGCGTTGCAGTTTGTCCTTAACTTTCACAAATTTATGACAGTTTCTTTTAAATCTTTACACAACATGAGTTTTGAGTGTTCTGAGATTAAGCAAATATAATAGGGACTCTCATAATCTACAGACCAGTTGGTCTGAAAAAGCCCTTGACCTGTTACAGTAAAACTACGGGCAAATGTCAATTTATGGCTCAGTAGGCCATGTAGTCTGTCTGTTATGCATCAGTCATACTTGACTTTTTTTAACTTTTTACTTTTATTAAGGAAACATAAACAAGAATGCTTACATGAACAGAATGAAAAGAGAGAAGGGAAAAAGAAAAGAAATAGAAACTAAAATAAATGAAGGGCAGCACATTAACAGTAATCCAGCATGCTAAATTACCCAATATACAGAATACGGATCATTTCTTAGTTAAAAACTTCCTGGCAAAAAAGTCTGATGGTTGAAGACATCTCTTCCCATGCCTGCACCGTTGAAGCTTTAGCTCTGTTAAATTCTGCAGTACTGTATTCCAGATTGACTATTATCTATCTATACATCAGTCATACTTCTGAGGTGACAGAACCAAAGCAGAGATGCGGTCATTACAAAAAATGCTGGAATAGTACATCAAAATATAATAGATACAAACATTTAAATTTGCCTTCCATTAACTCATTGTTTTTTACCAGATTGCTTTCCATTCTTGGCTCCCCAACAGAGGGTAACATTTGACATTTGCCATCACATGGCTTCAGCAGACCTCCACAATACCACCCTTTTTCCACTACCATGCAATAGTGTACCCAGGCAATTCCAAGGTGAGGGGAAGCCAGCAGCCTGGAACCTCACCGTTTAGCACTTACTTGTGTTTTCACAATAGGACAGAGGAGTAATTATTACCTACTGAAATGACAACATGGAAGTGCCCGGCGTTTCTGGCATCACCAGAAAACTGAGTGAACAATGGTCAATAATGTTAACATTTAGGGCTTGGGAGTATTTCCCTGCATTCTGAATTCACACTTTGTGAGAAACACTGCTGCTTCCTCACATCAGTGCTGGGATTGCAGAGATTTCCATGTGGAAAAGGTTCTGATGGCTGCCCCATGTTGTCTAGTAACAAGCAGATTCTGCTGGTATATTTTGGAAAATCAGAAGATGAGGGAGGAGTTTTGAATCCCCCCAAAATGCCCACCCTGCAACTAAGGGTGGGAATTTTGACAAATACGACAAATACGTCGTAACTTGGGGGGGGGGGGGGGGGGGGGGGTTCAAGGATGCCAAAGTTCATTTTATTTGTGTAGCCGTTTATCAATATTAAAGAAAGAAATTCACAACTACAGTGACCTGCATCTGGCCACTGTGTGATAGTGTCATTAAGTCATATGCAGGAGTATGTGGAGATGGAGTATTCCTTTCTCCATCTCGATCCATGGTCTTGGTCCTGGTTATGCTACCAGGAAAGATATGCCAAAGTTGCCTCCTACTAAGCAGAGCAGCAGTGGAGATGCAGATCGACAGACCTTTTCTGAGTGTCGTGGTAGCACACATGAACACGCAAGGGGGAAGCAGGTATAATTTAGCAACACTGTGTGATGTGGGATTACCTGCATGTTGAGGCCTGGTACAGACTTGCTGCGATTCCCCATGGACCCTCCTGAGACCTCTGCACTGCCATCATGCAGGTCCAGCATTGAGGGGGGCCTACCATTTCCTGAACATTGACACAGACAGCAAACAGTTATGCACCACATGCACGCCAACTACGTCTGGGTTGGCCAAGCGCTAGATTACAGAAATGCGAGTATAACATTCGAATGTAGTGCCAGACTTGTGGCTCACCTGCAGGCTTCTGTGTTCTTTTGGTGCTCATCTTAAACAGACCTTCATCCTCAAACAAGATGACCCCTGAGCAGGGGAGGACACGTTGTACTAAAGGGACCTGAGGTTCAATGAGAGCAAAGGGGAGATGAACGTTAGGCTGCTGACACCCAGCCAGTAGAGAGGGTTTAAATGTAGAATTAAGCAGAGGGTATTGTCATCTCACCGGTTTAGAGGCGAAGCCGTGGGAGGGGCTTGCTTGGGAAGGGGCGGCTTGGGCAGACACTTTGGAGCCTGTAGGACTGGACCGACCTGTTGTGTCCCCCTCTGGCTTGTCCCTCCTGCAAGATGAGCACAAGGTCAGGCACCCACACAATACAAACGTGTGCTAGAAGCCGGCTTGTCATGACTGCCGTCTTACCTCGTTAGGCTTGAGGATTGGCAGGAGGAGTCCATTTCGGTCCTAAAGCTATTTGGGCTGGCAACTGATTCGGCACTGTCATGCTCCTGCTCCCTCTCCTCTGTGGAATCAGAGGCCTCTGGGTCCGCCCTGAAATTAAGCCAAAATCCAGAGGTCAACATGGAGCACCACCAGGTAAGGGAACCTTGCAGTTGTGCTACATGCACATGGTCCCCCAGCCTTTCTTCAGTGGAGTCAGCACATGTACCTTGTTTTGAGTGGTGCTGGTTTCTTCAGTCTGGGTTGGGGGAAGGGGGCAGCCTGTCTGGGCGTCATCTCTGAGCTCTGAAGGAGCACCTCACCAACGGTCTCTCGCTTCTTCACTGCAAACAGAACGGAGCCCAACTGTCAGTGGTGGAGAGGCCTGGATACACCTAGCAGCAATAGGCCACCCACTGCTCCTGGTCTCTTTCTTGCATGCATTTCAAACACGCTACCCATGAGAAGCCAAATGCTGCCACTCAAAGACAAAACACAAGTTTCATTTCCAATGACATTTCCTTTGAGGTTTAGTAAGTGAACTGAGACTCAATTCTTGTATGTATGTAATATAATGTAGTATTGCATTTTATTTCTAGCCAACACAATTACCACTATCATGAAAATTGGCTTAAACATACAACTTTTTAAGCTACTAATGAGAAGATAAAATGTCATATTTAACAGCAAAAGTTTTTTAAAATATAGTGTTTCCATTTGGTGTAGCCCCTTTGAGCTGTATACATATTTTTTATCAAAGACATTAAATTGTATAGCTATGAGAAAATAAATCTATATAATTCATGTGTAGCTTCTCTTCCTGGAGTACCAACAAACCAGACCAATCTCCTCCCCCCCAAATAAAAACAGGTACATACTTTGAGGTCTCTTTCTCAGGGATGCCTTCACTATGGTATGTCCAGGAGAATTCATGAAGCGATTGACCCTCTGGTCATAGAACCAATCTCCTGTGCTCTTTTTCACTTCTCTGGAGAAGAAGAGTAAATACATGAGACTGCAGAGCATTTTAATCACACGCCCTTGAAATGCCATATATTTCACTACCAGTTTGACAAGGTGACCGTTCACAGACGGTGTTCATTCATTACAAGATTAATGGAACATGAATGACAGTTCCCAATCCACTGTGGCCAAGAGGAATGACATAGGAACTCCCTTCACAGGAGCACTCATGGTTCCCCTGGGCTATTACTAATGGATACTCACGCCTCCTTGGCACACACGCTGCACACCCAGAATCCATTGGGGCGGACCGCTCTGCATTTGCAGCACACTTGGTGATTGCAGCTATTGCATTGGCTGGCACCCAATGGGCTAAGCGGCTCCTGGCAGCGGCCGCAGCTGCGATCGCTGTAGTTCCTGCTGCCACGCTTGGCTCCTTTCTTTTTGATGTCCAGCAGCTCTGCCTTCAGCCTCCTGCAGTGTGAGGAGACCACAAGAGGTCAGGAGATGTCATGTCTCCATGCTGGTACAATGTGTCTGATCTCGCTGTTCTCGTGAAGTGTGTCTGATCTCTCTGTGATGGTGCAGTGTCTCTCTGTGATAGTGCAGTGTGTCTGATCTCTCTGTGCTGGTGAAGTGTGTTTGATCTCTCTGTGCTGGTGAAGTGTGTCTGATCTCTCTGTGATGGTGCAGTGTGTCTGATCTCTCTGTGATGGTGCAGTGTGTCTGATCTCTCTGTGTCTGATCTCCCTGTGCTGGTGCAGTGTGTCTGATCTCTCTGTGCTGGTGCAGTGTGTCTGATCTCCCTGTGCTGGTGCAGTGTGTCTGATCTCCCTGTGCTGGTGCAGTGTGTCTGATCTCTCTGTGCTGGTGCAGTGTCTGATCTCCCTGTGCTGCTCTCACCGCACACGGCACTCCTCCGCTCGCCTCAGCTCTTCATCCCGCTGGAGCACTGCCAGGATAAGCTCCCGCTCCGTGTCTGTTAGGAAGGCCAAACTGATCATCTCCTTGCCTGGCAGCATCCTCTCTTCTCAGAAGGTAGTTTGGCTCCCCCTGCAAGAGTCTTTGGTGTTCCAGTTTATCAATAAATATAATTAACTGAAATAATAGTAAATCTACACAATTCAGAATTGATTAATCCAATCTGTGCCAGATCTTAAAAAAAAAAAAAAAGACAGAAGCGCTGCTGTGTCAGAAAGCGAATGTGGCCCTCTGAGTGCTGTATCAGGCTTCACTTCTCCATTCTTCTGTGACCTCTCTCCCTCTCCCCTCTCACTCTCTTCTGGCCAGAGTCCTGTGAGAAACAAGAACACATCAGCCCACCTCACAGAGCACTCCCTCCCCAGCAGACAGGGAGAGACCTGCAATAAACCACCCCTATTCTAGTCACAGTCTATAGAGAAGCAGCAGATGAAAACGTTGAGAGATGCTGTACACAGGAGATCACAAGTGAGACACACGTCCTGACTACCTTATTTGGTTGCAGGTATTCACTCTGTACTGTGTGTACCAATTTCAGACAGAGTCAATAGTGGCGATGAGAAGAAATGAAACAGGGTTTACAGTTTGTACAGAAAATAGGTGCTCTATTCTGAGAAAGAGAAGTGAAAGAGGAGCTCACAAATTTGTAAATGAAGCATATGTTAATGGAACAGTTGCCTGATTTTCATCATTTCTGTGCAGGTGCAGTCATCTCCTAATTAATCACAATATTTCACTTGCATACACATTTGGCCATAGGCCAGTCTCACATGTGTTCTAAGCATATCACACGAACAGCTCATTTTATCCACTGTGCCCGCAATATCAGTCAAAATGCTATAAAGAAAAGTGAATCTAAACAGAATATGAACGGCATTTCAAAAAGCTCAGCAACAGCAAGGAGGTAAGAGTCTCTGCTTTGAAGGGGAAGGACACAGAGAGGTGGTAGAAATGCCAGGACTGACAAGACCCTTGATGCATGTTTTGACCTTTCCCTTTGCTCTTCTGTGGGGCTCTTTGAGAATTATTAAGAAGGGGTCAGAGGGCAAAAAATAAACCATTGATCAAGAAGGATAGGGGAAAAGGAGGGCATGAGATGGTTACCATGATTGAATCCCACGGCTCCACAGACACAGTCGCATACAAAACAGAGACTGGCGGCTGATTCTGACCACTCGGCTCTCAAGCCCTCACTTTCCAGAAGCTCTGGGAACCTTCACAAACCCGTGCCCTCCAACTACAGTTAATGAGGGAGTCACTTGGTGATGTCATCCTTCTACCGGGCTGAAAGGTCAGTCAGTGAATGTCACTTACTGGATGGAAAATTCAGAGTGCAGTGGCTCTTGGCTCAGTGTACACGAGGGCTTTCACCCTTACGTGCCCCTTGATCTGAAGTACGGAGACTCATCAGTTTGTTCAGTCTTGACATTCATGTATTTGTCAGCCCTAAACCAGACACTGCACATCAGCTTCTGGTGTGTTGGCACTCATTTTGTTACAACAAATCATGCAGAGGCCAACAGTGTGAAATGCACTTAGTAAAATGTGTTAGGATTGGTCATTTTAATAACCACAAAAATGTCTTATCTGTAAAGAAACTACCATGATACCTAGAATTTTTGTATTCCTCCTCATGTGTCCCATGTGTCCTCGGGACAGAATGCAAAGTGTAGCCAATAAGCCAATTTCTGTATGCAATTAAGGTACAAGAATAATGGACCATGTTGCAGTTAGGACCATGCAACTGTAAATATTGTACCTAGCAAACAGTTTAAAGAAAGGGCATGGTGTGCTGTTGGATCCAGGCAATAAATAATCATCATAATTCTGCCATTACTGTCAAGTGGTCCACCGGTTACAAAACATAGGTGTCCCCATGTGTATCCAGAAACTCTTAACTGCCACACTGACTGTTGATGAATCAATGACGCTAACTCACATTGTGTCCACATCTAACAGTTTCTACAAACGTTTCCCCATGGCTTGAAAGTATGGACATAAATGACGTGGTGAAGAAGTGGAGACCAGTATTTCAGCATACTTTCAGTAAACCTTAACACCTTCCTTATGAAAGATAAAAAAGCTATTCACAAGAGGCTAAAGGAAGTGAGTTTAACTGAATGTCAGGATAAATTACATTTCAAATTTTGCTATTTGCATAGTCATACAGCATTTCAACCTTTATCTGCAATACTTGCAATGCTCTCAAAATTACCTGATAATGATTTAAGTTTGTTTTTACATTAAAGGATGGCACCAGGTTAAAGTATGGATGATCCCTATGAGCAACTTATCTGACATACACTGTAACCTGGGGGGTAGAATAGAAGATGATTGTTTTGTTTTGGAAATCATCAATTACAGTTAATTATTTTGTCATACATAACCTTTGGTTTATTAACTGTAAGGTTAAACGTAAGTCTAAAACGTATTTAACCAAAGATCTTGTCAAAAATAAGCGGCGATACCGAACAGGCAACATTTCCCTCACCTAGGATGACAGCTTTCCTCATGAAGTATTGCTGCTCTTTTCTCCCACTTGCCTAGTGAATTTACCGATTTCCAGATTTGAACAGTACCATATCCTGACAGACCCGCAAACGTTTGCTTTGAGGACTAGATGGGTTATTAAGGAGCCGCAAGCCACCTGAGACACAAATGTATGCAGTCATGCACTTCCTTATTCCTCCTAAACCCAAACTGTTCGCCCACATTCCACTCACATTCACTCTTCATTTCCTCAATCAAAGCAAGTCCACTATGAACGCAGACGTTATTTAATAACGTACTAATTTAGCACATTAAACAGACGTTTTAAAGTATCTGACGTTTACAAAAACACAGAAGACGCTTAGGCCAAAATGCATTCTCCATTCAAAGGTTAACAGCACCAAAGCCTAAAATATCCAAATAGCCCAATTTAAAGTCAAATGTGAGGTTCGCAGAAATTCATTAAAATTAGCCAAAACATTTTTGGGGTATGTGTCATTAAAACGGTCTCGATGTACAACTTTTTCATTCTACTTACATCGGTTACTGTGCACGACGGATCATGCATTTTTTCCGAATTTGTTGTAAATTCCCTGTTGCATCGCTGAGTATGGTCGTTCGAAATCCACAGTGAGGCAAACTCGTGCACGACAGATTTCGCAATTCAGTACTCGCAGTTATTCGACAGTACTAACAGACCCTATAACAAATTTCTCGTTGGCCACAATCCTTCACTCACCTGCTGACTTACAGCCTCCAAACTGATTAGTGATCAAAACGTGATGGCTACAGTTAGCTACGGTAACACGTATTGATACGAAACGGGAAGTGCATAAGTTAATTAAGCCGAGCCACCTTGCTCACTCACAGGTGTGCAAACGTGCGTGTTTTACAATTAACGACAAAGTGCAAGGTAGTGAGGTAGAAGTCGATCATTTAAAACTAGTGAGTTCGGGCTTATTCAAACAATGGAATGCACCTCCGTCTCCAGCGTTTGATCCCTAGAATATATTAGTCTATTTTCAACTATTTATAAATAATATGACAGTTCTGTAATGCATTAGATTTACGATTTTGTAGAATGCATTAAACAATTTGGTGTAGTGAGCCTCATTTGGTAGGGAGCCTTAAATTCTCTTTCCCTGTTCGAATCTGTATTATAATGTGCAACTTTCAGCAGGTAGAGAAACTGGTAATTTACAGCGACTGTTGTATTGGGGGTATTGAATTAGGTAGACTTTATGGCGGGTGTATATTCATTTCCCTCTTGGGATCATTTATTTGTATTACAGAAACCCAAGTGAGGAAAAAACAACTTTCAGACTAATAGTCAGCGTAGCTGTTTTTTCCCCACACACGTCAGTTATGGATTTATATTCCGGATAAGAAACATAAATTTCTTCATTTTATAATACTGTGGAATGTGCGGTGTAATTCATCCCGACTATACCCGAGACTCCTGAGTCAAACTGACATCATCCTTGCAGGCAGCAAATTATCGAAGGAAGAACGGTGGTCTCTGGTTGGCTAGAATCGGACACTAAAAATGTTAACAGTGTGAAGGAGAACATATAGGCTGTCGGAACATACAGGCTAATCTGGAAACGAACCGCTCAAAAATGGCTTCAAATTGCCCAAGTGAGTTGATAAATCACCCATACGGTGATGTTTGTCCTTCTATGCAATAGGGAACGACAAGAGGATACGCTTAAAAAGCACACCTGTATTTGCCTTAGCTTCATGCATCTAATATTCTCCAGATGTCGCTCGTGAATCGTCTCCAAAAGAAGCGTCTTCCACAGATAACTATAATACGATACTCCATTTCTGCTGCAGTTAATTGGCGGAAGCGCCTGATAACAGAGGAAAACAAGAGCACAGGACGTCTGTATCCTGTAGATGGATTAGAAATCTCCTTGGTGTTCGCCATCGTACCTGTATTTTCTCCAGAAAAAAAATAAACAAGTGTGTTGTGGTTGAAATGTTTCGATATAAAATCAACAGAATTCTGGTCTTCGCGTGACAGCAGGTAATGGGTGGAGTAAACAGACATACTTAAAGTCGCTTGGAAATAAATTCAGGTTCGCTTGAAATAAAGTAAATGCATTATCTCAAATAAACAACTAAACCAATACATACGTAGAAAACTCTAAAGGTAGACCAGAAGTGCCATTATAAACACATACGATTTGAGGTGTTCCATGCTGGTCCTTCAAGGCCGTTCAAGAATGTCACCCAGCAGAGCGGTAGCAGAATGGAATGTGTTATCAGCCCATTGCCTCCAACCGTGGCTGTGCTCTGCTCTTTTGTGTCATTCACCCAGGTGCTGCTGCCTGTTGGGTGTTATGCAGTGGGCTGACCGTAGGTCCCTATCATCAGGCTTCAACAAGTCTTCATAGGTTAAACATCTATTTTAGTATAAGCCATTGATTTGGATTTACACTTAGTAACCTTTAAGGTTGCGGTAGTGCAACCCTGTATGTAGATGAAATCCTTACAAAGAATGTATACATTGTAGCATGATTAATGGTGAAATCCATATTCTTGTACCGTTGTTACTAATTTTTATACCATTTACATACTTGGGAAAACAAGAGGAAGTTCATGTTTAAGTTTTAAGCAATGGTTATATCTTATTGAATTGATAAATGTTAAGTTCTTAACATGAAAAACAAAGTTTATTTCAATGTGCAGCATGTTCCACAGTCTGTAATAAAATAAAAAAAATAATGATACTGCCCTTAAACATGACCATGGTGCAAATAGTTGCTGCCACTGCTTTGCTTTCATGTTTTGAATTTTTGAATTTCTGTCATGTTCTTCGATTTATTTATTCAAGATATGTGACAGTTTACATAATGGCCAGTAACTCAAAAGCATGCCTTTGGTGGATCTATGGTGGAAGGTTAGAGATGGTTGAAGACTCGATGAAGCATAATTTTTCATTACCAGAAAGTGTCTTTCTTTTTGGGTACATTGACTTGACTACCATCCAGAGATTTAGCTAAACTTTATTCTCAGAATACTTATGTGCCAAGTCATTAATTCTGGCTGAAAGATTCATTGCATCTAAAGTCTGAAAGGTTTTTTATTTTTTCCATTTATCATGCAGCATTGCACTTAATTGAGTGTTGTATTACTATGTGGATGTAAGCTCAAAATGATTCTTCTAAGCAGACTGCTTGACCCCTTGGTTCAAGGGTGGAATATTGCAACAGCATTAATACAGAAATTATTAATTCCCACTATTTTTTTAATGCACACTTGATTCTTACATCACAAATTGTTATTTGACAATGTAAGGCAGAAAACATGATGATCTGATTCAATTTTGTGACCTTGTGATGGATCTTTTATGTACAGGGAGAGCAACAGGGCTTATATCAGTACATCTGAAACAAGTATGAATAATGAGAAATTCTAAAATTACTCTGGACTTTGATACATACTGTATGTGCAAAAATAAGTAACTGACAAATTCTTCTGCCTGTATAAAAGGCAATTTACCATTGTGTTGTCCTTGCAGTAAAATGATATGAGCCTGGGATTGTCTCTAATGTTTCCAAATACATTTGGTCACATCAAGCTCCTGTTTGTCACATTGATATGTCTTACCTCATCACTTTTATCCTTCACTCAGCTCCTTCATAAAGTAATAATTCTCCTTTATATCAAGACCATCTCTCCATTCAGGTAAATTCCATTACCTCTTGTGGTATGTGACTTATATATTCTGCAGGACACTAAAGCTTCACTAGCACATATGCTGAGGTTCTTAATCTTAAACTGTACAAACCTGTGACCTACACATAATATCTACACTACAGCACCTATTTTAACCTGTGTCACAGCGCATGTATGTATTAAATTCATGTGCGTTAGGGTGTGTTTATTTCTCTTTCACATGTGAAATGCGATGTCCTGTAGGTGATGTTTCTTATGGGGCAACATACAGTATTAGTCCACAACTGTATTGCCCTAGCATAGCTAGTACTAATGCTGTCAGAAGCTGTATTGTAGCAAGCGCCAAGACCTTACTGCTAGCTGAAATACAAGTAGTAGTGAAGCAAAAGTCATAAATTGTGCTAGTCAAGGGTAAAATTTCATCGCTTCCTTAAATCAGTCACTTGTTAGCTCAGCTCAGAAATCCTTGAGACCCCCTTCCCTCTCCACACACATACACTTACACCCTCTCAGTCAAGAAGCAACTGGTGCAAGACACACTATAGAGGAAGAGATATGCATTCCAACTGTGAATTAAAATTGCTGCTTCAATCAGTACTAAGTCATGCCAGGGTGGTTATGTTTAATAATCAATGGGTTAGCAATATCACCAGTGCCTGATTCCTCAAAAGGCTGCATTGTGCCTCTTGGATACATGATAGCCAGAGAATCCACATTTTCAGGGCTTGCCATTTTATATTTATAGAAAGCCCATCCACTCCTTTGAAGTACAAGAAGCAGCAGTTCTCTGCTATCCCACTTCACAGAAGGGCATGAAACATCCTTCTTATTGATCATTGTATTGATTACTAAGCTATTCAACATTGCTCATCTCTGAAAAGGAACATATATGTGCGTCATTTGTACCGCAGTATCTCAGTTTTCACAATTCCATGGTCCAATGGAATAGTTTACCTGTTTTTAAGAATAAACTAAGATAGATGACATAAATGTGCTATTAATTTGTCCAAATCCTGGAATACATATGTGTGTAGTCCTCAATCACCTTCAGCAATATGTATGGCAAGCATATGCTCAGAGGATTGAGAGGAGAGAATGAGCTTGGTTTAGAAAATTAAAATGTGTTTTGACATACAAACTATGAACTTGTCAGACTTGTGCAATTTAACCATGATAGGAGGTCATGTTGACCATACTGTGAAATCTGATTTTGACAATTTATGGTTATAGTGTAGAAAACATAGTCACATAGGCCTACATATATGAGATAATAGTAGTATGCATATGAGAGTATAGTAAAACAGTTTTAGATGGAAGGTAACCATGACTGCACCATATAGACTGTTTCATCTTTCCATCTGCAATAGACTATAATTACGCTACATTGTGTATTTTCTCTTATTGATCCACTACAACGTCCTAGAAAGAAATTAAATCACAGCAGAGTAAAACGTCGTTCAACTGCCTATGTATTTAATAATCAGCTCTTGCAGACTAGTGGGACTACATTAAAGCCATTTTAATTCAGTTTACTTCATTTGAAAGCACTGACCGAGGTGATGTTATCTCTACGATAGTTCTCTGCATTCAAAAGACCTCCGCTGTAGTGGCATATCATAGTCGCTGTGTGGAGCCAGACAGACTGAATCCATTTTTGTCGCATCATTCTGGCCAAAAGGTGTCATTTCAAATTGGCCATTACCGATTACAGACAACAATATACGATAGTGTATCATATGCGAGCGGCTGCTGGTGACCTTGACTTGGGGGTGGCTGTCTTCACACAGTTTTGTGTGTTTTATTTGATTACCAAGCACACAAATTTCCTCAACGATCTGAAAATATTGGCACGTAATAGTTACTTCCCTTTTTCTTAAAGGTCTTACGTTACACTATATTTTAAGGTAGTTGTTATCGCTTACATTATTTTTAAATCATAACAGTAAGTTTCATTTAGTAATTAGTAAAGGAAACACTCCTGTGGTCGTATGTTGTCCAAGTTTTGGGGACGAAATGCAGCAACAGCTAATGAATTATGAACTAAAAAAACTGCATTTTCAGTGTTTGTGTAAACTTATTGATTTAAAGTCCTCAATCCGCTCAGTCTGGGCGGCTGCATTTTATTCACGTGGTGAACCCAGTGGTTATGTGCAAACTCCACCTTGTTTCTGCCACTTTTCACGATGAAGCGAAAGAAAATGAAAAGTGAAATGAATTATTTACAAAGCAAACGAAAACAAGACGTCGCTACCTTCAGCTATCTTCATTTTGGTATTTATAATCATTATTATTTGATAAACTATCGGAATGGCCACGTCCTTGCCTTGTCAAAATTCTATATGATATTTACGTGGATCACACAATCTGAACGGAAAGAATCACTGTTGTACGACTAACATCCTTAGAAACATAAAAGTGGTGTATGATGTTTATCAATAATAATACAATATTTTTGCAACTACACAGCTAAAGTAGAATGGGATGGGCACAATGGAATAATGTGGCTTTAACCTCATCCTTGGTAGTAATACCCACAATCCTTTGCAAAAGGTTGCCATGAAAGGTGTGGTTAAGGGCAGAAGATAACAAAAGGGGATATTCAGACAGGACGGGTAAATGGAAAGAAAAAGGTCATGGAGGGTTTGTGATGATGAAATGCAGCAGGACATTTAAGAGAGACCAAGCAGGAGATAGCGAAGACAACTCATGTGTTCCGAATTTGCCTATGTTTCAAGCTGTTTCTGAATTCTGAGAGGAGTCAGACCTCAGAGTCATGTTGAATTTTAGGACACCCTACAAGGACTTGTATAGTTATTTTTGTATAGCATTGTATAGTTATGGGTCATGCCCTGCCAACCAACGTGGCTGCCATTTCAGTATTTAAAGGCGTTCATATCAATCACAATGCATACACTGACTCAAAACAAGATGTTGATGTACAGAGGCAAACTATCCCTCAGGGTACATAAAAACATTAAAGTTATTCAAATTGAGATAAAGCTGCTTTCTGTGGTGTCACACAACTAACAATGATACTCTGAAGCAGGGATATGAATAGACGTGTTTGGCATCCTTCTGTCTTGAGCCAGAAAATATATAACATTGTCAAGAGTTATTTTACAATTAAATAAAAACAACAACAAAACAAAACCATAAAGACAGAGGAAAAGTTGCCACCTTAATATAATAAAAATAAATGTTCTCCTTCTCTAAATGCATTCTGTAACAGTTTTGATGCTTGTGATTTTAAAATATATATTGATATATAATGATCATTCCCATTTTTTCATAGAACAAAAACATTTTGTAGCCATCAGTTATGCCACTTCCAGCTTGCAGAAATGCCAGCAGAAGTTCAAACGCATCAGTCTGAGAATATTTTATCCCAAACCTCAAGGTACGAAACAGCACCACCCAAAATCCAATTAAAGCTACTTTGTCAGGAATGATGCACTAGTAAAAATTGACTTCACGCCAATCGCTGTTCATCCAGATCCAGTTCCAGCTCTGTATCTCCCTGTTGTATGAGACAAACAGGATGAAATAACTTATGTAAGTGCCATTGGCAAACAGCAAAAGACAAACTGAGGACAAGTAGGTCTCAAGTGAGTTTATATTTTACAGTATAGGGCATATTCATCATACACATGATTGGTATTAGGGACAAAAGCCAACTATGCATACTGTTTTATTTAAACCTAACATCACTGCAAATCATTTGATTAATTTCTAAGGAATACAATGACTTGTAAACATGTCTGTTATTAACGGTGATTAAAATATCCTTACTATCATGCCTTACTCTTGATTGTATTTGCATTATACTGTACACAACATGAGAAGCAGCACTTAATTAAACGTCACTCCATGCACATATTCTAACAGACAGAGATGTGAAACAAAGCCCCTGTAAAAACAGCTATTTAGCCATATTTCGCAGTAAAACTCTTGTAGCTCAAATGAATTAAATTGGAAATGTAGCCAAACTGGATCACAAACAGCCCCTTAATATGCAATTCTGTGTATTGTAAGGCCGCTAATGATGCAAATCTCAATTTCCAGCATGAGAAACAGGATAATCATTGCAGACACCCCAGAGATGTGTAGTTCTGCAATAAAATTTAATCATTCATTTTATGGGGTGTAAGTCTAGACTTCCATAATTTCAAAGGAGTCCCTCATTGTTTCAAAAGGTTGTGGTTAGAGGGGCCCTGAGTCTTGAATATGGCTAATCAGACATGTTATATGATTAAAAACAGGGGTTATCCTTATTCCACAGAAATGTTTTCCATGACCCACATGTGATTCATTAAATGCTCCCAATGGGCCCTGTAATTAAACACATTAAAACTTGTCAATCACTATCAATAGTCTGATGTGCAAATTTTGTACAAATTTGAACTTGAAATAGCAAAAACCCAAAATTAGAACAAACTGGCTCAATTTGTCCTATCAAGATATGGACCAGCTACACAATAGTGTAGGCTCCCTCACAGATTTTCAGCATGCTCTGATCACCTCAATATAGACATGCAAGTGCAAAGAATAAATTTCTTTTGACTGCAGCAATATTTTCAACATCAAGTCGTGTTAGTTGGAACTAGAAATAGATGTTTCCATTGTCAGAGCAACATAACGCAAGATGCTATTGTTTAGTTTCTCAGATGTATAATGTGTAATTCAGAGCCCTGGAGGAAAGAGACGTGTAAACTAATCATAAACTTGCAGTTTAACAGCCTGGCCCTGGCAGACTCTGATGGATCATAAATAACCAATGGCCATCCAGAGTATATTTAACTAGACAGAATCCCTGATGATGAGTGGCTCTGGCCTCACACATTACTGCTTGAAAAAGAAAAAGGGGGAAAAGATTTCATTTGAAACAGGGCTTTTTTCAAAGGAGGCAAAATCTATGAAATCCAACCTAGCCGAGACTTTAATCAGAAATGAATCACCACTTTCTCCAATATATGCAAATCAGTCATAATTATTAAAAGTAAAAAAAGTTCAGTCATTTATTTTATGATTGGATCTCACACTGGCACATGATGTACAACAACAGTACCCTACACAACAGTACAAATACTAGACATTTCAGATATTAATTAAATGTCTTGATACAATATCATGATGATGGTCTTTAGGAGAGATAACTGTCTACCATTTGCCTGGAGTATTTCTGAAGGAAATGGACATTTTTTACAGGATCAGTAATAATTGCATAGACTCCAGAATAGAAACTATTTGCTTTGCCATGACCCACTTGCTCAATAATGCATAGTTTTCTTTGACATAAAGAAGAAATTTCAGACCATTGAAATTCACATATTTTTGTTTTTATCAAGACCCATTTTTAAGTCCAATTCACAGTACCATGATTCATAGCATTCCAAACGTCTCTATTTTATAGTTATGCAACTCTTGCAATCACATATAAATAACACTGTCACAATGCAAGAATAAACTACAGTGGCTCCTTTGTTTGTAGCCAGGCAGAGTCTAGGTCTGTGATACCTAGTCATCAATCCAAGGTTACTATGGAGCTGTCACAACATTCCCCTGAGATGGGGGTTGGGTGTATGTTTAGGAGGCAGAGGGGAAAAAAGAACACATCTTATGTTATGTTGCAAGAGAAATACAGTACTGAAATCACAATTTCAGTCTAGTACTCAAGAAGAAAATGTCAGGTTTTGATTTATTTTCCATCTGAAAATAATCCAGGAGTTTTTTTAACAATAGGTGTCAAGCATGTGTGATTTTGTTAAATTGGGGAGAAAACATGCAAATGCATTTAAGTTTCAGGTAGTAGTTTTGTAAGGCCGTTGGAAGGAAGGAAGTATTATTGCATTACTGTCATTTTCAGCAGACACTTTTATCCAGAACAACTTATAGACAGATTACAATTTTTACATTATATATATTTATACAACTGGAGTGCTCCAGAACGGAGCTGAACCTGCAACCTTTCAGTCACAAGCCCTGCTCCTTACCATTACGCTGCACAGCTGCCCCAGTTATAGGAAGTGTTATGGATATGTGACTAAAAGGTTTCCCATTCAAGTTCCTGGCAGCATTTTTCTTGTACCTTTGCATGGTCGGCTTCAACTCTGTGATTAAATTCAAAGTTGTGTAAAAGGGGGGTCCTATGCTAATTGTTAGACATGCACAGTTCACTCAATAGGATAAATAGGAACAAAAGAAAACGTGAACACATTTCTCCTGCATATAATGAATGATAAACTTTAATCTAAACATATTTTGGTACAGAGAAAAGCTATATTTTTCCCTAAATAATAACTGCTCCACAAAACGTGAGAGTCACGTTTACTCACACCCCTGTAGTTAGAATTTTTGCTAAATCTGCCTCTGGCATGGTAAGATGGTTCCTATAGGTTTTTATAGTGTAGGATGGATCTGGCACTTCTTTGAGGGGATTTTTGTCTACTCATCTCAGCAGAAACGCTTTGGGTTCATCAGATCCTTTGGTTCTCATTTATGAACAGATTTCTTGAGGTTGAACCACAAATGCTTGATTGGTCTTAGGTCTGGCAAGTAAGATGATCAGTTGAGAACATTTATTTTGTGCTCATTTAAACATTTACTTGTAGATTTGAATAAATACTTTGGATAATTGTCATGATGGAATGTTCATATTCCATATGCCCCAATGTCACTGTGTGCATGGGTTGTTTCTGAGCTTAGGCTTCACTGTTTATCCTGAACACAAAGCTTATGAATACGTCCATTTAATGCACATTTGATTTCATCTGACCCAGAGTACACATACTCCCATTTGTCATTCAGATGTAGTCAGGCAAATTCAAGTTGCCTCTCTCTGTGGCTTTCCCTCAAAAAAAAAAAAAAAAAAAAAAAGGCTTCTTCCCTGCAGCCCCTCCATGATACCATCCATGCTGAAAAATAACCCATGCTGACCATGAAATATGGTGGGAGTTTATTAAATTTTTGGGTTGTTTTTCATCCATGGATCCTGGGGTCCTTCTTAAAATAGAGAGAGTAATAAACTCCCTGAAGGCTGAGTAACTTAGAGTAAATCTGCCAAGAGGAATAGACAACAATTCCCCCCTTAGAAGGGTCAGAACCTAATAAAACTCTACATCAAGCAAGTGAGTGTAATCTATTACAGTGGACAATTTATGCTAATTCAGTGCTGTGTGTTTTCTGGCATTAAAATGGTATATATATATATATATATATATATATGGGAGCAACATTAATAACTGTGTATGGGTATATATAACATTTTAACAGAAAAATATATTTACATTGTATTTCTTTTTATGTTATGTTATGTTTTTGCTCTTTCATCACAGGTCTAAATAAAAATGGAGGAACATCTGGACATACCATAGAAATATAACTGCATTCTTAGCAGCAACTCTTATTCTGATCAGCTGACATAGTTTTCAGGCTTTACATGTTATCTATGTATACAGCCATACAAGCGATTCAGGTAAGTACCCTTCCCAAGGGTACTCCAGGAGTGCCCCACCAGATAATAGCACCGGCATCCTTTGGATAACAAAACCTTTTCATTTCCGCTGTGCCACTTTGCTTTTTCTAATATTATCACTATTCCTAGATTCATATTTTACTGCAAGCATGGTAATACATGAGTAAACAGTTGTCATAACTTTGAAATTGTAGCGCTAACGGCTCACATTCATTACTGTACACGCTGCCCCTTTAACACGAGCAATTTCATTACTAGGCGTGTTTCCTGCTTCTATTGATCTGAAATGAGCCAGGCGCGCACCCTAGGTTCAGTGAGAACAAAACACTCAGTTTGTCGCAATTCCTCAGGACCCATCTCCTCGCCTGCATCGCCTCGGCAGTTGCAGATCGAACGCCATGATGTCAGTAATCCGGACAAAAACAGGATATTGTGTCGATGAATAGGGAAGGAAAACACTGTCACCAACCATGATAGATTAGTTACAATAATACGAAAGCCTGCCTGCCTGCCTGCCTGTCCATGCACTGATGCGCATATGACTCGTAATGGATTTCTGCTAAGGGTCCGAGAGGATTTGTTACGCGTTTGGATGAATAGCGAGCAGGACACTTTATTCAATGGTCGATTGAAAGCATTGCGTCGGTTTGTCCTGGAGATAAAAATGAAGACTTGGACTGAAGAGGCAATGTGGAATCGCACTGAAAAGCGGGAAAACTTCGCTTATTAATAAATATGGATATATCGAGCGCTGTGCATTGATTTAATTAAAATCTGATTGGATTGCATAGTTGCTTGCTGGCAAATCAGCGCCGAACACTTCAACTAGATCGCAGTAATAATCAGTAACATACAACGAAGAGGTCCCTTTCTCAGCCACAGTACAAGGATTGTTATCTATGCAATTTGTTATAGACGATGAAAGAATCAATCTGGTTAATGTTGTAGCCTTTAAGGGAATGGCAAGCCAAATGACTAAGAAACGACTGTTTCCCGAATCCCTCGGCAATCATGTAGGCTAATCTTCACTGATTGTGGCAACGCTGTCATTCAAGTGTAATTTAACACTTAAGAGGAGGAGGGACCATGTTTTGTGACTTAACATAAATGTTGTAAACATCTCAAACGTAAGAAAACGTAGTGATTTTCTCCCCGTTTTGTTTTAAACATTTTGAAGTTCATTTTTGTTTTGACAACGAAATACGAGCATAATGTCGGCGGTAATGGTGGCTAAGAAGGTTACCCGAAAATGGGAAAAGCTCCCGGGTAAGAACACTTTCTGCTGCGATGGACGTGTGATGATGGCACGACAGAAAGGCGTCTTTTATCTGACCTTATTTCTCATCGTCGGGACCTGCGCCCTCTTTTTTGCGTTCGAGTAAGTATGCACAACCTTTGAAAGCATGGTGGAATGGTAACTATCAAATTAACCAAACGTGTAGGAAATATTTATCATATGGGCGTACCCTCAATCAAAACCCATCTCTGAAATCCAGCAACCATTTCCGACATTTGTTTCCTGCTTTGGAGCAACTCGGGAAGGTTCTTTTTTTCCCCAGCGCTGCGCTAGACTCAGCGTCGTTGTATTCAGTTGGGACGAGAGATGGGGAAAGTAAACACACACCCAGTTTTCACTGATATTCACCTACAAAGCTGCGTCATCTCACCCATGTGATATAGGCTGTCTTTATGGCTATGCTGATGAAAAAGAATACTGCCTTTATTGAGTACTATTCAGTTATACAGCAACGTGTATGTTCTGTTTAAAGAAATCACGCAACGTGTTTCCTGTAACCGAAGAACGAAGAGATTGTGGTATTTCTTTTTTTAGTAACAATGTAACTGTATTGTAAAAGGTTGGATCTACATTTTCAGCTTGCATTCCCCATGCTTTAAGTTAATGGCTCCCCATTTCTTAAAATCTTCGTATAAAGCATTAATGTTGCAGGCACCAGCGCTTGACTTGTACGCCATGAGTACCGGGATTTAATGATGTCTGTTCTTGTGTGACTGCCCTATACTGTCCTCTGCAGACTTTGCGGTTAATGGGGGTGTGATTATGATCGACTTCCTCTGATTCCAGGCAGGAGTGTAGTGTACTACACCCCTCCTGCCAAACATTCAATTATACCTAAACAGCACAGTTTGATGTTCACATTAGCACTAACAAAATATCATAACTTCCATTTCGTTGCTGTGTTTTCACAATGTGCTTTGATGGATTGTTTGGCTGTGTGGAATGTGGTTTTATCACTTTTCTGTGGTGGTGACCTCCATTGCTTTGATTTTATGCTGCCATGCACAGCATCTTATCTTTGTCATTGCAAAATTGTCCCCTGGAATAAGGACTCTGTATGTACTGGCATAATGGAAAGTTGCTAGTTCAGGCATGAAATTGTGCTGGGAAGTGAAGCTGGAGTGAAGGAAATTTTCACTGTGTACAACTGGATACATGTAACAAGGTTCTTTACAATGTCAGAGGTGACTTTATTTCTCTTGACTCTAACAAGGGGAGGAATAGCCCCAGACTGATAAATAAAACCCAGTTTTCCACTCATATATCAATTTTGAACTATTAGATTAGGATTTTGAAAGCATAAGGCATTATGCAAGCCGTGCGTAGACCTCGTTTTTGGCCTCGGTTTGACACTGGGGTGAAAACCCACACAACTCCACTGTGATTACAGCTAGTTAGGTGGAGTCCTTATGTGGCTTGCATTAATTCCATTATCTTGGTCCTGTTAATCGTTGACCGTGTTGCTCCGTGAGGGAGAACGGCTGCAGGAAAGGACTTGTCATCTGCTAGTGGGCAGCTGCAGTGCTGATAATTTCAACAAAAGCCATGGGTTTGGGAAATGACCCAGCAGTGACTAATAGCTGAAGGCCGTTAGCACTGCGTTCATGTTACTGTGAACCATAATTATCACTCTTGGGGAAGCTGTATAAAAATGGAAATTGAACTAGGCAAAAAGAGAGTTGTTAAAGACTCCATTTAAAGATAGTTTTGGTGGTGGAATTGCAATGACCAGTGGAAGGACACAAATTACTCCAGATGTGTTTGGAACAGAGTTTAAGAAGTCCTGTCTGTGCTGATCACTCCAAAGGGTGTGACGGAGCAAGAGCCTGCTGCTTTCAGGAACATTAATTGTGACTGGCTGCCTTTTTATCAGTTGCATCACAGATTAAGTTCTCACCAGAAATAAATGGCTTGCATTAATGAAGGGCCTGGTATCGCATTCTGAGTGCATTATTCAAATGAAAATGGGAGGCTTTCCAGCAATCAGAGATATATATGGGAAGAGATAGGAAGGTAAGAAAGAAGACTGTAATCCTTTGTAGTGACAGGTGTCACCATCATCATGTAAGAATGCACACACACACTGGCACACACACTACATGTACAGGCACACAGAGTTAGAGGAGGCAAAGTAAGGGATTGCATCTAGCCATGTGGTCTACCTCAGACATCACTGATAAACATCACCAGACATCAAAGCAAGGAAGAAGGTGGAGATGGGGAGGAGCAGGATTAGAGAAAAACAGTAGCCAGGAGAAACTGAAGATATGTGGGACTTCAACATAGTACAGAAAATCTGTTTTTACGGCTTTAGGTAATTGCATTGGCATCTGAAAGTTCCTCTGCCGAATCTTCAGTTAAAACTCCAGCAAAATATGTAACGCTTACAAAAACAGATGTGGATTACTGGATGCTCTAGATGCATTCTACTGCGGAACGTCAGATAAGAGAGGCTGGCTCTGACAAGGTGTAGCTAATCGGGTTATAAGGATCAGTGTGAAATCGCATTCAGATACCAATTTATACTGTCCCTAATTGAGTTGGTTTACATTATCTGTGAAATTCCAATTGGCAGGCGCTCTTGGAGTAAGCAGAATGGAGGAGTATATGGATTTCTGTAGGTTTAGCTTGAGAAACGGAAGCAGGAGACCAGATAACAGAGAGCCAGTATGCCCCATGCCAGCTGAGCACAGTCCAGAAATAATGAGGCAGACATTGTTATCATTTATTTATTTGGCAGACGCCTTTTATCCAGGTCAAGTTACAGAGAAATAGAAGTTACTTTGCTGAAACCAAATTGCATATCAGCAGTTTACTGTGTATAAACTATAGCAATAGCTACTCAAAATACAAAACCTAGACGTCCAACTCAAAAATCCCAGAGTGTTGCTACCAAAGCATGATCATGAAAGCAGTAAGGCTGCTTGTGCAATACGAAGGACATCAGTCACAGAGGGGAGGGCTGACTGTTAAGTAACCAGTGCAGAATGCAGACTGGTGTAAGTCCAGGAGGCCATTCTGTAGATCAACAGGCTTTGTTTGTTGAAAAGACTGGTTTGAAGATAATAGGGGAGATGGGAAACTAACAGCAGGGACGGAAGAGTTAAGGAGAGGAATGAAGAGGAGTAGGTGAGGGCTAGCAGCCTGGAGTAGATTGGACGGAACTGAGTCCTGTCCACACATGCCTGAGGGACGAGGAGGGGAGCTGAGTGAATTGCATATATCAGCGGCCAGCAGATATCTGTCATCACTCATCAGCAGGAAAACATGAAAATATACGCATGGTCTGAGAGTGTCCTGCTTTATTCAAAGAAATGTAGAATAAACACAATAACATGTGCTCCCCGAATGGAATGTGGCTTTAAATGAACCATGCTCAGGCCTCATCCTTTAGGTTGCTCTTGATATCACCATTTCTTCTTTTTTATCATTAATATTAATGCATTTTACCTTACATTATTGGCATTTAGAAGATGCTCTTATGCAGAGCATAAGAGTGCAGAGCATAAGAGAGCATAAGAGTTTAGTTTTTTTTTGTACAATGTTATCCATTTATACAGCTGGATATTTCCTGAGGCAATTCTGGGTTAAATACCTTGCCCGAGGGTACAGCAGCAGTGCTCCAACGGCGAACTGAACTGGCATCCTTTTGGTTATGAGTTCTGCTCCTTAACTACTATGCTACACTGTTGTCGCATTTATTTACACCTCAAAAATATCTCACAGAAATGCACTCCATTGTTGAGTACTGTTACATTATAGCATACCTTTCAGTCTTAAGGGAACATAAGAACAACTTAGCCACTGTTTTTGTGGAGGTTGGTGAGTGTTAAGGTGGAGTGGAGTGTGCTGTGGTCAGTCTCTGTGGGAAGGGTAGAGTGTCAATGACAGGTCTGGAAGCTGAAAGGTATTGTTGAGCTGTAAGACAAGATAACTTGTTTTAAAACTGTGTCCTTTGTGTGTGTGTGTATGTGTGTGTGTGAGGGGGGGGGGGGGGGTGCACAGATTCATGGTGATATGTACACATGTTTGGGCTTATGGAAATGAGGGTACGTGTCAACACAATTGGAACATACAAACAAATTATGTTACATTGCAAACACAGCTTCAGAGGCAGAGTGTGAAACTGGAAGTGATTGTTTTCTGCTTCAAACTTAGAACTGCCTGAGGTGAGGACTGCCATAGAGTAGTTGCTGTTGCCATTTCCAGTATGTGACATTTGTCACAAGAAAAGGCCAGAGCTGGTCATACGGTCATACGCCATCTGGTCATAGCAGAAGCCCTGTCCCTGCTGCCACCCTGACATAAATATTGAAAAATAAAGTGAAAATATGTAGTTCATGGCAAGGTAGTTTTTCTTATAGCTAATTGTAAGTAGGGTTGTCTAAATATTATGTTCATAAACTTGTATTAAATAAGCATTTGCTTCATTTTTATGGATAAATGTTCTTCTTTTTCCTTGTGTACTCATTATGATTCTAGCAATTGTTTTGCTCTTTTTAATTGCCGTTCCCAGCTCTCTTTGTGTTTTCCGTGTTTCCAGTTTGGCAGAGTGAAATTGACCCTGGGGTTAATACCCTAGGTGTGTCATATCCTCTGTAAGGTTCTACAAGTGACCCAACTGCTCTCTTAAGCTCCTTATGAGCTGCAGGTAACTTTTCACAGATTCTCTTGCAGTGTTGTGTTTCAGGAGCAGTGAGGAACTGCCAGATTGAGTGAAAAATTGCCATTCAATAACAGTACATGGCAGTAGAAATGGTTGTTTTCTGTGGCCTGTTTATGTTTCCCTTAGAACCACAGCAATAAACAGCAACAGAACTGTGGATTAATAAAGATAAAATACAAAATACAGTAAGCACCAAGCTGAAAATATATACACCAGACAGGGTTGTGTTGTGGCTGGGGCATACAGGTTTACTTAATCCTTCTACTACATTCAGCAACTGCTACAGATAACAGAAGCATGGTAAGTGGAATGAAATAACCAGGTAGCGTGACAGAAGCAGATGGTGAATGTGTGCGTCCTGGACTAAATGCAAGTCCTCTATAACCTTATAGGGCAACATCAGTGACCAGTGGGTGGCACCATATGGTTCTGAAAGTGTTGCCGAGTCCTGAGGTGGTGACATGGTACAACTCCACAATTTCAAAGCTTTCTCGGTGTATCGGCCCTGACTTCCCAACTATTGCAACTTTGCCCACTTACGGTGTCTGTCAGGTTCCCTTGCGATATGCTCCCTTGCGATTTTCAATGACTGTTGTGTACTCGGCTGCATGTTGTCACGTGTCCTTATGAAACCCAGCCTGGTGTTACTCCTGGCACAATGGGCCTGTGGATGTTGAAACTTTGCATGGCTGGGCAACTCAGCATGGCTGGGCTCAAATCTGTAGGGCTCACCGTGCACTCACCAATATCTTAACAGACTGAACCACTTAGGAACCCCTCAAATCATCAGTTTATTTGATGAATGGGTTCTAAAAAGGTGTGAGCAGTGTTTTTTCACTTAGAAAAATCAGTTGTGACTGGAGTGCTGTAGCAGGGTTTTCAGATCTAGACCCATTTTCTGTTTTTTCCTCTATGCTTACTAGATGGGATCTCATGCGGCACAAATGAAATCAGCAACGGTATTACAGGAAATGCATTTTTATTATTTAGTAAAAAAAATTGGACTTTGATAGATACTCTTCACTGTTTAATTTAATTGCCCTGGTGCAGTTCTTCCTTATTAAATCAGGACTGGTCATATACACAAACAGAGTTACATAAATAAAAAACCTCAAGATGTGTTTTGCACAAAAAAATAATATTGGTTGCCTCACTACTTTGCCAGTCCTGTAGATGTTTGACATAAAAGCAAGAAGATGGAGTAATGCAGGGTGGAGTACTGGACACTGTTAAATGGATATTGCCTTGGTCATGACCAGTTGGAAACATGAATGCTCGCTAACTCTGATGTGGCCAAAGGCACCAGTCTCAGTCAGTTTCTAGAGAGGAGCAGTCTGCCAGAGTCTCCAGTCTGCCAGCAGGGAGCAGATAGAATTGGATGGGCCTACAGGGATGGGATCTGAGCCAGGGAGGCTGAGGACAGGGAAATGGCTTCTTGGGGAAGTGTTGGGGAGGAAAACATAGAGAGTTTGAAGTTGTACATTTTCCACATTGTCCACAGTCTCTCAGAAGTGCACTTTGGTATGAGAGAACCCAGCTGCTTGCAAATGAAAAGGGATGGTTTGAACTGCAGTGGAGCAGCATGCCGGGGGAGCCAGATAGATCCCCCCGGTGACATCTGAAAAGACATTTCATCTTCGTTCTTCCCTCTCGACACATCCTCTCTCTATCAGTACAGTGACTGAGGAAAGTAGCATTGATTTTTTTTTTTTTGTGCCCGTCTCTTATTTGTGTGCAAGTGCGTATGCCAACATTACTGCACGGTATTGATCCACACTGCAATCCGCTTGCTCATAAAGCATTAAGCTCCAAATTAAGTATTTATACAGGCGGGGTATGAAATTGTTTTCAGCTGTGGAAAAACGTCAAGGTGAATTAAAGTGTTACGTTTCCTTTAATGTGATGGGTTGTGGGTTGGGGGGTGTGGGGGTGGGGGGTTGGTGGTTGTTGATTGGGGATTCGGTGTGTGCAGAAGGAGGTCTGTAGCTGATGAGTTTGGCCTGCATCATCCGTACACCATCAGCAGACTCTGCCGGGAGAGCTGGAGCAGCCGACAAGTAAATGTCATGCCTCTGCGTCTGGTGTGAAAAACAGTCAAATGGCCATCAGCCCCAGAGACTAGATCAGAGCTCTTGATGTGCGCCAGTCCCTGTGGTACAAAGCTTTTCCCCCATTTCCCCCTTGAAAATTACTCCTGTACTAGCTGATATTGTACAAGAATTTCCTCTGTGCTTTAACTGCATATACACTGGCAGATGATGTCATTTGTGCATGTGAGTGTATGCAGCGAATACGTTATTGACTGCGTTACTGATAGTTGTTGTGGCTCCCTGGTATTTATTCACAACTGGTTGATACTAGCAGTCCAGTTGCTAGTGTAGTGTCCCTGTTTCTAATAGTGGGATATCCATGCCTTGGTAAATTGTTGAGTGATACTGTATGTGCCAGGAAAAGTGCTGCAATTTTCTAACAAATTGTGGCAAGTGACTGAGACCAACACAGACCATGCTGTTAGGTTCACAGATGGATTCCCAGGACAACACAAAGTCTGGAATTGTACATGATCTGAATGTGTCTTTGCTGTTAAATGACCGGGTTGACAATGGATAGACATTGTAAATGGGGGGGTGATTGTTAAACCACAGAAACTGTAATATATGGAATATTGGCAGAGAGGACAAATGGGCATTGTTTACCCTTGAAGATCTATTCAGTTGCAGAATGACAGCATATAAACCATTTTGCTGACAGTGCCATATTACATTTGTATTTTTCTTCTGTAAGAATGTATTCAGGCCAAAATGCTGAGAACATAGAGGTCCTAACACCTGGGCTATTCAGCTAGCCAGTTTCGCCATGGATTATCTGTTGTTCTTGCGATCATTGATAAACAATGCAACAAAAATTGTGATTATTTGGGATTCCTGGATAACATTATGTCTAGGATAATGGCTCCATGTGTCAATACAATCACCTTTTCTTCTCTTGTTAATATGTGCAGTTATTCCTGTTAGTTTGGCTTCCTAATTTTATATTGATTGTGGACCTGGAATAAATATATATATATATATATATATGTATATATATACATTGCCTTGCAAATGTGTTCAGACACATGAATTAGAATTATCATTTGTATGTGATATATTATTTAAGGTTCTGTATTATTTGCTTTTTTCATTTTTCTCAAAAATGGTTGGTAACATTGCTTTTATGTTAGCTTAAAATGATTCATTTTGAGTTTCAGTGTTTTTAAATAAAATATCAGAGAATATGACAAGGGTTTGAATACTTTTGCAAGGCACTATATATTTTGCATATTTTCCTTAAATTAGCACTTGTCTGATCTAAAGAATGCAATGATGATGTATTCTGAACATGAAAAAGACAGAACCTGTGTGTAAACAATGTTCCTGTGTTGGTCACACGCACATATATATGCCTCTAATTCATGCATTGTAATATCAATAAGGAGTAGTAAATGATTGGGCAGTCTGAAAAAATCTGCCCCCCCATGATAAAGTAATTGAAAGGCCCTGCTCTACACCTTTAAATGAGCATCAGTTTTTTGTGTTACTGCCTGCACAGAGGCCATAGTGTACCCTCCCCCTATTGCCTCACTGACTAAGAGCAATCCTAAGAGAGAACAAGGGATCCTTAGCTCTGCATTAGCACTGTTTTTATTAGCATTGTTCTCTGAGGAGGGCAGTGTGTTTTAATAGTTCATTTGAAGCCTGCAGTGGATATGATCAGCCTGAAGGGAGAGGAATTCTGTTCACCCACAATCACTCTCTGTGTGTCTTCACTCAGAATAACTGTCTACATGTGGAATGCCCGAAGGAATGATGCTGTGTAATGTTCTTGTTACCTCTTGTTGCCATTGGTTGGGATAGCTGGCAGTTGTGAAATTGCCCTTGTATGTCTGTCTGTCTGTGAACAGAGCAGCTGAAATGTTATGGACAGATTTTTCAGTGAAACTAGTTGATTGCCTTTGGGACAAGGAAGAAATTAAACTGTAGGCCTGCAATTAAAAAATGTCAAGGGCGAAGGAGGCATGTACTCTATCAAGTGTCTCTCTAGCTTTCTGCTGGAAGCCTCATTTTATTTGCTTGGCACATGCACTGATCTGGGGCAATTTATGCACACGGCCTACCTTTTACATATTACCCATTTATACAGCTGAATATTTTACAGATGCAATCAAGGGCAAAATGACAATGCATTGAGAATCAGGCCTGCAACCTTCTGGCTACCAGCCCAGTTCCTTGCACCCTCCTTCATGCTACTGCCTGTAAACCAGTGAGCTAATAAGTGAGGAAAACTGCACTTCTATAAAGTGGCTTATTTATCTGAGGTCAAAACAATGAGGAGGTACAATTTTACAGAACAGAATCCTCACAGGCGCTTTAAAGTGGCCATTCTTACCAGAGGTCAAACCTTGGATGGCTGTGTGAAAAGCAAAAGTTCTTATTCCAGGGCAACTAGCCACAGACAAATTTTCTTTTGGCACTGAACTTTGGGTTCTACAAAGCTAGTCTCTCTCTCTCTCTTACTATTACAGCTGAGACAGCCTCTGTCTGTCTCAGCCTCTCTCTCTGTCTTTCTTACCTTGTGTGTGTTGGCTTTTCTGTGATATTGCAAGACAAACACCACAGACAGTCTTAGATCCTTTTTCAGTCCTAATGTCTCAGAGATTCCTTCATCTCTGCCTCCCTGCACCAGCCTTTGTTGCCTCCAGAGGAAAAATGAATGCCCCCCCCCCCCCCGCAAAAAAAATAAATAAAAAACATAAAACCACAATAAGGTATAACAATGTGTGAATTGGTAGCAGAATAGTGGATGAATGCAGAGCTGTCAAAGGAGCTGTGCTCTTACTGAGACGGTGAAACCTCAGAGGGGATGGTGCGCCTGATAAGTAGTCACAAGGCTGGTTTAATTCCACTGTACGAACACGAGGGAGAGGATGTGTTGAACGGCATGCACAGAAGCCCATTAATCCTGCATTGATATCACTCCCCCAAGTATAAAGGGAAATAATCATGGAGCCAGTTTAATTATTCACGCTCACAATTACAGCTCACTTGAAAGCTGCCGAGGAATATTTGAAATTTAAATCAAAAGCCCTGGGTTGTTAAATTAATTGCAGGCAAGAAGCAGGTATTCATGTAATCCTACACCCCAAACGAGAATGGGGAGTTCTTTTGAATCTTCCCAAGAACAGAAAGCCGAAGGTGGTTTTAAAAGCCATACACAGTAGAGTACTGCTAGTGTTGTGTGGTTTAAGCAAGACGCCAGTGAGTGCAGGCAACAGGAATGAAGCCCTAGTGACACGTTTGCCATGGGCGTGAACCTCAGTTCAGGAGCAGATAAGCGTTGCGGCGCAAGACTGTGATGGACTGCAGTTTTAATCGGAGCCGTCCTCACAAAACGAAACGGAAATTGTGCCTTTGAAATTGGATCCGCTGTCTGTGTCTCCGGTTGACTGATGGACATGGTGCGAGAATTTCCCCGGTTTGTGAAACCAAACTAATCTGCACCCAACTGGTGGGAGAGCGGCATTTTGACAGGGACGGGTGATGGAGAGTGGTCAGGACGTTTATCGGTCATATGCTTATAAAATGCAAATCACAGAGGGACGGCAGTATCAGTCAGACATCTTGCCTTGAGAGCACAGCACCTGATTGACTTTACTAAAGCTGCAATCGCTTATCTAGTCTGTCCTGTTGCTTGGTGAGGCCATAGCACAGGTATGCTGCTTTACCTGTTGAGTCTTCCACCCATGCCAGGGGAGGCAGTTACGTTTACGCGTTTATTGTCTCCAGGGAGGCCGCGCCCAGTCATGGTGTGACCGGCCTGCCGTGGCCTTTCTTCTGCTGCAGGGTGGATTTTTGGTACTTCTCCAGCAGACATGACCTAGGTACTCCATCAAGTAAAAAAAAAAAAAAAAAAAAAAACACAAAATGGTGCCTGCAGTGGCCTCAGGCCCAAAGAAAATTAACCGGCCAAGCTGTGGCTCGTGTTTACCATCTGTTTACAGAGCATGTCCTCAATAACTCAGATGGAGATCAAGAGGTACCATTTATAAAATAGGAGGACCCACTGTTTGTAAGCGGCATCTTTTTCTGGCCTCTTTCGACAGTACAAAGCTCGTTTAACTTTGAGCATATTTTGCCTTGTGCTCAACTATGTTGGTATAGGTATTTTCCATGTGCTGTGAATGGCATGTGTTTCTGCTTTGTGGGCGGAAGTGGAGCTCCTCAGTGATTATAGGGTGTCTACTGTTAACTCCACAATATGGTCATGGAGTGGCCTCTGCCAATCTGCTGATGTATATGGCACTTTAGGATTTGCCACACTCGCAAGGAAGTGCTCTCAGACTGCTGGGCTGCAGCAGTCATTTTCTGTGTCTGTGCGCTAATGCTAATAGGTTGCGGCTTCCTTCCTCTCTCTGATGAGGCCTCTCAGCCTGGTAAATGTTATCTGGGGTTGTAATTTATTCATTGACATGAGCAACGGGTGGTCAGGGGCAGAGGGAGAAAGTGGGTTTGTCAGTGCTATTACTCTGAAGGCCACGCTCAAGGATGAATAGATATTTATTTTAACTTCTCACAATCTTCTGCCCCTCTGTGTGTGGCTGTTTTTAGTTTGGCCGTGTGTTTCACAGGTTAATTGGCTGAAACTGAGCATTCTCCCATTTACAGTACAATCTGATTCAAAATAAGATACGTTTCCCCTTTGGACATCTGTGATCTAGATTTTTGAAAATAGCCCTTTTTGGGAGTCTCATTGTGGAATAATTGGTGCCACTATTTTGATATATAAACCACCTGAACCTTTTTGATGTAGCCATATGTAAAACTGAAGGCTAAATGCAGACCATATTTATGCTGTTTATGCACTTGTGACCAAGGGTATCTTATTTACAGCCCCCCAACCCCCCCCCCCCCCCCCCCCAATCTCCTGGTTGTCTTCTGGCATTTCTTGAATTTCTGCATTTTTTTGCACCTTTTGTCCCTCACAGGTGCCCATACCTGGCAGTCCACCTGTCCCCTGCCATCCCCGTGGTGGCAGCTGTGCTCTTCCTCTTTGTGGTGGCCATGCTGTTGAGGACCAGCTTCAGTGATCCTGGGGTGCTTCCACGTGCCCTGCCAGAAGAGGCCGCCTTCATCGAGATGGAGATCGGTGAGTTCTCTCTCCTGCTCCCTTCATTGGACTGGGCTGAGTGCTGCGGCTGTCTGTTTCCAGCAAGGGCAAATCTCTCTTCACATTTCGCTACAGGTTAAGACCAAATTTTATGTATTATATTCCACTGGGAGTTCACTGATGTACTAGGATGAGTATTCAAGTACGTGTCACCAAGAAGGTGTTTTGTTCTTTTTCTGGAATAGTCAGCCTAAGAACCCTGCATAAAATAAGAATTTATTGATACTATTAATAATCTCGCCTGAAAATCCAGGTGGATGTCAGTCTTTTTGCAGTGAGCTATCATTTGCACAGAGAGCTTGATGAAGATAAAGGAGTAGAATGCTCAGTTGGAAAAAAATGATGCCCCATTATTAGTATTGAACTATCAAATTAGGGGCTCCTGAGTAGCTGAGCAGTTCAGGCACTTGCTTTGACCACAAGCAGGGCTGTACGGCCCGGGTTTGATCCCAGGCGTGTCATCAGCTGATTATGACCAGGTGCCCATGGCGGAAGAGTCAATTGGCTTTGTTCTGCTGGGGATAGGGGTGGGTATGGCAACAGGGGTCATTTCTGTGACCGCTCTTAAACTCTGACTCATCAGGCACTGGCAGGTTTCTCAGATGACATCGGCGAAGCCACACCTAACCTTGATGTGGTGCCCTGGCCAGCGTGCAGTGTGAAAGGCGCGATGGGTGTGTGAGTGACTACTCTGTTCACCACAGCCCTTGCATAGGTCAAGTTGATGTCACGGTGAGAGACGACAATGTTCAATTGGCAAGTCTAAAAGGAGGGGTGCATATAGGGGGGGAAAAAAAAACAAAAAAATAATAATCAATTTATGAGCTGAACGTCCTTACTGAGGGTAAAGCTTTGTAGTCAGCCTGCTGCAGAAGTTTTGGCCTAGTGAAGTGAAAGGCCATTTAGAGGCATGAATACTGCAGTAGACCTGCAAGTCCCCGATGATGCAGTCATGCCACAGCTGTGCTTACTTATTCATGTTTGTTATGTTACTGCTCTGTCGAGGTTGTCCAGTGCTCTCATCCGTGCACTCTGAGTGCAGTCCTCTGACCCCCAGTGTTGTTCTGCTGTTCTCTCCCCCCGCATCATCCTCTTATTTTTTACCCCATTTTTCCTAGGCTTTTTCAAAGTTGTTTGAGGCGCCTACTTCTCGTCTGTCAAAGTTAATTAAGGTTGCGCCTTCTCCTAGTTACAAGACTTCTGCGTGTAAATATTGGTGATATTCCTGTAAATTATATCAGTGAGAGAGCCTGGACACCATAGGTATAACTTAAAGTAGTACCTAAATTTGCCACCTGATTTTTTTTCCCCTTTTTCTTGTTCAGAGAAGGACTCACGCTCTGTGGTTGAGGAGTCTTTAGATTGATGGTCATGTCTGGCTGGAGAGAGCGTCTCCGCCTCAGCCATATATAATGGGATTGATGGTGTTTGCAGCAGTTTGCCGGGCCTGGGAGTGCTTTGCTGCATTTTTCTCGATACAACAGCCTTAGCGACGGACCGACCTCAGGAGCCTCTCCCGTCTCTGCGGGCGAGCATGCCGCGGGTCCGCCCAGCGTGCACGGCCCCCCCATCCTCACCTGCAGCAGAGATTTATGGTGCCCTTCGTGTGTCCTCTTCCTTCCTCATTATGGACGCGGCTTAGGAGGATCGAAGCGGTCAGAGGCCCCTCTTAATACGGGAGAGGGGGCCTTGGTGTAATGAATTCCGCTGTGGGAGGTCAGCTGTGAATTTCAGGGAGAGTCCGCCTCAAACCCTGCAGGGCGGTATCGTGTATATGAAAATGAGCTCATAGGGAAAAAGACAATCTGTTGATGGGCATAGGAGTGAGGCCATGGCTGTTCTTTGTTGGATTTTGTGTATGTGGTTGGTTTTGTTTACAGTCGTGGTTAGGTGTGCTCTTTAGTTCCCGGCTTCCTCCTTCCCTTGAGAGCTATGTGTTTTTCCCCTGACAGGCAGCAGGTGAGGGTGAGAAGAACCAGGAAATGAACTAAGGCCTAAAAAATTTCAAATGGCCATGCTGTTGCATCATTTTAAAAATGAGTTCATAGATTTACGGAGCTCAGTTTTACTGATCAGTGCGTTTGTTCTTTCTTTTTTGTTGGGTTGTTTTACCAAGAAGCGATATTCTGATCCAGCAATTGTAAAAACATGTATGTATATGGCTTAAACTGAAGCATTTGGAAGTTGAGTACTATGTGACAGAGCTTTGTTTGAATCCCCTGCAGTTAACACAAAAACTGCTCATGAAAAATTGTAGTACAAAGAGAGGTATTCCTTGTATCAAGGACAGAAGATGTACTTCAGTGTTAGAGATTCCAATAACCCAGAGCCAGCTATATGTGTTTATAGTACATGCTAAATGCATTTTAACTGACTAAAAACGTGTCATCCTATAGGTATTCAGTCAGGAAATGAGAGTACTGTCAGTATATACCAGGCAGAACAGGTATAAATAGACAAAACAGTTCAATTATCAACACAAATCACAATGGCACACGACAGAACAGGACAGGATGGTCTTCCACGTTAGCGCATTTAAATGAAAACTAAATAATACTTACTCCCCTGCCTTTCACATTATAAGTAATAAAGCAATTTGCCTCCCAAATGTCATGATTTAATTTCAGTGGCTTACTCAGTGTACTCTCAAATAGACAGAACATGGCTTGTTTTATTCAACCTCCACTTTGACTTCACACTGTGAGTAGCTGCTACCCGTCTATCAGTTTTGCCCTTGAAAGGCATTGAGGACTGTTCTCTGAATCAACTACCAACACATGATTTTACTCTAAAATGTGACACCTATTTGAACCCTCAGATTGAAATTCATTATACGCTGTTCAGAAAAGGAAGTACTCCCACCCATGGAAAGGTTTTTGGTTGAATGCACCGACCTTAAACCATGCAGGTGACCTTGACGTGTCTGATGGAACATTTTTCCCCTGGGCACACAGTGGTTGGCAAACGTCATCATGTGGCAGATGTGTATTCACACTGTGCGAGTGTGCAAAGGTGGCTAGGGGGCTGACTTAGTGACGACACCTCAGTGGTGTGGGGCCATCACGTCAGTCTGTTAGCAGCCAGGTCCGAGGGGGAAATGCTAATGGGATGACACATCTTCCTGGAATACCTAATGAAGGTGGGAGACAAACAGAAGGCCACCTGCGGGAGAGGACCATTACCCCTGTGTAATTAATACAAAGGCCTGTAATCCACAGTGCCATCTCTCACATCAGTGCTGGGATCTGGACCTCCATATAGATTTCCTATTTATAACATAACATAACATAATATATAATATAATATAATATAATATATTGAGCCCATAGGTTAAGACTCGTATATTGTGTCAGGTACTCCTTTTAGATTAGGGTAGTTGTCTCAGTGGTGAAATGTCATACTTTCACGATAGGTACACGTGGTCTGCAAACCATCATGACTCAGGCCTCAGAGCAGAACTCTGTTGATCACAAAGGAAGCGGGCTTCAGTCTCGCTCTGTCAGTTGTCATGGTGACTGATGTTTGTGCTATGGTTGAAAGTCCATCCTATGTGTGAATGTTTAATTCGAGTCAGATGGTGCCCCTCTGTTGTATACACAAATTCAAAAATTCACAGTGCGTGGTCCACAGTTTTTGGGGGGAGGAAAAATGCTTACAAAAACAAGCTTTGGGGTCATGGTACATTTTTCTGCATGCGAGCCTTCCTGAGACCAAGTCTTAGTGAGTAACAAAAGTACAGTCCAGTCACCTTATATCCTGAGACAGTAATCAATTACATACATACATACAGCTGCCTTGTAGACAAATATTGCTAGCAGCTATGATAACACATTACCATCAGGAATGATGTGGAGGTGAAGCAGACAAGGGGCAGTCCTGCCATTCTCAGCAGTCCTGTGTGTCTTATTTTTCTTTGTGTGATCATGAGTCTTTTTTTCCCTCAATTCTAAATCATTGCCATTGCTGTCTTGCTGTAAATTTAACCCTTTGATTGCAAGATGTCTTTATTCCCACTGCTGCCAGTGTCTAAATGGATTGCACGTTTACAATTATGTCCTTTCTGAGGGTTTGTTACATGTTTCCCCATTTTATGGGGGCTCCCACAGAGGCGGCCAATGGGAATGTCCCCCCTGGCCAGCGGCCCCCGCCCCGGATCCGGAACGTTCAGATCAACAACCAGATCGTGAAGCTCAAGTACTGCTACACCTGCAAGATCTTCCGCCCGCCGCGTGCCTCCCATTGCAGCATTTGCGACAACTGCGTGGGTGAGTACATCCCGCAGAGGACGGCCACAGGCCCATCCTCGTCCCCTCGCAGGGACCGCAAAGCCATTCATTTGCCTGAAGAGAATTGTGTACTGCGTCTGCCAATTTCTCTTTTGTAATGAGCTGTCCAAAATTTGCCAGATAGAACACAGATTTAATTGATTACGGCCGATATGGAGGATGAGAGAAACGTGGCTGCAAGAAAGGATGATGTGTTTGTGCAAGGATTTTTTAAAAAGCCTAAATAGCCTCGGTCCTATGGGATTTAGGATATGATGGCACATTCTTGGGAATGACAGCAGTCTCAGTCTACTGTTCAGTCATCTTTGTGCTTTTGAGTCGCAGCATTAATTCATATGAAAAGTGCCGCCTGTAAATTGGCTGTGATCCTATCCCTCCAAACACGCTCTCACACAGACATTTAGGTGTATGACTGACGCACACGTATTGTGGCATGTGGCCAGTATTGAGTATTTTTGAGGAGAGTGCAATTTTCTGTGTCTGAATCTGGCCCGGCGTCAGAATGCACTCTGTCTCAGTAATGGCTGTCCAGACTGCGGCTGCGCAGCCAGTCTGTGTCCCTCAGGCCCAGGATGACTCAGCAGTGAGGCCAGAATGTGAATCTGAGAGGAAAAAGAGTGTCTGCGCTCCTCCAACGGCTGCTCCCCAGACCAGGGGACTCATGTTTGGGGGATGTGCATACAGCAAAGAGCCCCATCTCGCTTTATTTATCCCTGTATTATATATTATTCAGTTGTTTGCTGATGCTCTCCATTTCCCCTGCTGTGTGCCTTTGATCTGTGTTTACAGAGAAAATGCCTCACAGGGAAGATGTTGATTCAGTACTCCTACTCCTCAAAATACATTTCCTAATGCAAATTGTGTTGTGAAATTCCATCCACATTGGACGGAAAAGCTCGCCTGCTCCACAGAGAGGAATGTGAGAGCGGGCTGTGCTTCAGTTTAGACTTGGGTTTTGGGACTGTCCCACTCCCTACCTGTTGTTTCAAGAGGACTAGGAAGCTATTGTACATTGAAAGTTCAAAGGGCTGACCTCTCCTCCTCCCCACAGAGCGTTTCGACCACCACTGCCCCTGGGTGGGCAACTGCGTGGGCAAGAGGAACTACAGATACTTCTACCTGTTTACCCTGTCGCTGTCCCTGCTCACCATCTTCATCTTCGCCTTCGACATTGTCCACGTGGTGATGCGTGAGTGTCGGCAGTCCGCTGTCCACAGACAGGCCCGTTGGGGATGGAATATGCCTGGTGGGGTGAGGTCATCGTGGGGACCTGAGGTTGATGATGTGGATCCCCAGGGGCGTTGCCAGTCAAATTAGTTGAGCTGAATGAGGCGAAGCGCCGGGGAATTGATATCGCTCACGCCAGACAAGTTCTTTTGGCCTAATTCATCCAGAAACGCCGTGGTGTCTCTGCGTAAATGGGCTGCATGAAATGCCGTTCCTTTCATCTGCTGTGAATTTGATCCACCTCCATGGTGACAGCAGGGGGAGGGAGACGAGATAAAAACCTGCTCATTTGCCTTGCCGAGTGCCGGAGGAGCGTATTTATAGTGCAGTTAATTAGCTCTGGGCCTGCAATCTTAATTTAGAGAGCCATACTTGCTGCGTTTCATCTCCGTGTTGGTCCTGCGCAAGTCTTGGAGGAGGGGAGGGAGAGTGTACACCTGTGCATGCACCGCCCAAGTGCATGCGTGTATGTGTGTATGTATGTGTGTGTGTGTGTATACAAGTGCATGGGAGTGTGCACATATGTGTGGAAATGTGTGTGTTTGTGTGTTTGTGTGTGTGTGTGTGTGTGTGTGTGTGTGTGCGTGCATGAGCGCATACATGCATTCATGTACATACATTCATGTATGTGCTTGCGCATGTGTGTGTTTGTCTGTGTGTGTGTGCGTGCGTGCGCGTATGTGTGCTCGCATATCACCTGCCCATCTCACCCTTACCTCTGCTTTCCCTCAGGCTCTGTAGACTCGGGCTTTGTGAACACCCTGAAGCACACTCCTGGAACATATCCTTTCAGCTGTGCCCTGGTGGAGGCTCGATTCAAGCTGCTTTCATTTCTGTAGAGGAGAACTCACGTGGCTGTGACTTGGGAAACACAACCACACAAAGGATAACCAAGGTTAATCACAAGGCAGCATTTGAGGAGGGAGTGCAGAAGGAACTGTTGTGGTGAAGGACAAATATTTGAGTAATTACATTTGCAAAAATTGTACACCCTGTTACATAGTATTTTGGTGTGGAAAACCCATTACACTTATAATGTAATTGCACATTTACAAAGGGAGAAGGATGTCATGATTTAAAGTGCTTCCAAATATTTGACTGAATGGGATGGAGGCTGTGAACACCACAACAAGGAAGGGAGGAATATGAACAGTGAGCCAGTGAGGGATTAAGAGTGATACGTCTGTGTGCCAGTTAGTGCTGCTGCTGTTCCCTTAACCTGTCAATACGGTGCTGGAGGTGGTGGTGTGCTTCTTTACACTGTGGTCTGTGGTGGGTCTGACCGGATTTCATACCTACCTGATCTCCCTCAACCAGACCACCAACGAGGATGTGAGTATACCCTGCTGCTCGCCCCAATGCCACAGCCTAAAAGTTTACACCTTATACACTGTATAGTGCACATTTGCACTTGAATAGGGTAGGGCTTGAATAGTGTTATTGATCACAATCACTGGTCTGGGAGTGTTGTTAGCGTAGTCTGATACTGTTGCTCGTTCAACTTGAGTGGATACACTTATGTTCTGTGCTAGAAATTGCTCTGATTAAGAGTGTCTGCTAAATGAATGTAATGTAATTGCACAACCTATATTTTACAGTTGTCTTGTAATTGGGATTTCAAGCTGCAAGCCTCAGTCCAGTAACACTCTGACTGCTGTATCACTGCACTGGCCATTAATCTTATTCACCACTGCAGTGCTGATGTTGATGTATTTGATGTATCTGTACTTGTAATGTACCTCATCCGTTCTGCTGAGTCCCTTTCTGTCTTCAAGAAACTTCTGAAGACACAGCTCTTCCGCTCTCACCTGACCACCTGAAACACTTTCCCCCATCTCCTACTAAACTTTATTAAAAAAAAGATGTACTGGTTTTGCTGTAATAGTTTAACATAATGGTTTGGTTGTATCGTTTGCTTGTAATGGTTTGGCTGTAAGAGTTTAACATAACGGTTTGGTTGTAATGGTTTGCTTGTAATGGTTTAACGCACTTGCTAGCTTTACCTGCTAGTCGGTACCTTGCCTGGCCAACCTTTGGATCTTTCTTATGGAGTACTTCTAATATTGTTGACTCTATATGGTTTTCACGTTTGTTGTATTGTACCTCACTTGTAAGTCGCTTTGGATAAAAGCGTCTGCCGAATGAATGAATGTAAATGTAAATGTAATGTATGTAGTACCATAATGCAGTATTTCAGCTCCAGTGGTGCACTGTTGGATGCACTGTTCTAAGTATGGCGTGACGTGATGTGATTCCATGGCAGTTTGTTATGCAGGAAAAACACAAGATTTCAGACAAAAGACCAGTCTGTGACTGTGTTTCCCAGCATCCCTTTCTCCTCCAGCAGAGGACGGCCCGTGCCGAACCGCGCCAGTGACTGTGCGTGTCTGTGCGGAAGGTGAATTTCCACCGCGGGCAGGGGCATTATTTATGTCCTGGACGGTATCCTCTTAGACTTGATTCCCGCGAGCGTGCAGACGGCAATGCACCCCCTCACTCCCGCACCTACCCCCCCTTTTGCCATTCCTCGTAATTTACGGCCTATGTCATGTGAAGCGCCCCCCGTTCCCTCTCGCTCGTAATGAGCCCCCAAGCCAAACACGCGATGGATATTGGTCTGGGACTGGCCTCTCCTCTCCATCTCAGATTGCTCTAATAATAGATGCATCAATAGCAGCCGGGGTCGCGCGGCTGCCAAGCGCGTCCCCGATGCACAGGGTAAGGGCACCTTCACACACATGGCCGGAGCCAGCCCCACATTGTTTCCGCCCCACCCAACCAGGCACCCATAGCCCTGGTCACTGTCGCCTGGGTCACCAGCAAAGTGCCGTGAGGCGCTTTGCATTTCAGATGCTGTTTCAGAGCCATGATGTCTTATTTAAGTGAGGTCCACGGACTGATGAAAACCAGTCGATCGGGATGATTTGGCAGAGCTGCTGCCGCATTGCTTTCTTTGCTGGTGCGAGCAAGTTAGGCTAACTTGTATTTCTGGAGCATATACTGTGCTGTACATGCTGTACATGCTGTACATGTTAAGTGATAATTGTGAGGTGAATCTTCTCATTTTTAGAGATCAGCGAATGGTGTCCTTTGCTATGTTTATTTTGTAGGTAGTATTGACTGTGGGAGGGAAAAAGAAATGGTATTTTTACATACAGACACCTAACCTGAGTAGCTGTGCCTAAGCGGCACGGGCTGTCTGCATTGTTTATGGTGATCTGGGGAAAAGTCACACGGAGAGTGCTTGAGTCGGCAGGATTCTCCAGCCTGAGGCTGACCTGTTTTCATCCCGTGTTACCGGGGCTCTTTCCATTGTGCAGATCAAAGGCTCGTGGTCGGGGAAGAATCGAGTCCAGAACCCCTACAGCCACAGGAACATCATCAAAAACTGCTGCGAAGTGCTGTGCGGGCCCGCTTACCCCAGGTGGGACTGCCGTTCTCTCCCTTTAAGTGGTGATGCATGTGCTGTGACTGCGGCAGCAGCATCCAGCATCTCCCAGTCTCACTCCACATCTTTTCCTGCTCCTCCCTCCCCCTCCCCATCTCCTTGCTCTTCCCCTCCTTTCCTCTTTCTGTCTCACTCCCTCTATCTCTCCCCTCCCCATCTGCACCCCTTCTCTCTTTCTTACTCGCTCTTCCTTTGTCTTCACTCCCCACCCCCACAGCTCCCTGTCTCTATCCTTTCCTCCCTCCCTTCCTTTTCTCCCCCTCCCCCTCTTCCTTTTCTCCCCCTCCCCCTCTCTGCCTCAGTCCCCTCCCTCTCCCTGCATCCCACCCCCTAAAGTGTCCACCCTTCCAAGACCGTAATGCTGATGTAGTAGAGGTCATTAATGGCCTCTCTGCTCTTCCCAGTGTTCTGGACAGAAGAGGTCTGTTGCTGGAGAGGCTGTCTGACCCAGCCATTCTCCCAGCCATTGCAGCGCCCATCAGCAGGAATGGCAACCCAGAGCCACAGCCGATGGTAAGCCTGTTCACACTCCAAACTCACTGCTGGCGCTCTGACCAGGCAGACAGACACATGCAAGGTGACCAAATATAGCCCACAGTAAGTGCCTGTGCGGGAAAGCTAAATCCAACATCCTTGTCAAACTGTGCTGCCCCTGAAAGCATGCACTCCTGAGCTGGTAATGTTGGAATTTCATTTGTCAAGGTGTTTCATACACAAGTTCACAAAGCTATAGCTATTTCAGTGGTGAACATTTCGTATGTGGGTCGGTTTCCCTCTCAATTTTTATCGCTAAAATTGCATTACTCGTTATGATCTTCTCTGGTGAATCTGTACAGTAAAAGTAGTATAGATAAAGGTATGCACAGGTTGGAGAGCGTACAGCATCTGTGTGCACTCAACCTATTGGTATGCATGCTGCAATGCTTCATGTGCTGAAAGCGCTAGCGGAGAGTGTGTCACAGTGGTATCATGCACATGCGGGAGGTTGGTGCTCCCTGTTAAGGCATGATAAGTCCATTAGAGGGCGATCTTGACAGCCAGGTTCTTCATCAAGAGGGACAGACAGGAAGAGAGTGGGGGGTTAGCGGAGCCCACAGGTGCGGCATGCCGACGGAAGTAAAAAAGGAAACAGATGCAACGGGCGGACAGACCGTGAATGGTAGAAGTTCGGAGAGAGCACGAAGACACTCAGCTGTGTCTTTGGTGAGAGCTGAAATGGCCGGGGATGGGGGGGTTAACGTGGCAAGCCTCAGCTAGAGCACTGAATGTGCGGACAGTGAAGAAAGTGTGGACTTGTGGGTAGGCTGTCTGCAGTGGGCTGTGGCTCAGTGTGCTGTGATGTGTCGCTCTGCAGAAAACTAAAGTGCCGTGCTCTCCCAGCGAGGAAGCCCCGGAAGACACCGGGTCCGGCATCACGCCTTCAACCGAGGACACCTCGTTCCTGGACAAAATCCCAACTCCTGGGCAGGAGAGGCCGACCACTCCAAAGGACTCGCCTCCTTTGTCACCAGGAGACAACACAGACGCTGCCCCGGACAAAGGGAAGGTCCACTAGCTGGACTGGAATGGAGAGCCACTCAACAGCACTATGAATCCAAACAATACCATTGTCTAAAACCACTTATGGTGGCATGTTTTACAGTGTTAGACCTTTGGGGGCGTGCCCATCATACCCCAGAAACTAAGGAACACCACATTACACAACTGTTTTTTTTTTCTGAACAAAACAGTGAAGCGCATACCTGTGCGAGAGTGACATTCTGATGCTTTTTTGGTGAGACCTGGTGTGTTCTTTCTACCAAGACTTTGCATGGGACATTTTTGAAGAACACAGGGGGTGAAAGAGATCTCTCAAATGCCATCTGATGACCTGAAAGTCTTTTGTTTACCACTACCTGGAACTTGTACTGATTGTTATTTTTATTTTTATTTTCTATCTCTATGACCTCTAAATGTTAATGGCCAGTGTAAGCCTATCCCTGGACTGTCAATCACTGACATTGACAATAGTGTTCCCGGTCATGTATAACTCTTCTAAATAACAACCAACCGTTCTCAGTTCTCAGCTTCTCCACGCAGCCCCAGTGCAATTCAAAAGAAGGCCTGCGCAAAGGTTATTGGATGACAGAGGGTGGGGAGGAGCTATAGTAAAGTAGCTATTGCGTATCATCAGTTTGGAAAAAGATATAGTCATATCCATTACCTTATAGTAAAACTCTAATGCATAAACATCAAACAGATCTGGTATCTTTTTTATCTATTGCAGGGACACTTGGCAAAAATGTGCGAACATTTGTTACCATAGTTCAGTCTTAATGCCCCTTCCCCAATATGTGACATCACACCTGATTAAACAGCTGGCTGAGCTTTGCTCTCTTGAGTTAGGCATTGCTTGACTCCATGTTGTTCTATCGGATGCAATCTCCTTTTGCTTCAAGGTTTTGTGTGTCGTGAGAGAGCCAAGATGGCTCCCTGGGATCTGAAAGCCAGCCTCGCGTCACCATTCCCAGTGCACATCCAGAGAGTTCATATCAACCAGGCTTGTGTCCTCATATTTCATTCCCACTGACAACAGTGTCTGTGCAGATCCTGGCCTGGCCTGGTTGCAAATGAAGAGAATGGTCTTCTTGCCACAGGTAGTAGATGTCAGAAACCGTGCCTTATCTCACAACAGCACTGTCTAAGCATATGAGGCCACCCACAGAGACACCCATTGAGCTATTAGTAGTTGTTTAATATTCCTCAGAGAGAACCTGATGTTGTGTATGTATGGAGTTTTAGGTGAAAAATGTGAAATGATAAAGAAGATAAAAGGATATACAGAAATAAAAAACAAGGACAGTCATTATCTGTAAAGGGTAGTATGTAGATAGGTGTTTGGAGGATGTATGGGAAAGTATTTTGGTTCGTGAAGGGAAAAGAGAGGTTTTTTTTCCGCATGCATATCTGTATTATATAGTTTCTGATTTACACCTTGATCTACCAGCCTCCTCTCACAGCAAGATGGTCAGTCAGCTCATTCCAGAACTTTCTTCTAATGTTCCTCTAGCATTTTCTCTTGTCTCTGCCTCTTTCATACGCTACAGACCGAAAGCATTTTGCAATTCATCTGCTGCATTTTTTCCACTTCTTTTTTCTTCAGGAAAATGACATCAATAGCTCAAGGCTACCAAGCCCACACAGAAGGTCCATGCGGCCATCTCATCAGTAAATAGAATAAGTGGGAGAAAGGAGTCGGTGTGTGTATGTGTGTTTTTTTCCCTTCTCATTTGTTAATTTTACACTAAACTGAGAGCCAAGGCTCTGGCTGCTTGTCAGTTGCACTTAATGACAGAGACAATGGGTGAAACAGAATTCAGGAAGCATAAAACTGTCACGAAGGCACTTTGGTTTAAAGATAAATCTTGGAGATTATTACAATGCATGGAGGGTTTCTGTTATACACAATATTGTAAAGGTTGGACAGAGAAGTACCTGCGGTCGAGTGAAGCTGGTGAAAAAAACAATGTACAAGTGGCATTAATGGTTTTACTCTTGTAATCCAGAAACTTCTGTGTTTGCAAAAGAGACAACTTCATATGAATGTTCATTAGGACAGGTAAATTAACTACAGGAATATGCCAGTTGTCTGCAGGACTCTACTGGATTGTAAATAGTCCCATGGGATATCTTTTGGTGGAGTAAAACGCTGTAGTTGGTAATTCTGATGTTGACAGTGTCTGTACCCTTTCCCCATTTTGCTCCTGTTGCCCCAAGTAAAATATTCATGCTATGAATGCAAAAGGTGAGCTCCAGGCATGGCTGGAGAGATGCAGAAAAGTAATATGGGTAATGAACGTATTGACTTGCTTAGAATGCAGTGAGGCATTACGCACAGCCACTCTTTCACTCTGAGATCATTTTATTCGCTTCCAAGGTTGCACTTTCTCCCCACTGTCTCAACAACTACTTGTCTGTAAATGTGTTAATACAAAAATAATTCAAAAGAACCAAGACCTCCTCCAAGTGAGTCTTGTCATTTTGATCAGCCATTTAAAGGTGGAGCAAGAAAATATTCATCGGTGGCCATGCTGTGTTTCGCCTCATTGCTTTGTCAGTAAATCTCAGGCTTGATGTTGCAGTTCACGTAAGAACAGGAGAAGTCATTTAAAATGTTTATTGGAGATTTGATAGTGGTAAATAGTGTTTCAGACAGCCCTCAAAAGTAAAGGTGGGCCTTCTTATAGCTCGCCCTTCATCACTGGTCACCACTGTGTTGTCACATTTTATTCAGAAGCTGGTGACCAAAATCGAATTTGTACAGTCTGAATGAGCCAATTCAAAACAGAGTATAAATAAGTTGTTTATTTCATTAAAAGCAAACAGGAGTGTTGGGGCCATGAAAGGGATGAAAGTGTGGTTTATAAAGTGCAGTGTATTATATACAGGCATCTCTGATGGAATTGGATAGATGTTCACTCTGTAATAACACTGTGATCAGGTCCTTTTATTTACCCCATCACTTCTTTTTTTAAATGACAGATCAGTGTGTGTACATTAAAGTGACTTGTCTTAAAACATTGAACCGTGTGATGAATTGACCTTGGAGTTAATTTGTGCATTCTGAGTAATTTTCTCATGCTCATGGTGAAACCTTTTATAATAGAAGCAAAATAATCATCTTGAATTGTCAGCCATGCTGTTTAATGAACCTGTTTACATTCAAAAGGAAAAAAGTATCATTCAGAAAAGCATTACATGTAGAGATTGAATTGTAATGCAATTACAGACAATACAATAGCCTAAAATATACTTCTGAACCTGGATAAAAGAGCATGATGTAAAATATATACAGTTATTATCCATAAACATAGCAGTAAAGCTTCAAATTGGTCCAAAATTTATTCTGAACCCCAAGATGACAGCGATCAACATATTGCACTACACTACACTATTATATACACAGTACAGTGTACTTAGTTCAAGATAAAAAATGGTAGCTTTCACCATTTTTTTAATATCCTTTGTACAGTATCTCCATGATATTGGAAGCAATCCACCAAATCTGTACATCTGAAATAACTGTTTAACACATCTCAGGCTGTGCAATTAAAAATGCATGATACCTCCGATGTAACTACAATTATGGCAATAGAGCTCCCACAGAAGTTTGAAGCTCTCAAGTACAAAAACGTTTCATATCAAAGCAGAAAAAGGATTGTCCTGGTTTCTGAAACAGACCTCAAATGTCTCATAGAAAAAACCCATAAAGTAGAGTCATGATTGATTGGTGGACATTCATATTGCTTTTGGTTTAGTCCTGGACTTGTGCAGATAGTGGCTCCAGAATGTTCTCATTCCGCCAGCGCACACCCACCTCCCCCAGGAACAAAGGGCATTATCGACAGGTTCTGTCTTGGGATGGGAACCTCAGCTTTCAGGCCTCATCTTCCACTGTGAGGCCCTGCATCTGCTCTTGAACACTGGAGAGTGAGACCTTGGAATCCTTCTGTGGTTCCGGCTCCAAGTCTGGTTCTTCGCGGCCGTTCTCCAGGTTCTCTGAGCTCTCAAAGCAGCCCGAGTCCCGAGGTACGTTCGACTCCGCCTCTGCGCTCTTCTCCTCTGCCACCTCATCCTCATCCTCAGCTGCAAAAGAGGAGTAGTCATTAGCACACAGACTGCACCAGCAGTAGACAAATCCCTAATCGTGTTGATAAAAGAATTGGTCAAAACAACTTGTAAGATACCTGATGTTAAAAAAGAATTTTTGTATTGCCTTGCATGGATGCTGCCCTCATTTGATTGGTTTGTGCATGCTCATGCACCATTGGTAATTATTGCCTATTAGCACTATGTGAACTATGGTAGAGCTGGTCCCATTAGTGGTGCGAAATGGAATGATGAGGCTACCCTCGGCAGGGGCGATTCACACAGCTGAGCTGTGAACAGGGGGAAGCAGAGACAGGGTGGCGTTTCTGTCTGTGCAATGACGTGTGTCGAGGGAAAGCTGGAAATATCAAAGCACCTCTGTGAGGCAAAATGGATTTGTCTACAGGCAAGTGGGTGCCACAGACATATGCTTAGCACGCAGAATAGTAATGATGCCCTGGAAGGACCCAATTAAGTGAAACTGGGAAATTAACTGAAGTCATTTCTTTATAGAAAAAAACATGCCTGCCTGCTTCTAACAAAGAAATATGCCAACAAATTAGAAGCAATTGTTGCCTTTGTCTCTTGTTTGTAGACACTTTGTTTCTCTGTGACTGTCAAATCAAACTAGATAAAGCTAAAGATAAAATGCAAGGCTAGAGTTGTGACTAAGCACCTAATTAACAATGGGCTCGTGAGTGTAATACTGTAATGGAATTCTGTGCTGCTGAAGAGATGTAAAGGTAGGCTGACTACAGTGAGTTTCTCCTGTGAAGGACCTTGGAAAGATGAGGGACAGTATAATGGTATTGGACAGTGTAGCGGTTTGGAACTGTGTAAAGATGAGGGACAGTGTAACAGTCTAGCTGTGTAACAGTGTAACGGTGTGCTTCCCCGTCGAGGTGTGTGTTAGCGTGGAGCTGACGTACAGTCATAGTCGTGCAGGAGCTCAACGGCAGTGAGGAGTTTGCTGCACTGTTCAGGGTCGGTGATGTTGAGCTCATTTAGGTGTGTCTCTTTCAGGCCCCTGAAGTCCTCCAGACTCTGGAAGCCGTGCATGGACAGGAGGGAGCTCAGTTCCTAGAGACAGGGGGAGAGACGCAGGTGAGACACACTCAAGAGGTCCAGCGGCTGGGACTGAACAGACTAGCCATTCCTGGCAATGCTGAGAAATTTATCTTGCTTTATAGGAAACAGGGAAGTAACAATGTTAAGCACAAAGTGAAGGCCTTGTGCATATTGTTTATTGCAAATTAAGATTTAATCCTGTATTTAAACTTTGGGATGTTCCTACAAAAAAGCATGGTGATCTGTCTTGATATAAAACTTACTATTATTGGAAAAGACAGGTATATTGACTCTAGTGTTCTCTGTGTGTCATTGTGTTCAAGCCATGTTTCATCTTTTTGTGCAGTCAGATATGTTTTGTGCCTTTGTGTCCTTTGTGCAGATGCATGGTGGAGAGAAAGTAGCGTTTCAGTGTGACTTGGTAGAGTGTGGGTGCTGTGTGCTTACCGTCAGGTTTATACTCTCAAGGACCTCCTCCAGGGATTTGGGTTTAGGCCTGCAGTTATTGCTGTGGCACCTCCTCCTCCTCCTCCTGGGGGGTGTGGCCTCCTCAGGCAGTATGGTGACGTAGATGAACTTGAAGGAGCCCACCTTGTTGTTGAGCCTCCCGGTCCAGGTGCCCACGGGGGGCTTCTCAATGATGTCAATGATATCACCTTTCTGCGGGGGGTGACAAAGTTGTGCGGTGGTCATTCCCCTCTCTCCTTGTAAGTTACTACTAATATGGACGACGCAAGCTCAGCACAAGCACTCCGAGATGAGACCGGTAGATGTTCTCATAGGTAAGCCTCACTTGTAGTTTGAGGGTCTCCAAGTCGTAGGGGCTGGGGGTGAAGTCCGTGTGGACGAGGGCTCGGCCACAGAAGGGCCCATTGTAGGGGGGGCTCACGTCCTCCAGCCTCATGCTGTCTCTTTGACTGTAGCCGCTGTCCAGGCTGCTCCTGTCTCCACCTGCATTTCAACAGAACAGGGAGCCACAATCTTTCATCTCATCACTCTCAGCTTTTTCCCAGAGGCTTAAGAGGCTTAACATGAAATGTACAGACAAGTGCCATTGGGAGCTGAGATATATAGCTGGATGTACACAATAATTTCCTTTTTGTGGATCCAGCCTGCGTTTGGCTGTGTGTTATGCTCTCTGCAACTGTCTGAACACTGATCATTACATTGGAACTCATTACATGGTAATGGAAAAAAATTGAAGCCTGAAAGAAATACAGATGGGATTCAGAACCATTTGCTGAAAAAGTACTGCACATATGTATTTATGAGGGGAAAACAGAATTAGAATATTCTGGAGTATGACTTACAGAATGGAGAACAATCGCTGAGCTTGCCATGGCAATTGACTACTTTAACCATTACATTCATGCTGCAGTTTTTGAGTTGGGAGGAAGGGTAGCTTACAGCCGGAGATCTGGCGCTGTATGGGGCTATGCATGGTGTCCTCCGACCCAGTGGAACACACAGAGCTCCGCATTCCTGGACGCAGGTCAGGCGTCCCGTCGAAAGACAGGGGGGACATGGAGCCTTCCTCTGCGCTCTCCATCTGCCAGACACACAGCATCCGCACTCAGCAACCGCTGCCACACATACCGCGCAGACACACAAGGTTCTCCTAATGCCTGCACATCACCACGTGCACGTGCATGTCTCGTGCACGCCTCCATCAAAATTTAGCATTCCAAATGTAGCGTGATCACATTATTGGGTCAATTAGAGCTGTCACCCGACAGTGTGGCTGTCAAGTGCTTTTCCATTAAAATGTGATTTCCTCCAACAAGGGGGAGCTTCTTGCTCCAGGCAAGACTCTGCAGGAGCAGGTGCTCAGTGATTTAAAATGAAAAACAGTGATTCAGGTCTGCATCAACCTGCATTTGTGAAATGTGCAGCAGGGCACTCGTTTGGTGAGAGCATTTGAGAATATTTCAGGACAGCACTCACTCCCTCCTCTGCCAGTGTTTTCTGCACCATTTTGGAAGTCTTGCGGGTCATGGTGCGTGTGATAACGTTCCTCCACTTCCTGCCCAGTTTACCCGCGCTCTTCCCAGTGTTCTCTGCAGTCTCCCCCTGCAGGAGATGTGAGGAATGACAGTTACAACACTGCAGGCTGTCAATCTCACAATCACCTAGCCATGTAGTTAAAAAAAGAATAACACCAACATCACTGTATATGTATATATATCACCTTTCCAAACAGCTCCAATATTTATGCATACCACATTGGCACATCAACTGTGTCAGCAGAAGTCTGGAGATTTCAGTAGGTTGGTTCTCAAACTTAAGTAAAATAGTCTTAAAACAATCAATTTTTAAAAAAGCATAGAAGAGTGGTCACATGTGCTTGGTGGGCGTCTTTTCACGGGTGTGACATTGTGTTGAATCAGCATTCTAAAAGGTCACATACGCGCTCAGAATCCCATGAGGCAGAGTGCTTTGGTTAAAGCCGGGCGCTTATGACACTCTCGACCGGCAACCTTCCAGGGTCCGGGCGGCAGCCTGTCACCACCGTGACTCAAGCCCCCCACCCCACCCGTGACCAAAGCCCAAATGTCACCGCTACTGCATGCTGCCGGCCACCTTGGGAGGGAGCGAGAGCGAGACTTCACAGGACGAGCGCTGTGAAGCTCCTTCCAGTGGGCGTGGGTGGATGTGTCACACATTAATCTTGTTAGAGAGATAGAGGATTTTTTTCGGCGCTAATGTCATTACTGCAGCATGTACAGCCATTAGGAGTAATTGCCTCTAATGAACTGATGTGTCTGCAAAGATTGTGCTGCAGAGGCTCTCTGCTTGGCTGGCTCGTGGCAGGACATCCTGCCTATGTATCTTTTTGCTCTCCTGTGTCACAGTGCGGTTTGCAGAGAGCGCTAATTTTAATGGCATGTCTCATGACTGCTTTTTCTCCGCTCAGCACCTGCCTTCCCCTGTCATTATGTTCTCTCTGGAAAAGAAAAACTACAGGGATGAGTTGCTATTGCTAGTGACTGGTTCTCTTTTCACTGAAGCATGCATGCTGAAGAGGAAGTATAAAAATGGTTATTGTTTCCATGGTCACATTTGTGGTTCTTTTTTTAGCAGTTCTGTGGGGAAGTTGCATACACCAATACTTCTCCCTCGCTTTGTCAGTAAGTCTTTGTTGTCAGTAAGTGATTGGAGTAAACGGCTCTGTTTTTAGTGTTGTACAGTTTATTGTTTATGGATGAAAGTTGAATTTTGTATCATATAATTTAAAACATGTGGTTATGGATCAGCTGGGCTCCATGGTATAGATTATCTACATTTATTTGGTCCAGTCACAGCTTAAAGGAAAAATAAATATTCTTTGTAGGAATCGCAATACAACTTGGATGGGCTATTCGCTTTATTATCAGTCACCAGGCTTTATTGGTATTGTGGATAATGGGTGTTCATTTTAACTGTCTAATGTTTTTAAAAGAGGGCTGAGATGTTGCCACATGTTGGTAGACATGCAAACAAGGAAAGGTTCCAGAAGTACTTACAGCTTCGTCCAGTGTAAACTGCTTGTCTGGCGACATGGGGGAGGAGGGCTTGGACTTCATGAAGTCCTTAAAACTGCTGGACCTCTGGAGAGAAAGCTGTGGGGAGACAGAGGGATCTTTACTTATGCTGATAAAAGAAAAAATGACAAAACAAATGGCACTCCCAGGCCAGCTGTCAGTGGCACAGAGCTCTGTTCCCACAGATTTGGTGTACTGACAGCCATGGCCAAATGAATCTGCATTAATGTCCAATTAACTAATTAAGGGTCTGGACTTGTCTCTTGTGCAAGCAGACACACCCAAACACCCATTCAAAGCACACACACAAGAAATACTGGGCTACTGGAAAATGTGGGGTAGAGTGGGACAGTATAATGAGTATAATGTATAGTATAATCCAGAGTATAATGAACTGTTACACTGTTCAAGTTACCAAGAGTAACAGTCCTACATGAAGTGACCGTGTGCATTTACACACTGCGTCTAAATGGTAGCTACTATATATATAGGCACAGTAGTTGTGACACAAGCCACAAACAGGTTTAACACTTTTTGGAATGATGTAATGGTATTTTTGTACACAGTAGTTACAGTAGGTACAGTGAGAATACACAAGTAATAGGATCACTGAATGTAAAGTGGGACCTGAGGAGCATGTGATTCTTCAAGTCTTAACTGCTTTGGACTGTATGTGGTCATCATGCACTTGCTGAGGGAGTTGCAGTGCACAGAGCTGATAGACACAGCCCTTGAGTATACAAGCAAGTGGCTTCTTTGACAGAAAAAAATGCTTGTTGGTTCAGTTTCTGAAGACAGCCATCAGCCTCCATCGTCTGCAATACCAGAGAAGAGGGGTTTCACAATCCTCACATATATGGGGATACACAAAACTGAGATCTTTCCATAACGTCCTTTCAAGGTATCTGTGACGTTATTGCGGTTTGGCGTTACTGTCACGGTGTTACAGAAAGTTCGTGGCAACATCGCATGTTAGCCAAGCAGAGAGCCTGGCTGGGTCTGACAGGATGTTGTTGTCTGCTGCTCAAGCCACGGAAGACATGGAAGAATAGTTCTGAGATTAAAAGGGGAAGCAGATGGGTCCTAATAAGGAGTTAGCTCACAAACACAATTCCTGCCACGGAGAGATTCATCAAAAGCCATGCATGCCAAGGCAATGGGGAACACTCAACTAACACAGTGGCCACTGTCCATAAAGCATAGAAATTTGCTACGTTTTTTATAGCAATAGCATGAGACCCACATCTTTGTAAACACTGCAGTTTTCCACAGTTTGAATGGTCACTAAATATTTTGATGCAATAGGTAAATATAGCTTTACTTGTGTTGGGAAAGCTATGTATTTCTAGGCTGGTTGATGACAGACAGCATTTTGCCGATAGAGCAAGAGTCCCCAGCACAAAATCTATATCACTATCAAGGTTGCTGATTTAGTCATGATGTTGCCTCTGTTGGCTTTTTGGAGGGCTTTGACTACATACTTTAGCTCTGACAGTGACACATTTGTCTTGATAAACACTCGCAGGTGTATGTGGTGAAGCTCTTCATTGTTCATTTGGCTGTCTGATCTCTGGTGAAAGAGAGGAGAAGGAATGTGCTTCACGTCCTTGGCACTATCTGAGAAATCAATTGACTTGGGCCAGGAGGAAAGGTGTAGATCAGCAAAATGCGCTGATTACAAGAAAGCAGCAGTGATGGCTCCTTCCGAGAAGAACCGTAAACCAGCATACCCAGAAGCAGCCTCTTATGCCTCACCTTAAAGCAGTCCCGGCAGTCTGCTGATTAGCAGTGGAAAGCTTGAGAGCTTTCATTAAATTTAATTTATGGAGTGCCAAAGATGAGCAAGCACAGAGTAACCATCACAGCAAAGAAAAGTGAATAATAAGTAAATAATAAGTTTAATAAATGCACTATAATAAATAAATTTGGATTGATCTGATTAGCTTCAGAAATGTCAGAGGTTGTTAGGGCCTCTACCAGTTTAATTGGTTGCTGTCAGCTTTTAAGATTTGGGACCTGGTGCTGTTATTTAATTTTCCAAGCATTCAAATGGAAGGTTGGGGTTTCTGTATGAGACATACATCTCTCATTTTTTGAGTCACATTGTGGTCTGGTTCTTTATCTCAAAGAATCATTGCTGCTTCAGGCTTAACCAAAGGATGTGGGTGTGACATCATTGCAGCTTTCAGCCAATCACTATAGGTGTCTAGACAGGAAGCACTCTGCAAGAACTCTGCAAGAACTGCGCATTGTTTCTCCCCAAACAGTTTTTCTCTTTTCTCTGTTAATTGCAAATCAGCCTGACCTCCTGAGATACCTACGCCTGACCAAGATACACAAACCATTATCAGAAACCGCAACAACTGGCAAAAGAGTGTGGGGGTGGGGACTGAAGAGACAGCAGCACTAAAAAAATGAAGTTAAAGCATTTTGTTTTTTCATACTCTGCTTTAAAATCTTTTATATGACTTAAATATACACAGCAAACATCTGCTTATGTCGGTTCGTTAAAAAAAAGAGAAGTACACATAACAATGACATGTATATGATGTACTTCATAACGTTACTGTTGCATCCGATTTGAAAGGTGCACATTAGGTTGTCTCCGCGTCATAATTAGGGTGTTCTGTGAAGTGGAGCTATTATTAAACCATTCAATACAGGAGGGTATTGAAGAATATTTTGGAGAAAAACAATGAAATTACATCTGAGTCACACCGAAAATGATTTCAAAAACTAGTTCAAACAAGAATCGTTGATTCTCAACCATCCTCGCTGACGAGACCAGTGTAACAATAACCGTTGGCAGCCCTGTTCAAGAGAATATTGGTTGTCTTATTGTGTGGAATAAAAAATATGTTATGATATGTGTCAGCAGTAGTACTGAAGTTGAGTACTGCACAGAAAACAGGTCAAGTATGGCACAGTAGGGGGACAATAGCTGCTAACCCAAAACTTTGGGCTGATGTAACACTGAAACTTTTGACTCACTGTGTGGGTTTCTCAGAGCAGTATCAATTTTAACATACTGATCTTTGACACTTTGATCAGTGTTACTGATATAAATTTAAAAAGCAGTTAGCTGCTTAACGGTTCCCATTTTTAAGCTGTTAATCATAAAAGAAAAAATAACTTTAAAGGGCATCGGCCAGAAGCATAACAGCCACCTTTATTCAACTCAAGTGGTTATCTGTGGTAAATGAGAAGATGTGAAGTGTGTGTTGTATTTCTGTGTAGAGTTCACTTGCAAATTTGTTTTCCCTTCTCGAGAGAATGAACCCTCCAAAGACTCCAGTGCAACCCCTGAGACACTAATGCAATTGAGTTCCTTCATTTCATGTTTTTCTCATAATGTTACAAAAGGTTCCCATAACGCAACAGGAGGAACTTCAAGAAATAGTAACAGAAACATTCATCCGAGGCACATTTGAATATATGTGAACAAATATTAGGACTGCTGATTAATTTAAGTATGAAATTCCTCTGAAAATTCTGCATCAATTCTTGACCGCACAATGTTACCGTCAAAGCCGAGCTAATCCTCACCATTCCCCAATAATGAACACATTCTGTGTTTGTGTTTCTACCAAGGAGCTGAACTGATTTGGCAGTTCTGTATGGGGAAGTAGTGTTTCCTTCTCTTTGTCCTCTCCAGCACCAGGGCTGTATACACCATATTTTTACAAGCTTGCCAGTCACGGCTGCCCAGTTATCCACTTCTACCAATCCACCACACACACCCCAACTGCTCACCTTCTTCTTCTCTCCGTGCTCCTTCTCTGAGGCATTGGAGGGTTTCCGCCGTAGCATCCTGCACTTGGGGGTGGCTTCTCTGCGGGCACGTACCGAGGTGGGCTTCAGTCGACCGGTGCTCTGGCTCCTGTCAATTCACGGCAGTGACACAGCACTTGGGGACTGGCGGACAAAATGAGAAAGAGACAGAAAAACTGCCGTGGCGCGCGGCACAGGCAGGGAGAGGAAGTGACATGACTGCACAGGAACTCCTGAATCAAATACTTGGTTTTGGTAAAACAGGAAGCTTGCATCTGTCTAGCTCGTGTCTATGTGTGAAGTTGTTGCTGGCAGAATTTGAGAGGAAGGATCTTTTTTAGTTAGTGCCTCCCCAGTTCTTTGAAATCATAAGATGGCTATATGGCTATTGACTGTTGTAATTTCCAATTACAGATGGACCTGGTTTATACAACATGCACAGCAACGTGGAAAAGAGTTGGGTCATTAAATTTTTTTCTACTCTGGTGAGACACTAGTTTTATGTCAATCTGTACAAAAGCCCCAGAGCATGAAACTCACGCACATACACACAAGCGCACACATGCATACATAGGTCTTTTTTCTGTACCATCATTTTAAAAAACATGAGCAGTCAGCTGTACCGCTAATTTATAACTACCTGCTGCAAAATGAGCGGAAAGACAAATTTACTTCTGTCTAAAAGAATGACTACAGGCTTCCCACAACACCACAACTTCCTCTCAGTATGCTGCATGTCCTTAGAGAGGAATGCAAACTTGAAACAGGTCAGTCTCATTTGTAATTTGAATGTGAAGATGGCAGCAAAGGTTGTTTCTTTAGCTCACTGCTACAGTAAATTTCATTCAGTGTTGTCTGGTTCTAGTTTTAATTAGCTTTGCGTCAGTGCCATGCTTCATGCTTATCTTTTTGACATGATCTTCATTTACAGGTTCTGCTGAACCTCACACTTTGGTGAGGTATGTGGGGTTTACACAGGAAATGCAAAGCAAGCATCAGAGGTGTGAATTTTCAGTGGAAAATTCAACTGAAAAGAAAACAGAGATGATGTTCTATCTGTCACTGCATATCACTGAGATGCTGTATTCATATCAGCCATGATGGAGCACATAAAGAAGTAAAAGGTATGTCAGACTGGTAATAGCAAATTGAAATAAGCATTGAGAATCATCTATGCCCAAAGATAATTGACTGTGGCTTTCAACACTGATAAACAGTCTTCCACAATAAAAAACTGGCACTGCATTAGAAGAAAAGCTTGTAAAATAAGACAAACAATCTCACAGCAGTGCTAATGTCATACATGGCAAATCACATGGGAGCAGAGACGAAGTGATTTATCCAGAGGACTCTCCACTCACAGTATGAACAGCATAGTGCTGCCAGAGGGCATGGCTACCCATCATTCCAGCCAGGCACTTAGCCACCTGACTCAACCGATCAATGTCTTGATGAGACCATTTTATCTGTGCAGCTGTTCCACTCGTAGTGGACAGTGACAAAGCAAGGGTAACATATGTATGGTGTGCACTTAAAGCAGAGGTTTAATAATAACCTCCCACACCAAAAAAGAAAAATACAACCACAGCTTTGCTCAGGCCTCCATGAGTTACACGAAGCAGTAAATGCTTAAATGAAAGTAAGCTGTGAATGTGTGGCTCTGTGTGTATCTACAAAGTAAGTCACAGTGGTTAACCCACCAGCTGGTGTGCTGGCTGTCTTGCAGCCCGCCTGTCTTTGTGAGAGTTTCGTTTTCTTGTGAAGGTGTCTTTTGTGACCACCTGACTGGTATTACCAATTACAGTAGAGCAGTGGTCAGATATTTCACTTGAATTATTTTGAAATGATTACAACTGAAACATGAAAACAGTCTGTAGTCCAAGTTGTCATGCTGTAGCCTGAGCAAAAGCCACACAGCTCAACATACCCCAAAAACTTGTTTTAGAGTTGACATTTCATCACTCGTTGGATCTCTCTGATGAATAAGGCTCAAGAACACCCTTCAGTGATGTGAAATAACTCACCACATTCATAATAACATCAATAAATAGTGTGCCATTACAGTACCCAACATGACGGTACACAAAAAAATTATTTACCCCAAAAGACAAAGGTAAATCTAAACACTATCAATGCCTAGTAACTGATGTTGAAGGAAGTGAATTAAGCTGGAATACTGTAAGCAAACCCTGAGCAACTACCCTTGTTGTGTCTGCTGGTGTCTGAATTGTTTTTGGTGTCTTAGAGACTGATGTGAGCATTCAAGAATGATCTATCCAGACTTTAATGTTCCCCTTTTGTCTGCCAACTTTTGGAAATCCATTCCATTACAAAGAATGCCAGAACACAGGCTAATATACTATAGAGTCCAGTTGTATATTGGCTAAACTTTTTGCCTGTCCTTCTTTTATGTATGAACATTTTTGTAGTCAGAGGCATTGTGGTTAGAGGGTCTGGAATTGCAGTTCTAAAATTGTTTGTGCAATGCCCATGTAGCCTGAACTAATATTTGTTAAGACAATGAATGCTTAAAACACACTGAGAACCCCAGTTAAATATCACTGATCCACTCCACCACTGTGTGTGTGGGAACCCCAGGCCAAAAATACTGATTTTGGATCATGGCCTATTCAACACAATCCCAAATGTTTCCTTATTCAAACTTTTTCAGAAGAAGCATGACAGAGCTGCCAGAGTTCTTTTTTGTGCTGTCCCTGACACATTTGGATACATGGTCAGAGTCAACAGGGACATAACCATTATTTTCCTGCTGTTTCTTACTGTTTAGGGAGACAATTCAATGACTTGTTGACTTGTTGGCACACTACAGTTAATCAAAGAAGATATTAGCTTGTAATGATGGTGACTCAGCAGGAGGGAGGTATTGAAGGCTTGTTTCCAGAGAATATGGTGTGTTTAGCTCTGGCACAGCCTTGATGAGCTCACAGATTACAACATCCCATTGTTTCCCTCCAACTTCCTCTTTGTTCAGCTTCTACGGTCATAGTTCAACCTTTATGTTCCCAACCAGCTCACACACTGATGTGAAATAGTTTTTGTGCTTCTTTGCAGGTGCTAGTCAAATTTCAGACAAATTTACAAATTCTAATAAAATTATACAACTAAAGTGAATATTTTGGTCATGAGACATTCACTGTTCCACCTGAAAGATCATGTTCGCCCGACGCCTGGCTTGATGGTTGACCTAATAACATATTAAGATGATATAATGGCCTTATGGTACAATACAGCAGCATATCATTTTGGTTAAAGTCCCTTTTTCTCAGCCTTATGAGAAACAGCAATATAATGCGTGCAAAGAGCAGGCATCTGTGAAACCGCGTTCACACATCTTCTCTGCACTCCTGAGACAACAGTTGCCTAGCGACAGCACCTCTGTTGGCATGGGCTCTTTGTGTGTGGTACAGATGAACCACACAAGCCTCTGCTCCCAGTGTTTGCAGAGAAGTGCAGGTTCCCACGGTGCACACGCGTGTTGGCCTCTGCACAATGGAGTGCAGCACCACCTGCGGTATCATGCCACTCATTTCCCTGTAACGCCTGGATGTTAACATTTTGAATGATGCTGCCACATTATGGAGATCCTTTGAGGTATCAGAGGGACAACAGCTGACCTAAGCCTAAGCCATTAAGGCAGTTGCTTAGGGTGCTGCCCAATCACCAGGGGTGCCACATGTCATTGTTTTAATTTTTCATTATTGATTAGAGATTTGTTTGGTAAGGCAATTGTACTCCCCTCTAATCAGCCCCAGAAAAAGCAGTAAAAGCTTATTGAGCCTTGACGAAAAGAGAGCAGAATATTTAATTAGCGGTAACATCCCTTGATATGTGCTGGTTTGCCAATCAATGCATGTTGATCAATAAAATACATTTTGGTGCATTCTAGATCTCTCCAGCTATCTTTTAATATTTCACAAACCTCTGCAGGTTGAAATCGTAGCTGGTGAAAGCTCCTTGAATAGGCATTTACTGATGCCATCCACCAGAGGGAGACCTAGAACCACCTCTATCTGCAACTTGCTGACTTGACTTCGATCAACTCTATTGCTTGTCACATACTTCTATGGGGTTAACCTCTTGACCATTCAGTTCTGAGAGTAAAAACAATGATGAAAGCATGAAAAAATTAAATGTAAGTTCCGTTTTTTGCAGGAAACAGCACTGCATCTCCTTCCCCCATGTTATAAGAATCAGAAGGAACTGGACAAAATCTGAAAACATATTCATGTATATAAACCGAGTTGATACAGCATGGCTGTGCCCCTGTGCACAAAGCAACGTCCATAAAGACATGGTTTGACGAGTTTGGTGTGGAGGACCTCCGGTGGCCTGCACAGAGCCCTTACCTTAACTCCATTGAACACCTTTGGGATGAATTAGAAAGCCGATTGCAAGCCAGGTCTTCTCGTCCAACATCAGTGCCTGACCTCACAAATACTCTTTTGGCTGAATGGCTACAAATTCCCACAGACACACTCCAAAATCTTGTGGATAGCCTTCCCAGGAGAATGGAGGCTGTCATAGATGCAACTCCAAATATGGCAACTCCATATTAATGCCCATGGTTTTGGAAGCCATCATATAGGTGTGATGGCCAGGTGTCCACATACTTTTGGCCATATAGTGTATCATCCTATTCAAACTTTAATGCAATGGCTGTGTCAAAGCAAAAGCCCATATAATGTTATGTTCCCCTTGTGTCTCCCAACTCCATATGCCCTGTGGAGGACTGTGAGTGGCACTGGGGGGATGATGGAGGTCATGGAAGCAGATGCAGACAAGAAATGCACAGTGTGCTTCACCCTCCACTCCTGCTCCCCCTCCAGATCTTGTTTCTCCTGCTCTGGGACCCATCACAGTGCACATTTTCTGAATGCCTTTGATGGCAAGATCATCTAATGCGCATGGAAATGGAACACAACAGCATCTCCAGTCAATCCCCAGCTCTCTCGGCGGTCCTTACACAGCATCTCCAATCTCTCTGGTTTTCCCCTAATGTTCCCATTATTATACAGCATCTCTAGCGACCTTCCCAGGTGTCACTATTGTACAGCATCTACAGAGGCTCTGCCATATCTGTCTATTCTACAACATCTTCAGTATCCTAACCAACAGTGTCCTTCATGGACACATCCTCAGTAGGAGCAGCACAGGCAGGCCCAGTTCAATAAACCAACAATATTAATGTGGGTGCTCTAATGGATAGGAAATGTATACATGAAGCATTCATTTGTAACACATGTGAATGTGAAACCACCACTCCAACAAGAATAGTTCTTACAGCCTATCTCCGCTGATCGCTTTTCCTATGCTAAAATGAAATAAAACTTGCAATGACAGTGACCTGCATATTTATTTTTGTAAGGTTGAATAAGGTCTTTTTTTTCATACAGCATTGCATTGCCAAGTGGTTTTTCATGAAAATCCCCTTGTGGTCACGAAGACAAAAAGAGCAAAGAAGTCACTTACTGAAAAAAAGACGTCAAAGCACTTGTAAATTAGGGGGTTTTAGATGGAAACCCATGTTCATCCGCACAGCGTGCGTATGTGCGCAATCGCTGACATGAAGGGAGTTACCAAAGTGAACAGGTGTGTGACAAGAGAAGTGTCCCCACAAGTCACAGACGGCGTTGGCTGCTGTGCAAAAGCAGGGATGCAGGCTCAAGGTGTAGGCAGCTGTCACAGTGCTAGGCTAGTAAACACAGACAGTGTGGCACACCTCACATAAAGCAATTGTGTCTGTGGCAGGTGTTTATCATTTTCCCTGTGTGTAGTGCATGCAGTCACCTATTGATTCTAAATAATGTGCTTTCGTTAGAGCTTTGATTTCTTTGCAGGTGAGGTGTAGCAGGCACTGTTATAGAGCCAATACAAGATGTGTGCCGATAAAGGTGATTAAAAATATTATGAAAATATCAAATTTTTCATGATGGGGAGTTCAGAATTATTACTGTTTTTTTTTTCTTTTTACAGGCTCTGCTACAATATCATTTTCTGTCTCATCTTAATCAAACCAGTCAGGAGAAGTCATTGACTGCTGTTATAATTTACCCCATAACTGTACCATTTCATTTTAAATAGGGTCTCCTGAGGAAGAAAAAACAAAATCGGCAGTTAATTACTTTGTGTACTAATTGAGTGATTTGTTGTGGTTTCAAAATCACTGATAAATTAATTGGATTGTTGTGCTTTTCTTCACTTATGGAGACTCATGACTATTGTATTGCTGAAACACGACTTTGTTTAAGAAAGGGAATTGTTTTGATCTCTGGAGGTGAGCATGCCTGTTTGAAATGACATGTGACATTTTCAGAGTCTTTATGGGAGGGAATCATGAATCAGTTACAGCCATAGTCAAATCATCTCCAGCACTACTAACCTCATGAAGATGGATGGCCAATTTCAAATTAAACAAGGCCCACAATGCTCTGCAGCACGTTTCCAGAGTGACATATCAGCTGTAACACAGGGTGTATCCAAAAAAATCCAAAAGGTGATAACCATGGGGGTAAATTACACCACATGTGGTGATACTAATTAGGGCGTAACCATGGTCAAATGCTACACCAGCAGGGCCTGACTGAATAACACTGATGCTAAAAGCTGATCCATGAACTCTATGGATGTCGACAGAGCACAGCAGAAAAGAGGATAAAGACAGCCCTCTTGTGGAGAAAATGGGGCCACGCTTCAAAAAAGTGATTCCCAACCATTTCCCACCAAATTCTTCATACCTCCATACTGTCGAGTCTTCTCAGTAGTTCAATGTCACATGGCCCAAGATATGGCCAGCTGTGATGTTATGGTCGAAGCATCACATTTTCAAGTGTAGACAATGCAGTAAGTCACCTCACCAAAGCTGAGCTATAGAAATTAGTTATTGGAGCACCATAGGTAAACCTGAAGGTCTTATTATCCTGGTTAACTGTGGTCCACCTAGGTAAATAATAAATTCAATATGAAGATGACAGAGATCACTGAGACCTGTCAGTGACTAGACATATCATCTCTCATGTCCTTTGTCAGCGATGAATTTTTGGTAGCCTAGAACCATATTGACATTGATGTCCTCAAGTTTGTAGTGAAAACATTTCAATGGAAAAACATGCATTGACTAGTACCTCCGAGCCATATATATTGTTTAGTTTATACTCAGCTATAATTGTTTGTCTTTTATCATCATGGGGGAGATGTTAATGTCCAGAGCAGACACTTACAGCTGCATGACCCCTTCTCCTTATTCATTTGTAGAGAAGAGGGGATTGGCAATGTGGGAAAAGCAGCCAGGTGATTTGTGGTGAGCTTGGTGAGAACTCATAATCACAGACAACATTAATGACCTTTTAATAACGTTAATCAGCTTGACTTGCTCACTTTGTATTTATTAGCACTAATAAATGTGACAGCTCATTGAAGGAGTTCATTCTTTGTGACACCATGTGCTTCTCCTGGGGCACTGATACTGCTACCACCCAATGTTCAATTAAAACATACATAATTTCATACACAGGAAGGATAAAGCTTACATTTACATTTTTTAAATGTGTAGTTAGAAGTATCTTCGGTCTTGATGGTTCAATTGGCTTAGTAAGTACATGTATCACATGTAATTTTAGTTCTTCAGGACATGCATACACCTCTGAATCACCAGTAGGGGGCCATGTACTCTGTTGCAAGAATTCAATTACAAAATTATTGCCACTCACATTTTCATACTGTACCATTTTTGAAGGAAGCATGTTTGCTGCTTCAATGTAAAAGCAATGATTAGTCTACAATATTGCTGAAACTCTGAAGAAGTGTGGACATTACAGAAGATATCATGTCATTCAAAATATAATCAGTATAATCATTATTTTGAATATAACTATGAATTTCTTTGGCTGCACTTTGCTTTGTGGATTTGTTTTTTATTTAGAAATAAAATCATATGTTTCCAAACTCTATTTGTGCGTGTGTTTCTGTGTTAAACAATGGCATGTAAGTAAAGTGAAAACTGTAATTGTATAGAATATAGCAAAACAGCAGGGGGAGCTAGTGGTTTTCTCACTGACATTGTAGCTACATCAATCTGCGTTGCCTTTTTGTAAACAACAATCCTGCCACCACTCATCAGGTATGGCACACACACGGATATGTATTCACACACATGCATGTCTGCACACATGCAATTACACACTCTCCCTCCTTTGTTCTTTCTGTTTTTAATCTGTCTGTCTCAAGTAAGCTCGGGAATACATGCATGCACATCCACACACACACATACGAACACGTACAATCACTTACAGCAATTGCTTCCATTGTGGTATTTTACTCTCCCTTTGTGCTCAATCAAAGGGGATTGGAATATAGACTATATCCTACCTGCTTTTTTCCATCACAGGTTTGGGATTTGCCCTCAGATGCGATCTGAGCTCAAAGTTATGGATAGAGGTGAACAAATGGTAGCCCTGGCAACAGCTTGTTGTGTGTTGGGCGCAGTGAGCTTCACAGAAGCAGGAGACAGATGCCACCATCAACAGCTGGTCAGAGAGGTGAGAGAGGCTGAGATTTGTGCTCACCACTGCTTTTCAAATTTGTCATTTTGTCTTATGAACAGATTTCGATTTCAATGTGTGGCAAAACAATACAAATGAGAGCATCCTCACTTTCCAAACCGGGATTCAAAGGGAAACTGGAATTCAGAGAAAATCAGTAAACCAGAAGTCACCTGGTTTTAAAAACAGCATATTTACTCATTGACACTTAATGCCCCAACACATAAGAGTGTTGTGTATACACAACCAACTAAACATAGAGAACATTTTCTGCATTAGGTCATAGGGTGATTGGTGTATCAGATCAGCATGAAGTGGATGGTGGATGAGGACCTGAGAGTGGTGTGTGAATCTCTCTGTATGACGCTGCATGTTGAGAGCATCACTGTGCAAGCCACATGCCACTGCCGGTGATGGCTGCAAACATTCCCCTCTCTGCCAATGAGCAGCACCTTGCGTCCAAGGCCATAATGTCAAAATGTAGCAGCAATGGTTCCTAAGGCCCCTGCAGCTTGTCAGCAGTGTGTAAATCACAGTCAGCATCAGGGATACAGGGCACTGCAACTCTCCCCTTTCCAGCTGGACTGGATGAAAGTCCAGTTCTGATATATGGCCTTGCTGGCCTGGTGAGAGACAGAACGGTTCACTGTGGAAAAAAACGTCTGTCACAAACCTTTGAGTTTTTTCGCGTGACCACAGTCACGTAATGCAGTGCACTGTTTGACCTGACCCAGGCCGGCAGTCTGTTACAAGAGCAAACACACGGAACTGCAGGTCTACTCACCATTCGCCACAGTGCATCTTTCTTCTGTTTTCAGTGACAAATTTCAGGCTTCAGGAAGTGGGTTATGAGTCAAGCAATTTCCTTTGGATTAGATTGGTTTGACTCTGTCTTAGTGTTTCTTTGCATTGTGTCCGTGCAAATGTTAGGGGTTACTGTTAAAATAAGGTCTCTTTGTTTTGATTCATATTTGGATGTCTATAGCTTAAAGCAACTGGGGTTGTGCTATGGTGGAAGAATACAGCCATTATTGCTCTCGTTTACATCCACCATAAATTGTCCAAAAAAACCGAACATCTTGAAGGCATCAGAGATTCCATGACATACAGAATACTAATTCATAGCCACAGACAACTTATGACTTAGGATGATTCATTAGAAAAGATAATCACCCTTTTAGAGCTTTCAGAGTCTTTCAGTAGACAGATGGTGCAGAATTAAAGCCAGATATGTTCTGAAGATAATGGAAGATGCACATTTACATCAATCACTGAACTGATGGAGCAGGTGTGATTCTCTTGATGTCTATATCAAGGGGTCAGTGGGGGGATGGGCCTGTGGCCATGACACACACCCCCCAGCCATCTCAGATAACATTAGTACATTACATTATTGGCATTTAGCAGACACTCTTACCCAGAACGACTTACATAGGTTACAAGTTTTACATGTTATCCATTTGGATAACAGCACTGTCCTAGCAGGGGATCGAACCATCAACCTTTCGGTTACAAGTCCTGCTCCACTTACCACTATGCCACACTGCCACTCTGGCCACTTTAAGATAACCTCTTAAAGGCTATCACACATGCATGCATATGCTCCAGTGCTGTGAATAGAGCCTTAGCTTAGTTAAACCCACTGTGCAATTCTCAGAGTGGGATGAACAACTACATGACTGCTGGATCAAGTCAATTGGAGAAAGATGGATCAGCTACGGTAAAACTTTCTTTTATAAGAAGAGATGAGTGAAACAAAAGTCTTTGAAAGTCTGTGGCCGGTAGTGAGGAAGCAAAGTGACTGTCCTATTACTCGCTCCAGTGGCTTCACTCGAGATAAGAGATAAAAGAGGCAGCCATTTCTCACTCGCTCAAGCTGGCCCAGCAGGAGGAATGCTGTATCTCTGATTGGATAACTGAAAAGGGGAAGCTTGGCTCTGTGACCCCCGGAAAGGGCCTGACTCCCACATGCGGAATGCTGAGAAGACAAAACAGACTCCTCGGAGCAGCGGTGCTATGTCATCCTGGGAGCTGTCAGCTGTCAGTCTCAGGTCTGATTGATGAGCAAGCTGACTTTGACACTGGCTTATCGCTAGCTGAGGAAAATGAGATCATCTGAAAACAGACACTGAGTAAATAGTTAGATTGGTTATTGGGGGTGCTTTGGATCAACATTATACTGCTGTCCTCATCAGCTTGACATTCCCTGGACTCTGATGAAAAGGAGTCTCTCTGGTTGCCTTGATGCAGGCACCAATGGAAATCCAGTAAAGGCCCCTGACATCATACTCCCACAGTCTTACCCAAGTAAACATTGTTTAGGGAAGCTTGCAGATAGAGCTGGAGCAGGTTTGAATGCAATAAATGCATCCCTTATCCTCAGCAAAATTCTTCAACTTTGAATGTTCAACTTTACCCTGGATTGTCTTCAAACAATCAATAATGTCTTTTGTGGCAATTAGTGTTATGCAGACTAACAAAGTGAAAAATTAACAACAACAAACCTAGCCTGGTAGTCAGGTACATCCATAACAGTCCTTGGTTTTATAACTTGAGATGAAAGAAGAAACTGTGTGGATGTCACTTGAGATACTATTTAATGTTGCTGGTGAGGACACATACTGCAGCTAGCTGGGCAGAAAAGCAAGCAGCAGTCATAGTAGCTACCTTTCGATCAAGAAATCAGATATCAAAGAAAAGTAGCGATGATCCTGGCTAATGTTTGCTCAGTGCACCATCTCTTCTCTTGCTAACCCCTTAGCAGAAGAAATGTATTTATAAAATGAAAAACTAGCATTATAGGTAGTGTTTTTAAGTAGTGAAGATATTGCCTGGATAATAATGGTGGCTGTACTTCTTGATTCTGTTAAAAAATGCTGTAGTGTTATGTAGTCTAATGACCATGCCGTTAACCCCTCTGTCATGTCCCTTCTTGGCTCAGTGGCATGGGTAAAAGTTAAAGCCTACAGTTAGCTTTGCTCACCAGCCCTGGTTCCTGCTTTGAGTTCCAGCAATGGATGGGGTCCTACACTGAGGCAAAGGGATGGGGCAGACTCCCAGTGAGGTGCTCTGTCTCCTGCATGAAAAAGTCACAGCATGGTTGCTATCATTATGAGCATAACCTGTGTGGGGGTTTCTGGTGATAGAAATTGTTCTGAGCCTGGGATCAGCGCACATTGTCCTTTGCCAGGTTTGTTCATGGAGAGTTTTGCAGCACTGTCACTGAAGCCCAGTTCCTTTTTACTCCTTTGATGTCTATTAACCATGTCAAGCACATAAACCATTCTTAAATATAAAGAATACAGAATAGCATTAGTTCAGTATGTCCAGACTGCTCATTTTTGATAACTGCATTCAGAGGCTATTTTACAAGATGACATTCAAACAAGGTCTTAACAGTCCAAAGAAGGATGTTTCATGCCATGACAGCACAGTCACAGGATGCATCCATCCCCAAGTTCCCTACACACTTTATTTCATAATCCACTGGATCATGTAAATTAAATAACTTTTCACTGATAATGAAAAGTCTTGGACGTGAACAGATTTTTGTTTCCTACCATTAATGAGGAAAAGAATTAGCTGGTAAATATCCAAAACAGCACACCACTCCTCATTTTTATCCAGAGCACAGGTGCTGTGATTTGACAGGAGGAACTAAATGCTTGTTTCCCCTGACTATTCTGACCTCTGTACAATAAAAGAGGAAGGTTTTGCAACCACACACTACTCTGAAGGAGGAACTGCTGTTTGCCCCAGACCACCACTGTGACAAATTTAATCAGGCCCTGGTCCTCTCACGCCTGCCCTACTGCAACTCGCTCTTTGTTTGTCGTCCTGTCTGTGCCATCAAACACCTACAGCCAATCCTGAATTCAGCTGCACGACTTGTATAAAATCTTCCTAAACATAATCAAGTTACACCCCGCCTCACCTCACTTCATTAGCTTGCTCGCATCAAGCACAAAACTTTGGTGTTGGCATACGTGACAATGAATGGGACTTCATACTTACAATCAGTCTTCAAACTGTATGTTCTGCCAAGATCACTATGCTCTGCAACCACGGGGCAACAAACTGTCCAATCCTCTCTCCTCAATGCTTCTCTCAGACCTGATCTCTGTCTGTACTGGTTCCTCAGTGGTGGAATGAACTCCCCATGGCGGTCAGGACAGAGGAATCTTTGGCCAACTTCCAATGCAGACTGAAGGCCCACCGCTTCAGACTGTATCTCGGTTCCACCTCAATCCCCACCCCCTAACACTTGCTACTTGTATTACTTGTTGTTTATTTTATGTGTACTATTGTGATGTCAGATTGCATAAGTTAAGCTGTGGTAGGGCTTGAATAGTGTTATGTTCACATTGACTGGTCTGGGAGTATTGTTAGCCTGGTCTGATACTGTTGCTCATTCAACTTGAATGGGTACACTTCTGTTCTTTTGTGCTGGAATTTGCTCTGGATAAGAGTGTTTGCTAAATGAATGTAATGTAATGCAATCTTTATTGTATATCAAGTCTTTGTGTCTTCACATTGCAGCCTTCCAAAGTCAGTTGGCCCGTGTTTACAGAGTGCATGTTGTTGCATACTGTCGGTTCAGTCCAGGACAAGGGCTGTGGTCACGATGGCTGAGTGGCTGGATTTACAAGTGGTACTCGTGTGAGGCGGGGGTGTGTTGGCATGGACTCCAAAGATACCCTTGAAGGCTGACAGCTGATTGAATCTCCCTCCCTGTATGTGTCCCAGCCCAAAGAATGTGGATCATCCAAGATGGCTAACACCAAACAAGCATTACATAAGAGGTACATACTACCATGTAACAGCATGACCTAATGTACAAGCAATCATATACAGCAAGTGGCCCACTAGAGAAAAGTCCAAACATCATTTAAAAATAATATAGCTGCCAACAACGTACACGACACACAACACACACCTTCTGAGTGGCTGAGAAAGAGCTCCTCTGGTTCCTCTCCATAACTTGCATCAAACTCTTTCTGCATGCAGTTGAGCCAAGCTCATGTGGTATAGGGCCCGCAGGCAAACAGGGAAATAGTAGTGTAGGGAGAAAGGTTGGACAGACTTATTGGGCCAAAATAGAGCTGACACTCTACTTTAAGTTGTTTCCATAATTTGACAGAATGTGAAAATGTTGCCATCAGACAACAGGTCCTGCTGGCCAGGGGTCAGATTGGAGTATTCCCATACCTCTCCAGGAGCCGGAGATTCCACCAAGAGATGAAAGTGTCTTATGTGACCACAAAGTTGAGGATATAGGGTTCTGTTCTAACTGGGTGGCCACTGACTAGGTGCATAGTACTGTATTCAGGTCAGACTAATATCGAAAGTGTATAGCACAGCTCCCATTCATAGTTTTGAAGGCCCATGAACTTGACATTTTGCCATTTTTTGTGCATTGGAAACAATTGTTTTATGTTTCACTCTCAAAGCCCCAGTTGAAAGACTTTCATGCTTTGCCAATCATTATGCCATATAAATTTCTCACACAGAAACCAAGGTTAATTGTCAAATTTGATTCAAAACAATTCCAATGTGCCAATCCATGAGTGGTCAGTCAATTGCAACAGGAAATTAATCTATTCATGAAATGGTCCTTGGAAGTGGCATTGTTTTGTTTTGAATTGCAGCCGTGGGTGGAAAATAACCGCTTTGCACAGCTGAACAAAGCTGAAGCGAGAGAGAAGACCGAGCCTCCCGAAATAGCAGACGTGTAGCCGGGCTGGTGTCACAACAATGTGCCGCACAGCTCAGCTCCGTCCGACTTCCCGGGGCAGATATCCGAAGCCTTTTAATGACATCCGGACCCAGAGAAAAGAGCGGTTAGGTCAGGCAAACATCCGAGGCGCTCCAGGAGGATATCAGCTTTGGGGAGTGAAGAACAAACATTCAACCAGGAGAGTGAGGCCGTAAACAGGAAAATACGGGGAGGAAAGCGACATTCAAGTGCATACTGGTTTCAGGGACAGGGCCACGCTCCCGTCCGCAATGTCCCATTTCCTATCTCCCGGCTCCGTTTCCTCGGTTTGGGATTTGCTCAAATTGTTTTGTCATCACCGACCGACAGTAGCATCCTGTCTCCTGGAGAGTGCATGTGTCACTTTGTCCGTGGATAGCTATTATCGGTACTCTTAATTAGCTACTGGAATTTTTTCCTCTTCAGTAGTGTAGGATGTTACTCTTTGCCGAGGAATTCCAGGGCAGTCCCCGGCTTCTGTCCGGGGCCAACTGTTCAAACATGAATGCACGTGTTCTCCTGTGTTGGAAATCACAGAGCTTTGCTCTGGCAGCTAATGGGACCCCTGAGCTTGATTAGGGTGCAAATGTTGTGGGGGCTGGGCATTAATTCCCCCAGCTTTCCATAAATCCTAATCCCAGATAAGCGATTCATTCACAGACAAGTAGAACCTGATGGATAGTGGCAACAAGGGGAAAAAAAATCAAGCAAATGATGTGATAACTATTAAAAAATAAGTAATAATATGCAAAGCTTCAGTTTGCTGAAAATCTCTGGCAGGTTCGATGCCAGGAAAAAGCTACAAAATGCATGAAACAGATTGTACTAGGTGTCAGACTTGTGGCATTGCGCTGCCCCTGTCCACGCATTCAGTGCACCATAATAGGCTTGGCGGGGACTTTACACGCAGCCTAATCTGATGTGGTAACCTTTGACTATAGAGGCTTGGTGCTTTTGCTAAAAGAGAACAGCTGAAGAAAAGACAGCCTGCTACTAAGCCGGGTAGTTATTCTTTTTCCCTCTTGACACCCGTCAAGAGTGCCTTCATGGTCAAGCTATGACCTGGCTTGGCCCCTGCACAATGAGACGACTTGGTTCCAAGCATGTGCATGTCGGGCTGTCAGTCAAGTCCCTCCATTGTCGTATTGTCTCCAAGGAGGCGCCACCCAGGCCCTGGAGACAAGCAGAGCACAGAAACCCTCAGGGCCTCCCCTGCTGGATAACAGTCCTCAATTGTTCTTGAGCCTCTGCTCCAGCTTTAAAATGAATACTTCCCCAGAAACAGGTGGACTGCATTAGGTGGTGTCAGCCAGGGGTACTGAACATGTGTGTATGCTATAGCGACCACCACAACATCTAAGCCTCTTGTTTTGCTGGCTGCGATGACTGCTTCCTACTGACATTGAGAATGGAAATTGACATAGAAAAATGTGTGTTTTGCCATTTCAGTAATGCTTACTTGACACAATGCAGAATTAAAACAGATCCTAAATGAAACTAATCGAAATAACAACCCGCAAATATAATTGTGTACTCTCAGTGAGCAACATAGCAAGGCAAGACAGACAACATTCACATGTAAGTTGCTTAGCGAGGTGGATAATTGATCGCTGGAGGAGGTCACAGGAGAGGAAAGGACTGATTTAACACTGATTCTGGATAGTAACCAATGTCCATGCTATGAGGCCCAGCTAATGTTAATGTGCTGTGTGGTGTGCTTTTATAGGCATGGCCGCTGCACAGTGGAAAAAAGGAAACACACCAGTCGGCACGCACACACACCACCCCGCGCATATCAAACGCACAGCCTGCCTGTTCGCTCTGACCCCTGGAAATGCTTTCCTCTCCCTGCTCTGGTAGCTGTGCTATTTTTAGGGGATTATATCCCTGGAACTCCTTATTGCTGAACTATCACCTTTCATTACCCTCATATCTAACATCTACAGTGGTGTTCATGAGACCATCACCCTCTGCTTTTATTTCACCGTTGCCTTTAAGGGAATTTTATTTGTTCCTTTCTTGTGCTGTCTTCATTTGCAAAGCAACAGGTTGTCACAGACACCTTGACTAGAATCCAATGATGCATGACTGCCGCATCAACAAGGTGCCAGTTGCACATTGTATCATATCCAATAATAACAAGACAACTCCAAAGCGATGCTTCAAGGGTAAGCCTGGCTTAGAGTGCAGCATCTTTATTGTGACCGAATTCCTTGGAGAAATTGCTGAGTTAATGTTGGACGCTCGTGCAAATGGTGCACTGAAAGTTTATTGGATTGCCCCCACTGTGTTTCTTGGAGAGCATGAAGTGTGCTGATTGAGGATGATGGAACCTTTCAGAAGGAACAGCTGCCTAGACCCCCCAGTCATCAAGCCAATTTTGAGATAATTACCCCTGGGTGAAGAGTGTTAATTAGCAAATATAGCTCTAAAATGTGTTTAGCCAATATCACCAGTTGGAGACCGGGGTTAATGTTTTATGTGACTCAAAGAAACAAACAAACTGTCAGAACAGATCTGTGTGAGGATGAGCGCCATGGAATCATTACCGATTTGGTTTCAGCTCCTTCATTATCACTCCTAACTGTATTTTATAAATGTAAATGCAATCATAAGAAAGCAACAGAAATCCTTGAGATAAAGTTCATCTTTCAGTAATGTGGCCGAATGCTATCTGAGTTCAGGACTACAGAGGACAGGGGATAAGAGCCATACTATCACAGGAATCCATAAGCACCCACAGAGGTGATCACGCTCATCAACAAGAATTTGTTTGTGATTGTACATCTAACCTTTCAGCACCTTCTGTGAATGTACTGATGCTTTAAAACTCTACTGTCTGGTGAGGACAAGGTGACTATGGCTACCAGAATGATCTGCTGAGGTGAACTGGAAATTAAGCCAAAGTTCAATACACAGAAAGGGAGAGAATATAAGTCACCAATCAAAAGTCATAAAGTGTCTAGTTACATATTACAGTCTCACAAAATTAAATAACTTAAAAGGTGACAGTTAGGATGCATCCAGTCCTTATATGTTGTATTACATATTTTATTTGTCCTTATTTTTAAGTACCAAGTATAAACAAGTATTTTGTTTTGTTGGTCTTTTCACAGTTTTCTTCAATTTTAGTGACGATATAGTGGCAATTTTAGTGATGATTCAGTAACAATTTTAGCAACTTGCAAGTCATAACAACATGTGGTACAAAACAAAGCAAGACCTGCTTAAATTCAAAGATAAACACAAAGCTCAAAGCAGTAGGATTCAGTCCAGACCTTAGTAAGGCGTTTCCTGCAGCCATAGCATGACTTTACAGAAAGACATATTAGGCACCCTAACCAGATTCAACAAGTCCAGGAGAGACTGTGTCCTCAGCGTGCAATTGTGCTTAAAAAGGTTCCATTTTCAACACTCAGGCACTGATTGCTCCACTCACCAATGATGTGCCTATCACACACAGCCAGATTTATGTGCAATAAAAGACATCCTCCTCTATTGGTGCATGCTTCTCTCTTGCCAGTGAGTGACCCCCTTGGAAGATAGTTACAATGTAAATAGCCATCATTCAACAAGCAATGTGCATTAGGCTAGTAGGATTAATCAGGTGCTCCATTCAACTTCTAAAAGGGGCAGTAAACTTTCACTCACATTACAGAAATTTGCACAGATGAGATGCAGCCAAGGCCCAACATTTCAATGTTTCCTGCCACACATGACCAAAGGCTGTGTGAAGAGACGTGCCCCTCTTTCATTGACATTTGGTTGGTTCTGGATGCCCATTTCTCTTGAAGCGTTCTTCTTTGTTCGCTGTGCTGTTCTGCAGTGCAATGCAGTTCTTGGCCAGTGCCTTGCATGTCAAGAGCACGTCTGGATCTCCAGTCGTAAGACAACCTTGCCATGGATCTCTTGCAGGGGCAGACCATGTGATGCAGCGCCCACTCAACTCAACAGAGATGGCATTGATTCATAAACCAACGATGTGCAGGGTGACGTGGTCCACTGGCCACTGTGGACACCTTGAAACCTGGGCCGCTGCCCAGGACTTTGCAGCAGTCAAAACAAAGCAGAAACAAGTGCTGTAAACAACAGGAGAGTATATAAAATCTATATGTGACTAATATCAGTGACAAACTGGAAAAGGACTGAAACAATGCCTGACATCTTGGCCTCCGGGATGGCTGAGGAAATGCAGACAAGGTTGACATTCCGAAGCACTTCCTCGGCACATGCTGCTTCACCTTGACAGCCCTTGAGCAACCGCATATTTTCCAGGCAAAGCTTCCTTTTGAGTCGACTTACAGGGATTTCAGGTTCCACGCAAGCAGGTGTGAGGCCAAAACGGACTTTCCAAGGATGTCAAGTAAACAGAGGCCTCATTAATGTCTTTCCCTGCGCAGAGAAAACAAAGACAGAGGAATTCAGGAGGATGGAAACCTGCATGTCTTAGATTGGGAGATACACACTGCTGTACTGGATCTCAGCTTGGGGTCAGGGCCTTGGGGGAATTTTCCTTCCTTGCTGTTGACTGTAGCAGCTGGTAAAAATAGGGAGCGGTCCTTGGACCATTATAAAATTGCAAATGTTTGTGATGCACTACAACAATTGATGGAATCCAGGAGGTGATAAAACAGGAAGTGCCATTACATTGAGGTGGAGAGGAAATGTACTGTGTACTTTTGAAAACCCAAAGGTTCAGTTCAGTAATGCTATTTTCTCATTAATGGATTTGCCCTGGCAACAAGGCACTTCTATGAACAAAAAATAACCAGGTCAAAAAGAAAGCAAATGTGGATAAAACAGCAAATACTCATTAAAGCACACACACACACACACACACACACACACACACACACACACACAAACCAAAAAGAACCACTCTAATACTCTTATAAGGGTCATTAGTGGAATGAGACCATTTTCACCTCATCTGGTTCCTTTCTGACTTTCATCACAGTTCAGATATTGCCATGGTGATTGCCAGAGAAGGGCTTTAAAGTAAAAATTGCTCGTAATTGCTCCATCTCAAGTAAAAAGAGTTCTCAGAAGGCCTAAACTATAGGGCTTCCAAAAAAATGTACTTTCAGCTGGCAAAAGCAGCAGCAACAACAAAGATGTTATTTTTGAAAGACTAGCAAACATTCCCCCTAAAGACATCCACACAATGAGTATGTACACTTTTCTGCCTAGAGTAAAAGAAAAAAATTGAAGACATGTATTCACAGATACTTTCTTTAAATGGATCAGTACAACATTTTAACAAAAAGAAGCCATCAACAATTCTGGCAATTATTGCCACTTTTCTACATCTTCATAATTTGTTGTAACACAATCATTTCATTAGTGTACCAGTGTAGAAACAGCCTTCAAAGAAATGATAGAGAGAATGTTGCCAAGTTGCAACATGACAAAAACAAAGGTCTCACTTGATATGACTAACTAGGCTCTTTTCATACTATGAATTGGAGTACTGAAGAGGAACATAAAGGCTCCATGTGACAAGTGGGCCACAGTCCACGCTGGAAGATTGCCAGATAATTTCTCAATTTGTACATGCGGACAATGCACTGGCAGAAGAATCTGCAAAGTGTTTCATACCGATAATCTATGGAATGTGCAAAGGCCCCTGTGGAAGCCCTCAATAGGTTTCATCCTCACAGATGGAAAAGCCAGTTTATTTCCCTGTAACTGAAGTGTCCTCCTTGAGAGGGGTCACCACAGCCATGAGCTGAACCTCCGCTGTTGTGCCAAGGTGTTTTAAGGGAGATGCTGAAGGACTTGATTGATGACTCCATTACTGTGCCACAACACGGCAGGCTAATTCCAGCTGTTGGCGGGTCTGGGTGGCGACCCCCGGTGCGGAAATCACCTAATTGTTTACAACGGAGGAAACAAAAAACATTCATGAAACAAACAAGGGGCTGATATCTTCCATGCGACAACATCCTGGTGATAGCAAACAATATGATTAATCAGTGCAGCAGACAAACAGCCAGAGGGCCCTCAGTGTGGGTGCACGGGGGTCGGATCCTGTTGAATCTGACTTGGCTGGATTCATCTTGTGGGTGCATACTCCGGTCATGGGACAGGGTGGTTGACCATGACTCCTGACAGAGAGAGAAGAGGAACATTTGTACAGACATTCCCTGTTATGCCAGTGGAAAATTGCTGAGATTGAGGAGCATAGCAAACTGTGTTGTCGAGCCGGCCCCAAACAAACACGGTGTTGGATCAGATGCATTCGTGGCCCTTTGATGCCAGCAGGACACCCCTGACATCACCCTGCATGCTCTGTGAATCTTAATCACCTGGCCAGACTGTCATCTCTGATGTGTCAAGGGGGGAAAGGGGAATAGATGAAAAGGGGAAGATAGCAGGGTGCCGGTACTAGGGAATAGAGTGGGACAAGGAGGAGTAGTAGTGATAGCTATATGCTGAGGTGGTGACACATGATGTACTATGACTCCCTGATTTCAAAACGTTTGCGGTGCAGTAGCTTTTACTGAAAAGTAGCCAACTCTTAGAGTGTGTGGTACACTCAAAGCACACACTTTTGGAGTTGAATAAAAAATTTCAGCAGTGCTTTCCTTATATGTGATATGCAGATTAGGTTATGTTTAGTGAGTGCCATTTTTTGTCTAATTAGTGACATTTTTGTCCATGGATGCATTGGAAAACTTACACTGAGTGATGATTTTTAGGATCCCAGCCACGTAACAACAGGTCATGTAAATTGTAAAACAGGTAGAATACTTCAGAAATGGCAGGTGTTCGCCTGGGTTCTTTTCAAAAGTTGGTGATGGCCCTGGGGTATAACACGGTAATGGGGTTTTCACTTTTAGGTGAGGACTACAGTGCACCATCAGGGGTCCTCTGAAATGGAGTAATGAAAAATGTACCACCCTGCAATGAATTTTTCATGGAGTCAAAAAACATGGAGTGTTCAAGTTAACAAGAACCTACCGAAAAAGTCAAAGGAGATACATTAAACCTCAAATAACTGAGGTAGCACTACACTCACATAAGAAAAATTCCATTACCTCAATGATTAATTTTAAAAACAAAGCCTGCCAAAATATTCAGAAAATATCTGAATTTGTCATCAAGTTTGGTCCTCTGTACGTGTTCTAATGTATGTACTGGCCACTGTCTGCTATGTGTACACTCAGCTCAGAATGAATGAGGAACAAAGTGTAACTCATGTAGGGTGCAAATGCCATTATCCTGTGCTATAGTGTCTAAAAAATGGAGGAGAAAAAGGAGAAAAATCCAATAGATGTACAGCAAAAACTTGCACCAAAGACAACATGTAGAGCCTATAATAGACTTTTGCTGGTACACAAGAGGAGCATAAATCTGATTACCATTGAGGTTTTCAAGAAAACTTTATAAATTACTCCTTCAACAGTGAAAGACAAGTAGCTTTGTAGGTTTGTTTCCTTTTGCTAAGTACTTTCATTTGAATTTGATTCCACTAAAGCAGTCACGTCTTATTGGCATAAATCAACAGTAAGTGAGTTCTGTTCTTTTGTCATCTAAATCAAGAAAAAAGGGGGTTAGCCTGCACTCAATTCATGGATGCAAACAGAGGTAAAATATTCAGTTTATTAAGGTTTTTAAGGCCTACATAAACAGGCCTCTCATAAATCAGAGAAGGTGCCCGAGTGCTTGCTGGGCCACGTGTGCTTCAGAGAAGGAACATTCGTCAGAGTCGCTGACCTTCCTGAAACCCCCCCAAATGCCAGGGCACCTGTTTTCTGTAAACAGAATGAAACATCTGCTCTTCCCTAACCAGGATCCAGCCTGAAATCTCTCTCCTGTGGGAATAGTAGCTCTCAGCTCACCTCTCTCTTCCATGGATTATTTGCCTCCCACTCAGTGTCTCCTGGGTGTCAGCGGGGCACGGCTTCGGACACAGATGGGAGAACAGCCCTGCAATCGCTTCCATATGTCACGCCGCTTTCGCGTGTCCACTTTTTTGTTTTTATTTCTCTTTCCCTTTTTTTATCTCTTTCTCTTTATGTCTCTAATGTAATGACCAGAGAGATGAGCTGTGTGTGATCACTCTCTAAAAGACATTGGTAACATCAAAAGGACAGTAGACCTGTTCACCTTTAGACCCTGGGGAACAGAATGGGTTTTTTGCGGGTTCACAGGCTATTTGAAATGAGGTTTTCAAAAGCTTTCATCGCAACAGTGAAAAGGTGATTTTTTTTTTCTTGACACTGTAGATGCACCTCTTCTTGAAGGAGATGAGCAAGCACAGTACAGTAGATCAGAAATGCAGGTGATGAAAATAAGGGCCACCTTCAATCCTCAAGTCTCCTGAGTGTCATGGTGTGTTAATTCGCCATAAAGAAATTGGGAAACGGAACCATGTTGTAATGCCGAAGGCGTTTCTAAGAAATTAGGGAAAACAGTCCCTTTGATGCTGTCATGTTTGGAGGTCTCTGACATTGGCCCCACCACACGTGAGCAGCAATATCCCCTATCTGATTTTAATCCCCGTGGTCGACCTCATTAACCGGGGAAACGTGTTAGACCCTGTCTGAACAGGGGCAAGGGGTTGGGCTGTCAGTCAACACCAATTGCATCAAGCAAAATGCACCGTAAGAAACTTTGCAGGACCACTGGTCCTTTTTTTCTCAGACCCCTTAGAGTTTTCCCAAAAAAGAGGTGCTGAGACATTATTCCAAACAGAACAGAACAACTCTCTCAAATAAGAGAATTATTTTTTACACATTAGGTGATTACTTTTGAAGGGAACCTGGCAGCTCTCTGTTGCAAATGATCCAAAACCAAACCAAAACCAAACCCATCACCAATGCTTTCCATAAGCACAAGTACACTGACTGTATATAAAGTACTGCTAGAGATGTGGGCACACACTTCTTCTCCTCTTTCCTGCCCTTGCTCACCTTGACAATCTATAGCTTAAAGGAGAGACTTCATTCTCAAGTCAAGTGGAGTGAAATAACATATAAAATGGCACTGGCTGTGGACAGTTTCAGGGTCAAAAACACCAGCCTGTCGAGATGATTAACGATCCAAGCACTGAAGGTGAGAGGAGCGAGGGTATGGCTGGGCTGTCGTGAGATTCTCATAAAAATGTAACACTCTAGGCCCTGGTGCTCTCATAACACTTTCATAATGTGAAGGCAACAGCCTGCAAAAAATGCCTACAAAAAAATTCTCCATTTATGTGATGGGCTACTTTTTCCAAACTGCACTGCACGTAATAGCAAAGAAAGAAATTACCTTCTGTAGAAAGGTTTTACAAAGCAACAATATACCACCAGCATGAGAAGGGCAAGTATACAACACGATAAACTGATCCACTGGTCTCACCATCACCTTCAGACGACACAAGGAAACTATATGTTATGTACCTTAACAATTACATAATTACACAGCAATTCTTGTTCTACATCTCAAGTTAACACAGAGCTACATCTCCAGTATTACGACAAGGCTGCAGGTATGAGAAAGGTCAGAATGCTGGCAATGGGGACATTACATTTCGACATAATGATAAGGCAGGGAATGTGGAGCTGATGCATTGCTACATCCCATATTGACAAGCAACAGTCTATGTAGCTGTGCCTTACAGAATCACAGTGGAACTGTTGGACCGCTGACTGTGAAACAGATGGTATGGAATACCAATGCTGTTATCATCCCTTTCATTAACATTAAAGGCTAGAATTTGTCTACAATATCTGTCTGCCTATACCTCAGGTCAAATCCTGCTTTGTCCTGGGAGAGAGATTAAAAGATATACAGAAGGGAAATTGACTGGACAGCAGCTGAGCCTCATTAGCAGACATGCGGTTTGCTTTTACAATAGTATTAGGTTTAAAATGACATTCCCTTACTGTTGCCTTACTGTGCTCCAAGCTGGTTCCGTGTGGGACAAGGGAATTGCCACAGAGGCAGGAAGGCAAACACGCTGATCTCTAAAATCCAGAATTAGGGGTCTGTAGTGGAGCACACAAAGGTAATGCCGATCAGATTTAAAATGTTAACCATTTAAGTGGGATCAGTGACTTATAAGGGTGTCATTGGGGTCGACCTCATGCAGGGACAAAATTAACAATTTGTAACAAAGGTGGTCAAATAGATAACCAAAAGACATTTAGTGAAACAAATAAATAATAGTAACTCTTATAATCATTGTTAAAGGATCATAGATTGAAATTCAGGCATAGAGAGGCTATGAGAAGATCCGCCATGTAGGACAAAAGCAGAAATTCCCAGAAGGGTTTGCTGACATGATAAAAGAAACCTACAAGAACCAAGCACAGCATGCTACGATACTCATACTGTATGCTGTCTGTTCGCCCAAATAACGAGAAGTGATAGAATTAACAAAATGTGACAGAGAGCTTTTTTCTAGCGGCTTTCTCTCAGAAATCTCTCAGGCCGCAGCCTGGCCTCTCCCGAGTCCTCTTCGCTGTTCAAAGACTTGCTGCAGCAGCGTGAGGCCATTTCAGTGTAAGTTCACGAAGCACGCAGCGCACCCCTGTGACCCTGCCACTTGTAATCTGCTGGGGGAGGAAGTGATTTGATCTCTTGCAGGAGGAAAAAAAAAGAAAAACAGGGCATCTGAAAATCTAATAACTTGAAATCTAAAGAAAAACACTGTCAAGAGTTTGACCTTGATGGCGCGTATGTAAGAGATCAGCCGTGGAGCCAGCTGTCTGCTGCGTTTGAGAAGATGGTCCCTGTAGGACTCTGGGACACCTGGTTTTGGTGATATTCTGTGGAGATCAGCACTGCAGAAAAGTAGTCCCTCCTTATGTATCATTTTACACAGTGTGATGTTTATCAGCGCAAAGGGACAAGATCTCAAACCAGCGCAGAGACACCCTGTCTAATAAAACACTAGAATCAGACCAACACCAACAAGGGGGGCAAAAGAGGTTCTTTGTCTGGGGAAAGTTTTAGACCTGGGGCAGTAGGTCTTTGCTGGAGATGTGGATTGAAGCCATCCCCTGCTGCCTTGTGTGGGTCCTCATCATATAAATCGCTTTGACCAGGGAATATTTCACTTTTTATTGATGCAAACTTTCATGGGTGCCTATAAGTTGGTGAAGGAACCTGTCTTCTCTATTTTCTTTCACAGCATCATTTTAATATTGTTTGTCTCTTTACCAGAACATGCAGTCCCAACACATCCTACCCACACACTGGAAACACTGCTGACCACAATGGCTATTGCCTTATCTGGTACTTCTTCTAAATATAAATTAAAATAATTTCTAAGGAAAATGATTCTGCATCTCCACCAAATGCATATATCAAGAGTCTTGTCTGGTTGGTATTCAGAAGAATGTACAGTATTCATTCTTCTCATTGTATGTGGAAAAAAACTCAAACCTTCCTTGTCTTTTTGGCATTGTTTACTAAGGTTATGCACACTTATACATGAGTATAGACGCCAGCCTCATGATAATCAAGAGACTCGTTACATTCAATAATTCACCACTTTATTTCATTTTAAGGGATAATTGCAACAGACAAACCTTCTGTATCTCCTTTCATTCAGTCCACACTTAATGCAACATGACAATTGTGAAAACCTGCTGCATATAGAATTACTAGTGATTAGTGGAGCTTCCATCTAAATAGGCTCATTATTCAGACCACTGCTCCAAAACTCCACATGGCATGTCATGGTATTTCTCTTTGTTCTGGCTGCTGTGTACCATATTAATCGTGTTTCACCTGAAGCCATTACTGAAGCGTCCTGCAATATGAAATCATGGCAGTCAATCCAAAGAAAAAAAGAGATCAAATTTAGCAGAAACCTGATGTCTGCTCACTCATTTACAGTTCTGACAGCTATAAGTGACAGAGAGTCAGTGATCCTTTCCATGTCAGCCCTTGTGTATACAGCACACCGCGCCCAGGCCAGCCGTCCTGCAAACACTCCCAGTGTTTTAGCAGAGCTGCCCAGACTGTGGGTCCCGGTCATGTCTGATGTCTTACACCCATCCCTCTGCTGTTTGAAGTGACTCCCCAACGGCGCACTCCTGCTCCCCCCTGCTCTCTGTCAGGCGTGTCCTTGAAGCGGTCTCCAATTCCCATACCTGTGAAGACGCCTGGTCCGCAGGTTACAGACACCAGGAAGTGAGGCCTCGTGGCCCTGGCTGGCAGACGGCCAGCCCTGCACAAACAGGCAGTCTCACATCTGGAGGTCTCACTGCAGCTGGACGGGTCTGGGGGAGGCCAGATAGATGAGTGCAGTGCCGGTTGTGGAAGGCCTTATTACCCCACAAGGGCATCTCAAATGTACCAATTTGATGTCATTAATCCTTTGCCATCTCTAGGGTCACATGTCACTTTTTGTTAATGGTCCCACCCCCCACCCCGCAAAAAAAAAAAAAAACCCTCAGAGAGAGAAAGAATTCCTGTAGTGGTAAAGAGAAGGCTGCACATGTGTGTCTGGTGAAGGTTTTAGCTGCTCTCAGCATGAGAGGCAGCTATAATGAACATATCTGATGTCTGTACAGACTCTTGATTACAACAGACATGCAACATGTAACTCAGAATAGCATCAAGGATAGCATCAGAATAGCAACCACTTAATAAAATGTTAATATTAAAAAAGGTAAAAAAAAATAAGAATATTAAAAAAAGTGATTTGGTAGATGATCAGTATAACAGTCTCTGTTAGAATATAATGAAAAGGAATGAGTTTCATTTTGTATTTTAAATAATAATAACATATAATGGCACCAGTTATGAGGCGTGTGCACCAAGGAGAATCCATGCAGAGGTCTAAGCTCTGATGATGGATTGAAGGTAGTAAGGAGCCTTCCCCCTCTACTGCCTGGTGCAGCAGAGTCTTTACTTTGAAGTGCACAGTGATCAGAAGCCAGTAAATTGAGACAAGGAGAGGCAAGACATATTTTGGGAGATAGAAGACAGCCCAGAAGCAGCATTCTGAATGACCTCATGGCAGAGTCCATGAGGTCAGTGAACAGAGAGTTAGAGTTATGCAGACTGAAAGAACTGTCCTTTAAAAGAACAGAGTTTGAGAAACTGAAGTTCTAAGTAGAGGCAGTATTTTTATAAAACAAATAACTTTATGCTGATAATTACTCATTTAGATAATGAAGTGCATCTAGGAGAATCTTTATTGAAGGGCTGTACCTGTTCATGGAGAATCACAGAACACATTGTCAAAAAGGAAAACAACTGTGACTATTAATAAAATTAACAGCACCAAAACAACAGCAACCAAAAAACTGCCATTTGTCACTGATACAGATATGGGGGTATATTATATTATATTATATTATATTATATTATATTATATTATATTATATTATATTATATTATTATATTTTCATTTACATTTACATTTACATTTACATTTATTTATTTAGCAGGTGCTTTCATCCAAAGCGACTTACAAAAGTGCATACAGTAAGTATAGCGACAATACGGGGACAGGATGTGTACAGTTCCACAATGAGACAGTTCTCAGCTGAGAGCAAGGTCTGTTTGAGGACACAATACTATCAGATTTGTACAACTACAGCATATAGGTCAACTAATACGATACACCTTCAAACAGCAAACTTCAACAACTTCAAACAGCGCAATGAGTGTCAGGGTAAAGGCGGCAACAAGAAACAATTTAAAAAGCACAGCAATTTACAACAGCACTCATTGGGGGGGGGGCAGCAATTGTGTGCAGGGTCAGTCCAGGTAGAGTCTGAAGAGGTGCGTCTTCAGGCCCCATCTGGGGTATAAGACATGATACTAAAATTCATTTGTAGCCTACATGAGATTCTGTAGCTCCAGGAGCAAAAAGCAGGCAGTAATGAGTCTAGCAGCTAGCCTGCTCTGTTGCCCAATCTCTGACATGAAAATACACACATACTGTGATGTATAATATCATCTGTTCACCAGAAATTCCCACTTCCCGTGTGTTTAAGGTCATTTGGATAAAGCCCCCTCCCCCCGCCTCTGCGGCTAACCTGGCACATCCACTCAAAACATCCACTGCTCCCAAAGAACAACATAACATTGGTGAACATGATATGTGCTAAAATAGAAAGAAACAGTAATGTGATGTGAAACCATCTGGAGCACTTTTAAAATGCTTGAGGAAAGAATAATATGACCACAGTTAAGCAGTGTCTTTTGATATTACCACAGCTTAGACACTGCAATCTTTGGGCTGGTTGGAATCATTTTGCAAAAGAACGAAAAAAGTTGGCATTATTTGATTAATTTAATTATTCATTATTAATTCATTAATTTATTTAATCAACAATTTATTTCATTCATGTTTTGTATAATACCTGCAATAGACCTATTGGAATGATAAAATCCTTGTGTGTGTCTAAATTCAGCCTTTAAAGAGAGAAAAAAAAACTATTTGAAAAAGACTGCAGGACATTTCTAAGCCTTCTAAACATGTCATACCAGAATAACAGTGAAATGTTCTGCCGCTGTTCCACTTAAAAACTGAACAGCAGAGTAAATACACGAGTAAATAATTACACAGGTGGATGAAAGACTAATAAGTGTTCAGATGCGCTAAACTGTAGTTCCCAACTGCTGTGATCTATTTCCAGTTACTTGCAATTTGCTCCTTTCTTGCTTGTTGGAAAATAACTTTTCTCAGGAAGTTTAGGCAACACATTAATGCCAGCCATAAACCAGGTGCTTAGTGGATTACTGAAGATCCTATGGAGCAGACGTTTGGCCTGCTTCCAACTCCCAGAAAAAAGTGCCTCTCTTAAAGGGCTGTCTCCCTCCCATCCTCCGAAGGGCTCCACTTGTTTCCCTCCGTCTGAGCTTTGTCTGTGCAGCTTTGTGTGTTTCACGTGATTAACGGTGTTCAGGGCAGGTGGCAGAAATTCATTTCCCCTCCCTTTCTTTTCTAATGTTCTGGGCCCAGTTATTGATCAGCCCCCTGGATCTTGTCTGTGTTGGAAGTCCACGCGGCACTTGTCTTAAGTATGTATCTCTCAGATTGTGGCAGGAGGGGCTGCTGGGAAAATGCATCACTCACAGCACAGTCATCACTATGCTTTTTCTCACCAAAGCAAACACTTATGACAACAATAAGGTGCCATTTTGTTTTTTTGTTTGAATCATAGCTGATCTTGATGAATTATCTCCATATGATGTGTGGGTGCTTGGCATGCTACATATACCTTTGTTGATAGGATTCAGTCATGAGAATACTGAAACAGTTAAGGGATGCCTACTGAGGATATGTAGGATCAAAGTGACATGTGCCAAACTTGTCTTCCCTCTCTGACAGCATGAGCCACATGTCTAAAGATCATTTGAAGCATGCTGCACAAGTGTCTGAACACACGAGTGGTGCAAAAGGTGTTGACTAAGCTGCTTTACTATTAATAAGGGCACTGACAACCTCTTCCCTATGAGGATTATATGATTACTCTGGAATCCATAAGGTCCTATTTAAATTTAAGACACAATTTTAGTGTTAACAGCAAAAATGGCTTCTGGACTAGATTGAATAGGACTTCAAACCCTACATGAATATGTCAGCAGCTCACAGATTTGGCCTGGAAAGGGCAAGTAAAAGGGGCTTTAGTTCAAATACACTGTTAAACCTAAACAGATCTAAGGTGTGCATATGTTCTAAACCCTACATCCAAGTCTCAGAAGGAGTAATACAGGGAGGGATCCATAGAGGAGTTTTCTTGCCTTTGAGTTTCCTTAGAGATCTGTCATCTTTTGACATAGAGGTGAGTAACTTCTCTTACACCTTGCAATGCATGCAAGCCATGTGACCAGGAGGCTCTGATGTTTCTTGATGAATGCCAGGGTGATAGAACACAGCCCCCTGGAGCGGCAAATTCAAGCCCTGACACGGACAGGCAAGAGTCTGTCAGAAAGAGCTCAGCCATGGAAAATGTCACTTTGATGAAGTAGATGTGAAGACAAAGAGGCTGATGGCTAAATTAGGCTGATCAATAGGAAGCAAGATTGCATTCCATCACTGCAGCAGTTAGACTGCAAGCCAATTATTGAGGTACCTCATAAATAATACCCCCCACACCACACTATCCACCAAAAAACTTTTTCCAGTCTTGGCCTTTGACTTTTCCTTCATTCCCTGTGCTTTTTATTCATCTCCTCTGAGGCATGCCAGCACCCAGCTTTGACCGACGCATGCTTCTCCCTCTAATCATGTCAGGGAAGGAAACGGATGACATTATTGCCTGTTGAGGGGCAGTCCTTCCTCATTAAAACCTGAGGCCTAACGAGAGTGTTTTCCTCCGTGACAAGTTATCATGGTCGCGCAAGGGCCTGCTCCACAGTGAGTCAGCCAGTCGGGTCTTCCTCCAGATAAAGGGGGACAGTGCACAACTTGCCCAGAACCGATCTGTGACCGCATGCCATCATCCTGACAACAAGGGGCCACACCCTAGTTAGGATGCAGCTGATTAGGGTCTGTTGGAAAACAATGATGATGCAATTTCCAAAATACGTAGCTGTCTTGAGCAAACAAGAGGCCCATCGATGGAGCAGAGAGAAGCTTTTTTTAGAATTTTTGTTGTTGTCATTTCATCTCCGAACATAAAACAGGATTGTTTTGTGTGTGGCCTGAGTGTCCATAATTCACAGGCTATTTAAGGTTTCTCCTTGGTCTACATAATCTTTAATGAGTGGGGGACATATTTAAACAAGGGGGTCAACAGAGTCGTTCCAATGCAGGCCACGGCTGCTGCACTGAACCGAGAAACTTGACATTAATCCTGGGGGTAATGTGGGGGTTCCTGTGGCTAATGAAATCTGAAGCTTTTAAATGGCAGCAACTAATGACGCTCCTTGACAGTTTTTGCATTAAGCAGCTATAGCTGTTGGGAGCTATTTAAATAGCACACAGATGGTAGACACAAAGTTTTTTCGCCTGCGAGCAGTCGCATACGGTTTCTATTTGTGAAACAAAGAAAGCTTCTTTCAACAAATCTACAGGAGCTTTGGCAGATTGCGTTTGATTGGGTTTTTATTGATTTTCACTAATGGGTGTTTTGAGGTCAAGGGATTGTCTTCTTTTAAAATGCCTTTCATGAAACCACAATTATTTTGAAACTAACAGAAACTAAATAAAATAGCATCATCAACTGTACATTGTTCCTTATGAAACTGAGGCCATTTCAAATCCTAACACACAGCATCATTTCTGAATGACTCTAGGACCAAATTACAATACATGAATGAGGAGGAAAAAATAAAACAGGGTAAAAGTAACAAGCATCCAACTGACCAAAACTAGAAACAAACCTTTAATCTTCATGAATCTTTGGTTCCTTTGACACATTTGCCTTTAACAGCTCATATATGAAATTTGATTGCTGTATACTGTGAAGAGTTAATGACTCTCTAAAGCATTAATCTGAAGCAAAGCACAAATTACTTATTTCAGATGCCGTCAACTCTGTTTCCTAGTATGACCTTCGACTCATCCTGAAACTATTTTATCTGTTACTTCATTTCCTGAAATTAGGACAAAGAGTGTGCTAGTCTTGGCCAGAGTTAAGGCTCAACTTCCTGCATGCTACTGCAGTCCAGTTTTGATTGGAGTGGAAGAGTATGAAATGATTGAGTAAATACTGGATATGATTAGTTTATCATTTGGGAGAATGTGGAATCTCATATTGCTAGCCTGATTAAAATTGTCTAAGGTGGAGGTTACTCTTGTCTAGAAAATGTAGACAATCATTATACAATACAAAATTCAACTCCTTCATACTATGCAGATGTAATTATTGTTCTGTATCTCCAAAAAGCAATTCGCAAGTTGATATCACACAATTAATAATTACTCCCTCACAGGAAAAAAAAACTTACCCTCATTGTGTTCTATTAGTGTACTGATGTCACAGGACTATTTCTGAAAAAGAGTTCAAACATGACCTTAAAACAGAGAGAAAAGTGAAGCAGTTCTGCCTTCATAATAATGGACCTAACTAAGTAACCATGGCAACTGACAATGACAAAGACACTGCCATTTACCAGGGAACAATCTTCCTTTTCTCCCGTATAATAGAAAATCTCTCGTACTTTAATGACATTTCTAAATCTTGCATGGACTAGAGAAGAAAATTTCACTGCTATTGATGAGAGAAGTAAAATGCCTAGATACCACCAGGCCGACTTGAGTAATAATGCTTGGTGCAGACTGAGGAGTGAATGGTACAGACAGACCTTTGGACTAAAACCTTACAGAAGTGAACCTGTTCATTTCTATTTTTTGCAACCATTCACCCTTTCCATACTTTTCATTTGTGTCAAACTAGCCACATAGAGCCTTAAGTGGGTCAACATTCTCTGACTTTGGCTTCAGTAATCCTGCCTTACAGTTTTTCTATATATAACTTTGCAAATAATGGGAACTGAGTTTCAATGTGTTTTAGCCCATAAACATTAGCATGTATGTTTGCTCCTCATATTTGTGATTTATTGTTCAGTGTATCTGGATGCTGAAATGCAGATTGTTGATATAATGCAGAATAACCTGTGAATTTGTATTCCCATAGTGTTGTTGTCTGTTATTCTTCCCATTTTTGTTTGTTATGCTAGGATGGAGACCTCCGAACCCATTTGAATCTTATGTGTAATGTCAGACAGGCCTGCGTCTCACATAGCTGGAAATGCATGTGGAATTGGAACATTATTGTAGCTCCAGGTCATTTTATAGTGAACCATTTTCTTGGCACACGCAGACAAAATAAAAACTATTTTATCAAACTGAAACTTCAGGATGAAGCTGAAGGTGTTTACTGGGACAGATGATTGAATAGGTTGGAGTGAACTGACATCTGCTGAGTGTTCATAACCTTTCCTTTCACAAGGACGTTGTTCCAGCTAACTACCATGGAGCAACTGTACCACAACCAATGGACATGGTGTGCAAAATGTCACTGAACACAGAGCGAAACAACAACAAAATCAAAATAGCACCTCAAACGTTCCCTTGCAATGTGCTTGAAATACACTATTAAGTGAAACCAAACTGAAGGAAGTACTCTTTTTATTAACCTAGTAAATTTAACATGGACAGAAAAATGCCCAGCATGAAAAAATACAGATGTTGTGCAATGGGTTTTCTCGCTTTCACTTACTCAGTTCACAGTAAAACCGACACCAGCAGTTCGTCAGAAAAACCACTTCAGTCTCATAACAACAAAAGAGCATGCCATTGGCAGGCACGTATTAGGTGCACATAATAAGAGAGAGCTGAGAGCCAGTTTATTTCATCACAGCCAAATACAGTCAGTCAGCAAAGCTCATTCTGCGTCAAGGTGCAACTATTTTGGCAGCAATTGTGAGGATCGGTGAGGAGAACACGTCTCCATGCTTTTCCCAGCACCACATACATTACAGCTGCTTCTCTGGATGACTTCATGTTTTCTCCCCTCTCCTGCAAGCATGTCTGGCTGTCAGAGGTCCAGGCTGGCAGGGAGGGGGGCGTCAGACAGCAAAGCACGTCTGTATGCCAACACCAAAGCAGCCAGACCTCCTTATTGGAATCCTGTAAAGGAACTGTGATCCTGACCATGTACGTACTCAGAGGCAGGCTTGGCGGTCGCATCGTTCCTGTTGCCCTGATCCTGTTTTCAGCCACAGAGTCTCCTGACTCCGGTTGACTGCGCTGTGTCTCCCATACCACATGCAGATTTTTAGTGCAAGCCTTCACAGGAGCCCTGTATCTGTGACCCATTGAAGGATGTCAGCGCACAAACCCTTAATTCAGTGATGCTCCAGAGACACGCCTAAACCGCTTGACCTCAACAAACACAGCAGTTATTGATCAACCCACCTCTGTTGATGGGTGGGACCCCTGAAACTGATTTCTGGCTCTCCTCCCCCAGGCAGTGCTAGGAGGGTTTGGCTTGTGCCCCCCAAATCAGCTCCCAAGCCAAGATGATCCTACGTGAGACCCCACCACGTCCCTGGCGAGGGCAGACGGCTGACCAGGCTGTCAGAGGGGTCAAGGGGATACTTCCTCTGGGGGCGTCTGCTGGGGGCAGGGCATATGAGAAGCACATGGGCGGGGAGCCGGCACAGGCGGAATGTGGAGTGATCCTCTCATGTGAAACCTGAGGCAGGACCACACGGCACACCCGGCACGGATCCACAGCATTACTTGGGCACAGCCTGCCATGAGGGGCGCCAATCAGCAGCTGTGAAAGCCTGATAACTGCTTCACTCTGATCCTTTCCACGATGCGATCCAGCTCTTACATCAGAGTTCGCAGTAACAGAAACAATACGTGACACGAGGCAGTGGACTGGTGCTTTGCACTCAGCTTTAAACTGGAGGTTCAGATTTCTACAGTAAATAGTTTCATTTTCACAAGAATATACTAAATGGCTTCCAGGTGATTGTTTTTCTGTTACAGAAATTTTACCATGTTACCACAAAGCTTTTGTGAAATTCAGTGCTTTTTACCATCAAGATAAGCATTCTTTATAGCAATTCCACATATAGCACATGTATTTGCAAGAAATAAATACCCGTGCACAAATCTAACATCCTGGCTTCAGATGTTGGCCTTTTAGAAAGAAATACTTGATTTGTGGACACAAGAGTAAATGAGCAGTCTATTGCTTTGGCACAAGTCCTGACACTTCTGAATCAAAGTCCATTTTGCAAACAAGTTGGTTGCATTTGTGCCCTGAAAAATCAGATCAGTCATATCTCACTAGTCATATCTCAGTGCCTGACTCCCACTATCTGATTGATTTGCTGCCTAATAAAAATGAACAAATAATCCATTGTGTTATTTTTGTAGATCAGCACAGTAAAAGTAGAAGGTTTGGTCTGGTACAACAATAACAGTGGGAAAATTCCCAGTTGCAAGCTGTGTGGAATTGGCCATGGTGGGAGGCAAGTGACAGGCATGGTGTCACATCAGAGCAGAACAGTGCCTTCAGCACAAGGAACCGTTAAATTAACTGCAAAGAGGCATTTAAAAAATTAGTCCAAATTTTAGTTAAGATCTGAAGGTCATGTAATTGTATCTGTTAACATCTTAATCTGTATTAAGATGTTAACAGATACAATGACATGACATCCCATTCCAGCCACCAAAAAGCTAGCCCCTGCGTGGCATTCTGCCACAAGTCAGGCTACTGTGTACCGGGAATGGCTTTCTTCATCAAATGGTGCTAACCTGCCAACCTCACAAAAGGACAAATCCATTGCTTCTCTTTCCTGTCTGTCTTTGCATTTTTTCTACTGTTCTTTCTTGTTTTATTCCAGTGGAATATTACAATTAAAAATAAAATTAAACTATATCTCAATGAAGAAAAATCACGGATTGACCATTATGACAGCAAAAATGGTCTGTCATGAAGATGTTTCCTCTGTTACTAGTATTAGTATCACTATTATCATATGTTACCAGTCTTTCTTCCACAAGTGTCATCATGTTATTGTGATCAGCTATCATCTACAATGCTTTAAAACCATGGCAATGGGCATCTTCATAACTGCAGCACATGCAGGCTGGAAACAGGCAATACTAAGAAATCCATGTTTTATTGATCTCAAAGGAGTAAGAAAGCTAAGAGGAGTAAGAGACATTTTCAAGCGTTTACCATCTTAGTTCCACTGAGGAGGTGTGAAAGCATGTGGAACCGCTGCTCGAACTTGTGCCAGGCACTGCCCCCAACCATGCAGCCTTGAGCAGGTGGGGACCAGGAGGGGCAAATAACAAAAAGAACTGATTTATGATTTTAATATTTGTGGCTCCAAGTTGGTCATTAAACATTACGGGTCATTAACCGAATTGCCTTTCTCTTTCAATTGTTAATAGTCCGCAGCTGGGAGAAAAATGTAACAATCCTAAGGCCTACTGGCCTTAACTTTATAAGCGGCACAACATAAATTATGTCCCTTAAACAATGCACCCGGAAAACGCTAAATAATGGAGAGTGGACCATTTTGTTATTTTCCAAGGAAACAAAAAAGTTCATGAAGAAAAGGTGACAGAACATCAAAGCCAAATTTCACAGAAAGATAATGCTGGGTGTTGACAAAGAACAAGGAGTTCAGAGCCTGCCACGCTGCAACTTCTTTTCTAGAGGGCATTTGTTTCCCATGAATTCAATGGGCAAAGTCTGTGAGCTCAATTCCCAATGATTTCACTCCCTTTCCCCTTTGAATCATTCATGTTTTTGTACATCTGTCAATGATCTGATTTATGATTCTCCATTTTTTCCTCATTTCTATTTATCTTTGTTTGATCCAGTGTATTATTTTGTGTTACAGCCTGTCCTGACTTCCTTTCTGATTAGCACAAACCCATTCACGAATCCCCAAAATACTCCCAGTGGATCACGTTGTGGACTGCCGAATCAGCACACGAAGTTGACCAGTGGAAACAGTGCCAGTGCTGGCTCTTTGCAATCCTCTGTTCACTCTGTTTAATGTTTTCCTCTCTGTTTTCTTTCACTGTGCATCTAGTCCTGATTACATCAGGATGAAGTGTCCCCCTCGTGAGCATTACTGGCCCATCAATGTCCTCCCAATGTGCCATGTTAGGGTCTAATCAGAGCGAGCAGGGTAAGGAGAGAGCCTGGCACATAGCTGATGTCAGTAGAGCAATTTACGATAGCACTCACTAATAAATGATGATGGGAGCTTATTATTTAAAATGGGCCACATTAGCTCACACTGTTACAATGCACTTAACGCTCCAATTCACCAGGTTTGCATGTACAGTTTTACTGGCCTTAGATAACAATCTACAACCATGGCAAAATTTGGAACATATACTGCAAGTTTCTGTCTCACAACACTCAACAGAATAGCCATTACCCTTAATCATTATCTCTAGTCAGTGAAGATGGAAATTCTGCAAGATGCTTCACTGAGTATCTTGCAGAATCAGTGATCTCTGCTCTGAACTGTCATTGGCTCAGGCTTTGTACATATTCAAAGCTGCATTTAAGTGGACCATAAGACTGTCAGCAAAGCCTGTGCTCTCCCTTAGGAGATACCATCTGCTGGGTCACATCAATCTATCCCACAGTGTGGCAAAGACACCCAGCTAGAGCATGCTCAGACCTGCTCTTCCCAGTCTGTAGCCTTTAACACCAGCATCTATAAGAAACCAGCCAGCTGTTTCCAACCCCCTTTGTGACTGTACAAACTGATTGAAAATTCAGATAAGTGCAAAAAATTTAGAAATATTTCTTTAGAAAGATGAACAAGCCACTACATTGGGATATTTCAATTTGTTTTGACTTCTTTTGATCTTCCACTACTATAGAGGAACTTCCGAGGAGCCATATGTTTTTTTTGGAGACCAAAAAAGAAAAAAAGAAAACCAAACATCTTGTGTGCTGAGTTGCAGCAGGTCGGAGGAGACATGACATTTTGAAGTTCGCTGGAGCGTGCGAAAAGATGGCCAACATCCACTTTCATACATCGACACCTTCCGCAAAGCCGAGCAGAGGGTTATGTTTACCGCCCTTGCCAACTGTGCATTCAGCGCAACTATTGAGAGGGAAACAAGTGACGTCAAGTGCAGGGCTCCTATCTCCTGGCACCTGGGGGGACCTAAGCCCCTCAGAGTATAAAGACTGGAAGAAATCAAAGCCTTTCTTCATTTGTTGGTTTAAGATATCTAAAGACAATCTGACTCGGATGATAAGGGCAGCATGAAATTGCCTATTTTTAACATTTTCCCTGTGTTTTGTTTGTGCAGCTTGCTGGAGGAAAGTTCATGAAGTGCATGTATGATTGCGAAATTTTCCGCAAAGCAGTCTTAATTGATCTCAACTCTCATAAATTAAAAGGTCAGGATCTAATTTTGAGTACACCTGAAAGGTTCCCAGGGAAGGGTGACCATTCATCCAGTTTTGATTTTGTCCCCTGTCCTGAAGTTGCTCTTGTAATTTAGGCTGTGCACAAGCTCAGATTTTTCACTTTCTAGCCATTGTGGGCCATGTGCATAAGAGCTTTTCTCACTGAAGTGAGCTCTTATCTCTACTGATAAGATGAGATTCCCCCACTCCTGTTCAGTGTACACGTCCTGTAAAGGGACAGGGGGAGGGGGGAATGCATAAAAACTACACTGGTTTATGCCCCAAGCCCAGCCCACATTTTAACCCCATTGATCAAATATAGTATTTTGCTTTCTACCTCTTTCTCGATGACAATGTGCCTGGAGCAATATAACAGTTACGATGGACCTTAATCCTCAATAAGCAGAAACAACTGCAATAATGATATATGAATAGCAAAAAACAAAACAGAAACTCACACATAAATGAAGACAGTACCATTTTGTGTGTGTGCGTGTAGGGGGGAGAAATTGCAAAAATTCTCACTGAATCAAATAACTATCGTTTTTGGGTATTTTAACATTGACGTCACACAAAATAAGCTTTTTTAAAAAATGTTTGCCACGCAGCTGGTATTCCTCTTGAAATATAAACAGACACTTGTAATTGCATTGGGATGTAGCCTAATGCATGTATTTTCCAGTGTAGAAAGGGTACGACAGTAAACCTGGTCATACAGAGCACTGAAAGGGTCTGCCATATCCCATGTTTCAAACACCTTCTATACCTTCTTGGTCTAGCATGGACCCTGTAGGCCATTGCTGTGGACAACCATTGTGGTAAATCGCCCTTGTATTGCATAAAGAAGGCCGAAAATTTGGCAGTAGGAGTAACTGAAACAATTTCTAGTTGTAACTCACTGTGTAAATTTCCCTATTGGAAGTCACAAGGTAGTTTTGATCATTTCCATGTCATCAATGCAATAATTGATGTGCCAATCAGAAGCCCAGCTTATAAGGTATATTTTTGATGCATATGAGTCTGTCTCACATTCTTGGATTGATATTTCCTTCCAATAAGAACTGATTTCACACTTTTCAGCTGACACATGTAAGTTGGACTTTACTGGCCTTTCTGACCCTTCACCCTCTCACTACCACATAACATTTTCACTTTTGTATAATTGTTGATAATCATGGTGCCTTTGTTGGGAGACATTGGTGTTGATATAAGTGGGGCAGTCATCCTAATTGGAAACTGCTGTGGTCAGTTACCAGCATATTGCCCCTTTTTTAAATCTCAGTACTGTCAAGACTACTACAGCCAAAGGCATTAGTATGACCTCACCAATAATGCCAATAATGATCATTTGTAACTTTCTGTGGTATTTTGTCTTAGAGTACATTTACATTTTATGATGTTTGCGACACCTGAATTAAAGTTCTCAAAGCTGTATAGAGCAAGGGTGACTGTACATAAGTACCGTAATACGAACAATAGTTAAGACTAAACCACCAATCCAGGACCCCTCCAGGGCAGCTCCTGCAAAAAGTCAACCCTAATTGGAGGGAGGGAGCTGTTTGCTGCATGCAGAACTCTCCATCAGATAATAGCGTATGAAATTCAAGATGCCCCCATCTCGTTTCTCCTTTTATAACTCCGTATCAAGGCAACTGGCCGGAGCCATCATGCCACAAGAAGAGCTCAGTCATCTGTGGCAGCTGACTCTCTGAAGAATATGGGATTGTAAAGGGCTTTTGATTGGTTCTGGAGATGCCTGAGGGAGGTAAAAAAGGGAAACAAATGAAAGCAAGTGCTGCTGCTCTGCCTCATGGGCTGTTGACAGCACTCGATTCTCAGTTCAATGAATGGGGGAATGATAATGTTGTGATTAAAGCAAGATAAGCCAAGCCGCTCGTCTTCCGATTCTTGACATTGGTGATATGAGGCACACAGCGCCTGGGAGAGTATCGTGTTACCTACTGGCACTCAGCCAGGTACTCAAACACAGGTTTGCAGATCCTCAAATGCGAAGATGTAGTGTGCAGAAAGATGATATATGAACTATTTCATTTTACTTACCTAATGTCATCAATAGATCATTGTACAGTTCTTGATCTACACATTCAGAACTCTGTAGGAAACAAATGGTGATTAAAAAAAAAAAAAAAAAAAACAACTTTACTCATTGGCACAACTGTCTTAGGTCAGATACCTGTTCAGATGTTCAGTCATTCAATAAACAAAACAAAAAAAGGAACAACAAAAGATAAACTACTGTTAGAATATCGGCAATGAGATGTTTTCATCTTTGAAGCATTCTGTGAACTAGGTGCAAATTTGGAACTATACAGTACACAGGAAGCAGATTATAATGAAAAACAATGAAGTGTTGCAGTTTCTGACTTTTTAAAGAGAAGAATGAAGCTAAACCAAACACCTGTTGGCTGGTGATGAATAGAAACACAGGAAGCAAAGGTGCCCTGCTTTCCAGAAATCAAAATTGCACCCTTCTGAGTCACGAGATGCTGATATAGTCTACATACTATTAATAATACCCCAAGTCAAGAACAATGAGTTAAGCGTACACTGTGGAACGCGTTACGCTTGTCACTGGTAGGAGATAAAGACAGCATCGTCACCAGCAGCCAAACGGAAGCCTCGATGAAATTCTTTCATCTGACTATTTCCTGTAAACATCCAAGTGCTTCCTGTGTCAGGGCAGATGTCAGGGAAGTGCTGCCTGTGCCCACTGCGTGCTTCTTGTGTGACTCAGACCAACTCTCCTGAGTCCAACACAAATGCTCAGGAATTCAGTCACCAGTGTGACACATTGCCAACTGTTTGGCCACCAGTCTTAAAATAAAATGTGAAAAAGATGAAAAATGCCAAGGTGTAAATGGGATGAAATGCATTCTACTGTTTAATATCATTATCATGTGCTGTTTTCTCTTCAGCAGTATTTGAAGCTAATAAAGTAGCTTGAATACTAATTTTGTGCATCAAGATTTTGAATATAAAGATTGTACTTACACTTACTTCAGAAGATCCGTGTTGGGTATGCACTCAAGGTACTAACACAATACATTTTATGAAGCACTGTCAAAAGAAGACTTTCTGTAAGTGCTGATTTTCTTTATGCATGGAAATCTCTATATACAGTGATGTCATCAAATTTAATGGTTTTCTGCAAATATCTCAAGAACAGCATATATATATATATAGATATGGACAGAGAGATTAATAGATAAACATAAAGACATCTGTAGATTGTAGCTCAGCAGCCTCTACACATGAGGATCACTTCAGAGGTAATCAAGGCTTCAAGTGGACAGTGTAAAAAGTAAGGTCCTCATGTTGTCAGTTTTCAAGTGGAGCAAATGTGTCAGTCACAGACACACTTAACCACAGCCAATAATGGCTGCCCTGACAGGTGGTGACACTGAAGACACGTGCCCTTTACGCTGATGTGGAGAGATTGAACTCTGTGTGGCATTCACAGTGCAGGAGTAATGTGCAATATTAGTCTATCTGCTGAGAACAGTGCAGAATAGTGTGGGTCTGCTTTCCACCGCATGGTCTCTCTTCTCCCCTCACACACACACACACACACACACACACACACACACACACTCACTCCATATTACTTTAGTCCCCTGTTCGTTTTCAATTCATGGTTTATATTGTCAACACACTCTGTTCTCTCATTACGTGTTTGCATTTTTTTACTGCCAGTTCATTTCTTTAAAAATTAATTTGTGTTTGTTTACTGTATGTGGGTTCCATCTTTATTTCTCCTCAATCTTAGTTGGCTTCTGTCATTTCAAACCTTTAATGAAAATGTGGTGATGTAATGTGTATGGAATACATCTTCATTATTGCTCAAGACTCTTAATAGTATTGTGAATACTCTGCACATTAAACTGAAGTGTGCTTATTTTGGAATAGAAGGAAACTATATTCTCTACCAATATTGCTGTTGATGAAAGACATAGGAATTTAATTTAATTTTAGTCCATGATTAATGTGAAAATGCTTATAGACCAGTGGTACACCTTTCCTTACATCTGGCACATTCATTTCAGCACCATGCATCTGCAGTTGTTTCATTATAAGCACTTATAAGGTAGTGCTTTCCACTAAATAAGTTACCTTGGACCATTCTACCACTAGAACACTCTCACAGCCATGTCTACGTCTGAACAAATACAGATATGTAATTTTACACTTTGTGTTCATACTTTGTATCTTCCACCCATATACCCACATCTGGGCTATTTCTCCTCATGTTTGCCTTCAGTTGTGTGGAAATGATTGTTCAATGTTTTGTAATTACAGTGATTTGTAGGTTTTGTAAGGAAAAATATCCCCCCTGCAAGGAAGAGGTCATGCAGAACATTCTCAACTGCTAACCTGTACCTGTACGGGATATTTTATTTTTGTATCTGTGTCATTATGAATCAACTATATGAAATTTTAAAAAAGCAAAGCAAAACAAACAAAAAAACAATAATGGTAAAACAACAGCATTTCATTGAGAAAGAGAGAAATCTGCCATCCTGAAATGTAAAATTTGACAAATCATTTCAATATATATTCCCATGACAGATAATGTCTTGTTATAGTTTTTCATGTTTCTCACAATTCAATTCAAGAAATACCACCACTTCCTGTTTATAATATGCATAAACTCCTAAAAAAAACTTAAACCCACATACCCCTGAACTGCTGAGACCTTTGTTCACTGAAAGAGTCCTGCAGAGCAAAATAAATAAATGACCGAATCAGGAAAACAAACAACACAGGCAATCGAATAACTTCTTTATCCCCTGAGTACTTCCCAGTGTCACAGACTGTTTGTTATGTTTGTTTGTTATAGATGAAAAGGTGAGATGGATGCATAGGGAAGAAGCTGTAATCGGACACTTGCCCCACAACACAAACGCACAAAAACAAGGAAAACATTAACCTCTTTCCCCCTCTGCTCTCTGCCCTCCTTCACATGAACAGCTACTTTAATCCCTGGCAAGCTTCCTTCAAACAATTGATAGGGTCTATTCTACAAGTCAACATGCCTGGTTGTTATAATGAACCTGAGCACCGCTCTCTCACTCCCCCCCCCCCCCCCCCCTTCCCTCAGTGGGAGGGTCGATGGGCGTGCAGGAAAGAAGGTGGGTGTGTATGGGGAGGCCCCTTTTCCATGACCCAGGGAGTCAATGATACATAAGCCACATGACCGACTGGGCTTCTTATCCAAAGCAAACACATCGCACATAAGAGAGGCTTGCTGCACGCCGGCTCCCAGCGCGTTCACATTCACATTCGCACAGCTCAGCTGAACTTGGCGCACGCTGCCTTCTCCAAGGGAATAAAAGCACAGGCTTACACACACACACACACACTCTCAGCTCCCGGGGAGAGCTCGGATAAAGACGTGCTGACGGTCTCAGAGTGGCACTGTCACACTCGAGCGCCGATATATAAATACACACATATAGACTCGTATTCACACACCCACACGCGGCCGTGCGCGCACACAGAGACGCGCACACACACACACACAGACTCACAGAGAGGCGAACGCACCCTCCCTCTCTCTCTATCTTGCTCGCTCTCCCCCTCTCTCTCTCTTTAACACACGCACGCCACTATATCAGCTCGCGACTTCACGGGGAGCCAGAGGGGAGTGCAGAGATGAATGTGAAGATCCTCACGCTGGTGATTGTGCTGCTGGTGTCTCTGCTGTGCTCTGCCCGCGCTGGTAAGTCAGGGAGAACGGGCTGATGCCTGTAGCCTCCCTCTGATGCATTTTCTCGCCTCTGAGACAGGGTTTGGGCAGACAGCTGTGGTTGATCAGTTACCCGGTGTGGTTCGCCTTTCCGTGCTCCTGACCTGGGGAGTATCAGCACCTGCTGCTGTAGTGTACTGCACTGCACTGCAGTGCCTTTCTTCTCATCATTGCTACTGTATTTCTTTTTTCCATTGAACTTTATGAGGCCATCGGTTGCTTAGTTTTATAACTTGTGCTGGCACGCAGACACACTAGTGGCTCTGTTTGAAATGAAAGGTCTAGAAAGGTTTAATGGTTTTGCATGTGTTTGGGGTGTCCTCTTCCCTGTTTGGAACACCAGTGTGACAACTGATTGTGTGGTGTGCTACCTGGGTGGTACTGTAAATGTGCTTATTTGTCTATATTTGTTTGACATGCGTCCAGTGTTATTGTTACATTAATCATGCCGGTGCGTTCTTTAATGAGTGTTTCATCTGGCTTTGCTCTAGGGAGAGGTGAATGTTTCCAAGCAGAGCAATTGAGAGTGCTACTGTTATGCTTTGTCACAATGAATACCATTTCAGTGTCACTGCAGAGACAGTGAAGACACACACACAATCCTCAAATACGTATTCTGAAATTGCATTGAGTTGTTCTAATATAAAAGCCAACAGAGTGCTCCCCAGAGAAGCAAGCTAGTAGAACCTTCTTAAGATGTGAAAGGAAAGCAATGACTTGACCAAGAGAAAGCCGGCATTTTCAGGGAAGGTATCAGTTTGTTGTAAAAAAAAATCACGGAGGAGTCTGTAAATTCCTGAATGTGTGCAAAGGCTGACACCCCTCCGCTAACGATCGCATGGGTGGTATGGGGGGGGGGGGGGGGGGGGGGAGATAGGTAGCAGCGGCTGAGCACAGTCAAGGTGTCACACCGTGATGCACGGCTTCCCCTCGGCCCCTGCTCGCCGCGCGAACGGAGTGGGCTGTTTTGGCCTCCACGCGTGAGTAAACGCGCACAGCTTTTACGCTGCCGTTGTGGGAGGGCTGGCTCGGCACGCCCAGCACGGGCTGATCATGTGCTAAGACGGCGAGTGCGCGCACCGAGCCGACAGTGTGATAAGGCTCCAAGCCCCGCCGGTCTGGGGAGACCGGCGCGCCTCGGGGGTCACGCACCCACAGGCCTGCGGGGGTCCTCCTGCGGCAGCAGCAGCGCGAATGTGCGCCCGTCGCTTCTATCCATCTGTCCGTCCACGCCGCGCCAGCCCGGGGGGGCATCTGCAGGGACGCGGCGAGTGCCAAGGCTCTCGTCTCCAGATGATTGGCTGTCCGGTTTACTGGGAACCGGTAGCTTATTTCAGTCATGTGTGCTTGCCTTCCGCTCCCCCAACCCCCGATCTCATTTTTTTGGGAGTGCTGGCTTTCTCGGGTGAGGGGTGGGTGGGGAAATGGAAGTGAACTAATAATGCAACAGGCAATGAAGGCAACCTCATTCAATGCATCCTCCGGCAATAAAGTGCCATTTAAAGCGACGGAGGATAGGGAAGATTATTTTGCAGGGCCAGCCATGAATTTCACACAAATATCATGTGCAGCAAGCATGCTTGGCAAGATGCAGTCTATCGATTGGCTGGCCGAGTAAATTCTCTGCTATATTGCATGAAGAATAGAACACACGACGTGTTAAATGATGCAAAAGAGAATATCAGACCAAGGAAGCTCTTTCCAAAGCTCTTACAGATGTAGTTGTGCTATAAAATACTTTCAGTGTGCTATAAAAATCTGGGAAAACAGTTCAGGGATGTCTTGATCCTGCTTTTCAGGACCACACAAAAATGACATAAAGTCCTCAATACAGAAAAATACAGATCATGAAAGCTGCATGCACACATGCAAACAGACAATCAAACACTGTTGAGATGTCTAATTTTAGCTGCCCGGTTGGCTTTCTCGATCCAGCCACAATTGAACAGGTGAGGTCTCCCAGGAGCCCGGTACTCAGATCCCAGTCACCAGTCCATGCCCTGCTGGCACACGCAAAAGGCGGCCAATTTCACAGGAGCTGTCAGCGCGGCTATTATTCGTCGTGAAACTTTGATGTATTGTCGAGCGAGGGTCTTGCCGCAGCCACGCAGCCACGGCGTTCTGGGTCACCAGCAGCCACAGGGAGGCCGGCAAAATAAACACAGGCCTCATTAGGCTAGCTGCAGGCGCACAATGTTTCTTTTCAAAGAAAAGCGGGTAGATTTTGTGAAACAACAATCAACTGAGCTGCGCTAACAGGGAGCAGGAAGCATTAAATCATAATTCCTACTTGTTGAGACCACTCTCTCTCTCCTAATGTAAAGAAGGTGTTTTGGGTCCAGTGGCCGTGATTGTAGCTGCTGTAAAGGGAGCAAAAAAAAAACAAAAAAAATGACCCAAACTTCCCTGATGTCCCCGGGTCCCTCAATGATATAATGGTAACCGAGTAACAATGCGGGGAGGAAATTGTTAAACGGCGGTTGCAGAATTACGCGGAATGAGTCAGCAGGTCTTTTGAGGCATGGTAAAACTTTGGCAGATGGCACCAAAGTTTCCCCTCTCCTCTTTTTCTCTGCGTCTTTCACAAGGTTAAAGGTTCAGATCAATTTTGCAAACAACCTGGATTTCCTCTATGGGGGGGGGGGGGGGGGGGGGAGTGGCAATTAAGGCTGAGTACAGGGGCCCTTCATCCATAGCCACATCCATAGACGAGCTGGGGAACAAAGGGGTCGTCTTTGGTGTGGCTCATCAGGCCTTCGTCTACAGGAAAACGGGGCTCTCCCTGCTCTCTCCTAGCACTCATAGCATATTGATTGGGTCTGTTTTTTTCCCTCAAGTTTTAACCTGAAATTGAGGGAAAAGCAACCCTGTTTCTGTAAAGCATGGTCAAAAAAACAAGGACACGCAGGTCCCAGTCACCAGGGGCTGTCAGGCTTATGATGTGCTTGTGGAGGGAAGTGTCTGAGAGGCACCTTTACCCATGCAATGAAGGGCGGAAGAAATAGAACAGTCTTAACCAATTACTTCTAGTCACTTGTTGCTGGTCCACATGCTGTCTATGACTAACATCCTACCAGGGCACTAACTGCTGAGAGTGTCACATATAACGGTTAGACAGACATAAGCTGACTTTGAGGACGTCAGGGAGGATACTGTACAGCACTGACTTTTGAAAAGATGGTCGGTTTTATCATGCCGGACAACTCTGAAGCACTCTGTGCAAAGTTGCTCATAAATTCATTCAGAAAAGTCTTTAATGGGAAAAAGAAAGAGGAGGTTGGATGTAAATCACCACTCCCTTCTGATAGGGATATTAAACGAACCTGATACCCAGGAGGGTTTTCCAGCTTGGTGAACGCTTTAGCACATGTGACCGCTCAGGGAGGTTGAGCTTAATGTAATTCAGAGCCTATTCAAAAGAATAAATCAAACCCACCTAGGCTTTGGGATCTCCACAGATTTTGTTGGTGAAGAATGGGGGAAAGAGAGGGAGAGGGGAGACAGACAGAGGGTTTGTTTACGCACACACTTCTTTTGACTCAGTGTAGGTGTTAACACACAGCTCTCGGCACTGTCATGCATTAATTCACATACTCACTTATTGCAAGAAGAAATTCCCTGCAGGTCCAGGACTCACTTACATTTTTGATGACGAGGACAGTCGCAATAACCCAGTGCTTCAGTTTTAACAATGCAAGAGTTGACTGTGGCTGCTTGTTTTTGACTCATTGATGATTAACATGCTCTTGAAAGAAAGGATCTGTGAGGCTTCACAAAGTAGTAGCATCTTTAACACTGAGGCCATTCTATAATGATAAGTAAAACTTGACCTCCTTGTAGCTGAATTCTAACTTTGGATGGATTACAGTCACTGATATATTTAAGAGGCTGAGCTTATATTTTTTACACTTTCTTTACAAAGCCTGTTAGTTTGTCAAGTTCAACCCACCGATAAAATGAAACCTTTCGTTATTATCTAGCTCATAATCTGGGTCTATTGCATCTCTTGCATTGCTGTCTATTGCAGGACTGTGAGTTGATGTCAACTACAGCTTCCTGGTCACACACACAAGTTACTGTGCATTAGCATATTTAGTGTTCCTAAGAAAGCAAAGAAGGTTAAATCTAACTGTTATATGCAGTGTGAAGGAAATTACAGAGACAGAGAGGGAGAGAGTCAGAGACTGAGAGATGGCAAGAGAGAGAGGCAGAAATTCAGAAAGACAGAGAGAGGGAGAGGGGCTGAGAGTGAGACAGACAGAGAGGGAGAGAGGTAGACAGAAGGATGGATACAGAGAAAAAGAGAAGGAACAAGACAGAGAGGGTTAGGCAGCAGAGAGCGACAGAGGTGCAGAGGGAGGAAAAGAGACAGACAGAGAAAGGAAGGGAGAGAGATAAAGAGAGATGGAGAGAGACGGCAGGAGGTCTGTGCTACACGGGTCCTGCAGGCTCTCATCAGTGAAGGAGCACATGGACCTTGAAATATTCAAAAGCCTCTAAAACTACACAGCTGGTGGTCGTGCTTGCCTTCCCTAATTTGCAGGTGGACGAAGGAATAAAATGAAAAAAAGGCACACAGGGACGGTAAAAAAGAAAGGGCTTCAAACAGCGTACTTGCGTCAAATCCACTCAAGAGCAGCACTCCTCCGCCACGGCCGTCACTCCCTCTCTCTGCCTGTCAAAGCCAAGAGGCTCGACCGGGGACCTGTGCTGCCACGGTGTTAGCAATCACGCTATTCAACATCAAAAAACATCCCCAGACCCAGAAAATTCTTTTCATTCTCGACAGCTTAATTAAACCCAGAGATTTCAAATGACCCACCATTTCCACCCAAGCCCAATATTAAAATGATTTATTGCTCCCTTCTCAAACATAAAGCGTTACATTTGGAGTTGTTGCCGATCTGATACAATCAGAGTGGACATTTTTATTAAGTGCAGGGCTAACTGCTGAATAAATATTTGAAGTCACTGAATGAATGTGCTTTAATTACTTTTCACGGCCCATTTGCGAAATGTGGAATGGCAAAAAAAATATTCAGAACAGAACCAATAACACTCAACAGACTGAAGGTGGCAAGCAAATGCATCTTTAACACAGTTTAAGATGGTCTCACTCGTGATCCAGAGGGTTTGTCCTTGAATCCTTTGGTAAACAAGGGTAAGTGGCATCAATAATGCCATTGTTGTTTCTTCCAAATCAGGTATTGTGCTGGCCACAATTCATTTTCCGGGTTGAAAGAATTAAATAGGCATCCATTTCTGGGCCAGTTTCATGAGAACTGGAAGTTACAATTGAGCTCTTTAAAGTGAATAATGCAGGGGGGGATTTGGTTTATTTGGCAACACTCAAGCCCCCTGTTGGGACCCAGCTGAACTCCAAACCTTGGTCGAAAGATTTTGTTCTCTCCTATGCTCCTGCTTCTTTATTCCCATCTAAATCCCGCTGGAGTCGTTGATGGTTTTATAAGTGTTGAAAATCAAACATATGAAAATGTAAATGCATGTGCTCCCTCCACCCCCCCCCCCCCCCCCACCACTCCTGGTTCCAGATGACACTCCTCCACTACCTCACAGGAAAATTTGATAATAAGCTCGTGAAGTTTTATTTTAATTTATTTATTTTTCCAGTCGGCTTCCTTCCAGGTGCTTTATTTATTGTCTCTTCTTCCGTGCCTGTGCTGCCACATCAATCTCAGAAAGGTGCCGTGACCGCAGGCAAGTTAGTATCCCGCGCGCACATGTGAAATCTTTACTATCTGTCACTATCGATGGCAATTACGCTGGAAAAAAAAACCCCGCGCTCTGCCCGCTCCAAACAGCGGGGTTCCGGGGAGAAAGTAATGACGTGCCAGATTCTGCCCTCACTACTTCAATCGCAGGGGAATATCGAAGGCTCTTCAGCTTTTTCAAAAAGTTTGCGAGCGCAGAGTGTTGCCTTCGCGGTTTACTGTTACATTTTTGCTCTCTGTGGCTCTCTCACTGCAGCACGTCCCATGAAGTGTCAGCTCCTCCACAAAGTCCCTTCCTTTCGTTTCCGGTCACATCTCTCCTTCCCAGCCCTCTGTTACAAACAGTTGGCTCAGAAAGGTGGCAAAAGGAATACATGTAATTTATTAAAACAAATATATCCGGTGGCGTTCAACAGCTTATTCTAGGATTTGCATGGGTGAGTGTTCATTATTGGGGTATAATGCATACTGAATAGCATAACAGTGATTTAGATAAGTGTTCTTAACCCATGAAGGTGTACTTAACATTTATATTGGTGGCACACTGGATTTTTGCCGTCAGGATTAATCAATTAATAAATTAATTGAGGCCAACCTATAGAGATGCTTAGTTTTATATCAAATATCTATCATGCTTGGCAACCACAGTACACCCCTGAAATATACCAGAAGTGCATGAGCAATGATGGACATCTTGAGAAATATATATGGGAAGCACTGTTCATCTTACATAAGCATTTCTGAAGTGATAGACTTTCATTTGTTAATCAAAGGCACGACTTTCCTGATCTCATTTGTCAGGTTTTACAGATTTCATGTTGCGGTCATACTGAAAAATTCATTTAAGTTCCCCATGCTGTGCTATCTCTCCAGTAACTACGGTTCAGTTTGTCTTGTTGGGTAATGCCTAGCTGTTTTTGGCTCATTTCCTTGAGAATGGGACCCCGCTGGTCAGCTTGTGAGAGGTTGCTTCAAATGGAACTGCTTGATAAACCTTTTTTCAAATGAAAACAGCCTTGACATCTTTCCACGCAAAGGTGTAGTATGAGGATGGTTGCGGTAATTGAATGATGCAAGGCAGTAATACCTTTAAGATCATTGTCTACAGTACCTTTTAGGAAATGTGTATAAACCTAGACAATAGACTTGGATTCAACCTATCGATGGCACTCCATCACCACCAGTGCAGCTTCAGTACAAGCATTAGAAACAATTTTTGTGCTCATAAGATGTGCATTTATCGTGTATCCCAGCCCTTAGCAGTAACACTACAGGGTGTGAGCTGGTGTTTCTGCCTTAGGGCGCAGGTCACAGCTCAGACAGTGCCATGCGGGGACCCCTGGTGCCATACTTCAGCCACGCTGCAACCACACCGCTGCTCACAGCAGAAAGCATTCTCTCCCATCATCCATCTCATCTTCAGCCCCTTCACACTCATCGCTGCAGACGGAAGCGACCATACAGGCTCACAGCGCAGGACACTCCCCTTCCATAGAGGCTAGGGGATGCGGTTCACAGCCATTTAGAGCGCCCATGGAAACGGAGGGGCCGGAGGACCCTTCGCCTCAGCCGCGGTGTCTCCGGAGATTATGGATATTGAAGGGGGCGTGCACCTCCAGAACGATTACCATCACGCAGAGTTAAAGCCCGCTGCTGCTGGCTTTGGGATCCCAGGTCTCGAAACACGAAGGCTGCTGTCCTTGGGATTAAAAGCCTCTTTGAGACAGCCTGCTGCCTGCTCGGGGGAACCAATTCAGGAGAAATCTCACTTAAGATGCTTTGCATGACCAGCTCCCTGGTTTCTCTGTATTTGAGAGGGGGGCAACCTATAGTAACCTCTAACCACGGATTCACCCCACTCCCTGCAGCACTGTGGTACAGTAAAAGGGCACAGAGGAGGGTTCTCTTGTGCTTAATTAGGTACTGTGCTCCAGCTACCAGCATGCAGATCGCACGTAATTTCACACCTTGCCAGCGAATGCGGTCATTATTCCGGGTGCAGTCATACTTGTTGAGCCTTCAAATGCTATTCAAACACCCTACTTCCTCTGAGACAAATCCGAGGGGCTCTGCAGGTTTGTGTGAGGAGGTCAATCATCAGTAATCATCAGTAATTAGCAGACAGTAGGAGCTGTAAAGTGGATTTGACACGGACTGAGGTTTGAGAGAGCTAAGCTGGGCAAGTGGCACAGTGTGATTGTCAAGGGGTTAAGTCCAAACTGGAACAGCGGTTGCAAGTTTACAGGCACCTTCCCTTCATCTGTGGAGCTGCTGCAAGCAAAGGCGGCCTTCATGTTTTCTCGGGCTCCACAATATCACAACATAATGCTGAATAATGACCGGTGGCAAATGCCATTAAATGCACTCCTCTCCACAGTCACCACAGACAGTGATGAGACAGACAGGGCCCAGCTCCCCCAGGCCAGAGGGGAAAGGGTTAACTGCAGCTAAAGGGGGCTATTCCTGGATTCCAGGCTTGTGCACTGAAATTTGTAAACTGGGAAACCTGATCCATTCCAATTGACAATGTCATTCTATTTACTCCTGACTGAGCGCCTTTCACTGCCGCTACCATGGAAACGTGGTCTGAGAGTCGGCGAGAGAATAGTACCAGTTTCTGCCAAGGCCCAGAGTTACTGGTAGACAGGCGATAAGCAGCGCTGACTTTGGCTTGAAAAGGCAGCGGATTTCAGACCGGTGGCTGTCGATTCCAGGTGCTGGGCAGGGAGATGGGAAATGTAATACCTGCTCACAGCATTACGGGGGGCTTATTGTGCAAAAAGCGATCCGGACTATCATTTCAGCAACAACGACCGTGTATTTTTTTTTTTCCCAGATTACATATTATTGATTTTCACATCAGAAGGAGCAATGCCTTAGCGTGTCCTGTTTCTGTGTGAAGCTGGGCGTGTCTCCATAGCGAGATGCTGCAAGGCAGGAGCTGCAGACAGGAAGCAGCTACATGCATTTACAACCCCCATGCCAGGAATCTGACCAGGGAGAGACCGGGAGGACTTGAAGGTCCATACTGACGGACACATGCATCCGTGAACACTACCTCACACAGAGGCAGTCACTCACTTGAGCACACACCCATATATTTTACTTGCCCTGTATGCTGCAGTGGGTAGAGATATGAAAGAAGGACTGAGGGAGGAGAGAGACTGATCTGGTACGCTTGAGCCCGTAGCCTTTTACCATTCAGCTGGAATGCTCATCTGAAGCAACTCAAGCCCCTGGATCTTTCTCTTTGTGCTGAAGTGACATACTGTATACATCCGCTAGGAGATAAACTTCATGATGAAGCCTGGAAGTGGGACAGCAGATAACAAAATTAAAACACAGCGGGGAGTGTCATACGTAACCCCACATTGACCGGGCTCAGCCACTTAGAGGAGTAATCACCTCAGACAGAGGCTTTTCTCCGGAATTTTCTTTTAATACTGTCCAGGCTAAAAGTTGATTGAGAGTAATGAGATGCTCTCAGTTTTTGTTTGTGTTTCGTTACAACCCCCTCTTTTTCTGACAGGGGGAAAAAATGCAAAGCTCGTTATCGTTTCCTGTCACCTTTGACACAAGGCACTTAACCGTTGCCAAGATGGCTGCCCCAAGCGGGGTGAGAATGCCGGGCATCACACTGTGTGTATAGAGAGGCGCAGCTCCGACAGGCTGGTTGCCCGCAGCCCCCTGCAGCTGCTCTCTGCTTGCCATGGTTACTGCAGCCCTGAGACTCCGGCTGATGTGCTCATTTCCACACTGTGTCTGCTTGTTGTTTACACGGTGAGGGCCTTTCAAGTTACTTATTTGCTGCTTCATAGAGGAGGGAGAGAGGGACAGAGAGACAGAGAGGAATAAATAGTGTGTAAGGGAGGTAGAGGAGAGTAAATGAAAGAGGGGAACAGAGCAAGACGGATGCAGGGAAGGCAAAGGGAAGGGCCGATGCAAGGCCAATTAAAGGGCTGTGTTCCTGGGGGCCTGGTGAAATTAAACTTAATTGATGAAGTTAGAGCTCAACCTGGTGGTTGCTGGTCCAGACCTGGACCTGAAAGTGGCCACAGTCAAAAGTGAGGGGTGGTCATGGATGAGATATACCAAGGCAGACATTTGTTGCTTCGCGCCTGCATGCTCGCAGACAGCACCGCAGTGCTCTGCCCACCACAAGCAGGACCTCAGCCTCATTTCCCATGCTCCACCACGCCTGCCCCAGCTCAACATACAGTCCATGCGTCAAAGCAACAGGAGCTCCATCACTCAGCTCCACTAACTGACAGGCGACTCCGCCAAGAGGGAAGACAGTGGAATTTACATGGGCAGGCTGTCACCAACGCTTCTGCACACTGGGCCACGCGTGGAAGAGAAAGTGCGAGACGAATGAGGAAACGTGATAAATGGCACCTGGGTCACGCGGCAAAGACGGCTGCAGCGAACAAGATACCGAGGAGCAGATATTCATCGCGAGCCCGGCTGTCTTCTCCTTCTTTTTCCTCGCTCTTTATCGGGACCTGGGGGTTGCAGCGGTAGTGGCAATATCGAGGCATTCCTGAAATTCCCCCTTTATTAAACTTTAATCAGGGACTTACTGACTGGGGGTCAGACGTGCACTTTGCTCTGAGGCAAACATCAAGCCGAGCTCCAAGGTCAGATGGTGTGATAAGTGCGGGTGTCATGAGAAACGTGTCCTCCAACATTACTCGTTATCCTGCTTATCGGCAATCTAAAAAAACACAGGGGGGAAGAGGGAGAGGTCAACTAGGTTATGGTTCCCCGATTCAAGACATAAACCCGAGGAACGCTGTACTGTGTGCTGCTTTTTGACTGCCGGTCCACCATATTAGAAGTGTCAGGCAACCCTGACTTTGATTTCCTCTCACCACTGCACAATAAAACAGACCGATCTGACCCACTTCCTTCCAGGTGAGAAAAGTTCACATGTAACAGTCAGGCTTATCAGTCTGACAGAGGGCTATTTTTCTTCTGGCGGCATTCATTTCACTTCTCTTTCCTGTGGCCAGACACACTGAGATTTTTCACCAGATGACTCCTCCATTTCTCCCTTCAGTGCTGACAGCTCAGGGCAGCAGAAAACATCTAAATTGTCTCATTATAGAGGAAGCTTTGACAGCCTGAGCCAGGAGATAGGAGTGTATGTTACAGTGTCTCCCAGACAGCCTGTCTATATGTAATTGTAGGTGTAGCTCACCAAGATCCAAGCTCATCAACAGCATCGTGATTGTCAGAGGCACACGTGCCTCTTTGTAGACTTAACAGGTTTGTGGAAGTGCAGTGTCTGGATGAGGGGTTCCAACCCAATTGCGGGAACCCCCCCCCAACCCCACCCCAACACACAGACACACACATACACTTCCCTTTGATTTTTTCCCAGTCTATGGTGACCCTATCACTGACAAGGAAACTGTGGATCTGGGAAATCTCACATCAGCCCCCCAAACCACGCCATAAACAGATTATTTTTCACATGCTAATCCCTGCAGATTAGGAAAAAATTAGCTGAATGCAGACAGAGTATGTAAACTGCCCTAATAACAAAGGGATAAAGCCAGGATTAAAGCGTATGAGGAAAAGTGGCTTTATTTATTCATTTTTTTCCTGAGATGCTTAAATACGTGACACAGCCCTTCTGTATGAATGAATTAGCCCACTGTTCACTGCTAATATGAGCAATGTTCACAGAAGGAGATTTACAAGTTGAACTTGAGAAGTCTGGTATTTGGGAAATATCCTTTCAAAAAATCCTAACAATAACATCCAACATATTTTTTATTTCATTATTCTATGCAGTATCTGAAACTGTTCTGTAAAACTACACAGGTACAGTATGGTCTCTGTAGCTATACATGCAGTGAGAAAATCTGTACTGGAATTTAATGGGTATTATAGGTTTGAATGCCTCCTTTTTTCCTTTTACAGATAAAAATGTTTCCCAATAGCTACCTACTATTTACTTTCCTTTCATTCATTTTACGTTTCTCTACAACCACACAATTTGTCTTTTGGAGAAGAGGAGAAACCTCTAAAAATGGCTCTGAAACCATTGACCAGTTTTTGACAGCCCTGTCCGACATTGCAATTGTGTTAATTAGCCTGAAATTCCCCTTGTTTCTGTAACACTATACAAATGAGCTTAAAAGCTTTGGAACGGAAACTCCAGAACATTCGTCATAAAGCGGGCAAAAGAGAAACAAGCACTTTCCTATTGTGCTTTTACATGTGAGAGGATTTTTTGTGTTTCAGTTTCAGTGCTATTTAAGCATCCCTGTTGATTGTAGTCTGTATCTACTCCAAGAGGTATATTTTCTTGTAAAAGCATTTGATCAGTCACAAGCTTGGCAGATGTTTCCTTCAGTACCTTAACGGAACTGTGCCGGTCTATCCCCAGAGAGGAGTCGGGAATGTCTTGACACAATGTGAGTGATGTCACACATGGTCTTGACAGGAAAACGCAAATGGGATTGCGTGTTTATTTTGGGGAAAAGGCATTTGCCCTGCTGTGATGGATCCCAGCCCTCCGCAGGATTAGACATATTTCTGAGCGTAGGATGAAGGCTGAAGCTGAGACAAGGATAGATGTAGACTTTCTGAGATGAGACTGAACCTAAGGACAGATTCCCGAGATGGACCATGAACAGAGCAGAGAAAATACGCCTTTTCTGAGAATGGGAAAGCAGGACTGACAACAGTTCTGCCTAGCCTATGTGGTTTCTGAGCTAAGGTAGCCGCATATCCACGGAGTAAAGATGTTCTTGTTTAATTCAACAAGCAAAGCCTCTTCTCCTCCCATGTGCAAAAAGATAAGACTGATGAATGATGACTTAGATGAATGAGCATTAGTCAGGCAGGTCTTTCATAAGCTCTGCCTTGGTTCAATAAATGGAAACAGTGAATATTTATAGAGTAACAATGAGCTCACCTCAATAATTCTTTTCAGTCATAGCTTTTGGAATTTTCCACACCATTGGTCTTACACATAAAAATCAAATCTACCCAACAAAGTCTGAAGGATCCTGCCTCAAACTTTCCGGGGTAATATTCAGCTGTGCGCAATCAAAGACTTTTACAAACAAGCAGCAGATCGAGACTCGCCCCCTAAAGCCAACTGAAAGTCCATCACCCTCTGATTCTTGGAGAGTTCACCGGGACAGTAGAGTTGGATCCAGCAGTTTGTACATGAGGAGCTTAAAGGATCTAGGCACCCTAATTGGCAGACGACAGGATATGTCTGCACGCACAAACACACGCACGGGCACAGATGTGCATACACACACGCACACAACCTGCTCTCTGGCACTACCGCGTGTTGGATTTACATTGGCTAGGGGGAGGAGGGGGAGGGCAGGGGCTCAGTCGTTGCCCCGGCTCTGGTCTGACAGACATCTACATGCAATGGCAGGGTGAAAGATTACGTGAGACAGTGGGGCTTGAGTTTCATCCGGCACTGCAAAAGCCCAGCAGATCCCCCCCTCATCTGCTTTACTTTGGTCGCACCATGTCATGTACACGGTGACTAATGAGCTCAGAGACTGGGTGGGCTGTGTCATGGTGGCCCACACACATGCTCATTACATGTGTCCCCCTTTAGTTAAAGCTTCATGCATGTAGACAGTCACTGTGTTAAGACACAGGCTTGCAATTTTCTGTAGACAAATGAATAATGATTGCATTCATGAATTTGCTGTGAACCAATAATGTAATTCTGCAGTGCTGACTGTGTAGAGTTCTGGTATATGTGTATAACCAAATATTTCCAAGTATTTAGTGCATGTATACATACAGTATATATGTATATGTATATGTATATGTGTGTATATGTACACAGTAAGTTCATAAAAATATGCACAATTTGAATTCTCTGTTTGATGTATTGAATTGTATTGCATTAAATTAAAATGTTGAACTGAAGGATAATGTTAACCCCTGTCTTCCGTTCACAGGGCCCATGGCCTCCACAGAGCCAGTTAAAACGGTGGAGGAAGAGGGCAGTGTGAGGAAGCTGGTACAGCAGAACCCAGTCAGGACTGCTCCAAACCACAGACCCGCCGGCTGGAAGAGGAGACGCCCCCGACCCCGCCTGTCTCACAAGGGGCCAATGCCATTCTAGAGCAGGTGAGTTCAATAAAGGCGCCCCCAATAAAAGCGCATTTCCATTTGATGTAGTGCTTTATCAGTACCATGTTTATGAAGTCACACTTTATCGCGTCCATAAATTCTCGAACCACTGTTTCTCATAGCTTTACAAGGTTAATGAGCCCCAATGATATTCACTGTAGAACGCTTTTGTCAACATCTCCCAACAGTTACTTGTTACTTATCTTGTTATTCAAATATTGAGACCATGGAAGAGTTATTAACCATTTTCATGCTGTGAATGTATACAGTTTCAGTTGTTCAAGGAGCTGTTCTATAGATCTGTGGAAAATAGATTATCCCCATAAATGTAGGTAGAGTGTAAGTTGATGTAACTGATCAAAATCAGTTTCCAGATCCCACATTCAGACAAAGTTCTTAAGGGGTTCACCTGAAAGTTATTGAACAGCTCGTAAATCTGGCAAGTCTCCCCGCAGAACTGTATGCTAGGGCAGTGAAAAATTTATCCACAAGTTAATGTGAAGAGAGTGGTGACTCTAAATGATGACCACCCCCTCTCCTTTATCCACCTCTACCACAACCCAGACGAGTTATTGTTGGCACTGAGGAAACCACATCTTTACGAGGTTATTGGACTTTAGCCTCTCCTTTTCAATTTCTCCATTAACTCCTGCAGTTTTATTTACAGAGAGTGAAACTCAATATATTGCTGTGTGTGGCAGAGACAGGGCTTAGAAACTCTACTGTGTATATACCCTGTATCAACTTCTCTGAGGGCAAAGTCATGCTCTATTCAAGAAAAATCAATCAAAACCATTCACCATAGGCAGCACTTCTATCGTGTTCTCCTCTGGGATATGATTTTGTCCATGACATCTTTAATCCCAGAAAGATGAAGATAAACATATTTCCACTTTGTGTTTGCATAGCCAGTATAAAATGTCAGAGCCTGCTCCAAAACAGCCACCAAGTAATTTAATACAGCTTAGCTGAAGTTTGTTCATCTTGTAACTCATTACAATGCGACCTTTTGCTACTCAGAATTGCTGTGAGGTGGCTGTGGTTCCTACTTTCCAATTCTGTGAACGGATTTAGACAATGGCATTGCAGTGAGGAAGCTTTACATTCAGTATCTAGCACCTCAGTCAAATTCTCTTCACAAGTTCCATCTTTTGGCCCATTTGAGAGCACCACTTTTGTCACTGTGCTTTCTTCAAGAGAGGGAAAAACAGCCCCGGTACAAGCAAACTGAAGAGGGTTCATTCCATCCCACAGCTCATTCACATTTTTTTGTCCTCAAGCTTGAGATGACACAGGACAGCTCTGTGGGGGACACTGCCACAGCAGGAGGTGCCACCTACACAATACCAACCTGCGGAGTCCCACCATAAATTAACCCAGATGGGGACAACCGCTTTTGTGAAGAGGGACAGAGGTGTTGCTCCCCGATGAAATAGTTAATCGGTTTTCAGGGATTGCAGATGAAAGGGATAGGGAGGGGGAACTTTTCTTTCCCCCAACTTCCAAAGTTTCACAATATGTCACTTATTAGGTTTATTGTTGTGTTTTTTGTTGTTTTTTCTTTCCGGGAATGGGTTGACTATTTACTCCCTCCTTCGGCTGGAAAAAACTGAATGGAACTGAACTGTGAGGGGGAGGGAGGGAAAATGTGGCCCGAGCAAGGCCTTCTGTGCTGGAAGGATAATGTGAGACTTCCCAAGTTCAATGCACTGCCTGGCTATTAAATCCTTTGCATTTCTTCACTGCATGTTGAGTGGTCAAAGCTCGTTTTGAGTGCTGGAATGCAGGCCAGACAATGAGGGAAGCCGCGGGAAGTTGTGTAGCCCTATAAAAAGGGACGGCTCAGTGACTCACAATGCAGTTCTCCACAAATACCACGTCAACCACAACAAGACTACCAATTTTTTTTAGCCATTCCCCCCTCGAGCAGTTTTCATGCCCGGCTCAGTTCATAGTTCACCTCGTTCTTTCTCTTCATCCAAAATCCCACGGACGCAGTAACAAGGGCCAATGTACTTGACCTGTGTGCAAATTGAGCCTGTGCAGCTGCTGTCCAGTAGCATCTCCTAATATTGTAAAACCTCCACTGTTTGCAGGCAGGTTGATTTAACCTGAGCTGTTGCAAAACAGTAAAGTGTCGAAAAAGTACATTTACCCTGCTCACATGGAGTCCCAACCAAAGCTTGCCAGCAGCAGCTCATTCACAGTAGCCTTGACTGTCCCTTTGCGCGCCTGAAAGAAAGACACATAGATCAAGCAACCTCGGGATGGGTCCTTCAATTGGTCCATGAGTAATTAACAGGTAGAAGGGTACAAATCACCAAGCAATGTGACCGAAATCAAACCTGAGTGATCTTGTAGGGAGAGAGTCATTATAGGCTCACAGGGGCAATGTGGAAGACACAAATGACTATCATTCATAAGACATAAGAGAGTTTTATTGTCATTGTTCAGGACAACGAAATTACAGTTGCTCCCCGGTGTCATGGAATGCATGTTTTTTTTAAATCCAGCAAGTGTCACCCATTGGTGTGGAGGGTCATGCCTGTCATATTCAGCAGTAAGATGATGTGGAGCAAATTGTCTAAAGATACTAGTAGAATTTAGAACTAGAAGAAAGGATTTAGAAAGTGATTTCTAAATGAAAAAGTTTTTGAAATACCAAATTTCCTTTCCATTCCAGACAAAAGCTTCATGTGGCACAACATGATTCTTTTCATATTAGGATGTTGCAGTAAGCAACGCCCAGGATAATCTCCCCAGTGTGAGCACTTTTAGCCTTTAGCCTTCTAGAGTTCATCATTTCTGCTCTTGTCCTGTCTGGGGGAATTAACTCTTCATAAGACTTGGAAGGATACAGGCATCCGGCTCATAGGACCTCGCCACTTAAGCCCCTCTCTGGAGAGTGCTTCATGTTAAAAGGCCCTCCTCTTGTTCTACACATCTCACTCATTCTTCCTCTACTTCCTCTGACCAAAGGCACTTCTTCAGAAACAGCTGGACAGGGCTATTGTTCCACCAGATAGGAAGTCTTTTTACCTGCCAGTGTGGGTCTGTCAGAGTTGGATCCAGGCATCCATTAATGAGTCTGTGAGGAGGACCGGCACTTCATTAGACACACTGCACTTGCTGCCGCCACTGCTCACCCCCCACCCCCTGACCAAGTTCCCTGAGTTTCAGCTCCGTCACAGATAGGTTCGGATGCACATTCAGTCCACACCACCTTTCAGCTCACAGTGAGAGGATGAGGAAGCAGCCTCCTCTGGCTTGTGCATTGAAAATGACAAGCAAATCACACTGTATCGCAATGTGATTATAAAATCAAAACAGACATTACCAACTGAGGCAGTCTGCTGGAGGAAACAAGTTTCAAATGAGCATTTAGCAAAAAAGCCCAGATCCAGAGGCACCTTTCAGAGGAGGTAAAGAGAAACATGGAGAATATCGAGGCTGGACCTGGCGCTACCACTGTCTCACGCAGAGGGAGTCAATAGCGGAGCCCCGCATGCACATGGTTCTTGGATGAGGAAGGCTTGTTTACTCAATTTCACCCTCCATAAACTCCCAGGCTCAGCGAGATGCCATGGGATTACGGGAGAGCTATCGCCTCCAGCAGATGGATACTTTTGCCACAGATAAGACAGCAGAGGGGATTAGTGTTAATCAGGAAAAGAGTTGTATAGTCATTTCTTTAGGAGTTTGAGGACTTTTTGGGGAAAGCAAGATAAGAGAGGCACCAGCCTGGCTGTAAGCTTGTGGTAGAGGGAGCAGCAGGTTGGTTCTTAACCTGTCCCTGCTGGTACTCAGTTGGTGGGGAAGTGCTTAGATCTGTGCACAAAAATGCACTGAGCGCCCATATCACTAGACCATGGTGTGGAATAGTTATATCTGACATTTTTGAACAACAGGGTCCTATGTACCAAAGGCATATAGGTCTTCATTAGGTTTGGCACTTTAACTTTAACACTTTAGTTTTAACTTCTTTGCGAGTGTCTGAATGTGTCTGTGCTGAGGGCAACAGAAGCAGCCTGACCTCACCTGTGGTGCTTTTTCTTGCCCCGCAGGCCATGGCTGAAAGCGCCCTCCCCCAGGTTTCCAACTTCTGCGCTCTTCCTCTGCCTCGGGGAACCTTCCCACACGGGGCTCAGCAAGGCCTGAAGAGGGATGTCCTATGCCGCACCTCCTGGTCCTTCTAGCGACTCTTCGACCGCCCAGAAAACCCAGACAAGCTTCTCACCCTCAGCTCTGCAAAGGATTGTGTGGGGTGGGGGTGGGAGTGGGAGGGGTAGGGGGAGGTGGTGGTGGGGGGGAGGGTGGTTTGAGCCTGAACTGTAAGATTCTCTCTCTCTGTGTTTTTCCCTTGCTTTATAGAGCCCTTTTCGTTACCATCTCTCTGGCATCGCACACTGCATGCCTTGTGGCCTGTGGGGGTGCCAGGCCCAACTAGTCTTAGTCTTAAAGTGTCAGACACTTCTGCAAGGTGTGGTGTTCCTATTCTGTCTGATTAAAGGTGATCACAATCACTAATTCCATGCCCATATGGCTATTTGTGTTTAGGAGTGGAAGGAGGGGCGGCAGTGGGGGTGATTGGGGCCTGAGCAAGGTATCAGGGAGTGGACACAAGGCATTTGGTCCTGTATAAATTCTAAATCCAAATCAAGCCAGGTGAACTGCAATCAGACGGGCTCTGTGCTCCGTCTGCTGCAAAGCTCAACCTCAAACTTTCCTTTAGAAAGTAGAACAAGAGCTAAACATTTAGTATTTAGTTTTTGCAATGGTAATAGTTACTCCAAATATATAACCGTACCCTCATGTTTAGTAAATTCGAAAGGAATGTTCTCCAAACACTGCAGGAGGTATGTAATGATTCCGCTACACCATGTGAAAATGTACACACAGTCATGCAACCTGCTTTGAGGCATTGCCAATATTTCTACTTTTGGGAGCCTCTTTGATCCAAAAGAGAACTTCAGAACTCTGGAGCTCTTAAACACCTGTGTCCCTCCATTCCCCAGCCCTGGAGTCCTGAGACTTTGCCTCAGTTCCGCTGTACAGCTTTGCACAGCTGCATGACTGTTAATTGGCCAGGGTGATCTGCAGCATGAGCGGACTCCCTCTCCTAAACTCTGAAGTGCCAAAATGATGGTCTACTCCACAGCGCTGCCTGGAAGAAAAAAAAAAGAAAAAAAAAAACACAGGTCCCCTCTCATTTGGTATCTTAAAACATGACACCTCTTTCTCAAAAATGTTAACAATCCTAAATATAACTGCATGCCATAAAGAGGCTGTGTGAGGGAATTAGACCAAAAGACTCTCTTAAGCAATCATTTAACATCTTGATATATAAACCACCTGGTCAACTAGCCTAGTCTTCTCTGATGAGTTGGCATGAGCCTGCTCCCTGCCCCCACCACCCCTCCAACTGATTGATGGGATCTGATGCCTTTACATCTTACTGGAATTCCTGTTCTTGTTTTCGTTTATTTTCTCAGGGTGCTGTGATTGAAGCCTGTTCCAGAGCAGCCTCTGCTCTGTGCATTTATTAATGTAACCCACATATAGCTACTGTAAATGTACAGTATATATGCATACACTGTGTCCCTGTCCATGTATACGCCCTAGCTTTGTGCCCAGACGTAGTACTTGCTGATCACTGTCGTGCCTCTTGGGTGCGGCTGCCCTCTACCTTCACCCTCCACAGCGCAGGTGGTCATGGCTTTGATCATTATGGTTATTAAACCCAATGGCTAATCTCTTTCATATGGGCCTCTCTGGGTGGATGCCTATAGGCAAGTAGGATTTGAGCTTGTTGCGAAATAGGCAAAACAAAGGAACCATATCCACTGTGTCCTGCTGCTTTATGTGACCATGCACCATGCTTGGAAAAAAAGTATGCAACCTGTAGAGGGAATACAGTGTAATCAGCATTTACACTGTTCTGGGTTCAGTTTTTTTTTTCTTTGCTCTTAAAACTGATATTCACCAAAACCAGAAGGGTTACAGAACTGTACAACCAAAATTATGGAACTGGGGCTGTACACAGCCAGAGGTTTTCCCACGAAGAATTTTTTTGCGCGAGAAAAAACGCAGAGCGTACAGTATCCAATCTATTTTTCCCTCCAGAAATGAGAATAAAAGGCTGTTTATTTTCAGCCATCTCTCTCTCTCCCAGCAGCAGCTCTTATTAAGACAGAGCCTGTAATCACAGGGGTAATGCACCCAGCCAAGCTCACCTTGATTAAAAATGTATTAAATCTGAGGGCACACTGAATACTAATAATTTTACTCCCACTATCATTCTTTTCTACCTTTCAAGAGGGAGCTGGAGGATTGATTTATATTCAGAAATAAGGCGGTTTTAGTGGGGCTAAGTTGTACACCAGTCAGGAGAACTCAGGGCTGATTGGAGCTGGCTGTCAGACAGGGTGTAGGGGTGGGGTTCTTCTGAAGAACACAGCAGCATGTTCAGAGAGTTATGAGTACCTGTCAGGTCTGGCCATGTCTGGTCTCATCCCCGGTTCCCATATGGAAGCACCTGCTAAGGTACCGAGTAACACTCATGTCCACGCTATAGTTCGTGAATGTATCGTCACCGTCCGTAGCAGCCAAGCCACTGATACAGCCGAGCCACTGATCCAGAGAACTGTCTTACGAATCGCTAAATCAATAGAGATGGTCTTGTATTTCCTTTTATATGACTAAAAATTAGCAACTGCCACCCTTGAAGAATACAATCCCAAAACAAACTATGACAGATTCTAAAGCTTCTGACCTCATTGACCCTTAGTGGCAATAATTAAGGCCCACTCTAAATATAGCACTGATCCTTTGCCCATTGCCCGGCTTCGCTTTTAGACATCTAAGGGCGTGCAAGGCTGCACTTTTGCAATCCCATTATGCTGCTGGAAAAATAAATCCCTATACAGTCTCTTGCTATGTAATGTTTGTTTTTTCCAGTCGACAGTGTCAATTCTTTGTCTGGTTATTGTCTAGCTGGTTGTCCAAAGCTACTTTGAATACAGTGAGGAAAAAAAAGCTCCATATGTTGTGATAGTGAAGGGGTAGAAATAGTCTACAGCACAATATGCGGTGGATACATTAAAGCTTGCATGCCTGTCGCTCCTGCACAATGCAGCCCACAGTCTCCTCCGATGCATCAGGTTAATGGGGATTGTGGCATAAAGGGGCTAACACGTCAGGGCTCAAGCTGAAATGATGAACCAATGCATTACACGCAGAGAGCAGAGAGCATTTTTCTTAATGGCCTCCTCCAGCCAAGCTTACACCAGAGAAACGATTCCCGCTTCCTCCTCTCTCCTCTGCCCCCCCCCCCCCCCCCCCCTTCTTCCTCATTACATCACATGGCCTGACTAATGTTGTTCCTATGCACTTGCTAACATTTTTCCCACTGGTATGTTTGAAGGTTTTCTGAAGGTTTTGTTTATGCACTTAGCTTATGCACTTGGCTTTTATTCATGTGTGTTAAGATGCATTTGGCTGGGGCTGAGACAGCCTGGATTGTGAGAAAGACAAAGAGAACTGTAAGGCTGGGGTGGATGGCAAAAAAGGAAGATGAACTGCTGGCACACAAACTGGGGAAAAGGCAGGGACCGTTGTTCCTTACCGTGGTGGTACTATGGTTATGGATAGGTCACTCCTGAGAGTCAGTGTTAAAAACTCTGGTCCCCTTTTCATCCTGCCATAGCTTGTCGTGCTCTGTTGGCTCCTTTGGCACATTTTCTTGTAAATAATGTCAGCTCTGCATTTTCGGAACAGGCGAAAGAAAGAGCGTGCCGCACCGCTAACACACACAGCTTGCACAATGCAATCTCTGCAGGATCTGCCTTTTGAAATCCTATCCCAGTAATTCACACGAATCCACTGGCTGAGCAATCAACAGGATAACTAGATTGGATCTCCCAGTGGAATGACATAAGACTGAGAATTATCTGTCATTAGCTCCAGCAGCTTCTGATGGGATTTAAGACCCAGAATAGCACAGCTCCCACCCTGTGGCGCTGCCTCTGCGTGTCCCCATTGCATGGTCAATCTGTGCCACACCTTTACTGTACAGTAAAGAAAGAAACGAAGATGGCTCCAGAACCTCTAGGCCCCCCACCTTCAAATCAATATCACTTCATCACAAAGCAAATTCTTCAAACAAATCATCGTATTACTCTCAGTCTCTCATCTTTACTGTTGAAAGATATGTGCTCGTGTTAGCCACCGGGCCAAATGTACAGTCTCTGTCTCTGTTTTGATGTTGAACTGGGCAAAAGTGTAAAAAAAAAAAAATCAAGAAAAATGAAACAAAAAAAAAAAGCGTATCAGAAATGGTTGAAATACTGTGTACATATTTGAACTTTTGGTTTCTAATTTATAAATGATAAGCTTTAGCTCTTGGAGTACTTTTTTTCTTTTCATGCGTAGCTTTGTGTTTTTATTTTCTATTTCTGTAAAGTGTGTAAATATATCTTTATGATAATAAGTAATATTAAAAAAATCTTATTTTAAGAAACCAACGTGTGTTTCGTTCATTTTTGTCTGCTTGCGCTGGTTCAGACAGTGTGAATGGAGACTGAAAACACAGACAGGCCCATTGTGGCCCACTGGTATGCTCACACAGGCAACAAGGAGAACTGCAGGAACTGAAAAATAAGCAAGCCCTTGAAACCAGGACTACAGAGCCATGCACTGAAGAAGATACCTGTCAAAAAAAAAAAAAAACCTGTAATGAGGGATCGGAATGTACCCCAGCTATCACCTGCCCCCTTCCCCAATGACAGATGCTCTACTTGCACACGCTGCATACTAATGCAACACAACTGCTGTTCTGCATTGGCATGTACCTTCGCAGTGCAGTTTCTTTTTTTTAAGCCAGCAAAAAACCCTCAACAGTGGGCTTAATTAGTTCCATGAACCCTACACAACCCCGTCATTTTACTGCATGTGCTTTGAAAGCCCAGCACACCACAGCTATTCCTCTGCTGGAAACATGAAAGTGGAAGAAAGCCACGGCAGCGTGGGATATGGTTCTACAGAGCCTTTCCAATTATTCCAGTAATTTCACACCGCTTCTCGCAGAAACCTTAGCAACAGGGGAAAAAAGGGAGGGAGGCAGGGAGAGGGTTATTTCTTTTGCCACTCTAGGGGTCAAAGGGCAGTCTCTCCAGGATGGAGGCGAAGAGCACAGGGCCAGACTTGTTAAAGCACCGGGGGTCTGTTAATGGAGGTGTCTGCCTGGGGTCCACATGTCGTAAAGATGGCACCAGAGTTGGACACATCATAAAAAGAGGAAAAAAAACAGTAGATGGACTGAGTTGGCCAGTGTTTGCAGAGCAGCAAAGTCTCACTGACCCCAAAAGGGCAGGGCAGCACAGGGCACAGACACTCAGAGCTGGTACGGCAAGCTACAGCAGACAAGGAACCAATCCCCTGAGTTTTAGCATCCCTGTCCAGAAGGAGAGACATACAGGGAAACAGTGGGGGTGACAGAGTTACAAAGAACAGCTGAGTTACAGAACAGTACAGGGATAGCAGGATCACAAGAGAGCCAGGACAGTAGGCTCAGCACAGAACAGCACAGTGCAGCTCAGCACATAACAGCACGTAGCCATAGGTAGGGTATCAGCTCGAGGCTCCAAATAAAAAGGCCATCATTTCCCTGCATGACTCGACCGAAATGAAACACACTGTGTAATCAATAGTTGCTTCATTATCTGATTAATGAAAACGAGACCCCGTCTCACCTCTTCCTCCTACGCTTGCAGTATCTTCATCTTGCAGTTTGTATAATTCACTTTCTTTGGTTTAGTCTCATGGTCTAAACAGAGACCAAATGTTTAGCCACTTGTTGTTATTACGCCAGCATTGAAATGTTTCATTGTGACATGAGAAATCATACGCCATTCTGATTGAACAGGATTGAACAGATATATCTGCAGGCGTTTCATTATGCAAATCTGGCAAAACAATAAACCGCTTAATAGAAATGCAAATGTTCAATCAGTGTCTCCAAATGAGGCTGTTGTGACATACTTCACTGCCGGTACCCAAGCCGTTTCATTTTTATTGTGGACAGTTTAGAAGCGCTCTGTAAATGCAGATTGGCTGGAATCGGGTTGGGAATAATCATCAGTAAAATGCGTTTAACATATTAGCTAATGTCCCAACTGGCAGGACAGATGCAATCACCAGAAGTTGACAAGACCATCCTTCTTTCCTTCGCTGTGGCCATTTTCTTCATTCTCCATTTTCAAAACATCAAAATGTATTCTTTTCATGCCACTGCTATAAGCAGACTCTTTGATTTTTTTGTATTCTTTACATTTTGCTTTGACCAAATCATAAGTGACTCTGGGCACAACGGATGCCACAAGAAGTGTGCTTTAACAGCAAGCATTGTGTTTCCCTACAAGCAATTTATTTGTGTAACTTATTCATTGGTGTACATCTATCCATGCAACTCTTGAAGTAGAATTATGTTACAGAAATGTAGCTAACATTAATGGTGAAAATATTGATTGGTGATTGTAACAGAGATTGTAACAGAGTGATTTTGGACACAGATATAGTCTCCTAAGTTGTTTTTATTATTTAGTTGTGCTGTGTGGATTGTGTTGTCTCGTAACTTTCAGCTTTTCACATTTCCTATCCATTGGCAATGTTTAAGAACTGAATTTATTAATACATGTAATAAATTCTAAATAATAAATCTGAGCACACTGCATCAGCTTTGAAAATCATTTTCCTTCTAAAGAAACATAGTAATACTTATTGTTAACTCAAGGGATAAGTGCTTTACAGCAACTGTGTAACACAACAGCAGGGGCAGGAAACGTAACAAAGGAAACACAATTTTGGAGCTAAAGGAAACTGCACTAATAAAAATGGTTTTGCAAATTTTAACTGAGGCATTACTGTAAATAATGAGTCAGAGACACAGCCAGACTGCCGCTGGTCTGCAATAGTGAACTTTCATCCAGTCATCTTAATTATTGATCACTTCCTGATGGCAAGAGATGGAGATGGAGAGGGAGAGAGAGAGAGAGAGAGAGAGAGAGAGAGAGAAAGACAGAACTAGAAAGTGAATGAAACCCTCTCTGTGTAATCTATAAGCCTGGAAACCTCCAGTACCAAACTGAACTGCACAAGCAACATCTGGACCGCCACTGGCGCCGAGTGAGGACAAGGCCCAGAATCCTCTGCCAGGCAAGATGGGGATTTTATCGGCTCCTAAGATGCAGCCAGGAAGTCTCCCAGAATTTCCCATTTGCTGCAGCCCACTGGCTCCAGGTGATCAAGCTTGTACTGCATGCACCAGTAGAATGGTAGTATACTGCCCTTCCATCAGAAGATGGCACTCTTTTCATCATTCTGGACTGATCAGCCTGGCTGAGAGGACAGGCATCATGGGTGCATGTCCAAGGCATGGTGCAATCTAAGGGAGGTGCATTATTGGGCCAAACCACGCAAGCTGCAGAAATGCATCTGCACTGAGGTAGAGCCGAAAATGTTTGGCTCTTTAAATGGAGGCTATAGTCAGGTGAGAGTCAGGGGCAGCAGGAGAGATCTCAGCTGTGTTAACACAAGGCACCCTGCAGCAGGGACGGATTGCTAGAGTGACCAGACAAACAGGCATCGCTTGACAGGACCAGCACAAACACAGAGCGGAGGAGGGAGGAGTGGCCGGTCACAAAGGGAGAGTTTGCCAAAGACCGGCATCTTCTTATCACCAGTGTGGTGACTGCCTGTCAATTTCCTGTGGCAAAGAGCATTTTTCCTCTGAAAAATCTGAAATGAAAGCTCACTTTCACTCAAACCAGTGAACCAAAAGTGCACAATGGGATTCATTATACAGCTCCGCCACACGCCATTGCCACAGCGGAGCTCACAGGTCGGGAACGAGGAAAGTGCCGCAGTTTAATGCACTCTCCCTCATACCTTTCCCACACAGCGGACGCAAGGTGAAAAGAGCAGTGTGTGATTCAGGGGGTGGAGGTGGGGACACTCGCCACATCGATCTGGGTGATGAGAAAGGGGTGCCACCGGTCGGAGGGCATGCCACACAATGAGCCTCTGTCTCCTTGACATTAGAGCGGCGGTGCAGTTCAAGGAGGGCAGACAGGACTGCTGCCTAACGGAGGTGGAGGCAATAACAGAGCAGTAACCTTTACTGTTGCACTGTTGCGTGTCTGGCAGTAAACAAGGCTCTCCCAGGGGATCTGGTGACATTGTAAATGGAACAAGGCCTAGCGCTGCCCCGCTACTCACTGAGAAAAACACTTTTTCAAGTGGACGTGCGACTTTTACCAATCTGCTGGGGGAGTTGTTTTTTTTTAATACTTTTTTTTTCCAAAGATGTACAGAAGACACGTGTACATTCCTGGTTTGAAAGGGTGTCATTTAACAAGATAAGCCAGAAAAGAGGTCCGTGCAATCTCTCGTCCGCATCTGACAAAGTGGTGATTCCTCCCTTGTTATCCCCACAGAGGGCCCGGATGGGGCCTGCCGTCAAGGGTGTCAAAGAAGAGAAGGCCGGTGCAAGCGCAGGGCGAAAGGGAGGGAGATCGCACAGCCCGATAGCCGACAGCGAAACATCCGGGTTTCGAGAGGAGCACTGATGGGTTCCATTCAAGGTCACTTCGGTAAAACCCAAAACATGTTGAAGGGAACAATTTGCCACTAATCAAGCAAGGCTTTGAGTGTTATTATCCTGTTAAGGCGGTTTAAGAGGCCACGTCTCGGAGGCTGGGCAGGGGGCTCTCAGGAAGTGCCGCAGTCTGCTGCGGGCAGCAAAGTGGCCGGAGAGGCGTTAACGGTCCAGGCCCTTGTGTACCGCGCAGACAGCCCCGCGAGTTGTTACCCTTGAGGTACTCCTCTAATCTTTCAAGTGGGAAATTAATCTCCTGTCTTTCACACAAGGCGGAGGAGAATGGACCCTTTTGTCCCCTGGATTTTACAATATTTAGGAAGTGGTTACAAGAAGGGAACATGTTAACGGGGTACAACAGATAGTGAGACACCTCTGTACTGTGTGTTGCTTTGTGTGTGCATGGTTTTTTTGTAGGTGTTAAATTAACCATAGGTACAAAGTTTCTTTTTATGAGGGTAGCTTCACTATGAAAGAAGCCACAGGACAGTTCATAGGAAAAAATATACAGCCCAAACCTCCAATTTCACATCTATAATAGAGAAACATTGCAATAATAACAATAATAATAAAAAAGGCAATTAAAACACATTAAAAATTTAGGCATTCAAAGACTTAACACAACCTATGAGCACAGTGGGCATTTTAACAGAAAAAGGGAGACAGAAAAGAAATCATATAGAGGGGAAAAAGCAATTACAATGAAGACAATGTTGCTGAGACACATGTTGACCCATAATTACTGGCAGCTCAGGACTGGAGCCCCACAATTGGCCAACATTTAGAGCCAGTGGCCTCTGAGGATGGGAACCATCAAGGAATTGCACACAATAAGAAAATCACTGTCAGATGGGCATTCAGATGGAGGAGGGGGAGCAGCATTTTCCCATTCCAAAAGACACCAAATTACAAATATCTATGGCAGTTCTTTAAAATTACACAAGTTTTTTTCTGGTGTGAGCAGGTTACAAAGGATTTCGGTTGGGTTAAAAAATTATAACGTTTAGTTCCATTATAGCCAGTCATGGCTTCCACATTACACCTGATGTTGCCATTTTTTCCCTTCTGTGCAATTGTCCAGCTTGGTGCAATTTCAGGCTTGTTGCTTGTGGGTTTCTATTCTATCAGGCTAGGAATCTATTCAGCTGCCTTCCAGACCAGCCCATAGGCTCACCCCAAAATATTGTGAGTTGTGGGTGTGGAAACAGTGTGAGAACTGCAATCATCATGTTCAAATCAAAAGTCAAAACTTTGAGTTTGGAGTCGAGTTTTACTCCTCTACAAATTTACCATGGTATTGTATACCTTACAACTCACTGCTTTCAGGCAATGTGGGTAAACGAATAGGATACATCAAACAAAAGCGGAGTGATCTCAACAGGACAACACATGCTGTTTTCTCCCTGTTGGATAGTACACAACATCAGAACTTAAATCACTGGGAAAGAAACAGGTCTGAAATTATAAACAAGCTCGTGTTTGCCTACGTGTGAGACAGAGAAGTTACAAAGTGAAGCAGCAGTTTTGGGAGTTGTCCAGACAGCTCTAATCTGCTAGTGTGGATTAGGCCTAGACGAAAGCCATTAAAAATTCTAAAGCTTGACTTCCTAAATCAGTGCCAAAGCTGTGCACTTTTAGCAAGGCTTTTAAAATGTTCATGGACACCAGCACTCTAGCTGTCAGGCTCTCTCTTGATGTCTCAATACAGGTCTGCCTCCAGAGCCCACGCAAACCAGCCACAAACTCGGAGAGAAAAGCATGGGCTGGCCACAGATCAGCAGCTCCCTCTTCCCACAAAAAGGCTCCCCTCTCTCTTATCTATTCAAACAGCCATCTGAGCCACACACAGACATACCAGTCTCAAAGCCAGTCTCTTGGCACGTCTCCCCTGTTAAGGGAGATGAAAACAGAATTACTACACCTCTGTGTCTAGCAAAACAGAGATTAGGCAGGGCCGGTTGCTAGCCAGTTGTCTCAGCATCCAGGAAGCACTGATTGCTTTTGAGACGGTGGCCAGTTTCTTGCCCCCCCCCCCCCCCCCCCAGCTCCTCCTTCCAAGATGCACCCTGCTGTCTCCAATATCCAGGAACACAGAATAAAATCCTGTGCAAATGTAGAACATTTTTCTTTTCTTCAGAATTCCACAAGGACAACTCTGCATTATTATTTTTGTCTCTTCACATTCTTTAAGCACTAAAATTTCAGCAAATGATAATGACAGGCATGTATGGGTGCAGGGGTGTTTATGATTGCTTCTAAATCACTGCTGTAGTCTGCTAATGATTTTCACCAAATTATTTATCTGACAAGCTGTATTATTTTTCTCCACAGAAAGCCATGAGGACCCTTCTAAAGCGAAAGTGCTGGTGATGTCTTCCCAGTGCAGCCCGAGCACTGGTTTGTAAACAAAGAGGAGAGGGAGACACAGAGTAGATTTCCCAGAGTTTCAAAGGCTGGTTCATCCTACCAAAGGTAAACATTATCAGAGCCAAGGCCAAAGGACAGGCGTGCGGTGGGGCCCCAAACCAGGCACAGCAGAGCCAATCAGAAAGCAGGCAAACAAAGGGCTCTATCAGGTGTACACAAGCGCAATGATAAGGGTGGCAGAGAAGTTAAGTAATTAGGTAGATGGACCTGATCTCAAATGTCAAGTACGTGTGTCAATATTATGAATGCTGAGGATAAAGATGAAATTTAAATGCCCAGTTCTTCAAAATTATCAAACTCCAAGATTAACTCTGATGATGGTTCTCAGAATCATGCAAGCGTATGGATGTAACACTACCTGTAAAAAAACATATATATATGTGTGTGTATGAGAGAGAGAGAGAGAGACAGCGAGAGAACGAAAGAGAGAGATAGGTTTATAGATTATAGATTATAGATATAGAGATATATAGATGCAAATAAAAGATCAGCGACAAACATTTTATGAATTCTGGGTTTTTTTGCTATTCATTGTCAATATCAGAAGAATGCTATTCAATATCAGAAGAACGTTTGTCTCTGATTCCCTAACCAACAAGTTTGTCTTTACTATCATAAAGCAAAAAAGTACAACAGTTCCCCTTATTTGGGCATGTAGAAACTCTACTATAATAAACCTTAGACATATCAAATTGAAAAAGCATGTTTGTCCTTCGATTAAAGTTTACGCTAGCTCAGACAGGGATTTACAATCAGCTCATGGCAGCACCACAGTCATGGTAACTAGAGTTCAGGATAGACGCACTGACCCCAGATGCTCTGGGCCCACTTTTATGGGCCCCCACAGCGCACCACAACAGTGAGATTTAAACAGAGGAGCAATGAGAAGAAACAAACAAACAAGCTAATGGCTCAGAACATTAAGACACCGCTTCAAAGGAAAGCACAGCCAACATCTGGACAGAAGCAGTGCTGTGTCGGAGAGGCGGAGCTCCAGCAAACCCGCACGCATCATTCGCAGCATGGCAAACACACAGGAGCTACGGGCCGCTGCAAATGGAACACTGGGACAAAATCTGCCACTCAGGACACTGCAAGTCAGGTGGTGTTCCCAACAGATGCAGCACACAGCGATGCTCCACTCCTGGTGTTTTCATGCTGAATCTAAAGCCTCCATTTCAGCCGTTGCATCCCCCCCCCAACCCCCCAACCCAAACAAGACAGCTCAGTTGCCTCTGGGGCCTCGGCTTACTACATCCGTGTGTCTCGTCATGACTGACCCATTCCTGTGTAGAGTGCATGTTTGCTATGTCTGTCATCAGACGATTGGCTCTGAAAGTGGAGAGAAACCAAGTGGGAGATGGGAAATGGTGTGTACATGTGATGGGGATGGGGGAGCTGCTCTTCTAACCTTCTGCCTGCAGGGAACCCCATCGCAGCCCCCCCTCGTCTGTCAGCACGCGGGCTGCAGCCCAGCAACTGACAGATTTTGTTCAGAGTTTATGGTGCAGTGATGTTTTAGCCGAGGTCGTCTTCCTGATTAATGCAGGGATTGAGTCAGTATGGTTCCCTCCAGTGCATTGGAAAGGGAGCATGAGCCATGAACCCTCAGCACACAGCAGCACAGAGAAATGGTGCACAGTCTCTCCTCCATTTCCTCACCAGCCATCACAATCCTGTACTCATGCCACCAGCACCACACCAATGTTTAACACACGAAACAGCAGCTGTCCCTTTGTTCCTGCAGTACCATGACATTATGATTAAATGCAGTAAAAGCAGTGGTAATTACCTTTTTTGAGGTCTGCAGTCATAAAGGAGAATAGTTTTAAGAATAATACATTGAATAATTCCACTCTGCCATGTTGCAAGTATGTAAAACAGCAATACACAAATGTGTGAATTTAGTTATGCTGTTCAGCATTGTGATATGCGTGTAAACCCTTCAAACGGGACTGACCTCAGCAGCACTCTGAGCTGTTCAGTATTTGCTAACCATTAACATTTGAAGTTAGAAGAATGGCTTTTACTATTAACTTCAGGACTTAATCTCAAAGATCCAGAACTCTTCTTCTAGAAGGAAGGGCATTATTCTAAGCAAACTGGTCAAAAAAGACAGCAGGATGCAATTTGCAACAGGTCTGCTTGAGGTCTTAAAAACAGAGAAACTGGGCAACTTTATTTTATTTTTAAAAAACATTTTTTTTTCACAGACTTTTAATGATCTCTGAATAGCATTAGTTATCTTTGGACCACTGTATACAGTGACCTTGCCGTGTAAATCAAGATGCAACTTTGGGATGGAGGCGCCATACAGCGTGGCCAGAATCCCGTCATCATAAGCTGAGTTACGCTATGGAAGTTTCCCTGTTAGGCATCACAAGAGCCACTCTGGAGATATATACGAGCATAAAGTGCTTCTGAGTCACTAAAAGTGACAAGAGGAAATATACTTTGGTGGAGGATTTTTAACTACTGCGGCAACTCTGCATTTCTTTGATAAATCCTAAAATCATTCCAAGTGCATATTGCTATATTTGCATCAGCGCTTAGCAATAGGAACAGTGAAGACCTATTTTTACAGCTAGTTGGTTAGGTCAGACCTTACTTCCAGACATTACTTTCATATTCTAAAAATGTACCCATAAATGTCATGATACTAGACAATATTGTCTTTTAACGTATTCATACAATATCATATGATATTATATTAGCTGTCAAAACAGGATGCTATCACATCATTTCCAAGTGCTATCATGGGGACCACTAAGTCTTGAGAAGTTACTTGCACATGCTCTCATTGCCTCTGGGGAATCTATATGTAGTGTGCGTACAGTGTATCGGAATGTTGCCGATGTCTGTACTTAAAAAAATCCACCAGTGATTTAAATTTACCTTTATCAACTTCTGATATTTTCTGGTGTCTGTATACTAATGTAGATTATTTTAAAATAGTTTGATTAGACCGTGCATGCACCTCAACGCTCTAATACTTTACGGATCACCTATAGCAGCAAGAAATTTGCTGTAAGTGTCCCCATTATATGCTGTCAAATAATGACTTTGCTGCTCTTCCATAGGACTCTGGAGTTGGAAGAAAATAGCACTGGAATAGACCCACATGCCTCTGAAATAATGCTTTTGCTGTCTTTTTGGCACAGACCAAGTCCAAAAGCCTCTCCGTGGAACAGATGCATTTTATGCCCATCACCAAGCACATTACGCTGCTGGAAAGTATACTTCTAGGAAGTCTCTAGATGCAAAACAAATCTGATATTGTAGCTATCACTAATTACCGTTTAAATTTTATAATTAGTGAGCGGGTAATTAAAGCAATGAATTATTTGCAAAGTGAGACTGGCTTGCTGAGACTGCAAATGCTAATTGTTTGAACTATTACAGACTGCAAACTTTGTTTGCTAATGTGTGCTTTAGTTATCAGCACGGACTCCAATATAACTGGCCACACACGTGCAGGCAAATGCTTCGGGGATCAAGATTGGTCAAATAGGCCGACTACATATGATTTGCAAAACAAACAAAAAAGAGAAATAGCTGTCAGTAAACTATATTTACAGTTGTAACTGAAATGGTAAATACTGTAAATAACAATCTTACCAGTGGGTGCCATTGCAGTGTATCACTCACATTAATAGAGCCCTTCACTAAAATACAGTGTACTCCACTTATAAGAATTACCAAGATAAAAACAAACCACACATAGCGAAAACACTGAAACATACTGAAATTCAAGAAAGAATCAAGCAATCTGCTTATAAGAATAATTTTGGGCTCACTCATAACATGTAATATGGTTCTCAGTATTACTCAGTACTCAGTGGAGGGCAACAGTGCTTAGTAAATGAAAAAAATCTTTTTTTTGTTTTGTTTTTTTTTTTTTTACTTGAAAGCACTATATCTTTTATCTAATTAATGTATCAAATCATGCAAAATGTTTTGAGAAAAAAGTGCAGTACAGCTAAACACCTGGATTCCTTCCCTAGTCAGATTGCACAAGTTAACTTGTTAACTAGGGTTAACTAGGGTTAACACCATTTAACTTGGGTTAAATGGTGTTATGCTCACACTCACTGGTCTGGGAGTGTTTTTAGCCTGGTCTGACACTGTTGCTCATTAAAGTTGGACAGATACACTTGTGTTCTATTGTGCTGGAAGTCGCTCTGGATAGGAGTGTCTGCTAAATGCATGTAATGTAATGCAATGCAAATGGAAAAGCTAAAAACACTACCTTAAATGCAATTGATATGAGTCTAATTATTATTTTAGCTTTCCATTTTAGTTAAGGACATTAACTACATTACAGCATTGTAGTTCAGACAGAACCAGCAACTTGCACCTTGACATTCAAATAATCAAGTCATATAATTTTATATTCTTTAATAAAGCTTGTTAAAAAGGTTATTGAACTCCATGTTTCTTTAAGTTTTTGAACATTATATTACATTATTGGCATTTAACAGAGGCTCTTATCCAGAGAAACTTTATTAATTACAGGTTGTTTCTTTTACAATGTTACACATTTATACAGTTGGATATTCACAAAAACTTTGGAATTGTGGGGTAAGTACCTTACCCAAGGGTACAGCAGCAGTGCCCCTGTGGGTAATTGAACAGGCAACCTTTTGGTTATGAGGCCAGCTCCTTAATCACTATGTTACACTGCCGCCAACATTACTCAGCTTACAGAAAAACATTGTTTAAAACATAAACGTCCATTTTAAACCATTTGGAGCTCTTTAAGAATCAACCTTTGTAAGAATCAAATTGTCCTCAATGGATGTGTTTTCTTATCAACAGTGTTATGATGTCATGTGCTATTTTAATATATCCTGTGACAATCTGGGAAGTATCCTTCCTCGCATTTTATTACCTGCTTGATGGAAGCTCTGGCTCCTTAATCACTACTTTGCTTCGCAGAGCCATCAATTTTGAGCATATTTAATAATTAGCCTATTTTAGTAGCCTTATACTACTAAGAGAGTCACAACATGAAAATGTGCACTGTTTACACAGCATGTATTCACTCAGCATTCATTTTACTTGTTGATTCTCAAGCCACAGTAATTGTACCAAGTAAGTGTGGTACGCAACAGCTGCATATTCTCACTGTGAAATACTGCATTGTATCATAAAGCATTTAAACTTTCATTAACCACAGTAATGCCACCTTTGCTGACGATAGTGTTAGACATGATGGTCTATGTAGGACAGTCAGTGTAGAAGAGTCTTGGAGGTTGCATACTGTATGAAATAAGAGTTTATTGAAAGTGACAGTCAATACAAGGCTGGCAAGAGCATTAACATACACTAGGATGAAACACCGTATTTTTCAATCTCTTTGAACTTCCTTGACATTACTCTCTATCCAATGATTGCACCCCTTCTGCTTGCCATGTGATTCCCTGGTGGAACACATTCCAAAGTTATAGTCCGGCCATTAAATTTTATGACCATAATCTTTGTTTGCAAACCATGCTTTGTTTTCAGACCAACGTGCCTGCCAGTATAAATAATGTCTTCACATTCACTTTGCTGGCAAGTGTCAACTCACTGAAAGCAAGTTTTGTTTGAATTACATCCTTGATAGGATCTACATTACTTTAATAGTATTCATGAACTAGAATCAGTGTGCTTTAGTAACACTTAGCTCTAACTTCTCAGGCATATTGTGTATGTGTTTATGTGAGGCTCTGTGGGGGCAAGGGGGAATTTTTGCATTAATGCCAAAAGCGTTTTAATACTCTGAAATTGATTAAAACAATTTCTCAACTGAGGTGCAGTGCATCAAGCCCAATTTTCCCTTAATTTGGGTGGCACAACATTTGCTTTTCACATGGAAGCAATAAAAATCACAGTAATGTTAGCCGTAACTATAAAGAGTGTGCTTAATGGACTATAATGCGTGCAGAAATAACTTCTGTGTGGAAGTTGGAACATACTCTTGAAGAAATGGAAACACAGACCACATTAGGGATCTGTGTTTCCCTCCTATGGGTTCCCTGCACACATTTGTCTTCATCTTTTACAGCTATTGAGTTCTGCCTGGCTGACAGCCTGTCCCTGGTCTTCTGATGATTAAATATTTTTTGATTTGCCAAGCTATCATGTAAACTTCCTGTGTGGCACAGTGTCAGATCTGCATTCTATACTGTCCCTCTCTGCAGCTTCATTATTTTCCTCTGAAAATTAGCAGGGCATAACCCACCTCTGTCCCAGCTCTCTTATTTTTAACCCCTCATTTTTCAGAATTTGAATTCTTCAGAGGCTTCTCTTTCAGACACCACCACACATCCAGCGCCACCCCCCAACCCCCCCCCCCCCCCCCCCCCCCCCCGGCTGTCCTTCCCCCCCATACCACCAGGCAGATTCCAGGCCTTCTGAATATTAAACAGCACCGACTATAGGAATGTCTCCTAAATTAGCAGCAGATGTTGTTAGGGTTTGGTTAAGCACTGTTTTGTCTGCAATCCGAGCTGTAAAATAACACAAAGCTGACAACTCCACTGGTGAACTTCCAGAGATCGGGGTTGGCAAGGCCAGCGGCTTCAATGGCCCGTGTGAAGGTTTACTGTTGACTAAATACTTAGCCAGACATTTCACGGCCTCTTAAGTGACATTTAAGGGAACGGACCCCATTTAAGGAAAGTCTCTTTACTAAAACCCACCCCTATTTTCTGCCATTCTCTCCCATTTTCCCTTAAATAACAGATAAAACTGTGATGCAAGCACGGTGATGCATGATAAGCATGTGTGATTCTGGCATCATGTGAAAGACCACACTTTTACAGAAACAAATTGTTTCATCCATTGTACAATATTGTAGATTATGCATGGGAAAACAATTTTTTCCAAACTCCTATCATTTACAGGGTAAATCTCAATCAAGTTTCATGATAGGGAGTTTTTTTCTAATGATCCCCAAGCTGTCAGTAAGCAAAACAATGCCATCCATTGAACAGAACACTGAATTTACACATGGGTTACCATGAAATTAGGTGAATTGGATTCAAAATTGCTCCAGCACTTTACCAGCACCTGAAAAATATTTCCGTATTTTTTTCTACAGAAAACCATAATATTCAAGCCTGACAGTCTTTAGAAACTGTAAGAAATTACAGCATTCTGTTCCAGAATGTGTATTCCACCAGGCATGATCTAATTTGAATAGCTGCAGCATCCCAAAGGGCTTGAGATCATAGAGACCCCGACAGGATGGTCCACACCTCTGCCGACACTTTAACAATTTGGTCAAGCAAGGTGGCAAACAATTATAGAATGGGACCGGGAGCAGGCAATCAGGAGCCTTCTCAGACAAAGGGGTATCCGGGCTCATTCAAACAATGGTATCCTGGCTTGCTCAAAACTGGCACCCTGACTTCATTATCATACAGGCGACAGGTTCGGTTCACTCACATCAGGAGCGTAACCTTAAAAAAACATGTCATTCAGATTTCATCATCATACAGGCGACAGGTCCAGTTCATTTACATTCAGAACAACCTAAACTGTACATATGGGAATTAGTCTGAACAATCAGGGTTCAATTACTCCACGAACCCAAAGAGACTGTTTTTCTGTGACGCTTTGCCGATCATTGTAAAACTTTCTCGTTGCAACTGCTCGAACGCCAATAAATCAAATCAAATGCAGTCAAATTTAAGAGGTAGGCTAATTTGGACTGATCTTCATTCAGTTTTCAACATTCTTTCTGGGAAAATAAAATAATTTGGAGTGGATCCTGACAATCATGGGATATTAGGTTGGATAGTGATGTTTAGTCAGATCTGCATCCACAATATTCCTCAACAGAACAGAACCAAAATAATTCCTTCAGCAAAGTCCCTCAATAAATAAACTGTCATCACCGAGGCATCAACAAAAAGTTCATGATGGCAAACGATCCTGTGAACCTGTGAAATTGACCAATAATACGCTGCGACTGTTTATGGACATGTCATAAATCAATAGACTGATGGGAAGTGTCATTCAGCAGGTCTATTGTACAGTGCAATTACTGAGGATGCATACAAGTCAAAGAGGAAAATGAGTCGTCAGCTGAAAACTCAGCCTGCATCTGGTGGTAAATTCCATCTAATTTCATTATACTAGATATGTATAACACTTTTACCCACAGTTAATTCAATGTCATGTTTGGCTAAGATAAGCTTTATTACAAGTCCTCTTGTGTCAGCCTGTAATTTACTATGTGCAAACTAGGCAGTTAAAAGCATCTTTCCTTTATATTGTGAAAGTATCACTTGGGCCTTAGCTTTTAAGGCTCCTAGGTAGTTCTATAACAAAACATAACACAAAGGTTGTGTCTGATGTTACAAGCATTTATAATTTAGTCTTACAAGTGGCATTGACCTGATGTCTGCTTAGAATGTATGAGGTAATTGCCTAACAGGCATTGTATCCATGTAAAACACCTGGAGGAAAATAGTCATCCCAAAGAAAGACTGGTTAATTTTTACTTTCAGTGCAATTTGTATTTGTACCATATGTTGAGCACCTTTAAGTATCCTTGCCAGTTAGCCACACAGACAGTGGAAATCATGTCTGTGTCACAACATGGGTCTGTTTTTTTATCACAACTAATGTCAGGTGGTCTCATCTAAGAGAAGAAATCAAGAAAATGTGTCCTTAACACCACCCCAGTCAACTTTCACCTCTTCTGGTGTCTGGTCATAACAGAATATGGGGTTCAGTTCAGACAGAGGCTTAGGCCTGTACACCCCTAATCCTGGTTGCCTGCTAACCCCACTGTGCTGAGAGGAACCAGACCAATTTGTGTAACTGGGCCTGGATAAATGCACAGAATTATGGGGAAATCCTTTGGGCATCTGTTCTGACAACAGAGCAAAACATGGAAAGCCTATGTTAACACTGCAACAAATAAACTCCATTTAACAGGTTTTTTTTTGTCATTGTATGCACGCTACCCTGTGAAGTTAATCGCTCAGTGTTTCCAATCTGGACACTGACACAGGTCATCTGGGGGATTAGTCGCACACGGAGAAGAGAATGAAAAATTAGTGGAGAACAGAAGATATTCTGAAATTAAATATGAAAACCAGAGATCAGATTGTTGTGTATTTTTATGAACAATTCCCTAGTCTAGACAGAATGCTATCTCTGAATGCCATTTCCCATTTTATTGATTTGAGCTATTCTATACCAATACACATCTTTGATTTGCAGTTCTAATTCTGAGCCATTGGAGGGAAAATGATGAGTTTATATATGTTATGTATATATTGGAGTACAGATTTCATGAGTCTCTGGGGCCCAATACGGTCCAATGAGGGGTATTGCTTTGGCTGAATACTATTTGGAGGATTACATGCAGGAGCCACAGACCTGTATCCACTTTGCTAAATTAACTCACTATGTGGACAATGGTCTGTACATGACAGAATATTGACTCTGCCTGTGACAGGAAAGGGGCTCTGAGGAATCCTCAGACAGACATTAGTTTGATCTCAGCAATACACAGAAATGCCAGACCTTTCATCCTCATAGCCCACATCAGCAAATCATTCCAAAGGGGCCTCTATGCAGGCAAGAGCTGGAAAAGGGAAAAAAAAAACACTGTTTTACAAAATCAAAACTACACATCAAAGCAGATGTAATGCTTTGTCTCATTTGCAGTACATCTTTTCAGCGTGGCTTTTTACAGATGTAATTGCTCTCACTAGCCCTGTCCTCATTAGAAGCACAATAACAGAAGAAGTTCTCCAATCATCGAGAGAAAGCAGAAAACAGCTTTAACAGCGTCACAACAACAAACAATGAGGAAAAACAGTTGGCAATCAGGACCACCTAGTTTAATTGCGGGAGACCAGCACATTGTCACTGGTAACAGTAGTGTAGGAGTTTAGTACTCACATCAGCAGAGTACTCACGGTGCAATCTACAGCGGTAAATGGTCAATCAAGAACCACAGATTGAGGGCAAATCACACGAAGAAGTGCTTCAGAATATGCTGACTGTAAAGCAGTCACATGACCTCAGCGAAGCCACACACCACATGAGACCACAGGTAGCAGGCTTGTACGGCAAATGTGCTGGAAAGGGGGAGGACTGGGGGCTACAATGTTGCCTTCTCCACTGTGGAGGAGAATCCATGACCCCGCGAAAAGTGTGATGTCCACTTCCCTCCACCCTGCCAGCCCTCCCACGGGGGCCTAACTCCTCCAAATTTATTCCTAGTTCTACCCTCATGAAGGAAATACTTTCTCAACTGCTTCTCCATTTTGTATGTTTTCACAATCTTTTCTCTTCCTCAATTCCCCCATAGTTTTTCTTTTATTTATTTGCTGTGTAAATACCAGCTCTGTCCCCAGCTTCCAGCCATGGCAGCATGGACACAGTAAAAAATGACCCCGCTCTGAAACACTTCCACTAATGTTATTGAACAGCGGCAGGTGTTTATTTATCCAGTGGTTCTGCCTGATAAAGGTCTTGGGGTACCTGTCAGTGGGTGAAAGCTAAAGTGAGTCACATAAGCTGTCAGGGGACCATGGTATGAACGCCCAATTCAGTGCTCCACTTACAACCTTCCAAGATATTTTGACTCTAACTATTGGCAAATGGTCTCAAAAAACACCATTCCTGAGCTGAGGTGCTGTCAGTCTTTAGGGTGGACGCTCCCATTTGAAACTGGGGTCATCTAGTCCATACGGTACAGTGATAACTAATATTAATGTGGGTTATATTCAATCACGTCCACTACTTTGAACTATGAGCATTAGCAGCTGCGCAGGGCCTAATTTTGATAAAAACATAGTTCAGATCAAACCAACACACAAACAAAATGTCTAATTTTGTGCCTTTCAAAGTGTTTTAAAAGCTCACAGAATAAACCATTTTACCCTCTTAAAGGCCTTTGTCGCAGACAATTCCAGAACACCTTGATTTAGGAATACCCCTTGAGCAATACTGATCGCCATGCTATTGGTTATTTTCAAGTGCTTAGCTTCATTGTAGGTCATAGACTTGGGAAATATTACAAATATTTTCCTAAAATGATGTGTTGAGTGAGCAACTGACAGTTTTTCAGGTAGTTTACTAGTTCTATGTACACCAAAGAGTCCCATTGGTCAGGCCCATACTTCCTGTTCATATGATTCTTGAAGTGAACTCGTAGGGAGTCTTTTCACATCTGGCATTCAAATTACAGCCTATCGCCTTCTGATGCATCACTTCAATGTGAAACAAAGAGTCTTAATTCTTAAGTGTTGTCAGCTCGCTTGTTTTGTTGAACAACTGCATCATCAAAACCCTAAAAAATGGAGGAATTACAACCAGATCATGCTCCAAGCATGCTTTTTTGGATGAGTGTGGGCCAGTACGACACTCACAATCCCACACAGCCAGCGCTAAATGTCAGGGTCTGTAAGCTAGTTTGTTACATTACATTCATTTACATTATGTTCATTAAATATGGCTCTGGATTAGAGCGTCTGCTAAATGAATGTAAAATTAGTGTGATGAGTGTAATGTAATCTGTTTTGTTAGTGTCCATTTCCAAACATCTGTGTGAATTTTACAAAACTTTGAACAGTGTAAACACATAGCATATTAAATATGGATCTATTATCTATCATGTTTCCCATAAGGCCATGTATTCACATTCTAACTGCAAACTAATGTGAATTCTATACGGTAAACCATTCTAATATTGTTCCACTTGGGTAAATAACAGCAAAACTACATTCTTTTTTATTTTAAATGTAATGTTTTGTATAAACGTGCAAAATCATGTTCTGCTTAATGATGATACATGTGCCTAAGCCATGTTACTTTATTTGGTGAGACCCAGATAATAACCATACCTATAGCCAATACATATTAAATGCACACACAAACCACATGGCCAATCAATGGACTATCTTGAATCTATCTGATTCTGCCCAGTGATTGTGTGCTAATGAGCAACGTGCACTTGGCTGAGCTTCTGTTTGCTTGTGCTGTGGCACCCCCCATCCCCAGCCCCCAAACACATAATTGCCTGAAGGTGTTATTTTGGAGCTTGCACAGTGCATAATGATAACCAGGTGGTGCAGCTGTGATAACAGATTGAAAAGTAAAATTAAATGTAGTAAAAAAAATGTATTTGTTAATGCCTAGCTTTTTGCCTCCTTCCCACCCCCGCCCCCCTAACGCCCACCGAGGACAACAGGATAGAAAGGCCATCCTGCCTGCTGACCGATGACCCGTGACTCAGCCTTGATGACCGTTGGTCAAGTCAAGCTGGCCAGGGCTGGGAACCCAAACGGCCAAGTGGGCCACTCAGTGTCACAGGGCCAGCCCTGGGGTTAACGACCATTACACTCAGCCATCAAGGGCCTGTGATAGGAGCAGCGGAAACCACAAGGGGTGGCAGCATTCCACTGCAAACAACAACAATCTTAACATGTTTAAGCCCTTCATTCATTGCATTGTGTAACCCATGTTAGCTTCACTTTCACTGCCACACCACAATGGTTTCTTTCCAACTGAGATAATCCTAAACTGTTCAACATAAATATAGGCCTTTGCTATCAGCTCCTTTAGCTCAAAATGAGAGTGTAATCATGTATTTTACATTTTATTTTGTATTTTTTTATTATTCTATTAATTTTTTTTCAATGCTGTTTGGTTTATGATGGATATACCATATAGAGTCAGAAATGTATTAGAAAATTTAACCAGAATCCACCTAATCAATAAATAAACAAATAAAAAGAAGATTGGGGCTATTGGTTTCCAGCTGTCTTTGTTCTCTTGTGAGACTGAGATGGAAGAGTGTTGGGCTTGACTCTTGAAACATAAATCCCACCAAAGAGCTGGACCTGACCCCCAGGTCACCCCCCACCCACCACCCCCACGTCAAATCCTCCCCTGCTTTTCCCCTGGGTGTGACGGGAGCCCTGGCTGCATATCAGCCCCTGCGGCGTCTCCGGGGGAGGGGCCCAGTTGCCAGGCTGACTGCCCGGCAGCACACGCAGGTCCAAGGGAGGGGAGCGAGCTGTGGGGGTCAAACCTTCTCGTGTTGTGGAGCTGATAGAGGTCCACAGCCCTGGGAAAGCAATGCCAACGGAGACCGACCCCCCCCCCCCCCCGTAATCATGTCACTATGGCCACATGGCTTTCTGCAGACCAGTCGCAGCTCTTTAGCCTGTGGTGGAAGTTTGACCTGAAATTCAACAGGAGTTCACTCAAAGTGGATTATCTTATCGGTTCTGTCAGAGGCGTTTTTCATTTTTAGTGTAGATTTAACAAGTTCTCCATTCCACATTTGAGACTGAGAGAAAGTACTCAGACAGCTGAAAGGTAAATTTGTTTTTTGATATGGGCTATTGCCATTTCTTTTGCTGTTGGTTTCTTGGTAGTTCAGCCAACGAAATGAGTGGCACATTAACCTGAGCGCTACAGCAATACACATTTTATTTAGCTATCTGCTCCACAACTGCAGATACTTGTGGAACTAAGAAAGAAACAACATGTACCAATGGAACTCGTCTGATGATAAAAGCATATGTTTTATGTATTCAACTGCATAAAGATCAGCCACATCAACTGTCATGAAGTTCACTTGCATCCGGGGCTTACCAGGTACTAAGAGACACGCACAGACATGACATTGTACAAACATGCCACACATGGAGTTTCGCGTGACATGAGATAGGCGTGACAGTGAGGTAGGTGTAGACCTGACAAGTGAACAAATGGACAATAAATCAAACCGATCAGCAAGAATGGGTTGAGATCCATAGGTCTGAGGTATCTTATCTTGGCGTGAAAGCTGTCCGGCAACTTTGAAGCAGAGCAGAGGTTAAGTGGGTGTAATCTGTCCGTGTTTGCAACAGGGGCCAATTAGTGTCACCCGCCACTCAAAAACCAGCGAGCCATCGAAGTTGCCCATGAGTCTCAACATCTACAGGGCTAGAGCTGACAAGATGCTATCAGTTGGACTGACCCAAACGCTGGCAAACCACTTAAGGACAGCTCTGATCCTCCACAGATCCCCCCACACACATAGTTCTCTGCTCTGAGCTCCATGTTAAACGACAGTCTCCTCCAGACGCGACTTACAGCGCCAGCGACCTGTTATCAGTGTCCCAATTCAGACATCCCAGACATCAAGTAAATACACCAAAATGAGCCACACGCCAGTACATACACAGGCTGTTGCATGATGGTTAGCTTTTCAAGAAAACCACTCTAAGGAACATGTTAGTTACTCGCATCTCTTCTCTTCCGCTGCCCTCTCCTTGATCTCCTGTTACAGGAAGTGCAGCCTCTCTTCCTCCTCTTCCACCAATCCCCTGCGGGCAGAAAAAAGGAAGATGCATATTAACATTTTATACAACAACAACAGTTGTGAGATGTGTATCTGACTCTCAACTAACTCGCATTGTCATTTTAATCTGGTTCAGAAAGGCAGATCACAGTGCAAGCATCAAGGGTGTCACACACATAATAATGTTACAATCACCATTGAGAAACGGTCTTCGGGGGCCGGCATCAATGAGCATCTGTTCAAAAACGCTCTCGTGGCCGCCTTAATGAATTCTGCCAGCAAATGACAGTCATAATGGATTTAAAGTGTCACTAGGGAAATGATGAACGGTCATATTTCATAAACAGAAAAGAATGTAAACCACAAAGACCTCATCTCTTATTCGTGGTCTTAATCAAAGTTGACAAAGTGTCAGTAATTTGAAAATGATAACGCTTACTTCCACGCTGTCCGTCCACCCTGGATGCGAGAGAGTCTGTTTGAAGTGGGCAGACCTATGAGCGCAGGTAGCTGGCCTGCTCTGACTGACAGATAAATCGGCGGGCAATGCTAAAACGCACTGTCCTTGCAGAGCGTACCGCTGAGCCCCTGCGAGGGAAAAGGTTCCGCCGTGGCTCAGACAGACACTTCCTGAGACGTGACACTCCAGGAAGGCCTCCTCAGAGTCAAACGCGACGAGGAGGGTCAGAGGTGGGGGCCGAGAATATCAGCGTGCGTCACGCTGCGTACCAGATGGTTGAGACTTCCCCAACAACAGAAGGAATGGCAAAGGTGTCTTCGACCAAAGGGAAATTGCATCATTTTTTTTGAGACCGCAGCTCTGACATCTACTTCCTGATGACTAGGAAACTCGGGAAGCCAGCTCGTCTTCTTAGGAATGCTACTTAAGAGATGCACGTCATTGACCACGCAATAACCACTCACAAGGGATTACATCATGGAGACACATGGAGCCCCGGGCTTTTCCTCTTCAGCCCACGGCAGGGAAGCTCAGAACTTATGTTGACTCCCAAAGCAAACTGACACGGAACCATTGGATAGCCTCTGTCACTGATGACTGTCACAGGATCATAAGACTGACCCACAATGCTCCCATAAACCTATGGACTACTGTGGACTTTGCTCACCTGTAGGCAGTGATCTCAATATCCAGGGCCATCTTCTCACTGAGCAGCTCCTCGTAGTCTGCACACTGCTCCCTCATCTGTGCCTGCAGCTCCGCCTGAGCCTGCTCCAGCTCCGCCATGTAGCCCTGAGACACAGGATCAGACAGGTGCTGAACTGTGTGTGCTTTCTGTTTTAAAATGTGTTCAACTGCTTGACCTCGCCAAGGCGTCACACCATGTTTGCATTCTCTATTTGACCTCGTCAAGGTGGCACACCCCTTCTGCATAGGAACGTGTGACTTAGTCAGACGGTAATGCCTCCTGCCAATGGTAAAACATTGGTACCACACAGGCACATACGCTGTTTATCTCTCTTTATATATACTTGGTGAGAAACCCTCACTTCAACAACCCCTGTGGACAACTATACAGAATAAACTTTCATTTCTGGTCAGACTACTGAGTCTGAGTCCGTCTCCTCAGAAAAGCTAACACAGGTGAGACACATACAACCATGGATGGACTGGCTAGATTGGTCCTGCTCATCAATGGCAATACACTTGAAAGCTGCAAGACCATATATAGATTCAATCAGAATCCGTGACAAAAGCTGCTGTTGTGCTTTTCATGCACATGTGGGTGCATGGGTGCAAACAGGAATGTCTGCGGGTAGGTTTGCTGTGTGCATAATCAAACTGAACATGCAACGACACCACAGTGTCTGAGATGGAAGCTGAAACATTCCTGCGGTGACAGGATGCTGTGGACCTGCTGGGGGCATCTCCTCACCTCCAGCTCCTCCATCTCCTCCAGGTGATCAGCTCTTCTCTGCCTGATCTTCTCCTTCAGCTCCTCAAAATACTGCTCCAGCTCCTCCAGCTCTCTCTGCAGCTCTGCAACCTACACAAACACAGGCAAACAACAACACACATGCATAAACACAGTATACACATGTACACAGACAAAAGAGATTATCAAGTTATAATGCACATGCATACACTGTCAGAACACAAACATTCAAATAAACTATGAGGTAGTTAGTGCTATCACCAATTGTAGACACTCACTCTTTTGATTTAACCTCACCCTGTAGTTATAAAACATTGCTACCACACCCCTTTGATGCAGAGACAACCAAACAGACATAAAGATGCAAAGACTCAAATGCAAAGTAATGATCTAACCGTCTAGATGGCTTGATCAAATGCATACATCAAGTACATATTACCGCTACATTAGTATTAATGTATTGCTGCATTACGCCACTTGGGATTTACACAGCAGGTTTAATTCATTTTTACGTCTCATCGCAACGCACTGATTGTTAATCTCAATGCATCTGGTAACACCATACAGCTCTGCCGCTCAGGAGAAAGGTCACATCTTATTCATTACCACCTCACAACAAACAACGCACGAAACCCTCCCCCGCACAGCCATTGCGTACGTACAGCGGGAGGGCGAGAGGGCGGGCGAAGACAAAAGCCCTGTCGTGTATCCTCGCTGTGCGTCGTGTGTGGTTTTCACAGTAAGAGGATACGGCACTATGAGACGTCTGCAGTTTCAGGGGACGGTTTATTTAAAGAGGGGAGGGCATGACCACGTTCAGAATAATCAGAGCTGGGTGGACACGTTTGTTAGAACTTGCGTGGGCTTATCGGCTTGTGCCATTTCCCCCCCAGTTAAAATATAGGCAGGTGAGGGATTTACAGCAAGCACCTTTTGCCGACCGCTTGGCTTCCACGACCCCGTGTCATCTAGCCCACAGTGTCACTTTTCTCTGCCTCTCTCTTATAAGAGAGGAGTTGACAGATGTCTGAGGCTTCATTGTTAGGCTTCAGTTTGTTTTTCTGGTCCCTACAGAATTCACTGTGGAACCTGTGACATTTATTAAGTTGGGAGAGACACAAAAATAAGCCTGAAGCATGTGCCATTAATTGAGACATGGGGAAAAGGATAAATCTGGCCATCACCTCGACCACCTCAATCTCTCAGTGTAAGCATTCCATTCAGCAGGAACTCATTTGCTTGAGTTGTACATTATTTTGTGAAGTTTTTCACTATTAAACCTGTTATTTACTACTGTACCTAATTTTCACCTAAATATGGCCATTTTCTGCCTGAGTCAGGTTTGCTGACCCTGGTACAGCTCCACCCTTTTCCACTGCATTTTTTTGTCTAGGTAGCAAGAACCAACCATGAAACACTGGTCTCAGAAACAACATGCTTCTGTCCTGTTTACAAGAAGACTACAGGCAAGGCCTTTGAACACACTGCTACTCAGTGTCACTTCCGCAGCTGTGAGTTAATGCATGCAGAAGGAGTGTACCAGCCAGTGGTGCTTCAGGGATGTCAGAGGTTCAGTCAGTGCGTGTGCTCACATCATGCATCGGCAGCAGTGCTCGTCTGGGGAAACGCTCACCTGTTTCATCAGCGCGTCGTGCTCCGCCGCCGCAGGGCCGCCCGTCAGTCCGACTCCAAGAGCTGCAGCCGCCTCTCCCGCCCTCGGCTGCCCCGCAGTGATGGCAACCGCCGCCTTCGCCTCGGAGCAGAGAAAACATGGTAACTCTCAGCCGTGAACAGGAGACTCACTCATTATGTGAAAGACACCATTCACGTCCCTCTTGTACAATTACCCAGAGATGATGAGGAAGTGAGGCGCAATCAGTTTGCCTCTTCCCCCCATCACAGCCACTTAAATTAGCCATAAACCACTGTTCATTTCACTCCAATTAAGAACTTCAGGGGAAAAAGAAAGGGAAAAAATAATGAATAGCTGTCGGGTATCCAGGTGTGCCAAGGTTGGTCCGCAATCACAATTACAGCTGAATCCCAATTTGCAATCAATTGTGATTGAAACAACTGCACCTTAAAGTGTACTAATTGAGTCCAGACCAAGTGATCAGTGCTGGGGTCCAGCTGGCAGGGAGGAAAAGAGTGGGAGATGGATGAATGGGGGGTGGAGTCTGGGTTAGGCAGAAGGTCTGCAGACTTGGGACAGAGCCAAGGGTCGCTACTTTCCACACCAAAAACCAACCCAGTCTACACACCCTAACCCACAGCCTCTAAAGCTCTCCAACTAATGCGACAGCCTCCATGTTCTCCTCCTAACCTACAGCATCCAAACCCCCCCCCCCCCCCCCCCCCACAGCCTCAAAACTGTTCTCCTAATGCCTCGTGCACACATTACAAGTTTAGTCCTGATTACGTTTTTATCACCCTTGACAGATTGCAACAACTTTTCTAATATTTGTTGTGAAATTTGGCCCATGAATGTCAATATAATACCTTGTCTCTCATTTTTTTCACAGATTCCTGCTCAGTGTTAGTTTCATAAGCAGTAAGGAACTGTCACCAACCAAGGAAAAATAACCAATCAATAATGTAATGTGTCAACAACAATGAAAAACAATATGTTTCCTGTTTTCTACAACAGAAACCAGAGAAACAGCCATGGAAAATGAAGGATCAAATGTAAGCTGGAAACACAAGCCAGACAGAAATGGAAGATGAGGAATTCATCAAGCTGTGGCAAGAGCATTTAGAGAGGGTTTACTTCACCTGTACACACAGCTATGGGTACAAACAACTGAAGCATAATAGGTGGAAAGAAATAGCTAGGGAGCTTGATAGAAAAAGCATGTGACTTGGGTGTCCTAAGGATATGATAAGTGCTTTATAACATTATAGGGCAGCACCACTGACAAGTAGGAGGCTCTGAAATCATTGCCAAGTCCTGACTACAATTCTCCGTTTCAAAAATTTGTGTGATGTGTCAGCCTTGATGCCCCTTATTCTTTAGTGCTTGTGTTATGTGTGTCAGATTAGATCATGTTACTTGCTTGAAACTTTAAAGAACTATCATGTATTTCTTAGGCTTAAGCCACAATTTTCAGTGTAAACCACAACCGCCACACTCTAAACCACAACCTCTACATTCTAAACACCACAGCCCACAAATTCTAACATTAAGCTTCTAAACTACTACTGGAACTGTGGCCTTAGCTCCACTAGCATCCCCTCTACCCAGAACCAGACAGACCAATTCGCCTGTGTTTAGCATGTCAAAACCCAGACCCATGTCCGTCTCAGCTGGTGAGGGGGAGTACCTGCAGGCTGGCGGCCAGCTGGCGGAAGTAATCCTTGAGGTCATGGATTGCAGGGGTGACGTCAGGGCTTGGGAACTCCAGGGACACCAGGGAAACAACAGGAGCAGGTTCAGCCACAGTCTCAACCCTCTGCGGACAGGCATAATAGCATAAGTCCCAACACCCATAAGCGCCCGTCAATACCCCTGAACACCCCTGAACACCCATCAACACCCATCAAACATGCCCTATGAATTTATCATATGTGAACATGATGCTCAAGAGGAATGCACCAAGCCTAGAACTCGGCCTGCTCCGCCATGATAGGAAAATTTATTACAGAAATATGAAGTGTCTGGAAATGCTTATAATGATAGCAGTTAATAAAACAAAGAGCACTCCGCTTTCATTCCACAGTCTGGCGCATTTTTCTACGGCCCTGAGTTATCACCCGCGTCCCAGAGGGAGTACGTTTAACACCGCGGAAGTGAGCTGTAAAGGGGAGCCCTGGGAGAGCTGCCGCTCTCTGCTGCCTCTACTGCGCTTACGCCCTCGGCCCCCTGATCACATAGGAGGATGTCTGTCAGCGGAGGGGAGGCCGAGAGAGCGAGGGAGCTAGGGAAAGACAGAGAGTGAGATAAAGCGATAGAGGGACTGAGAGAGAGGGCAGGCCAGGAGCAGGGGGGAGTGTTGTCCGTCGGCGCCGGGCCCTGCTTGTTGGCCCGATTGTGCCATCTCAGGCGTTTGGTTCTGCCACAGTTCACAGTCGCCTGGCGCCCCGCTTTGCTTCCGCAGTCACTCGTGGTGACACCCGGCCAGCGCCGAGCCCCGGTCCCATCTGTGCCGCACTGACTACAGCCTCCGGCCTAGCGGCACGCTGCTTCTTAACTGGGGTGGCGGCAGGGGTCACCGCACCTAATGACTGTGGAGCCATAGTCATGCTTTCCCTTGATCAGCGTCAATGAAGGGATAGCGTAAACAGCTTATCGCTTACGCTCAGACGTGAAGGAACAGACAGGACTCACCGTCTCCTGCTCCACCTGCATCGAGGCGAGCTGCTCTTCATAGATGGCCACTTGCTCCTTCAGGGCCAGGCACTCTGCAGTCAATGCGTCAACATCCTGCAGGGGGAAGCAGTGAGCTGGGTAAAATAAAAGAACACCCCCAACCAATCTGGCAACCTGAAAGTAGTCTCTGCAATGCAGGAGAAGAGAGGAGGTAGGAGAAGGGCAATTAGATACAAATACCTCAATCTCCAATTCATTCAACTGCAAGGTTTTGTTTTTTTCCAGCTCATCCAGCTTTTTAAGTGGCTAATTAATAGATGATGATTTAAATTACTATGGATTCCTGCATTTGCATTTGAATGCATTGGAGGGATCAGGGAGCTAAGAAGCCCGGTGTGGTAGTGGAACATATGTGTCCCTGATATATGCACGGGCCAGGCCGTCTGTTCCTGTTATCTCTGTACAAACAGAAGCCGGTAATTGGAGAGAGTCTGAGCTCTGTCTGTGTGCGCTAAAGAAATCCCCCAAGATCCTGCGCTTCCCGAATGCTTTAGGCAGAGCTTAACAATTTTGAACACGTCTCTTCTATCGTGGATTCTAAATGCAAACCAGCAGTGGCGGTGCACCACCTCCGGCCCACTTCTTCTGCACCTCGGTGCGTCTTGCCCAGAACTGCTGAGGCACTCAGATAGTCATTGGTTAGAGATTCAACAGATGGCCCATCCAACACCTCCTTTCACGGAACCATTGATCCTAAGGCCTCCATCACTACCATTCCACGGCCCTATTGGGAGCCACTCCTGATTTAGTGAAGAACAGCCAACCAGTGCTGCCAGCGCTGCAGTACATCTGCAATATAAAACTTCAGGCCAGCATGACCCTCTATGCAAATGCACTAAATGGGCTATTCCCCAGATCTGAGAGACTTGAGGATGTACTATAACATGCTGGATTTGACGAGGCGGGTTTTCACGACAGTGAAATGGGTTGTTTTGTGGTGGGTGGCTGAGAGCCCAGAGCTGGCCCAGGGTCTGGTTCCTGTCTGCCCATGAGTGGATCAGGAGATGAGCAGCTGTGCTGATGCGCTGCCGAGACATTTGATTACCCAGGGATACCATTCAGAGCCGGGGAGACTGAGGCAGTGCCAGGGTGTTGATCAACAGTGGCATCTAGTGGCGAAGATATGTTGCTGCTGCTTTTTATTATGAGCTTTGAAATAATATGATCCCATTGTATTCGTTCATTTCCACCACTCTAACCTATGGATATTCTTTGAAATGTTCCTTCAACCTCTGTTCACCTAGCTAAGACAGATGTGTTGGTCCTCCCTTCTGGACTCAAATTCCTTTCCCTCAATTGGAGCAGAACAGAGCAGAGCAAAGCTATAAAAGTGAATGAGTGTCAAATGCCACGTGTATAAACAAGAAGACATTTCTGTCCAACAACATAAGTAAACGATGTACAACAAACAGAGTGTCATTACCAGGGCAACGTCCTCCCTCTCCAGGTTGACGAGCGTCCGTTGCTCGACCGCCTCCTCGTACTGCGCCTGCAGAAGCTCCAGCTCCCCCTTCAGCCTGGCGATGTCCAACAGGATCTGCTCCTACAGAGACATCACATTACATTACATTATTGGCATCTAGTGGATGTTCTTATGCAGAGCAACTTACATAGGTTTCAAGTTTTACATGTGATCCATTTATACAGCTAGATATTTACTAAGGCAATTCTGGATTAGGTACCTTGCCCAAGGGTACAGCAGCAGTGCTCCAGCCAGGGAATCGAACCGGCAACCTTTCAGTTACCGGTCTTCCTGGTTACAAGGCATGAGACCAAGATCACCAGGGCTCTTACTGTCTATGCCCTGTAGGCACAGATTCATTTACTATAGGCTTGGGCTAATCTTCTTTACAATTTTCATCAATCCTGTAGCATATTTTCACAAGGGGACTGTAGCATCAGGATCCCCTCGCTGGGTATATTTAAAAGGTAGGTTTGGCTATATCATTCATTGAGAATTTAGTGTTTTGTCTCCCGAAATAGGAGTTGGTGCTTCATCAGGAAGGTGGAATGATCTCTCTCTAATCAGTTCCATCAAGAAAGCCCCCCCCCCCCCCCCCCCGGACAACGTGTTGGCCAGACCCCAGTGGGTGTCCACTAACTGCCCGGCATGTCCCCTCAGGCCACCTTTGTTGCTGCGGCTCAGGGGCATGCAGCAGCAGTCCAGATCCTCATTACAGCCGTGGTCAGTGAACCGACCTCTGCTCGAAACAGAAAACAGCTTGCAGTGCCACCTAGTGGTGACGCAGGGAACAGAGAACCATTTGTACAGCGTGCTTTCCCCACTCCGGGCTTCACAACTCCCCAGAAGTTCAGAAAAACACCGCAAGGACCTGTGCTAAGATACATAAATACTTGACAGGGGTGTGGGAATTCTCGAGCCTGTCTGCTCAGCGCTGCAGGTCTGTGGGACTACGCTTCTTGGCGCGGTACCTTCTCTCTGCGCAGTCGCTCCACCACCGCCTCCAGGCCACCGTCAGGACCCCGGGCAGAAGCGTGGGCCTCTGCGCTGCTCAGCCTCCCCTCCAGCTGCAGGATCTGGGCCTCCAGAGACTCATTCTCCTCCTCAAGGCACCGCGCCTGGCAGAGCGGTGACAGAGGTCACACCTCCCCGACACACCCGCCCACAGAGGAGCTGCATGTCAAGGGCTGCGCATGTGGTGTTATATTGGACGACCAATCTGTGCACGATATTTACCCATGGGGACAATGTACATAAATGGGTCGGCCATTATGCTCCAGTGGAGCACAAACTCTATTGTTGATATTGTATTATTGTATATTTGGAGAAGTCCTGAGATCAATTCATATAATGGCATTGGTCAATGGGCAATAACAGCTGATGGCACTGTATCATGTGAAGGGCTTTTGTAAGTGTTCCCACCTCCTCTGCTTTGTACCTAGTCCAGTCTTACCGTGTCAATGAGGAGGGCCAGCCGGTCATTGAGGGCAGCAATCAGGGCACGTTCTGATTTAAATCTAGACAAAGCCTCCCTGTTCAGAGCATGGGCAGCTTCGAAGTCTGGCTCCCCCCACTGGTATTCTGTTGCTTCACCTCTGCAGTAGAAACAACCATAGGCCCGAGGCAGCTGACACACCGGTAAGCACTGACACCCTGGTGTCATATGAAAGTTCATGGCCTGACCGATTGTCTCTTCAAGAGACCTCTCCATAAACGAGTGGACATATGTAATCAAAGAAACATTTTCTTTTCCCAACGTCAAGCATAGTAATCTACAGAGGTTTCATTGCTCAATTTGTCTTCAAAGTGACTCATTCAGACATAATTACATTGCAAGGGAAATAAACAGGTTTAACTCGTCTAATTCCTATGAAATTCACACCTTTGTGTATCAATCAAAGGAGAGAGGAACAGCACAGAAGGAAGGCCTAGATTGTGAAGACTAGATTCTGAAGACCAGATTCAGGTACTGTACTTCCAAACTGCAACGCATCCCTCTGCAGCCATCACAGCTTCACGAGCGGCCCTGGCGGGGGGGGGGGGGGGGGGGGGGGGACAGAAGGGGACACTGACCTGGCCGAGGAGTGGAGCTGCAGGCCGCCCCAGTGCTCATCCTCGAACAGCCGACGGTAGGACGACACTCTCAGCATGGCAATGGGCAGCAGTCCAGGGGGGCCGCAGGCAAACAACAGTGCCGGCGTGGGACGAGGACTTAAGTACAGCGACGGGGGGGAATCTGACACAGGGGTGAGGGATCTCTCAGAGCACAAGACGAGCCAGCAAAAGCGGTGACATCAGCAGGAAACCATTTCACAGGGCGTGGAGACAAGGAGGAGGCGATAATCTGTTCTCACAAGCACTCCGCAACAATCAGCCCGTTTACAGACTAGACCATCAGGCAGTAATTAAAATGAAAGCAAGCCTTCACAAAGATCTGAATATACATTTTATGTACTGCCATTTTAATGACTTCTGGATAGATGATCCACAAAAATGACACCCATGTTGTGAAACCAAAAAAAAAAAAAAAAGAGACATTTTCAGTGAATTCACTTGAAGGAGGGATGTTAGGTTTTTGCGTGTCTACAACTGAAGTGCCATGTCATGTTAAAACAATAAGCTTGGATAGCTTGTTGTTGGATAGCTTCTGCTCACTCTAGCTTACAGATGACTTTGCAGTAGTTAACAGAGGATCTCGTTTGTACAAAAATAATGTTTCTTGTGGCAAGTATATTTTACATGCAAATTACAGGAATGGCCCATCTTATTTCAATGAAAGAAATTTCCAGCAGGTCTTATGCCAAATCTACTTACTGCCAAATCTACTCCTTGATGCTTGTCTGAATGCTTTTGTTGTAATGACTCATGAGACTTTTGGTCCCAGGGGTGTCATAATGAGGAAGGAAAGGGAAAACAGTAAATGAACACATTATTTTATTTCCATTAAATAAATTAAAAGTACCAAAAAAAACAGACGATTTGAACAACAGGTGTGCAAGAGGATTTTTTTTTCTAGTATTTGCATATTTACCACAAGACAGAGCGTTCCACAACCCGAATTTTAAGAAGCCCACAGGGCAGATAAAAAAGAAAGACACATACAGTGGTCAAACCGAACAACATCTCCCAATATGACTGCGCTCTCCCTCTGGTCTGTGTGACACCCTGCGTGACCTATGCGAAAAGAGCTGCGACACACTCCCAGCTCCTCTGTTAGTGACGCAGTCATCTTAAGGCATGCCTGGGCAAGCGGTTGAGGCTGCTAAATGTACACAGTAGGTTGGAGGAGTGCAACACCTTGTTTTCACATGTACCTCACCTGCCAATATGGTTCCTACAGTAACTAAGCTTGCTACCATGGCGACTCATTTTATGTAAGCGCTGATATGAAGTGAATCCAGAGAGAGAGGGAGGGCAGTATTTTGTATGGATACTGGCGCTCCTTGTCACATCACACACAGGGGTGTAGACTCATTGGAAAAGAATAGGCAAGTGATACATTAACTCAGTGAGCAAGAGAGGTTTTTCCTAATGCCTAGTTTTAACAATGTACCTACAATACTTGTTTCAATGGCAGATAAGCCACATCAGTCAAAAGAAATATTTGCATTTCAGAATAGCATTTTTCATAGTGTGAAAGTGTACACAGAAGGTGGACCTTCAACTACATGTAGGCACAGCCTGTCATTTCCGGAAGCTTTCAGCCTAGGTCAACATACAATGATGAATGTAAATGACGCCTGCCTAGAGGAAGGCTCACTGAAAATTAGGTATGTCCAGCTGTGAGGCAGCTTCTCCAAAGCCTGCGGGTGAGCGCGCCAGGCGAACACTGTTCGCGAGGAGGAATTGTGGGAATGGCACGCCTTGCTCTCCGTCGGCTCCCGTCCAACGGGGCGCTGGCATCCCAGAGTCACACAGACCTCAAAGCGTTCGCGCGCAGCCGCAATGCCGCGAGCGAAGGCGGGTTCCTTATTATGTGGGAGAATTCGGTTTGAGCGTACCACCAACACGACATGGACTCCTACACACAGACACAAACGGAACAGAGCACATCCTCACACTATTCATCATCATGGGGCAACGGCACGGTCAAACATCACACAGGGACGTGTAACAGCACTATTTACACCAGTAAGACATTGATGCCCTGTGGTGTGATCTGATCTCTGTTGGCATCCTTTTTTTTTTTTTAAGCACAGTGTAAGGAAGAAACAATGGTCTCTTCAAAGGGAGGATCCAGTACTGCAGTGAGTGTAAGAGTTTATCATACAACATTTCAGAGGTGCAGGTAAGAGGAATAGTCCTGGGCTGAAACTTGGCCTATTTTTCCCCCACTTCTCCTCCAATCAGCCCTGTTTAAAACATTGAGCAACATTGAGCTTACTGAGTACAACCAAGGAAAAAAAAAGGGGGCTAGGGGATTATGGGACAGCGTAGTGATGTAACGCAGAGCCAAAGGGCTCATCAAGAAGTCACAGGGAAATCCAGCACTCTTCAGTCAGGTTTGTGAAATGCCCTCAGGTCTTCAAGGGGAGGAGTCATAATAAATATGTCTTTAAAAAGCAGCCGTTAAAAACAGTCAAGGGCTAATATTCCTATGTCTTGTGTAAAATGTCCAGAAATGGTTGTGGAAGGAACAAAAACAATGAAAATGGTGCAAAAGACTGGTTAAAACAAAACAAAAAAAATAAAACGCCAAGCAGACGCATCACTCAGTCAGTGTCCTTAAGGCGGGACCATCACAGAATCCTCGGTGCTTACTGGTAGCCCATTCATCTGATTCTCAAGTAGAAAACAGTTCCTTGGTTTTTTGCTTTCATTACAAGCAAGGATTCAAGGTTGTCATCAAGCATGAGGAGTTCAAGAGGAATACATGGTACTCCAGGCTTTGGGGGTCCATAAAGAGAGGAAAAACAAATTCTGACAAGCAGCATGAATCCAACTGTTCCCAATGCTCTTTAGTGTGTGAGCAGTCTTTAGTGTCATACATGATCATTACTTGTGAAATTCAAATAAAATACATACATTCAGACACAACAGAATATCAAGGGGCTCTTTTGGCACAGAACATCCAGCTATGTGGATCTGATATGCAGAAGGTGCAAAACAGCTAGGGGGGAACCAGTGCCACCTTCTGGAGGCAAGGGCGCAGAGGTGTCATTTTAAAAGCAACCTGCACTTGGAACAGTGACATTCGCTGGAGTGAAGTGGGAGAAATTGGGGAGGGGGGGGCACCTCGTCCCCAGCTTCTCGGATTCCAGCCCTTCCGTATACGACAGGCTCCCTGCTCCTAGCGGGAGGCTGGGGGCGACCTACGACCCCTGACCTTTCCCCATGGCCTTCACTCCTCCTCGGCAGCCATGAGGAACCCCAGGATGAAGTCGATGGCTTTCTGGCGGTCCTGCGACGTCTGCTTGCCCACCAAGTTGGGCGGGGGCCGGATCAAGAGGCTACCGAATAGAGTAGCTGAGGAGAGGCAGGAGGGAAACACTTGTTTAGTAATTTCGGCACTGGCTGTGCAAGCTGTGATTACAAATGGACCGGGGAACTGACCTATGAGGCTGGCAGTGAGGTTATTGTGGTGGGAATACTTGAGCAGCTCCCTCAGGAAGGCCATGAGGTACCGGAAAACGTTGCGATGGGCCCGGGGAAGCTGGGAAATCAGCTGACGGTCAGAGAGAAATGAGAGCAAACCGATAAAACACCAGGCTACAGAACTACTAACTGCACTCAGTGCTTCCAGCAGTCAGCACTCATGCTCTCAAAATTACAACAGATGTTACACTGAATTACGGTCCTCCCACCAATACATGTTAAACACTGAATTATGGCTGCTGGTTACTATCCTGAGACCAAAAATACGTGTATCCTTTGCCAGAGGCTTATACAGCCATGCAGAATGACATTTCAGATTAGAAATTAGTCTGTGCTGGTAGACGTATGTGAGACATAAGAGGTTTTATCACAGCTCTGTGGGATTGTGGCTCACTGCCATTATGGTCAGTATAACACTGATGTACGTATTTGTGTCTGTCTATGCCTCTGCGTGTATGTGCATGTGCATGTGCGTCTGTATGCGTGTGTGTGCATTGGTGAGTGCATGACAGTGTGTGACACTGTGTCTGTGTGATACGAGTGTGTGTGTTTCTGCGGAGAAGTATGCATATGTGTACGTATTTATATGTGTGACTGTGCGTATGTATGAATGTATGTGTATGTGTGGAAATGTGTGCCTGTGTGCGTCTATGTATATGCATGTTGTGCAGGAATATGTGTGTGTGTCTGTGTGTGTGGCGGTCCTGCACCTGTCTGCAGAGGCGGCTGTCGTGCGAGCAGTCCAGGCAGCGCTGGTAGAGCTCGTAGCACACCACGGGCTCCGGCAGAGCCTCCAGGAAGATGAGCAGGGCCTCCGCCACTGAGTGGTTGCTGCCAGCTGATGCACATAGTCAGGGAAATCCACACAATGCCAGGGGAAGGTTACACCGCACAAAAGACACAAGCCAAAAAACAGACCAAATGTATTCAGTGGGAGGGATACATAAGCTATCATCTTTTGTACCTTTCAACATTCTTAATATATTTAAAGAACTGAGAGAAATAGAGAGATTGACACACTGACCAGAAAAAGAGGAAAGAGATGGACAGAAGAGAGCAAGGCCGGAGAGAAAAAGAAAAAAAAGAGAAAGGGACACAAAATACAAATTGATAAGAGAAATTAATTAAAACTGTTCATAAGGAACAGAGAAAGGGAAGGAGTAGGAGGGAGAACGAGAGCCATGGAGGCCGATGCAACCAATTAAGGCAGCAGCCATCTGTACGCAGTGCTCCAAGGCACTCTGCCAAAGCACTTCCACATGGTTACAAGAAACTACATGTCTAACAGATTGAAGCTGGCTTGATGGATAGCTCACAGTACCAGCAGACCGTCTGGGATTGCTTGTATTTACTTACGTTTCTGAGAGCTTGCCAGTACTCGTACAAGGTCAGTTTTATGAAGTCAGTAGTAATTAAAAATGCAGGAACAGAAACGGGGACATGTGGTTTTGATGCAGAACAATGTACTTGCTGTGAGAAGCTGACGTACTGACACGTTAGAGGAGCTACAGCGACATGTTCTGGAGCGAAAGGATACGTATGGTCTCAGGAATGCTGGTATCCAGGCAGTCGATGATGCTCTGCAGTTCGTCCTGCATTCCCGGTGTCTGGAACAGGTCCTCCTGAAATCAAACAGTGACTTTCACAGTGAGGATCTATGCCCTCCTCCTTTTTCTTACCACAGAAGCTCTGACTGCACCACTGTATCTCACCTGCTGGCAGGACTTTGTGAAGAGGTGGTCAACCAGCAGCCACACCTCTTTGGGGATCTTCAAGGGCCTGTCCTCGGTCCCCGTGTTGTCCACCAGGAAGTTCACACGGGACTTCTCCTGGTGCGTAATAAACACAGTTCCAAGCGTCAGACACAGCTGCTTCAGCAGACAAACACAAAAGAACCCAGAGGCATGCAACCGAAGATCACAATTTAATGTTATTCCTTACTTTTAAAATAGACGGAATGTTCTGTCATATCTCAAGTCAATCCATGAAAACTGAACAGGACTAAAACATGTCACAGAATCAACTGAAAGCAACCTCTAGAAAGTAGTGTATTTAAATAACTTGAGCTTTGTCTTTGTCATTGCTAAAGGTATTAGATTTGACGTGAAAGACCATATACCATTTCAAGGGTAAAGAACAGAATGTTACATCACCATTTTCAGCAGACTGCCCCCTTAACTTTGTGTGATGGTCCTAGTGTTTTTTTTTTTTTTTTACAGCCATAGCAAAATTTACAAACCTATTCACAGTGATTAATTTGAACAAATGCATTAAAATGGAGAATCATTTTATAATGGTTTGACTTGGAGAGGGGCCATTTTACACACAGAGTCTATCACATTCTTCCAGGCTCTGCAGATGGAACCCTGACTGCTCCTCCAAGAGCGGTCCAAAAATAACTGCCTGCAGAGGCACTGCACACAGAGGAAACCCGAGAAGGAAATGCGGACAGCCACGGCATGCTAACATAAGGGGCTGCTTTTACTCAGACGTCTGCCAAACCCGCGCACTCTCTCTGACCTTGGGCAAGGCCGCGTGACTTCGACTTCAAAACTGACAAACGAGGACATAACACTGAAGTCTCCACTCCCCCATTTAACAAAACAAACAAAAAAAAGCTTCATGCATTCAAACCAGGGTAACTCCAGAGCTGTGTTCATGACGTGGAGCAGCAGTTACCGGGCTCCTCGGGTCACCAGAGTTCTCGCAGACTTTTTATGGAACATTGTTCCCTACGCATTTGGATCTTATTGCCAAAAAGTGTTTACATAACATTGCATGACATCACATTGTTGTCATTTTAGCGGACATTCTTATCCAGAGCGACTTACATTGGGTACGTGAAAATTGTAACCCTTTATACAGCTGGGTATTTACTGTGGCAATTATGGGTTAAGTACCTTGCCCAAGCAGACAGTGGCAGTGCCCCATCAGGGAATTGATCCAGAAACCTTTCGGTTACGAGCCTTACTCCTTACCACTATGCTACACTGCTGTGCATATGAGGAATGGTGGACACATAGTGCCTTGATGTTAATGAACCTGGGATTAGTGCAGAGGCCTGAGTAACTCCCTCTGCACACCCATTAATGCTGACCTCACAGTCAGGGTGCCTTGCTGAGCACAAGAAAACAAACTTTTTTTATTCACATGGCTTCCCAACCAGAAGTCAAAACTGCTTTGGCTACAAGGCCAAGTTCCTACAGACTGCTACTGATACACCTGCTACTGTAGGTGTGCAGCCCAAGGCCTGGTGTTGCCTGCCTGCCCTCTGTGTGGATCACATTGCATTTTTACCTTCTCCATGTAGCTGTCCTCTCCCTGAGCAGCAAGCACCCCATACAGTGATTGTTTGACAGCAATCAGAAGAGGGAAGCGGAATGCAAAAATAGGGGGGAAAGGGAAGAGAGAAAAGAGACAGTCACTGAAGACTGAGAGCATGCTGAATTCCTGCAGTAAAATATACCCCAGAAAGTTTAGCATAAATGTACATTGGTAAACAGGTATGTCTGTACAAAAGGGGAGCAGCTCCACATCTTTAGCTTTAGAGAGAAGAGTTACTTTATGCACTGGAAAGGCAATGAAACAATGCTCCCATAAAACAGTAGTGGGGAGGCAAAGTGCAGAGGAACTGAAACAATCATTCAGCTCAAGCAGTATTCCACTTAGTGCTGAGTAGCTGCAAGCCAGTTATGTTTTCACACCCCTGTGCTTTGGAAAGGAAATAGAAGTGCAAGATCAGCGTCATAGGAAAAGCTCTATCATAGACATGAAGAAAAAGAAGAACATATTATTCTGCATAACTGCGGTTGGTAAAGAAGAAAAAAAAAGAGACCGCTAGCAAATCAAGACCAGCCATAAGGCAGCGATTCAGCTGTCAGCGGCTCCCCGTCTGTCTCGCTGCGGCGCTCAGGGAAGCCCTTTTTAAAGCAGTCGTGCTGTAGCATGCGGATCCTCATTCCTGTGGTCACCACATCCCTGTGGGCCTGTGGAGCTCTTCACAGGGGAAACATGCCGCCTAAAATCATCCTGCTTTCTAAAAATACCCACAAGTACCCATGGAGAGGACTCCCACAGCCTGCGAACCCGACCCTGGATATGAGCAGCAGAGGGACAGCGGTGCAGAAACGCTGTGCCCCAACTCTAAGGGTTAGTCGCTGTATAGTGAGGAGCGGCGGGGCTGTGGTGTTAACTCCTTGCCATGCGTGAGCTCACTGTTATGCGGCCGATGGTGGATCCCTCCACACTCACTGGCCTTTTAGTGTACGTCTACATCTATCACCTATGCCTAAATCTAAACCCCAGCAGCCCAACCCTGAGCTCGTTAAAGCTGCCTTCCTTGGGGGCCGCTGATGCCTGGCGTCTCTCCACCTCCTATGGGGGGCGGGGTGGGGTCAGTGGGGTGGGGGGCCACTCTACCAGGTCGATGAGCTTGGTGATGGGGATCTCGCGGATAGGCTTCTTCATGCGGCACAGCGTCTCCAGGGAGGTGCCGAAGCAGCTAGGCAGGTAGTTGCCGGAGATGGTGATGAAGTAGTCCTTCCCGCGGTCCAGGTGCAGCACCAGGATGTCCTCGATGGAGTCCTCCCCGGAGTTGAGCAGGGTCACCGAGTCCTTGCTGACGTACACCTCCAAGCAAATCTCCAGAGATTCATCTGCACGAGGTGGGGGGGAAAGGTAACACGCGCAGAGGTTATACCACTGGAAGAGGGCCAATCAGCTGATCATATTTCCCCCTGCCCCAGAAAGTCACAGGCAATCATGCATGCTTTAGCTACGTGTTGGGGCAGCAGTGCAGCATAGTGGTAAGGTGCAGGGTTTGTACCCCAGAGATTGCCGGTTCGATTCCCTGCTGGGGCACTGCTGCTGTACCCCTGGGCAAGGTACTAAATCCACAATCGCCTCAGCAAATATCCAGCTGTATAAATGGATATTATGTCACAAAAAAAAAAACTCTGGATAACAGGGCCTGCTAAATGACAATTATGTAATGTAATGTAGTCTAGTTTCTGGGAAATCAGGAAGTGTGAGCAGCTCTCCGGGGGTCAAGCAAGGGTGGAGGGGGCCTCCTCTGACTCACTGGGGTCCAAGTATCCATCGCAGGGGTCAGCGCGCAGCCACGGCTTGCAGTACTGGGAGTCGTTGAGCTTGGGGATGAAGATGAAGTGGCAGGGCACCTGCCCGTCGTTGGTGATGACGAAACGCTCGCGCTGCAGCTGCCGGAACTTCACATTCTCAAAGGTGAACTGCCAGAAAAGACGGGAGGGGAGGGCGGCTTACACAGTGCATGCAGACCAACGCTGGGCTTAGCACCAGTGCAAGAAAACGGCTGAAATTCACAACATGCACACACACATACGCCCAGTCAGACTTACAAGGCCTATTAATATCCCAGTCGGCCGCTATTAAAGAAACACGTGATATCATGAGTGGAAACACGTGCGATATCATGAGTGGAACACTGAGGCACCTACTATGGTTCACAGGCAGTACTCAAGAGGAGCAAGAACACACACACGAGGAAGCAGTTTGTGCAAAGTAATAGTAACTAAAATTAATCACAGCTCATTTCTCTACTCACGCTGTATTGCCTACTGACGCAGTGCTTTCTAAGCATCTAAGAGTAGTTGCAGTACTTGCAGTTTGAAAGACTGTGTCAGACTGTCCCTCTTTCACTCTTTTTCCTCAATGCAGTGTGCACATTGGCATGGTTTTGAGTATAACTGCATTAGGCTTTATTTATTGGGTGTACACATATAAAATGGTGTGTTCACATATAAAACACACAGCTGCCTTCTCAATCTGTGGAGAATGTCAAAGTGTGAACTTCCTCCTTGCATTGTTCATAAGTGTAAACACAACTGAGTTTCAGTCAGAAACTGGCTAGTGTATTGCATTAATCAATCTTTTTTTTTTTAACCAGGATGGTCCTCTAAATAAAAGTATTGCTGCTCTTCAGGGAGTCCTGGAAACATGAAAATGCCCGAAATGTCCATTTCTGTATATTAAAGCCCAGCAGGTGGAGCCCAGTATACTCCATCCTACAAGGTGGAGCCCTGCAAATGGCGCCCAGTATTCTCATTCTCAGCCACCTTCTCAGTTACAGCAGCTCTCAGTCTCCCTCAGGGCGCAGACTCGTGAGCCCTGGGTCTCTGGACCCCACAGCCCTCCCCTCACCTCTCTCCGGGTGAGCGACAGGGACGGGAGGAAGTCGTTCTCCATCCGGTCCATCAGGCGCACAATCTCCTCGAAGACCTTCTTCTGCCGCTGCTCGTTGACCACCTTGACCTGTCGCACAGAGACATGCTGCTCACCCATCTGTACTGCAGTACAGCATTAGTGTGGGAGGAGCCTCAGAACTAGGGGGCCCTGTGGGCAAAGGAATTCTAACCTAAGCGCCTGTTGGGGAGCCACAAAATTTGTGCTACTCAAACAGTGGATCGAGATTGGGGCATGATTTAAAACAGGAAGCGAATATTACATACATCAGACCTAATATGAGAACCTCCAAAAATGTTGAGAACAACATAAATGTTTGCCTGCTTTCAACAGTTCAAATCTAGAGATAGTCTTGGTTGCTTGTTTTTTTAATATTCCACCAAACAGCTAGAACGCCACTGACAAAGAATATATTAGCCCGCAATCCATGTTTTTTTACAACATTACAACATTCAGAACAATAAAATGTATGAACTTTCACTTTTTAGATTTCAGGTTAGTTGCATTGCATGAGGAATATCAACAAATGTGTTTCACCCACTAATCAACCAGTTTGTTGAGAGACATTGATAGGCTCTCTGCCCACACACCTCAAGACAAAACGTGCACTACCACACCACAATAAGTTCGCAAGGTATTCTGCTTGTCATATACAGTCTTCCATTACATACATAGGCCCAGTGTGAGAAAGAGCCCGCAAAATTCCTTACACACACAATGGGCGACTGTTTTACCAAACCAGTAAAACCAGTTGTACCGAAGCCTGTCATAAAGGGTCTCAACGTGTCACACAGGAATCTTCCATAGACCTCACAAACGAACCAACTTCTTTTACACCCAGTGCATCCACCACGTTACCATGTACAAAAAACACACATTTGCTAATATGCTACAGGGGCAATCCCCAGCTGCAGGAGAGGGGGAGGGTGTTGGCTCGTGTTTCCTGATGAAAGAACGCATTTTTTTCTGCTGTTTCTCTTTCACCTGCAGTCATTTCTTCCAGACTGAATGGAGCCAAGAGGCACAGCACATTCATGCTCTGCGGCTTGGCATTTAAATCCTGCTCTCTCATCGTCTTTGCATTCTGCACTCAGCACTCAGCAGGACTGTCTGCGTTGCTAACTAAATGTTCCACAAGTGTCTGACAGAAAACACACACTCATTACCTACAATCCATCAGTTACTGTGTGTTCCACACGTGGCTCACAGAAAACACGCATTTATAATCAAATACTGAGACTGATTTTAATTGTCAGGGACCCTTTGCCAGACAGACTGACCAGTGGCAGTTTGGGAGAGACCCGGGGTGGGCGTGTCTTACCCCTATGCTGAAGAGGGAGCTGACAGGCTTGTGGTCGCTGGTCTGCAGCTCCATGTGGCTCCGGTAGTGCAGCTGCTTCACGCTGCCGCCCCTCCACAGGATCCTGTCACACCAGGCTGGGACACGGCACTTCCCACTGCGGCACACACACACAGGGACAGCCGCGGTCAGCACACACGCAGGGGGATGGCCACGGCCGACATACACACACAGGGGGATGACCACGGTCAACACACTTACATGGCGGATGACTGCGGTCAACACACACACACACACACACACACACACACACACACACACACACACACACACACACACACAGTGAACATATGCACATGTTACATTTAACACTTGTGCCTATAAGTGTTTTGGTTGGGAGGTGAATCTGGTACATCAAAGTCATTAAAAAATACCAAATAAGACACTGCAGAATTGATGGAAGCAAACAACTGGGTCTGGGGGCTCAGCAGAGCTGGTGAATCACTGCAATGTTTCAGGGTCTTTCAGACAGACACTGAGGCTTATCACCTGGAGTCCCATCGGTCTGTTTTGGCGTCGTATTTATAGGTGGGTATGAAGTTGATCTCTCCCTCCGCGAAATCTGTGAAGGCTCTGCGTGTCTCTCTCTGGATGTTGAGCTTAAAATACAACAAATTAAAGAAACAAGCAGACATTCACTTCTTTGAGCAACAGCTTTAGAGTATAACAGTGACACCATCGATGCCACAAAGAGGAAATAAGACATTTTCCACTGATCATCAACTGTCTATGTGGTGTTGCCCTGCTCAGAATGGAGCCCCTGAGCCATGAAATTGCGGCTTTGCTCATTTACAGAAAAGGAAATAAAAAAAAAATCTCACTAAACAGGCTGTGGTCTCATACACGTGCTGTAGTGAGGGTAATAGGAGAGGACTCCAGCAGAAGTTAAGCACAGTAGTATGACAGAAAAAGCCATCCACCACAGTATCACACAAGAATGTCCACGCATTTCTCACCTGGTCACACTCCTGTAGCTTCTTCAGCTCATTCTGGGAGATGAGCATTTTGACCTCTGAGGCATCATACACAAACAGGCGGTAGTTCAGGTCTCCCAGCCAGATTACTACACTGAAAAGTAGGTGAAAAGAAAATATTTGACCAGTTCTTCTAGTTAAGAGTAAAGTAACTCATCATATCATTCAGTATCAATAATATCAGTCGTGATGGCAGAAATACCATCAATATTTCAGAATCTCTTAAAATATATAGCTATATAGATTCAGTAATTTTTTTTAAGAGATTCTGGAATATTCGTGGTATTTCTGAGCAACAGCTTTATGTGTGTGTGTGTGTGTGTGTGTGTGTGTGTGTGTGTGTGTGTGAGTGAGAGAGAGAGAGAGAGAGAGAGAGAGAGAGAGAGAGAGAGAGAGAGAGAGAGAAAGAAAATGTCTAATATGTATTTTTTAACAACCGTAACAGTATGGGATTTCCCCGCAGTGCCCAGCATGCACGCGGAGATACTGGTCACCGGGGCGGCTCACTCGTGCTTGACGATGCTGAGGGGGGGCTGCTCCGCAATGTGGAAGCTCATGCGGGCGCAGATGTCCTTGTAGTCCTGGTTGCGCCGCTCGAACTCCTCCACATGCGCGGCCAGGTGGGAGTTCACAAAGCAGAAGGTGGTGTTGTGGAACACGAACCGCACAGCCACAGCCCCCTTGTTCCCCTGGAAACACAACGAGGCCACCGCCGTTGTTAGGCAGGACCGATGCTTGGGACCCGACGCGGTTTGCAGAAGCTTGACCGACCACGCTGAGTCCATTTCCATGCACGCACAAGCTGCTCATGCAGTGAAAGTGGACACTGACTTCTGTGACTCATGTCTCTCCTACCAGCAGCCATGTAAGTGAGGGTTCTAAACTGGACAAACGCAATTAAGATCTTATGGAGTATAAATGTAATCTCATGTGTACACATTTCCATCTATACTTCAAGCCCCTTAGGCATTTCATAACCAATTGTAACCAATAACCAAATAACCAAAGTGGATGTGCTGTCAGAGTACATACACACAGATATTAAATGCTAGCTACACTAAATGTACATACGTTTTCCCGAAAGTCTATCCCTTTCATAGGATGTCCTTAAATCCAGGACATTGTTAGTGGTTTAGCATTTCATCACATTTATCAATGAAACAGATGGCAACTAAAGCAAATCCCAATACTTGGATTTTGCACATTAAAAATGAGTTGAAAATACGACTGAAATCCACTCTCCTGCCCACTGAACTCCACAGCATGCAAACCTGCCTTTTGCTGAAATGGGGCTCAATCAACTGTGCACTTAAACATAAGCTTAGATAAAGACAATAGAGTCAAGCAAAAATTTTGTAAAGCTCACTGCTGAAAGGTTATCTTTGTTACCATTATGTTCAAGTCTCACTTCACAAGTCACAGCTTTAGCCTACCATGAAAAAAATACCAGCATCGAAATCTCTAGAGGAACAATGCTAATACATGTCTGATTCATCAGCATGACATCAGCAGTCCTCATTCCCAATTCAATGCACACTGAAATGCAGCTTGCATTATTATATACACATATATATGCTGGGCATAGAGCAAAGGGAAATGACAAAAAAAGGTTTTGAGGATGAAAGGTCTACCAGGTGTGGATGACAAATCATCAGTGCTTTATCTGACAATTACCTTTTAAAATTGTGCACCCCATTGAATGTTTCAATTAATTTTAAGTTTTCTAGTTTCTGAAAAAGTTAAGGATGTGAAATGAACTCCAGGAAAACCTTTCAGTACAAATGAAGCCAATAAATCTTCCAAGGCCATGCAGAAAAGCCTACAACCACCCAATCAAACACTTTCCCTGACCATTTTCTCATGAGGCTGCACTTGGGTGACACTTGTTTAATGAGCATCTTTAAAGAACGTAGCCTTCGAGTTGCAGGAAAAGTTATCTAAAGTAACAGAAAACAAGCAGCGGTAACAAAACCGGCCCACAATGCACCGGGCTTGTCCATACCATTTTACCCAAGATTCCCGTGCCCACGTTCTCAGCAGCCAACTCCCTGATGTGGCTCTTGTGCTCCTTCTTAGCGAACACCACCAGCATCATGCCCACCAGCCGGATGAGGCGCACCTGCGGAGCAGAAAGCAGAAACTTCATGCTTCTGTAACTACCACCAAAATTGTTTTATACTCACAGTAAGACTCCAACAGGCAGGCAGGGTAGCATTTATATTGGGTGTGCTTGATATTAAACCCTGACAAGCATGCACAACAAGTGTCAAGTATATTAACTAATGCGCTCTGTCACACAAGTGAAGTTACTAGTAAAATATACACTAAAGCAGTGACAAACATTTAATAGAAGTTTAGACGAAATTCATCATATACATAAACATGCATTTACAATCCCAATCTAAAGTTTGGATACAACATTTATTTTTTATTTTTACAATTTTCCACATTCTAGAATAATATTAAAGATATTAAAAATACGAAATAACACAAATGGAATTACACTATGACAAAAAAGCGTTAAATCAAAACTTATATTTTTGATTCTTCAAAGTAGACAAAAAATATTAATGGGGGGGGGAGAGAAATTCATACATAGACAAATATAAATAGTGAATGCCTAAGAAACAAATTTCAAGCATTTAAGCATAAGTCTTTAGACCAAAGTGTCTTTGAATGCATGTTTCCCATTATCTTAATCAGGTGTGTCCAAACTATTGACTGGTACTGTACACACTTACATGTTCTAGTACCTGTACATACTGGAATAATTATATGTTTAAATATATATGTATGTGTGTGTGTGTGTGTTACACTGTTATTCTGTGGCAGCCCCTCACTCACACGTCTGTATTTGGCTTTAGGATGCAGACTCCGCTCCACAGCCTCCACCCACTGCTGCTCCTTGGAGGAGTCCATATAGAAGAAGGCCTCTGTGCTCAGGTCCAGCTCCTGGAAGCTAGAGGACCATGAGCCCACAAGGCCAGCGATGTTACACAGCAATACAAGCAACATTAACACAAAACACTACACTTCATTTCCCAGCTCAGACTGCAAACAGGAAGTAAATGACATGTGCTCTATAAATATTACTGTAAACTATGTGAATGACCACTTTGAGGAAGTACATCAGAACTGTAATGGTTAGGATTAATCATGAATGTATGAAATATGAAAATATGTAATAGCGCAACTTCACAAAAAGGACGTGTCTACATGGACTACTCTTTGAGAAGCACAGTCAGTTAAATCTTTAAAACTTTAGGATTCTGGGTGATGAACTTGACCCAGTGTCTTTGTTCCCTGACACTGACCCGATAGCATAAAAGTCTGGTGGCTCCGGGTCACAGCTAAGCCAGGGTTCCAGGCTGCTATCTGGAGACTGTCCATTCACATTCCACGTGCCTGTGAAAAACCTGCAGAGCATGCACACAAACACACAGATGCAGAAACACATACAGTACATGCACACAAGTGCTCACACACATAAACAACTGTTTCAATGGAAAGTTGGAACAGCAGCATAGAATTCAACGTGGACTGGCCTGGCAAGTCCATACGTATCAGGTCACAGCACCTTCTCTTACTCTGTCCATCAACAACTACCTACCCTTTCAAATGATTCACTCCTTCATCCCCTTCAATGATGATAACTTCCCATATTCTCTGGGTTCTGAGTGCAAAGGGACAGAAGAGGCCTGAGAGACTCACCTGAAGTTCTGGATGTCCACGTACTCCTTCTCCTTCTTGGCCAGGCAGTGCTTGATGAGGCCCTCCCTCTGGCCCGCCTGGCTGGTGAACATGGCCTGCCTCATGGTGTTGGTGGTGGGGCTGTCGCTCCAGCCCGGTGGCTTATCGCTCCAGGGCCTGTAACTGGATGAGTGCAAAAGCACCGCGGAATCGCGTTACATTATTCATCGGCTCAGCTGACTCCAATACACAGGATGACCGACCAGACTGAAGTTAACCATTTAAACAGCTGGGTATCTGCAGAGGCAGTTTCCTTTCTCAAGAGCACAGCAGCAATTTCCCACCCAAGTTTCCAACCACTAACCATGTTAGCAAACCTAGAACCTAGAGTGCAGTAGCGCTATGTTTTCTCTCTTATCATTTGCACCTCTCAAGAGCTTGAGGTTTTGAGATATACACTGTGTTCTCTCTCCAAGACCTGTTTTTTTTATCCCCCAGACATACACCTCAACCTTTAATTAATAATCTAATTTATACTAATCCAACTACAAAATAACACATTATGAAAACCTCACAATGAGGGCACTTAGGGCTCGGGCCATGAGGCCATAAGAAGAGACTAAAAACTAAAGGGGAGTAATTAATGCAAAGGAATAGGGGACAAGACATTCACATTGATTTTGCAAAGTATACAAGGCTTGTGGAGGACAACCTGAGCCTGCCTGCTATCTTCTTCATGGTGACACCACGCTATTGATTACACTTGGACTGGCTCCAGAGGTAGTGCTTACTCTCTGCCGGCCGGGGTAATGAAAGGGCTGTCTCTGCCCTGAGCGGGCAGGGCTCTGTCTTTCGAGGGCAGTCCCGCCGAAGCCGCGCTGGGGTTGTAGGAGCCCTTGCGGGGCGGGAGCGGGGGGACTGGGGGTGGGTCCCGCGGGGCGACCGCTCGGTTCTGCTGGTTCTTCTTCTCCTCCGCTTTCTGGGCGGTGCTGAAGTGGTCCTCGATGCCGAGGTCAGCCAGGGTGAGGCCTGGACCTTGCGCGTCTGGGGAGAGAGGGGGAAACTGTTCACAAGGACTGTGAGGCTCATCTTCAGTAATAAAGATAAGGCCTTTCATAGAACACAGAGGTCCAAGCTGACTGCCCCCGCCCTCTGCCCCTAGCTTTGTACACACCTATGGTCACTCTGTGTCCGGCAGTGCTGCTATTTGCATTGACCGTCTTTGTGCCACTGGTGCTGGGGCCTCCAGTGCTGACCAGTTTGCTGGTGCCCCTTGGAGGTGCGGCAGGTGGTGGGGAATCGGTTTCCATCGTTTTGCGTGGCAGACTCTTCAGCACAACTGAAATAAAGCAAACAAACTTTCTCAGCAAGTCTCAGCTGAGCTCATTTAGAAATGAAACTGCCCCTGATACCCAATGAACAAATGAACACTGAGGATATGTTCAAAGACATCTGGGCCTGTGGCAAACAAAGATAAAAATGTCTATATTGACACCAGACTATGCTCCTCTACAGAAGACCTGGGCAGAAATGGTATGCCTGACATCATAGGACAAGGGGTGTGTATGACAAATTGTTTTTCATATAGGTTGGTAAACATTCCTGATTGGTACACACCAGCAAAAATGTGACCTGACATTCAAGGTAATTATCTATCAGTACCTGAACAAGAGAGACCTGGTATTGCAAATATGTGAAATTAAATGTTTTGGAATAATGTGACTTTGGGTCATAGTGCTTAACATATGTAACATCAAGTTTAGCTCCTTTCTAAAGGCACGTGACTGGGGATTCTTACCCCAGGGTTTCTAACTGCTGACAGCATACACTTTCCTCATTTAATGTGCTCAAAATTAGCCATGTCTGTGATAAGGGTCGGGAATGAAACAACTGAAGAGCTACAATCGTAAATGGGTGGTGGCCAGAGAAGTCTGTTGCAACATTTGCATTGTCTTTGACCTAATTACTACAGAATGTAGTAATCATTAACTGCATCCATAACCGTGAAACTGGAAAGACCAGTTTGCAAAAACACATGCAGCTTCTGTTTGCTGTGGCCTGAGGACATCTCTTTTCTCTTCACCAACATATTCAGGCTTCAAACTTCACTGGACAGCTTTTACATCTCATTAAATCAACAGGATTGTGATTGTGTAGTGAAAAACTAATCTCATGAAAGGAATTGATCCTTAAAGCTCTCATTTTCTGTTGTAATATGTAATAAATTATCTTACATTAACCTGACATATTCAGATATGGCTGAAAAAACCCCAGTTGTGAGGTTTTCATATTTCTTCAACATCTCAACAAGCTAATTAACAAGTTAATCACTACTAAGTCTGTGAAGAAGCCTGCTTAAACACTTCAAGAATATATCTTAACACAGCTGCATGCACAATTTATTGAAGGGAACTTAAAATGTAAAAAGTTTTGTGAGTTTTGATGCACTGTACTTAAATAAATGATTATGCATTAAATGTAAATAAATGATTATGCATTTTCCTGACTTGTTAAAAAAATCTTTTGAGGTGAGAATACCTCAAAGGGCATTAACATGTTGACTGAGAACCTTCCGGAAGGCTCCTAAGAATTCTGCCAAATGAATTCCAGTCAGGAATCAGAACATCAAAGCATCGAAACGCTGCACCGGCAGGCTGGGGTTGTCTCCATATAGCCTTCCACAGTTGTGCCGGTGTCTCACCTTGCTGCTTGGCGTTCTTCACCTGTGCGAGAAAGGAGTGACCACAGTCATCGTCTGGCAGCTCCAGAAGCAGCTCTGGGGTCTGTTCGCCTTGCACGTGCACCCGCAGGGAAGCTGTTAGCGGGGGGGGGGGACAAACATTATATGTCACTCATACGTGTCTCAGGGCTAACAGCTACTTGCATAGAGGCCTCTGTCTGCAGGCCAGGACACCAGTGTGCACACTAGGGCCATATGCATGCAAATAATCCACTGAACCAGCCCTAATATAACTAATCAAGATCGATGATGCAATACAGACCTGTTCACCCTCTCTCTTTAAGCATGTTCTTTAAGTAAATATCAATGTAAGAGGGAACAGTGAGCTCTTTGTTTTGTGGGTTTTCTACCACAAAGAAGGCAAGAGGATTCACAGCACTCTGTGCCATAACAATATTACATTTTAATAACAATACTGTCAAAATACTGCCAGTCAGAGTACAACTTCCCAGATGACAACAGCGATACTGCAAAACTAAAACTACCTTTCCTTTCAGTTCATCCAAGATGTTGCATTAACACCACATACTGTGGTTGCATGATGACTGTGCACTGCTGATATTAAAAACTTCCCACTCCTGAGTTACACAGAAACAATGCCAACATTAAATAATAAATTACAATACTCACAGTTAACAGGGATGTCAATGAGAAGAGCTTCTTCTGCCTCTGAAAGAAAGACATTTAGGGTTTTCTCTCTTTTTTAACAGAAAAGTGATGGGAGGATGCAGCTCAAAGCTAAAATGCAAGCACAGACTGGCTGCAAAGACGAGACTCCTAAGGGGTTTATAAGCACTGCTCTGCAAGCAGCTGCTTTAGACCAGGGAGAACACTGACATCTTAACCAAAGACTGCCCTTGATGAAATATTTAAAGAGTGGTGAAGGGGGGCGGCAGTGAAAATGAGAAAACAAACTGCCCTGGACTACTAGAGTTACCCACCCCTGAGGCAGGCAGCCACTCAACATTCAACTGCTAAGTACACAACAGCACGCACGCCCTTACGGAACACTCTCACTTCAACACACGTCGGTCACGCAGGGGGGAGTTCATATGAATAAGCATTAGCAGGAACATCACCGTCATTATCTCCAACTCAAATGCCCATACAGACAGACTGCTGAGGAAGAGGAGTTTACCTTGTACAATTTGGAAGTGGCTGTTGATGGGTATTGACAGCTGAGGCACTGGGCTCTTCGCGGCAGCGTCGGGGTTCGCCAAAATGCAGAGTCTGCAACAGAAGCACAGCACAATACTCACACACCTGAACGCGGCACCACTGTATTTCTCTGTCTCTCTGATGCTGGGCTGAATTTGCATACCACAGTATCGACAGGCCTGATCTGTGGCACGTCAGCGTTTCCATTTCTGGCTCAATCTACTTCCCTTCATAAGAGCAGTTCATTTTTACATGAAAGCTCATCACACTTCAGATACAATCGAAAAACGGTCAGTGCTGAAAGCTGTACTTAATAATAATGCTAAAAATGTTCAGAACTACAGCAATGATGCAACAACTATTCAGTGAATTTGATTTCAAAAACGGATGCAAATTCCACTATGCAGAACAGTGGAAAGAAATCTAACAGCTAATCAAAAACAAATATAACTGTGGAGAATAAATGAGTAAAGTGCAAAAGAGCACTCATTTGGTTGTGTTTTTCTTTCTCCATTTCAAAAAACGATAAGACAGCGGTCGGCTGTATTCTCGTTGTCTAATTATATCTAAGTGTTTTTCTTAAGAGGTATTTTGAGAAAGTTAGATTTAGTGTCTATGATGGGTGCTTTTCGAAGCACAAATCTACGAGACTGTTACGTAAGAAAGAGTAAACAGACCATTGTGTAGAATCCCCTTTACGGAAAGTTCACATGGAGACTGTGCACGCATCTCAGATAGGTGCTGAAAATACAGCATTGCTGAGATAGTAACATGTTAACATGCTGACCGAGACAGACCGGTAGTTCTAAAATGCCCGTCAGATGTCTGCCGAGTGGAAGCTTTGCTGGCCTCTTAAAAATCAGCAGGACTTTCTGGCACTCCCTCAACCAGCATTCAAAAGTTCCTGCTGCGGTATTATACGGTACTATGGGTGGTGTTCCCCTGCTATAACAAAGCATGACCTCTACTTACAATACTCATTTTTATGATGCCAGGAATTAAAACTGAAACGGAAGAAACTGCTCTACATATCCATTTGCAAAGAGAAATATAAAACTGAGTCTTGCTTGTACGACATTTGAGGAGCTGAAGAGGAAAGTTAAAGAATCAATGTGAAAATGTCTGCATGAACAATGTGATTAACTAATGTGGATCCCACTCATTAGGAAGGGGGAATTCACTGGACTGCTAAAGGATATGAGCATGAGACATGTTGCTCCTGGAATAAGACTGAATAAAGCTTTGACCCAACAATTATGTCAGAAATCACAAACCAAAAACTATACACAGTTTTGATCGGAGAAAAGAACCTTTGCACTCCAACAACTATTCCTATGAAAATTAGGATTTACAGGGTGGGGGAGTGCTCACCTAGCTAACTAGCTATCTGAATCTTGATCCAACCAAATTACACACTGATAATCTACACATTCACACACCTCACATTCACGTGCTGTAACAAGTACCGTCTTCACACCGTAAGATCTCTGCAACCCTCCAGTCAAGTACCCCTGTATTCCACACTACCCGCTACTCAACATCCCACAAGTCACTGACGATTCAGTTTTGGCTGCCTTCACACGGCAGGGTCTCCCAGCTCTTACTGCCGGCTAGTTTCACTGTTCTGGGATCAGCATCCGAGTCAGTGGCCCAGCATGGCCGCTGCTTGCACTCTGCAGGCAGGAGGTGGTTCGTGGCAGAGCAGAGATTATCGCACGTGGATTTTCCGCAGAAACACTGTGAGCATGTGAGACTCATTTGGCCCCAGGGGGAAGCATCGGAATGCAGTGTGGGCGGGGGGGGGGGGGTTCAGCAAGGCGGTGTGCAAAGACTGTGGACGGGCTCCGCGGGCCCAAAGTCACGACCTCACACTCCACCCTCAACTGCATGAGCTCGCCAGATCCGACGCACGGTGCAGGCGCACAGAGCCGTTTCTAGACGCAACGCAGCCAGCATGGTTTAAATGTTACACAAGGTTGTGCAAGTGCAGCAAGACCATTACTTCCCTCTTCTTCAGAGGGCCAAAGAACGGGTGCATTCGCTGGATGAATAACGCTTGTTGAAAGGACAACATCCATCCGGGAGTTTCACTTGTAAACTGCAAGTTGCTGATTGCACTTATAGTAGTCACTGTGTATGTGTTTGTGCCTTGCCTTAACAGGATCCAATACTCCCGCGGTTACTATGTGAATGTGAATGTGGCCAGAGGGGCCTAGGTCAATCTGACAGTCCTCCACAGAAGTACCACCTTGCATACAGAACTACTAGCTTGCAGACAGGTGTCTATTAAAGCTACTATCTCATCTCTCAAGCATACTATGCTCATCTGTTGACACAAATCAGAGGGAGTAATTTGCACACTGAAAGTGTAAGACAATAGCACAGGGAAGTCTACAGCAGGATTCCCATTACAGATGCGTAATGTGGAAATGTGTAGTTTGTTGTCTTTTTCAATGTCACATTTCTGCAGATGTAGACAAAAGCAGACCGCAGACTTCAAGTCTTCGATGTCATCACTCTAGAGCTTGTTCCATTTCACATCTTGCGGGCAAATGAACATTTTTACAAACCAGTGCTTCACATACCGTTGCTAACGGTATAGCTGCCAACGCATAGACAGGACCCCACCCCTTACGGTCAACACCTGTACAATATGACTGACTGGAAAACCGTGGTCCGGGCAAAGGTCATGTAATAGAAACACATTTACTTACATGTACTCCCCACCCTGCTGTATGAGGGACAGGAGCCTCGGTTCTTTGAGTCCAGCTCTGAGCTCCAGTCCTTTCACAGTCTAACGGCTATAGTTAAGGAAGCTCTGGCAATGGAGCAGGGACAGGGGATACGGGGCGGTTTGACACAGAACACAGTCCAGTACAGGATCCATATCACCAGCATCGATTGAGACAACATACATGAGCAATGTGAAATTACTTTTTCAAGTCTCCAATGAGAAAGATATTTTGAAAACAAAATCACCACAAGCACTGTATTAAACTAAAATTATGAGACTAACAACTGCAAAACTGTGCAAATCATAAAAGAATACCAAGCACAACCAGTGTGAGCCCTTGTGTCCAAAACAATCACTGAAATCACCATATCACTGAAATTATATTTAGTCTAATTCAACTCAAACTTGATTTCATAAATGTAACATAAATAGCGAATGTTTCGTCATATTTTAAACACAACTACATACTTCACAGCCATAAAAACAAAACACAACGGCAGTTAACCTGACAGCATCAAAATCAATAGTAGGCCTGTGCATTTTTATTTTATATTTTATATAAAAATTTACAGCTAGCTATCCACAGTTAACAAAAATCGTATGTTATGACAGCACTATTACTTTCTGAGCTTAAACTAGACACATAGTACGGAAGGCATCAGAGCATGATTTTGTTTAAATTTTAAAAGTAAACTGAAAGATAGTAAGTTCAAACACCTACTATTAATTCGTGCATTGGTCTGTTGTTTCCACTCATCCTATCACTGAAAACAGCACTACAGAGAAAAGAGCTGCAGTCGTTTAGCTAGATTAACCAGGGAGCTATATAAGTGGTCACGGTCACAATTCAAACATGGACTCTGTCCTCTTTTTTTTGCACATATAAAGAAAACAGGTCATAAAAACACAGCACAAAACCGTACACCTCTCTAGTGAACGTTGAATATCGCCAGCCAACAAAATCACTACTGCCACTGCAAACCGAATAATCAATATGAAATCTGAGCAACACTTCGCAGCAAGTCAGCTAACGTTAGATGTTTGAAAAGAATGCGGTAACATAGCGAATGTTATTTGTTGTCGATGTTATCAACAGTCAGCCAGCTAGCAAGCGAGCGACCGAGCAACCAATGCAACCAGTTAGCCAGCTAACTGGCTGTAACAACAAAAACACTTTTTGACAAAGGATATTATTACGCATTGATCTTCAGAAAGTCCAGTCTCCGAAAGGAGATCCATCAGTTAAAAGTTGGTGATTTGGTCCAACAGCTGTATGTTTCGAGTCTGACCCAGCTACCTAACGGTACACTAAACTAGTTTGCTGCAACTTCGAAAATACACCGACGGCTCGATATCTCTCCAAGTATCCGGCCTCCCAGTAGTGAGACAACTGCAAGGACTTAGATTTCTGTGGAATTCGACACGCCGGTCTTTTCTCCTTCCTCTGAATGTAAAAAACAAAACCAACGTCCCAAAGGCTCCAGAAACAATGAAGGATCCTACCTAGCGAGCTACCGACATTGTTTCACTCGCCTTGTCTTCCAGATACTCTCTGTCGCTTGCTGACTACCATATTTTTCAGCTTACGCCCATAACCGCCCAGGCCCCGGGTGAGGCTAACTAGCTAGCCTGCCAACTACTACCATTAACCATTTGGGCGATAGAGCAAGGAAATCGGAAATCATTCGAACAGGAAAAAGGCAAACTCTCAGTTTTGCAGGAATATTTAATAAAACGACAGCGCCCTCTAGTTTGGATGACTACATTGTGGTCCGTTATCTGTCTAGTGGTTAGTAAAAGAGACCTCTGCGGAAGTAATAGTTCATTTTCGTCTTATCAGCCAAGAAGAAATATGAAACTCCTTGTACAACCTTAAGATTTCTACCACAGCATCAAACATCTATTCAAAACATAGAGCTAGCATATTTTTGTGCAGATAATTGTGCATGTGTGCACTTTATTCAATTAGCAGTATAAAAACAAATGAAATATTTGTTTCGTTTTATGTTTATTTTTATATTCTTTTTGCCATATAGGAATATTTTAAACTGGAGAGGAACCAACAAACAAATGGTAATTGTTTTATAAGCATACTATTATATTACAGAGTCATATTCAACACAGAAATATTGGTTAAATGAAAGAATGTAAATTGTAGCTATGCATGTTAGCATACAGTAAAACAAATGCAAATTTAGTTTGACAGTAAAGTCTATAATAAAAATTATTTTATAATTATTTTGTTTTTATGTAGATAGTCTCCTGAAAAGAAACATGTCACATAACTGTAAATATCACTCAGTTACATAGATTCCTGTCATATACATAGTGTGCATATACACACAAGCACACACATAGAATATCATATAAGGAATATGGAGCACTTTTACTGCTGAGACATCTGATCTAATAGAATTGAGTGCTTGGGTAACTCTGGTCCCCTATGCAGTGGCCTTGATGTTGTGGATGGCAAAAGGACTGGAGTCTGTGTGCAGCCAGATGTCTCCTTTGGGCTCCTCCTCCATCTCCTCCTCTGTGTCCACCATCCTCTCTGGGCTGAACATGTTGGCCACGCGGTAGCAGCGGGTGAGCCTGCGGAAGGAGGAGTCAGAGGCTGTGTCGTCCTCCGTTGGTTCCGAGCAGGGCCCCCTCATGTCATCATCCGCCTCGGAGAAGAGGTCCTTGACGTCCCGCACCAGCGTGGACTTCAGGCCAAACAGGCACAGCAGGAAGACCAGTCCAGCGCAGATCCCAGACACAAAGTAAAGAGCTACCGCCTCTGGGAATCCTGAGGGGAGGGACATGATCTGTGTGGGTGGGAATACTATCTGAACACAAGGGAAGACAGTGAATGTGATGCTGTCTGGGGTAAACAACACAGTCTCTTAGGCGTAGACAGAGCATTCAAACAATCAATCTTTACTTTTGTATCGTGCCATTTGCAAACACGTTGTCACACAGAGTGCTTCACAATGGACAAAGAAAATATGACTGTAGTAAAGAGAAAGCAAGAAATACTAGATTCTGGCAAAGAAAATAAAAAGACAAATGTGTGCTGGAAGTCACTCTGGATAAGAGCGTCTGCTAAATGCATGTAATGTAGTGTAAATGTGTAAATATGCACATGAATAAAATCAGTTGGTGAAAAAGGGAAGCGATAGCTGCTAAATTGCAAGGAAGTCAAGGGGATAGGTCTCACCATGTGTGTAATCAGTGATCAAGAAAGGATCTGAAGACCCACGTCCTAAATCCTCCAGGAGATGTCTGGGCACTAAAAGAGACAAAGATCAGGATATTTCCCATTCATTTTCTAAGAATGTAGAATAGGGCAAGTTTGTAAGGAAGCAAATATATGTACAGTATATGTTCTATTGTTCTAACATTTTCCATTTTGTTTTTAATTGAATTCAAATGTATTTCTGACCTGATATCACTTGGCAAGGCAGGTACAGCTCAATGTCAGACCAGTCATGAAAAGTGAATTCAGTTTATTAAAGTAATTGAGGTTCTTGCTCTTTCTCAGGGGCACAATTGAAGTGAGCTATCTGGGAATAAAACCAGCAACCTTCCGGTTACGAGCCCAGTGTCCACTGCCTCCTATGTACTGACTGTATTGACAGCTCTGCATTCCCCTTCCTCCTGTCACTCACCGCACGTGTACGACACCCGCAGCTGTTTTCTCACCCCAGGAAAGCAGGGGTCCCCAAAGCTCTGAGTGTCAGCCAGCAGAGAGCAGTTTGTTTTACCGTGACACCTGCGGGTCACCCTCCTCAGTGCAGAAGGGGACAGGCACTCTGAAAAACACACACGCTTGCAGATTCTTAAAATACAGTGTATGTTTCAATTAATTTGTTCTCCACAAGGTGGCGATGTTTGCATCAAAGACATGATGTTGGTGGTTGTTTCTCATGGGTTCAAGTTGCAGCTGCATGAGACATGGGTTCCTGCTGAACCCAGGAATTTGTTTAAAAACAGGAAACCGTTTCATCATTAAATAACATTGCAACGCTGCTCCCACCCCTGCCACAGGATTCCCTAAGATTGCACTGACCAATGTCTGGTGCTGTGGTGTTCTCTTGGGGGCAGTCAGGGCTTCCGTGCAGCAGATGTCCAAATGTGGCAGAGTAGATTGCCAGCACTGTGTCATTCTTGCAGGTCAGTCGAAGCTTCTCGTTCTCACATACCAGCTTACTGCGGTGGTGTTCTGATCCACAGGCAGATCAACAGGCAGCATTCATTAAAAGCTCATTAGAAAAAGTAGCATTAATTTCCATTTTATATTTATTACTAAATTCTTAGGAATTTTATTCATATTTCAAACTATATTCTTACAAACTGTCACATATCTGCCCAGATCTGCCTGAATACATTACAGCATCACTTATTTGAATGATGATCCAAGCTAGTGAGGAGTACCCACTGGCAACACTTTCACACAGGTCATTATAATGATGATGATAATGATGATGATGATGGTGAGTTGGAAGAGTATTGTTTTTATTTTATTGTTGTAAGTGTTATTATTTAAAACTGTAGATCACAGTAAAATTGTAGTTCACTGTAAGACATCTATTGATGTAAGTAATGCACTGCATAACTTTTTTAGAGCATATAGCATACACTCTGCAGAGCTCGGATATCTCACTCTCTGAACAATTGCTTTTAATGGATTCACAGGATTGCATCTGCATGGCATTTGTGAAAAAAGGTAAAGTGTATCAAGTATTGTAAAGGCAGTCATCACTGCGTTTACAGCGTCGTTGAGAGTTTGGACTCTGACCTGGGCGGCACTTGTAGGACACAATGAGGTATTTGCTGGTTCCAGGACAGGGGTCTGGCCCAAACACACCACTGGTAACAGGGATCTGGCAGGCCCGCCGGTCCTGGCACTTGTATGTGACCTTCTTCTGACACAAAAGTACACAATAACAGGCAACACTACAGCACTGTCTAATGTCATCCGTTTTTAGAGTTCATTTACACAAGTATAGGTACGATCTTGGTGTTCATAGCTTTCCCTAGAGCTGAATTACTTTTTCTTTTGCCTCCAGTGTTGACTTGACGACAGCATCTGACATAATGTTGTTATTCTGCCCAGCTGTAATTCCTTATTTGGACGACTGCACCCCACTTATGCAGCTGAAATCATTCGTATATGCGCAAATAACAAATCGTAAATCCAGCTCCTGGTTTCAAGTGAGCTACTGTTTACCTGGACAGCCCCAAAGGAAACGCACTCTGCGCTCTCCTCAGTGCTGTTTCTGTCAGTAGCGGGGCACACGTTCTGACTCGCAGTGCGGCGCCCATAAAACACAGACAGAACTGCAATAGCCGTCTTGGAAGGACACGTGACTGTAAGCATCTCGCCGTCACAGGCTTGGGCCGAGTGGTTCCTTAAAATCTTGTGCAGGTAGGCTGGAATAAAATAGAAGGGTTGCATGCATGTGATTTGGTCACACGTACATATCAGCTATTTTCACCGTTGTCATAGACTGCTGGAGATGACTAACTCCCATTCAAAAGCCCTTATCAGTGCCATCATCTTTGGCCACAGAAAAAAAAGATCCTTTAAAAATACACTTATTCTAAATTTAAAACAATGCAATTAATAATGGATTTACCATATGCAATCAAATGGGAGTGCCTGGAGAACCAATTCAGTTTCATCTAATCTTTAGGGTGTGTGCTTGATCTATACATAATTGGCTCAAGATCTGCTCAGTGAAGGTCCACGAGTCATTGTACAGATAATGTTTTAGGACAAAGGATTGGAAACAGATAGTAATCTTACAGCTGCTGTGCCTGGTTGAAAGCTTAGGCAAACTGATATCATTCAACAGCCTACCAAATACCCTGTCCTGAAAAGGAAATTTGTTTAAAATAATGTTGTTAAGGGGATTTTCAATCATTACATCTTTAACCGGAATAAAGTGCTCTAGGAGCGGCCCATCCATGTATGTTGAGTGTATCAAGTAACACTTCAAAACTGTGCATTGTTTGCTCTTGGTAAGAGTGACCGTGATATGAGTTTGACTAATAGGAGGTAACTTCCTATCTCTCCTGTTCCATGCTGAGTCACACAGAGTTGTTTCTGGGAGGGACAGCTCAGTCATAAGGAAATCTGCTATTTTTTAACAATAGGCGGGCAGGCCCTTGTGATGCATCGCCTTGGTATGACGACACAGTGTGGCCTGTCCTGCCTGACGTCCTCGATCCCCCTCTGCCGGGCTGGGCTGATTTGCAGGACTTGAGAGTGTCACCCACGGATGGACGGTCAACAGCGAGGCAATGTACCAGGCTCTCACTCACAATGAGCTATTATTAGCCTGTGATGTGCTGAAGACCTTGTGCCTTTCACTGACATCATGTGGCAGGGTTCTCCAGGCTCATGTATGAGGCACCAGCAACAATAATGTGAGGCACCACAATAATAATCCCCAAAATCAGTGCCACAATATCCAAAACAACTTTCCTTATCCAATTCAAATTCAAATTTTCTTCTTTTTTACAACTTGGGTGAAACAGGAGAAAAAGGATGAAGAAAAGATATAAAATGTAAAAAAAAAAAAAGTATCACATGATATCCAACCAGAAATATAAAAAGGCCATTAATATAGCTGAAAGCCAACTTGTCTGGAGAGGCTTGTTAAGATATAATATGCTCTGTTCAATTTAACGTCACTTTAAGCTTACATATTACTATTAGGTAACAATCAGGCCAGTTAGGCCACCCTTATATGGAACATTCAGTCTTGAAATGACTACTGCTTTCATTTTATCACAGCTTTTGCATGATCAGCAATTGTCTTTATCTTAATATACAGTAGGGTGATATCTCGTTCGTCATTAACTGAATACTGCCTTACCCACCCGCAACATACACAAACACACTTACACGCACGCACACACACACACACACACACACACACACACACGTAATGATGAAATTATTATTGGTTTAATGCACAAACTTCCTCCAAAAGTGGTGTGGGAGTGTATTCTTTGTTTGTAAAGGTGTCCATTTTGAATGTTCATTCAAAAGATGAGTGAACATTTGAGAAAAGCCTAAAAACCTGACCTGCATAGCCGACTACATCTCCAGAGTTGCATTTTTGTGGAGAGAAAAGCATTTTGATGCTTTTAGCAGCATTGGCAAAAGAAGAGCACTCACCTGTGAAATCAGGAGCCGCCTGAATCAGGTGCGCTGACAAGGCCAGACACAGGCAGAGCGAGAGAAAGCAGGAAGACCTGCTCCAGCACTGCTCCACCAACATCGTGCATATCTCATATAATGAGCGAGAGGGGCTAGATGCTCAAAATGATCATGTAGCTATTAACTGCAGACGACTTGCAGCTGAAAAACAGTGGTCAATGATGCCATTGTTTGCCTGTGACAACAGAGCCCTTATTTAAAGAAACAGCTGCCTTTGGCAAGCCACCACATACTGGTATTTTTCAGTATTGGGGGGTAAGCAGAGCATTCTGTGTTCATATTTTTTAACACTGACTAGGACAAATACACTCTGGTGAATGCCAACCCAAGCACCAGAGGTTCCACAAAGTCCTATGCATGTAGTATATTATAAATAATTAGTCGTGAAAATCTGTTCACTTTTTGTGTCACAGTGCACTCACTGTATTATTTACTTCCTTAGTGCAATCAAGGTACACCAGCTTTGCAATGTCTTTCAAATCTTCGTGCTCATACGTTTGTTTGCTCCGATGCTATGATTGAGCTTTGAGTGAAATGACAAAACAGAGAATTTCCCACAGAGCCATTGAGTTTTTGGATTTGTTGATGGAAAGAATTGAGATTTTTCCCAGCTGAGCTCCAGCCAGAGCATATCTCTTCCTGCGTTTTCACACATGGCCTCTAGGTAGACATCGCAAGATAGTTGCTTCCTCTTTCCTCGTAGAGAGGGGAGGAGGAAGATAACTGGCTGACTCCCAGCTCCACTGCTGTCCTAGAGTAACAAACTGGCACGATTTCTCGCTTTACTTACATGATTTTATACACCCCATCTGAGCCAGTAATTTCCTACAAAGTACATGGGTATTGCAGACTGATTATGTGAGCATAATTTACCAGTGCGAAAAAGGCATCCCTATATGTAGTATACTCCAACCCCTGCAGCAAATTGGAGACAACAGGGCAGGCTAACATCATTAAGGCTTCTCTCACAGTGAAATGACAGCACTGCCAGCGCAAGCTCACACATCATAAATGGCCGAGTTAAGGAACCACAGCCAGCTGCTGACAGTGTGGGAGAATGGAATGCATGTCTGCATGGTACCGCAGGTACTGAATATGGAAGCACAAGCCTCCCTCTCATAACTCGGCGTTTAAACGGAGTCAAGAGGAGCTGCACTCCTACACACACAAAACTAATGAGTTTAATGGAATGCGCTACAACCAGAGTGGAGGTTATTGTGCTCCGGGACCATGTTAAGATTCCATTTAAAGGTCAACAGGGATATTCTCAAGACTCAAACGGACAGTTTATCTAAACATTATGACTTTTGTAATGCCGTCAATGAAGCCCTCGTTTTCAGGCTTCTTGCTACCATGGGAAGATCAGGGTTTTCTGTTCACACAACAAGACAGATTTTAGAGTTTAGAGTTGATTTATTGACTTCCATGGCAGTTCCTGATTTCACAAGCACTGGTGGAGGCAGGCGAAAGCTGCTTCTCTGTATGACCACAGCTATGATTGTACGATCTTCTTATTCAGCATAGAGCAGAGGCTACAGTGTTTAGCGTCTGTCCCTGTTTTCTTCAATGTCCCACATGAGTTAATGGAGGGGGAGGGGGTTGGCTGAAGGGAAGGGGTTGCAGATGCTTTGTGCTCTGAACAAACTTTGCCTTTGCTGATTTCCTGCCCTGTGCGTATGTTGTTCGTGTAATTTCCAGGATTTGTTGTGAGTTTCCATTTCAAGCACGCCGTTTTTCCTGCTCACTCCTGTTAATGGAAATTTCTCTTCCCCTTTGCGCAGACAGGGAGATGAGCACAGATTTTCCTGACCCTGTACTACGATATCCACAAAGCAACCCTCTGAAACACTTGTCTTCATCCTCCCTCCATTTTACTGAGTGTGGAAGGGGAGGGTTTTCATGCTTAACTCACTGCTACTAAGTGTCATTATCAGAGATGGGTGACCATTCCCCAAAATGATGCAATGAAATTCTTTCAGGTGCATACAGTATATGGTACCAGTCAAAAGTTCGGAAACACCTGATTACGATACTGAGAAACAAGAATTCAAAAATGTTTTGATCTAAAGATTTATGCTTAAATGCTTGACATTTGTTTCTTAGACAAATACAAAAAGTGAAGTTGCCTATGTTTGAATTTCTTTCACAAAAAAGTTTCTTTGTAAAAAAATATTTTTGGCTATTCTAAAATATAAAATAGTTTTGATTTATTTAACACTTATCATTGCATAATTCGATTTGTGTTATTTCATAATTTGGAATAATGCTTTATTATTATTCAAAAATGTGGAAAATTGTAAAAATAAAGATTAAACATTATGCCCAAAATTTTGACTGGTACTGTACAAACAGTATTGAAATATTTAGTTTGGCTCTGTCACCAAGATTTCAAGACTGCCAAGTCAGACAAAACTAATCGAATACAAACTTCTGTCCTTTCAAAATGTCATTGAAAAGGCAAGTGACCAGCCTGCTTCTGGTGTAGAGCTCACACTGTATTGTCTTCAGATAGCTGTATTCAGCAGACCTGTCAGTGTAATCTTGTTAAATTAAAAGCATGAGCCCATTCTGTGAATATAACTTTGACTTTTATGAAGTAAAGCATGGGCTACTTCATAATAATGTGGCTCTGCCCTGCATTTTCACACCCATTCATGGCTATTGCATGGCTCTTGAAGCCTTCCCAAAATGTCTTGTGTTGCTTCCTTACTGTACTTTCCCTGCAACACTCAGTTTTTGAAACTTATGTCTCATCAACTTTCATCTCTCATCCATTGATACAATGACTCAGGATATCCTGTGGATTCAAAATCAGGTCATTCACACAATGACGTTTGTCTGTAACAGTTAAAATGGCAGACACAGCGTGTGTGATTCTGTTACCATTTAGCACAAAGGTTGCCATCATGACCATATCAAATTTTTATAGATTGAATTGTTTGTTTATTTACTCATTGGGGAAAAAGTGCTGTCAGAACAAAATGCTCACAGTCAGTATCAGCAATGACCAAAATAGCATCAGATGCCCATGGTCTAAGTCTCTGGATACCTGCACCTGAGAAGCTGTGCATTGCACCTTTTTACGTTACTATTCAAATCAGGCTCCAGTTGAGACTAATGCCATGCAGCAGGCTCTTTGGTGAATTACAAGTAAGCATGCTGTGAGTGAGGTGTACAGCTTGTAGTCATTGTGTGATTCATACTGTGGCTGCATCTATTACTAACATTATCACCTTTTTTCAAAGATGTGACAGGATCTATTTTCAGCACAGGAGACCAGCACAGTGTTTATATGGGCGATCCCCACACCCATCGCCTGTGCCCTCCTCCTCTGGCTTTTTAAAGTGTGTCCTGGGTGAGAGGGAGCGAGTTGACACTGACAGCTCAGGCCAGGGGTGGTTACGGCACGCAACGCTGCTTCCTGGACTCCCCATTCACTCCCAGACGTGAGCACATACTCACACAAACACACCCACAGCCTGCTTTGCCTGAACAGTGTGGAGCTGAGACCCTTGGTGTGAAGTTTAGCTTCTTTCTGGTCAGCGTGACTTTTGGAGGATAAGTAACCTTGCCATTTACTGGACTTACTGGAACACCACTGTGGAAAACCATGGATCTCAGACAGAACTCTGACAAAGAACCCAGTATTGAGCTGTTCATAAAGGTCAGTATTTTACACCTCTCTCAGGATTTCATGTTCTGTCTAATTTGAAATTAAATGTCCATACCTTTGTATATTCATGTTTGATTCCACAAGATGAGCTACAAGACACTCAATGTGTTATGACTCTGAAAATAAGTTGTACATTTATTTCAAAGTCAGTGCTATACTATATGCAGGAATATGAATTATTCAGATATTTGTATAGAGTTTAGAGTATTATTGATACTCTAAATTATTGATTTTGTACTCTTGTGTTGTAATCTTGTGTTGCACTCTGCCTCACTTGTAAGTCGCTTTGGATAGAAACTTCTGCCAAATGAATAAATGTAAATGTAAATGTAAGCATCTCAAAAGTATTTGGACAGAGGCATTTTTTCATGGACAATAGTAAAAAACTACATTTTATCTTTTCTTCCAAAAGGGGGAAGTTTTAATGTTTAATTGAGTTCTGTGCTACTCATGGACCTTGGCCAAGATTCCACGCACTTACAAACACTCACATTGTAAAGATGCAGGAAACCACTGTAGTAAACAATAGATGCGAACTTCACGTTTGTGTTCCTCAGCTGTTATGGCTAGAAAATTGTTTACATTTCATTTTCAATATACAGTAGCATAGAGAGCACATTTCAGCACATTTGACCAATAGTATCAGCTGCTGATCACAGGCTTTGTGGGGCAGTGAGTGTGGCCAGTGTTAGTAGTTTCTATGAGGCTGCAGTCCAAGCTGTTTATCATAGACAACAATAATCAAAACAGGAGGTCCCTTGCATCCCCAAGTGGGACATGCAGACAGCACATGGGGTACCCTCACTTGTACCTCACTGACAAGCCCCTTGTGTAATCCTTCACCTTACATTTTGCCACACCCACAGATATCAGCTTGCATCTTTATACCCAATGTCACACCCATAGGAATTAGCCCACATCGCTCCAATCACTACCACACCCAGGAACACCAGCCTACTGTATTTTTGTCAGGGCCATGCCCACACATTTTGACATACCCCTTTACATTTAATGTCCTCACATGTGTACTTAATGGAGATAACCTAGCTGCTAACCTTTATGTGGAGGCTGGTTCTCAGCTCTAGCGCAGTTGCAGCCATGCTGTCATGCAAAAGAGTTCTCAAGGAAGGACATTCTCAAGGAAATGGACATTGATTCATCATTTGCATCTGTTACCAGCTCTGATTAGAAAGACACCACTAGTCCCCAGCAGGGAGGAGTGAGAGGGTGTCTTGTGTAAATGGGTGCATCATTTCCTTTATGGCAGCATACATTGCATTAATACGATTAATCTGGCTTTTTGATCACTATCTTTTCAATAGCAATGGTGTTGTATGCACCATAAGCTCTTCTTTAGCGGACATTAACATTATGCCATAGGGTCATTCTTTCACCAGTTCTATTCTAACCTCAGGAATGATTGCATAGAGGAGGTCAGTGAACAACTGCTTCATGATAAAAGTCTGCAGATAATGTAGTCTTAGAAAGTCTGTTTGCAGCCTATCAAAGAAGGAAAGCAAACTCACAAAAGCTGTAAAAGGAGGGTCATTGAGCTGAGATCAAAGAATTCAAAACAGTCAGCATAGGCTGCAGGTCCACAGGTGTTCAGTTCTTTTTCATTCAGTTCGACTCTTTTCTGTTGTATTGCATTCTGTTTTCCTCTTTATTCATCTTTTTTGTTCTTCTTGGAGTTCAGCAATTTAGCAAATATCCGTCACAATACAAGCGGCTTTATGGGGGCACATATTTAATTTGTTCTGAAGAGTCTGAAGAGTTCAGTGTGGGTGTAACTCTGCATTTGTGTGTTTGTCCCCAGGCCGGCCATGACGGGCAGAACGTGGGAAACTGCCCATTCTGTCAAAGACTTTTCATGGTTCTGTGGCTGAAGGGAGTCAAGTTCACAGTGACAACTGTGGACATGAAGAAGTAAGATATTCCAGTTAGAAGCTTTTGTCAACAGTGTCCCACCTGGGATTACAGCCTGCAAGCTCTACCACCACATGCACACCTGACAAACTACCACATCATAGAAAACTGTTCTGAGCTCTCCTGCTGTGGGATATTAGCAACAAGGTTATGAATCTGAATTAGAAAAGGCGTAGGTCCGCTGACTGTGTGGACAGCAGGGGTGGAGGCTTAAATGGCTGGCCCTATCTCCAAATGCACAAAGAGTCCTGTGTGGTTTTTAACAAATGGTAATCTAATCTATCACTTCTTGTAATGTTTTGTTAGACCTGTCAGGAGTGTTGTGATTGTTGAATTCAATTGAAAAGTGATGCATCTGTGAGTAATCCTGGGAACACAAACACACACCCCTGACACAGCTGGAAACTCTCCTGCCTGTGTGTTTTTCCAGCTAAGCCTGAAGCATTAATCGCTTATTAATCAACATCTATGGCATGGTGGCGGATGTGGTGTTCTCTAGCCGATAAGTTACCTCACATGACCTAACCCTTCCCCCCACACTCCCCACCCTCTCCATTCCCCAACCTTGCACTGCAGGAAGCCAGCGGAGCTAAAGGACCTGGCCCCAGGGACCAACCCTCCTTTCCTGCTGTACAATGGGGACCTCAAAACCGACTTCATCAAGATCGAGGACTTCCTGGAGCAGACCCTGGCCCCTCCCAGGTACCGCAGACGTGTCCCCCCTGCATCTGGTAAAATGCCCTGCCGCCTGGCACAGCCAGCCGCTATCACACGCCACTCTCCCTCTTTCTACCAGGTACCCCCACCTCAGCCCGCTGAACAAGGAGTCCTTCGACGTGGGTGCCGACATCTTTGCCAAGTTCTCCGCTTACATCAAGAGCAGCCCCACCAACACCTGTGAGTGTGAATTCAAAGGAGAGAGCTCAGCCTTAAAGGCGAACAGCTATTACCTCGACCTGATGAATCACCAGTGGTTTGCTATTGGTTTATCAGAATTACAAAGCATGAGGAGTACACCAATAACATGCATTCAGTTCCCAAGTACATGAACACAAGTTCTTAACCGTGTTACCACAGACCCCCATCCCCTTGTATACACACCGTTGAAATGCAACTAAGTTTGACCTGAAACTGATCCGGTCCCACCTACTGATAAAGTACTGCTATCCACAAACTGTACAACCACTTTATCATGTTTGTACATTACACTTTGTAGGTTTACATTCTGGTCCTCATGGTGAAAGAAATACTGATGTTTTTGAATTTATTAATCCTGTTTTGAAGAGACTACCACAAAAACAATATGCAAATGATGTTGATAATATGCAGATCTAGTGTAGGGCACAGACAATTGTCCATATTAACATAATTTTCTATTGATTATATTTAAACAAGGCTGTTATACCTGAATAGGAGTAAACATTGTTACAGACACTTGTTTATAGTATTGTGTTTATAGTGAGGGTAAGTCAGTTGTATGTATCTCAGGGTAAGCACTTCTAAAGATATTCAGTGTGGAAACTAGTGCATATGCATGAACACAAGGATTTGGAGATACTTAAACACCAAATCTCTGTGGAAGATACACTCCCATCCACTGCAGATGTCTCACACATGTCCTTGTCTCTCCATCTTGGCCCTTCTCAGTCCATGAGAAGGCCCTGTTGCGGGAATTCAAGAGACTGGATGACTACCTGAACACCCCCCTTCCACAGGAAATAGACCACAACTCCACCGTGGATGTGCTTGTCTCCAAAAGGAAGTACCTGGACGGAGATCGCCTCACACTGGCAGACTGCAACCTGCTCCCCAAGCTCCACGTCATCAAGGTGAGGGGCGCACACACCTATGGCAATTTCACAGTGCTCAATAATCTTACCATGTGGCGCAAGGGTCTAATTTCTAATAGTAACTGCAGTATATCAACTAATATATCTCCTTATTCTGTAGTAAAGGAGAAAAAGCAGAGGGCTTCATTTCTTTCTTTCTTTTACAGATTGCGGCCAAGAAGTACTGCGACTTTGACATCCCAGCCCAGTTTACAGGTGTGCACCGCTACTTAAAGAATGCTTATGAGAGGGAGGAGTTCAGTCACACCTGCCCGGCCACCATTGAGATTGAGAAGGCCTACCTGGACGTGGCTGGAAAGAGGAAATAAATGACCTGTCCTAACTGCTGTACTCTCCACCCCCCTCATGCTTCTTCATGACTTTCTGAGCAATGACCAACCCCAATACACTATAACTTGAAAATCTTGGACCTTCTCACAGAGCAGAATTGCCACTGGAGATCTGTGGGAAGCTTTGCCCCTTTATGGTGGTCCAATTAAGAGGAGCTCCAAGAACCCTTGTCCAAGAGGAGGAGAGTCAGGATGAGGATATTACTTCACTATGAATACTTTTGCTTGCCCTCAGTACCACTAATGAACTGTGTGATCAGACAGGTAACCCCAGAGCCATATGTTTGTCTCTCATTTGGGAAAACAATTGTTTGATCCCTGATTGTGGTCATGAGTCAGTCATGTAGAAAAGGAACTCCAAGCAGCATCATGTTTTATGTCCCTCCATTTCACACACAGTAATGGCAGATTGGGGAAGCTTACCAACTCTGAACTGAACTAAAAACTAAGGAGAATATTGTTTCTGTAATGTAAATATATCAGCACTTGAAGAGGCAGAAGTTTCTCAATTGACATTTATCTCAGAGTGCCTTTGATTGTTTTGCCAGCAATTAATTGTTTATTAATTATCCTTACCAATCGGCAGCTGATTCCCTTTTCCTACTTGCTTCTTGTGAATGCATTTGTTTTCTTCATGTCAGGATCATGCAGAAAATATATACTTGTTATTTGACCACATGTATAGATTAGTGCCTTGTTCTCTGTGCACACAACACGGACACGATGAAGACACGTAGATCTGTTATTCTGCACAGACTCTGCATCATAAAGAGCACGTATTTTTTGTCAGCATCCTCATTGGCCATTGTTGCACTTCATAGGCCTGTCACAGTAGAATTTACTATATAAATAAAATCCTTATACAGGTTAAATCGATTTTTACTGAATTAAGCTGCAATTTATCATTTAAGTCCTCTAATATGGTGTAAGGAAAATAACCACAAAATATTAAGAAAAAGGAAATCAGTTAAACCTGTCAATGTGTGTGAACAATTCAGCTGAAATGAAACACATCAAACAAAACAAATGAAAACACTGAGAGCAATAATCAGTTTAAAGGTTACATTTCTGCCTCATGTATTTCAAGCCCATGAGCTACCACTTAAATATTTGTATATTATAATGTGCTGAATACATATTCACAAGGCTTTAACTATACTGGTTAGGCCAAGCAGACAAAGCAGCCCTATATTAATGTTATGATCCACTGACATCCTGATGAGGTGGTCCATCTTATAGATGACAGCTAATGACAATGGGGTGGTGGGGATGATGATGATGATGATGATGGAAATCCTACATCAAACAGGAAAACTTGCACAGATAAATCACATCATCAGGACTATTCTTGAATAAGGATGAGGTATTTGAAACAGCAATGAATACTCGACATATGTCTTGCCTAATACTTTATAATATCCATCTGTGTTTGTCTAATAAAAAAGGAAAAGCTTTTAACTGGAAAATATATCCTGTCAGTAATCTTAATGATAGCTTCACGGCAATGCAAAATAAAAGCAATTCATTGTCTAGAGTCCCTGTTTTCAACTTACTGTATGTGGATGAGGAACACTGATTTTCATCTGGTGAAACACTGTCTCCTTGTGGCAAAAAATCATAATGAAAAGTAACTCTCTCCTCATGTTTCTGCTGGAGGGGTTCATTCATGCCATAGTCATAAGAGTTTTATTGGGGTTTTCACATACTTTTTAAAATAGGTTTTGGCATGAGTTGTGTGCTTAGTTTTGTTTTGTCTTCATAAAAACTTGAACTCATCTCATGCTCTACAGGTCACTGTAGGAGAATTTACAAAAAAAAAAACCATCTCTCTGCCAATCCCACCATCACCTGACTTTCACTATAAACTAGTACACAGGCAGCTAGTTAATGATCACATATGCCAAACACAATATCACTACTGCTGTCCAAAGAGTGAGCATGTGCAGCACAGAAAGATGTTTGTTCAACACAGTGTTGGTCCCAACTACAAAGCTTTGTCACCCAAGCCATTTTTCATAGGTCTCTTTATTGCCAGATGCTGTGCACAGCTGCTTTCCCTTTGGATAAAAAAGCTCTTTATCCAACAAATCATCTGTTTGAATCATCTGTACAAAACTATTTACACATTCTTCTCTCTCTTTCAGCTTGAGCTGAAACCTCTGTGTGGGAGAGCTGGGTCAGGAGTTGCAGAGAGGGATTAGGGAGTTGTCAGACTGTTTGCACAAGACAGGGAGCATCTCTGGTATCACTGGAGGTGCCGCTTCTAGTTCGTCACACAGTACTTCCAGAAACAGGCTGTGTAGGAAAAAACAGAGAGGTGGGGCAGGCCCTTCAGTTGAAACCTGTTTGCGTACAACCACTGTCAGTAACTAAATACCACTGAATAAATAATAATAATAAATACCCGCCCTCCCAGTGTGTGTACGTGTGGAAAGAGCCATGCAAATCTCAGAAACACACACTGCAAGGTTAAGCAATAGAGCTGTGAGCAGTGGGGCTTTAAGTAGATCAGTTCCTTTCTGCATTTCCCATCATACAAATTAGTTTTGTGAGGAACTGCTGCGGCAGCCGGTGGGATTTGCTGGTTTACCATACTTCTCTTGAGTATGTACATTGTACCGCTTTGTAGGTAATCTCTAAATTAAAGTGCAGCTCGTGAACTCCTCTGTTCTTGTGTAGTTCTGCATTCACCATGCTGCTTGATGGTTAACTGCTTTATACTGCACCTGTGATAGGCAAACAAATGGCAGCATCTGTCAAGCGTTCAAACAAGTTCAAACAGGGTAGCTGTCCCATCTGATACTGGCGAATATGTTCCCAGCTGAGGGTCCATAAATCGTGAATGTACACAAAGCCTTGATGCCAGGTGGCCTGAGCTTTGGCCTTGAGTGCACGTAAAGCTAACATGGCTGCAACCGGCCACAGGGCCGTGTCCTCACCCCTCTTGTTGGCCTTGGGCAGGCTCTGGTCAGAGCGGATGGGGCTGTGAGTACGCAAGTTGTCCGCCGCGGCCAGCTTCAGTAGTGCCGCCTTAATGTCGTCTACCTGGGGGGGACAACACACAGGGCTATACGCATGACATGGCAAGCACTCACACACTTGCTTATCACATTACTGTAATAAGAGGTGCAGAAGTGTGGGAAGGCTAACAGATGGTAAAGATTAACAGCACCACAATGTCAATGCAAAAGCAGGAATAGTGTGATTCTTGCAATCTGATCTAAATGATTCTCTATTAGTATCTTGGGTGGTCAGCATTGTCTTACCATGTTGCTCATTTTGTCCTGGTTTGAATAATCTTTTGTACCTGGAAAAGCAGAAAAACAATTTAAATTGCATCTGTGGTGGTTCTATGTGAGACTGAACTCAAGGCCAAGTGCCTGGCTGGATGTACCAAATATCCATAAATCAGCCTTGTAAGATATAGCGCAACACTTTCTCTGTGGTGAATTTTGAAATACCTATGCCCTTTCTTCCAAACACATATTTCTTTCTGCTCCCAATTATGTGCATATGTTAAATGGGAATTGTAATGTGAATACAGATATTTTAAAGAGCAGCTGCAGCATGTAGACATTCAAATTCAAATGCCTTCAAGTGATTCTTTCCTTCAAATGTTTCAGAGCCAAAGACAAACATTTCATTAGTGATCGGACAGACTGGCTAGACACTCACCTTTCATCCAGGTATCCCTGGTGCTGTCCAGCTGTAGAAGGAATGGGTGCAGGTCCTTCATCTGTCTGTGGTTCCCAATGTCAGTGCCTTCCAACTCCTCAACCTCTGACCCCAATCTCTGGATCAGATCTGCTGGGAAATTACAGCCCAAGTATCGCCACCGATCTAAAGATTTTCCCGGCAGCCACAACTGAGAAGACACCCATGATTAATGGCATTGCTCCACAAACATTCTGTCGCTTTGACAATCGCTACTGGCAGTGCTTTATCACCCAGTCCCTGATAATCTCCTAAACAGTGAGATCTTAATAGCGCCAGATTGCAATTTAAGGTGTACTGAACATATTTTATTTATCACATGCCATACAGGTGTATGGCATCTATGACTACAGAGGCCATGTGATGGAATGAGGAACTATGATAAACCTGTGTGCTTTTTAAGTAAAATGAATTGAAATGCTGCATATTTATCCCTAGCATTGGAACATAGACAATGGACATGATAAGCAGACACGTCAGTTATCATCCATCACTGCAGTCACAGCTGTCATGATAAAACAATAGCCATGTCTGCAAGGTACTCATTGTTTCCAATAAAGGTACAATATCTCAAAGACAAACATTCATAGACGTAACGCTTTATATTCTGATGCTTTCACCTGCCTCTAATTGCAGATTGTCTTCTGAAAACATCTATTTCTCAGCAAAACCTATTTATATTTTGCACAGTAGTATGTTTACTCTATGTCTTACAATAATTAGTTTTACAATTATTATTGTAAGACATAGATAAAATTACAATAATATGTCTTCAGCACAATGTGAATTTAACATCAATGCAAACCTAGTATCTTCCAAAACCTTTAGTGAAATCTTTGGATTCACAGCTGATTGCCTCCTAAATTTCCATTGGGTCACCACACTTATCTTGGTCTCCCCTTAATAATTTTAATTATGTCATATGCATTTTGTGTCTACTGCATCATGAGCATCTCAGTCTACTTGCATCATGAGCGCTTCAGTCATTGATCCCATTCCCAATGTCTAGTCCTATTGTTATTACATGGCAAAAATGTATCCCATTTCTTAATGTAACCCCATCATCTAAACTGTTTCTGGTGAATCCTCCACAGCACAAAAAAATCACGAAGCCAATTCTGCTCTCTCTGTACCACTTCACAAATGGAGAAACAGGTGGAGCTCCAGCTACTAGGATGCAGATGGAACGTAGAACCACACATCACATACGAAAGACACTGACTAGCAGGCAAAGACCATGCAGTTGGCCTGGCCTACCTGTCTGCGGCTCCATGTCGGTTCCTGCGTACATTGGAAGAGCAGGGGTTCTCCGAGCAGAGTACACCACACACGCCAAAAAGCAAAATAGCGCCCGGGACAACATGACGACAATATTTTGGTTGAGTCCGGTCTCCTCTATGCCCGGGTGAGAGAGGGACCAGACTTTTATACCCTCCTGGGATATCTATCTTGACAAGATCAATACATTATCATGTCATCTCTGCCTGGTGTTAATGGTTTTGACACGATGGCTCCCTCGTCACAGGTGCCATTTAGGGGGGTGCTGTCAATTTGGATCAGTCCTATCTGTGCTTGAACAGAGAACTCTAACAAATGTTTACTCTTAACTGCAACAATCGGGGTGCAGTAAGCCTGTTCCAATCCTTTATGTCTGACAGAACATTTTTGTGTGCATTGTGCACCTCATCTAATCTATAAATAAGGGGATAGAAAAATACACTCACTTTTTGGGTCATGGTTCAAGGGATTTCACACAGATACAGATACATGCAGACATGCATGTATACACAAACACTCATGCATGCACACACACTAAATTCTACTCTTTCGTAAATATTCATTGTGATCAGCCCTGAGTTCCAGTCATCGTTACCCATTCTTTTTTGATTGCTACAGAAAACACCGCATAATGACCAGGTAGTAGACTAAATGTTGCAAACTGTCTTCAAACTGATTGCTTCAGAAATGTTTTTTTTTTTTTTTTCTGCTAGAGTGGCAAAGAGCCTTCATCAGTGTATTTATATATTTAACTCTGGAAGACTAGAGAAAATCAGTCACACAGGTTGAACTAGATTTGTCTTTTCATAATCTTTGGTGACCTCAGTCTTTATTTTAACACTAAAAATAAACTTTACTAAAACATCTGTACTTGCAACTTATTTACTTTTCATGTCTATTTTATATACCTTATCTAGTGCTAATTATAATGTTCACTCTTTTCCCCTTCAACATCCTGTAACACATTAATACAGCTGGATTTTTTCACTCGGCTGAGGTTAAGTACCCAAATGTATTGTACTATAATTTTAACATTATTCTCTTACTGACTTAATTTCCTTACATGGGTGATGTACAAAGGTAATCACTTTACCTTACACCACATGATTACCTTACACAGCTATTTGCTACACATAGCTTGGGTTTAGGAACAGAACCTCAAGCACACTGCACAATAGCATTTTATCAGTAGTTAAAATCAGTGAACCCAAGGTCCAGACACAGTTCTCTAACACATGCTGGAAAAGAATGACGGATGTCATTTTTATAGCACATTGAGCCTGTGCAACACATTTTCAGGTCAAGGGTCTGAAAATATTCCTTAACATATTGACAGAAGCTCTTTGAACTTTTTTTTTCCCCAGAATTCCTCTTTTATCCTGAGGCAGATTTATTTAAATTCATAATGTCGACATTGTATTTCTGCCCTCATGCATAGCGAAGGAAATATAAGAAAGAAGCTACGGTTAAATGTGAAAGGGGAAAAAAGAATGACTGTGACGCATTTGATGACAACTTAGTTGAGCTATTGCACTGAGCCTGAAATGGAGTTATACAAGCCTCTTTATCAAATTGAAGGGTTTCTAATCGAACAGGAAAAAAGCATTACCAAAAAACCTGAAACTTTGCTTCGTGATGGACGAGGCTGTCCCCCAGCCTGTGGTTCTGACACCAGAACCTGCCTTCATTCCTCATCTTTGATGAAGAATAGTGTCTAAACATAGCACTGTATACAGATGATGCATTTGTAAGGACAGAGGGAGCATTACTTACCTCTCACTTTGTAGTGTTTCAAGACACATTGCCGTAGCGCTGCTGGCCTTGTTGAAAAATCCGGGATGTTTTACTTTGTTTCCTTTTTATTGTGTTATGAACGTCTGATCCTTGCTCATAGAGGTGTAGCTGACCAAGAAAAAAGTAACAAATGCAGTCTATTAAAATGGGCCAAAATGTGGTAATACACAAGAAAATTCCTTCCTCATGAAAGTGTTGCCAAACCTTTGAAATCCATTCATTTTTACTAATGTATTTTATTATCTATATCTACGTGAGTGAGTGTGTCTGTGCATAATCTTTCGACATTTTATCTCCCATCAAGACTACTATTGTAAACATCGCCATTGACCATAGGGTGTGCATTGATGTCATAAGATTGTGAAAGAAGGAAAAACAAATATGTACTCAATTTGTGTAACGTTAATTAGCCTACGTATCCGCGAAACTTAGCACACGGAACGAACCCCATAAAAGTTTCACAGCTTGTCACGTGGCGCTTCTGCCCAACCGGAAGGTTTTACTAGCTGTGTAAGATACTCCTGGTGCTGGTTAGTTGATGGTGAAGTATTATGGCTAGCACACCCATACACTATGTTGTCAAGCAAGCTTGACTGCAAGTTTGCTCTATTCTAGCGCTAGATAATTACGTGCAGTTGAGCTGAAATGAAAAAAAGGAAACCAGGGAAGCAGCAGGACTTCGAAGACAAAGATTACGGTGTCGCACAGATTGTTAGCAAACTAGCTAGATCTTCATGAATTAAGGGAAAGGTAAGAAAACGTAGCGTGTATTATTAAAATACCTAAAGTTGTAGCTATTCATTGTAGCTATTTGTGCATTTTAGCTTGCTTGGTAATGTTATTTCACATTTGCAACCCGGCTAGACAAGATTGTAGTTGTCTCTTCCATAGGACAGCTAGCTCGTAGACAGCTAACTCGTAAACTAGATGGCTTTCGCTGTACAAAACGCCGAACTTTATTTGTGGTACTGACAACTTAGACAGTAACGCTGACATTAGACTATTTCTTGCGTGCTCATTCTATGAATAGTTAACATTATTTTAATCACAAGATAGTCATTCTCCTGGTTTACTGACTACCTGTTTCGCTAATATTGATTTAGTATTTGCATAGCTAGGTTAGCTGGGTATCTAGGTAGTTAGTGCATTTTCAGAAAAGGTCCATTTGTAGCTTGTTGGTAGTCTACATGTCGTCTCAGCGTGGCTCTGGCTTTCATCAGGTAGGTGGCTAATCAACCGGAAACGGTACAATTAGCTAGATAGCTACACTAACAAGAAACAACATGGTGCATCGATTGGTGCAGGTGTGTGTGTGTATTTTATATATTATATTTGTATTATAATATATATTCATAAACATTCAGAACAGTCATTTATTAAATGTAATTACTTATTACATGTGTTGTGACCTGGCAAAATTAGAGTAATTTGGCTTAGTTACAATGTATCTTTACTGTCATGTGTAACCTAGCACCTCATTCGACTCTTAAGCACCGGTACTTTTCGGAAGAAGCTGTCTGACTAATTCATAATTGACAGGTCGCCACACTTGGGTTGGCAGCTGTATTCCATCTTCAACTAAACGTTTGTCTGACCTTTGGGTTGGAAGAGCAGTGAGGACAGGAGATATTGGTAACAAAAAAAAAAAAAGTCAAAACTAGCAGACTTCCTGTCTACAGTGGGGCAAAGCTGTTGTCTTTTCTTTTTGGTTAGGTGAGACATTACTACTTAGCTAGCTGGCAACATCTGTTGTTCGGCACTGATATTCCTAGCCAGGCTAGTTCTCTTTAGTTTCTGTAGCATGTTCCCAGAGGAAACATGCTATAGAAATGGGTGAGATACTTATGCCTGTAGTCATCAGTACATGTTAATCAGGCACTGCCAGATTAATGATGTAATATCATCCTCCACCCTGTGCTGGAAAGTTGTAACATGTGCGCAACATTGGGCACATTTGTTATATCTAGGCAACAACTGTATTGGTTCGCCAAATGCATCTATTGTTTGTTTGCCGTGCTCAACACACCCTGGGCCAAGCCATCTGTTAACAGAGACTCAGCTGTTTAATCAGGTTATAGATACTTGACCATGGCCAACACAGCCATAAGCTTGCCAGCCCTGGGTGGTGTAGTGGCTTATTCTGCTGGGGGTGTTGATGGGTTGTGAGCCCTAATTAGTGGTGCCCCACTTGATTATGTCTGTGTTGCAGGGGACTAGGTTACCCTGCTCATATTAATGACCCATTACAGGCTGGACATTATGTGTTGCAGTTTGTATATTGATAGTGTATGCTCCTTGCACCTGAACAGAGCAGTTATGTGAGTTAATGTGTTAATGTCTAAGGGTCATGGTGTTTCACATTAAGAGAGCTTTGGCTTCTTCTGTTGCAGTCATTGTATCCATTCTGTAGCCTAAATGGTTGATTATGGTTGATCGACCACAGACATTTCCCTGCCCCCTCCTGGACCACAAATGTCCAAATGGTTTAACACACTCATTAGCTTTACCAGTTAGCTTGTACCTTGGCTGGCCAATCATTGATACCTGGTAATGCAGTACCTCTGATATGGTTTTTTTGCTGTTTTGTAGACTACCTCACTTGTAAGTCGCTTTGGATATAAGCATTTGCCAAATGAGTAAATGTAAATATAAGTGTAAACTGCTGGTTTTCTGATTTACCTAAGGAGTTGGTATGCCTCCACATTGTTTGCCTCCATTTACAGGCCTTTGAAAGAAGCAGGATACAGGATGTTACTGCATACCCCGGTGTATGTCAGGAGGACATGTGCAAAGGGCTGGGAGGTGCTGGATTTCAAAGTATCTTGCATAAGCATCTTACCCATATCTTGTGGAGGGAAGGGATTCCCTGGGGCTCTGTGGTGATCCGCTACTGAACTCAAAGAACCACATCTTCATGTGTATTCTAACGAAACATTTGGTTTGCCTGTTGTAGGTAATGTGCCTGTTGTACCTATTACCTGTTGTAGGTCATATGAAGGCCATTATGTATCTTTACATGATTAATTCAATCTTTAGGTTTTACCCTGCATGCTTCCTAAAACCGTTAGAAATGACAGGGAGCTGGAAAGCTATGGCAAAATCCATTTTATGACCCAGAGAGGTTGTAACTAGCTAAGTAATAGCACTAACTAGATGGCAGACATCTATAATGGCTGTGACTCCTACATGATCCATTAACAGAAAAAAAGATCGACTAATCTGCACTGTAAAGTCATGCTAAATTTCATTTTGTTCATTTGTTTTTCATTGATATGGAAAGTAATGTTAGCTAGCTGCTGAGCTTTTTTTTTTTTTTTTTACCAATATTGCAACAACTGCATGCTGACAGCTTCAGAAGGTCAAGGCCGTAGAGCAATCCAATCTGATGAAAAGACACCACTTACCATGTTACTGCTGTCAGTAGTTGTTGCATTCTTACTCACATTACCCTCAAGAGTGTCTTCGCATCATCTGTTGTTTGTAACAGATGTAAGAAATGGAGAGGCTAGGCAGAATCTCAGATAGAATATTATGTATTCATCTCAGTAATATTATGGATCAAGTGAGAAGGAGGCTAAAATGTCTCATGCTATGAAACCTGTCAAACCAGATAATTTGGCTTTTGCTTTGCTGAATTCCTGTTGTGTGAATCACTCGTCATTCGAAAAAGCCTTAAGTGAACATATCCACAGTATGTTAATTGTTCTTACTCAAAATATAGCAACCTTTTCACTTTTGATCTCCCCCCCCCCACAGTTTACACCAGGAAATGAAAATGTTGTCAGAGGGCAGCTCCTTCCTGAAGGGATTGCTGCTTGGGGCGCTGTTCTGCCTGCTGCTGTCCTTGCTGGGGAGTCTCAGCTCAGAGCCCCAGCCCAACACAGAGCATGGTGACGACCACGGTGATGACCACCACCACCACCACATCAAGGCTCCCAGCAAGGAGGAGCTGCAAAGAATGCCAGAGGACCTGAGGATGCAGCTGAGCCAGAACGTGCGGGTGTATTGCGCCATCATGGTGCAGCCCAAGATCCTCAACTTCTGGGCCACCGCCAAGGACACCTGGAGCAAACACTGTGACAAGGCAGTATTCTACACCTCGGAGTCGGCCAAGGCCCTCGAGGCGGTAGACCTGCAGGAGAAGGACGAGTGGCCGAAGATCCGCAAGGCTCTGAAGCACGCCTTCGAGAATGCCGGAGACCTGCGCTGGTTCTTCCTGGCACGGGCCACCACCTTCGCTATCATCGAGAACCTCAAGCACCTGCTGCTGATCAAGGACTCCAGCCAGGCCTTCTACATGGGCAACGTGGTAAAAGCCGGGGAGTTGGAGTACGTGGAGTATGACAGCGGCATCGTGTTCAGCTATGAGACTCTGCGGCAGCTGGTGAGGATTTTCAATGATGAAGAGCGGTGCCCGGAGCGCGGCCGCGCCCTGTGGAAGCTGAGTGAGGAGAAGGAGCTGGCCCTGTGTCTGAAATACACGGGGGTGTACGCCGAGAATGGGGAGGACTCGCGCGGGAAGGGGCTCTTCAACAAAAAGAGCGTCAGCGCCCTCATCTCCGAGGGCCTGGCCAAAAGCCCCTCCAACGTGGTCGAGAACTGCTGCCCCGACCTCGCCGTCACCTTTGGTGGCATGTCGCCCAACCAGATGCAGGTCATGATGTTTGGTGTTTACAGGCTACGACCATATGGGCACATATACCATGACTCTTTGATATTTATGCCACCTGAGGGCTCAGATAATGATTAAATGTGACTGACTATATTTGCCAAATGTATTGATGGAGTTGGAATTTATGTACGTCCAACATACTCGCACACAGAGGAATGTCCGTTACCTTCACCTCAAGCACGCTCTGGAAAACTGATAAAAGATCGTAAAGGGATGTGAAATAACTGATCATGGGAGGTGGTTAGAACAGACGTAATAGCCTATGTAATATGAAAATATAAACCAAAGTTACTACTAAGCAACTTTGTTTTTCATTCCTGTTTGATTTTCTTCTGTTTGTTACTTTTGTTGTTGTCTGTTATCCCAAATTGTTTCAACTGCCAGTCACTGGTTCATGAGCCATTTTTCACTAATTGCAAAGAGACAGACAGGGTACATGAACTTTCTTTTACTTGTTAATGTGTCACCTGTGGTATCTGGGAGTTGAAGTCGCATCTATACCATGATGCCTGAAATTGTCAGTGACAGCTTTTGAAAGAGAGAGTGTATTGACAAAAAAGCCTTATTGCCTTATTCTAAACTGAACTGCCTCTGTATTCAATGAAATAAACTGCAAAACTCCCCAATTCATCAACAAGGCTTTTCAAAATGGAAAACAGAACCACCCCCTTGGTCAGCTAAACTGGGAAAAATAATAATGTATGATTGAGTCAGTGGAAAAATAATACCTGGCTAGTAAAGGAATGTTGTGCAGAGCAAATGAAAGCACTGTACTATAGTTGTATTAATAACACATACAAAAAAACATCTAGGTTATTTTTGATTGCTTAACCTTCAGCTGCAGCTGACTGAACTGCCTCATAAGAAGGCAGCATGTTACAGTAGCAGCATTTCATTTGTTTCCTGTAAATGTAACAGAATATTTCGCCAGGGAATTCTGGAATGACTCATCAGTTAGAGGGATTATTCATTAGAATGCCTAACTCAGCATTTGAGCTGACAAATGTGAGTAAAAGGTTTGTTTGTTTTTTTGTTTTTCTGAGATAAATGTAAGCCGTGTGTTTTTGCAGTTCTGTCAGTTGCGGATGTTTTTTCCTGATCCAGTATGGCATTTGTTCATTTTTTTTTTAAACTGGTTTGGTTATGAATTTTATAGAGGTGGTAAGATTCATTTTTATAATTGAACTGAATATTCAATACGTCTGTATGAAATATCTTTAAAGTAAATTTTATTTTTTGGTGCTTATCTTTAATATAGTAGAAGGGAAGAGTACTATTTTCATAAAAGAAAGGCTTATCAGCAATTCCTTTTTGGTTCTGTAAACAGCTCCATGACTGTGAAACTCATTTAATCGCAGAATGCATTTCACCACATCTTCCTGAATTGAAGATGTGCAAGAAGCAGAGAGGAGCTACACTGAAGTAATGACTGTTTTGCCTGAAATCCTAAAACTAATAACATCCTTGTGAAAAAAAAGTACTAAAATCGCCCAAGACTGCCATAAAAACATTAAGAGCTTAAATCAAGATCCTATAAATGGCTGTTCTTTTGAGAGAGGAACAATGTAACATTCAGAGGTAGAACAAAGATGGATGGGAGAGTTCTCAGCTCCTTAAAGAGGTTCTGTGCACTTAATTTGCATTCCCACTGAATTGTCAGTAAGGTACAACTGAAAAATACATTTTGTTTGTGGTTTAGTATTGCTTAACATTTGAAATGGGTTAACCAGACTTGCGTTTAATGTTTATTTACATCCACATCCCACCATAAGGCATGTGGGGGAAAAAAGCCTCAACAAGCGAATTGATAAAACTGGTAGCTTTTCTCACCCTACTTCCTTCTAGCGTTCATTCAGAATACTCCACTTTTGTGGTTTATACATTACTGTACTGCTATGCCACTTTCTCTGTGATGTGTGTGTACACGTATTTATTATCAGAGCTATGAAGGACTCCCTACTATGTAAATTTGTAGTGAAACCCCAAACTAGGGCAGAACATTTGGGACACAGCCAGATCTGCCCCAAACTGTTTTCTACCCAGATAGGTGTAAGTGTGAATACCACTTCCTCCTCTCGTGATTTGAACCCCCGTCTCAAAAACAAGTAGTCTACAGGAAATGAGAATTTTCTTCTCCAGTTAAACTCATCTGTTTCAGACATGGCTAAAAGTGTTCAGTGTCAGTCTCACTCAAGCAAACTGATGCAGCATATTTGAGCATGTAGTCAATGACCTGTATATGATAAAGAAAACAAATCTTTTAGGCAGTGTTTTTTAGTGTTTGCTATCTGGAATAGAAAGAATAGCCATGCATCTGATGGAGGGGATTCTTGTAAAGGTGTAAAACTTTGGCAGCATTTGGTGGCCATTGCACAGAATGAGCACACTAATGACAGTTTTTGCCAGTTCCATTGTCTGAATGTGCTGGACAGTAAATCTTGATGTTTATATCATCTAATCTGAGACAACAGACCTATCAGCAATTCTACATTCTGTATAAATTCTCAGAATTGCTTAAGTTACTTGACTTGACTTGAACTGAACAATGATTTAAATGCAGTCACTCTGTCAGTTAAATGAATACTGAGCCTTATCTGATATTCCCAGGTCTAATATTCCCAATAATTGATGTTCAATCAGTGTACAATGTCAGCCAACGAATACATTGTGATTTCACATATTTTTGTAAGATTTAAGGATTTAATTCATCCTTTTAAAAAGTAACATACATACAATGTAAAATGCTCATGGTGTAACAATAAATATTTTTGGCGAGACTTTGGTACTTTTTGGGGAAGATAACTTATTGTATCAAAAAATGGCAGAGTGTCTGTACAGGTTATGTCTAATGAGATTTATGATAAAATAAAACATGATATTAACTAATATACCAAATTAATGCAGTTTTTGTGGTACTCTTGTGTTTTCAACTCAGGTGTAAGAAATTTAGTTGTTTGTCTCTTAACTTACCCAGATGTTGACAAATTTATTAAGCTGTAGCAAGAGCCTAAGGGGTGATTTAATCAATCTACAAGCATTCCATTGAGAACCTCTGGAGCCTATAACCGGTTGAGATATGGAAGCAAAACCCTGAGAATGCTTACAGAGCTTTGAATTGCTGAACACACTGCATGGGACATGCAGCAGAATCCAGGAAATAAGCAATAAATAAAAATCCCAGACCCATGACTTAGCAACTAAGAGTAGGAACAGAACCTCCAGGGTTGGCCTCTCTGGAATTCTGCCAATACCATGTGCTATCTAAGGGAAGTAAGACTTGATATTTCATCAGAAGCTTACAATCAGCAAAACCTCAGTGTATGTTTGGAAATCAGCCACTCCATCACCTCATCCTTCAGTGGTTTCCACATGCAACTGACATAATGCTGCATTTACAGATCACTGTTGGGCTCTGTGCTACGTCTAGAGTATTAAGTCTAGCATACTGCTTTAATTGGTAATTATTTTTTTGTTATTTTTTACCTTCATGTCTGTTTACCAGAATTCTGGCTTCTCTGTAAGGTATATTATTGTTATTCTGTTTTCTGCTGTGATGTTATAATATCTTGTAATATATTTTAATATCATTACACATTAGTTGTTTTGGCAGCTAATCTGAACAGGCACACACCAAATAAAACATTATTATTATTATTATTATTGATGTTGTTTTGTGAGCAATCATAATAATACTATATGTCAAATTATTATTATTATAAAGTTTTTTAAAAGACGTAGAGGATCAATCCATATGAGACATACAGGTGTTTTTCCACAATCTGTGTAGAGATCTGTGCTACAGAATGTCTATGCAGTTAGTCAAGTTTTTGTTTTCATGCATAAGTACATCTACTACATCAAGAATTCTCTCCAGAAAGAGTGTGCTGCAAGACACAGTACTGTAATTTCCAAGTGACCTCACACAGGATGAATTTGAATGTTTATTATATTCTGAATGTTTCTGGGTTATGGAATGACGATTGGTTACAATGTCCTTACTGACGTGCACTTCAGTGCCTCGTCCAGTTTTGGTGTCCTCCATCAGTATCCTAAATGATTCATGATCGATCTGAAATTAGCAATGTTAAACCAGTCGTTTTAGTCATTCAAACCAAAATTGTTTACACTCAGCTGCTTGTTTTAATGAAACAATATCCCCAACGCCTACTTTGGCACGCACGTGAAGACAGAAATTAACTGTAACATTTTTAATAAAAGCGTCGGACCTGAATAGTTTTGTTTGTCTACCCTTGAATATCTGTAAACCTATGATTGATGAAGCCATGCAGTTACACATATTTCATTTCACAAATGTTAGTAAAATGAATGTAACAATTATCCTGGTAACTCGCTTCTGAAACACCAGTCTCATTTCCTTTGTTTTACTAAAGTAAAACTCAACAAGTAAAATTTTATTCCTGGCGAGAAAGGTTACACTTACATCTGAAACGACAGCGTCAATTAAAATCGTGTTGATTCATCCTTCGTCCTCCACGAGCACTTCTCAGTTCCGAGCTGGGGAGGGGGGCGCCATCTCGCGGCAAATACAACTCATGAGTTTACGGGTGCACGACAGAAGTACTTCCGGTAGGTCAAAAGAAATTATGGACGCACTTAGTTAAATCCAACGCTAGACGTGTCATGCTATGATCTTGTTTACAACAGTATCTTAACCTATAATAGGTGAGCTTTGGCATAGAATTCCAATTAAAAGTTTTCCGGCGAAAGGAATACAATAGTTGTCAATAGGAAGTAATTTTCCGCCATCTTTTTCTGCCAATAACAAGAGAGAGAGAGTGGAGCTGTAGTTTAATTTTATTGTCCGTTTCCAAATTAAAAGCGACTTTGACGAAGATTTGGAAGGAACCTGACTTTAAGACGTAAATAGGGTGACCGTTAACCTTGACGTTTTTAGGATTAATAGATTAGCTATTTGATTTTGTAATTTTTTTCATGTTTCCAACAGGTTTATCTTCCCCTAATCCCCCACCGCCAGCTCAGGAGGTTAGACCAGCAGCTTCTGATGGTAATAACGGCAGCAGTAACACTTCAACGTCAAAAAAGAGGAAAATAAACAGCTCAGAGAAGGAAGACTTTGATTCAATTTCTTCGTCTCCCCCCAAAACCTTTAGCAATTCCACCTCTCCTTCCTCCGGCACTTCCTCCTCGCATCACACTCAGAAGAAGTTAAGGTTCGAGGACTCCGTAGATTTCATTGGACTGGATGTGAAAATGGCTGAGGAATCTTCCTCATCTGCGTCGTCTTCAAACAAGACTAAAAATGTTTTCTTGGCTGCGGGTGTCGGGCACCACGCGAACGGACTTACGAAAACTGTCGGTTCCACAACCTTTTCCAACAACAGCAAACCTGGAGCTGCAAAGAAACTAGTTATCAAGAACTTCAAAGGTAGCTAACGTTAGGTCTTTTGACAATTATTGCTCATTAGCTAGCTAGCTTACGAGTCAGTTTTGTAAGTTTCAGTACTAGTCATTTCTTTTGGCTGCACCTGGAGAGATGGTTAGGTAGAAATACTGCTGTTAGTAACGTTACCTAATGTGTGGTGTTGTATATCTGGTTAATGTAGTAAATCCACTAACATTTTTAAATGATATGTGACAACTCAGATCAAATTTATTTATGTTCAGATTTCAGTCGAGTAGTATTCTGGGTACAGAGTATCTACCTGTTTAGCTAACTAGCCAGCCTATTGTCAAAATAACGGTAACTGCCACTTGTGTGAATTTGGTCTTGACACGATGTAACTTGTCGATGTTTTTGTAATACGAATGTAAAATACGTGTAAGGCAATCTAACGATAATATGTGAACCTGATCTAACGGTATGTAGGCCTACTACTTCTGGGTAGTGAAGAGTTTAGGGTAATCGGTAGTGTCCATTTGGAGTGCAAAGCGTCTGTGAAAAATATTTTGCCATCAGGAACCGGCTTGTAGCGCCTTTGCTCTACCCGCCTCCATGGGCCCTGCGTTTTAGGAACGCATACGACACCTGTGGTCCCAAAATGCCTCAGTAATCTGTCATTGGGTTCCAGAAAAGCCGAAATTGCCAGAAAACTATACAGACGAGACCTGGCAGAAGCTGAAAGAGGCAGTGGAAGCCATTCAGAACAGCACCTCAATCAAGTATAATCTCGAGGAGCTCTATCAGGTAAGGGATGTCTCTGTGCCTCTCCCCAGTCGCGTCCCTCCCCTCCCACTCATGTTGTGATCACGTGACCGACCGCCTGTCCTCTCTTTGCCCCTCAGGCCAGGCTTAACACGTGTTATCCTGCAGTGAGGCCTGCTGAGAAGCTTCTGTTTTATATGCTTTCAGAGGCAGGTTTATAAACCTCCTTGGGTTTTATAACCCTGGCTCTGTGTGTGTGTGTGTGTGTGTGTATGTATGTGTGTGTGTGTTTGTTGTTTTCCTGAGGGCAAGGCACTCAAACCAAATACTCCCCATCCCGTTTGTGAGGGGAACCAAAAAAATAAAATGACAAGAATTTTATCTGGCAGGATGATCAACACATTGTGAGGGTCGGAAGCATGGGTTGCCCTGAAGAGTTGCAGGCATTGTGGTAGCTTTGCCTGTTGGTGGCGAAGGGCAAAATTTGGGGCAGCTGATGTCAGTCTGTAGCCACAGGGAGCCTGTGTGCTGTTGCCACTGCAGGAGCTTCAACATTTCCTTTTGTCGCCACAGTCCTATCAAAATTGTGCATGACGTATCTCTCCCACAAATTCACTGCTAAGCAGTGCCTTTTCTGTTTTAGTTCATGAACAGTGGTGTGTTTAGTCTTATATCTGCGCCTCAGTTATTTCACTGTCTCACACTTCCAGTATGTTGCAGAATTGTTCCATTACAGATGCTCATTATTTTTCTGTAATTTTGCATGTCAGGTATTTCATTATTGTGTATGATATATTATAGGAAGAGCTATTAGTAATTCTCTTTTTTTTTGTACAACAGGCTGTTGAAAATCTCTGCTCCCATAAAATATCTGCAAAGCTTTATAAACAACTGAGAGTGGTGTGTGAAGATCACATAAAGGCCCAAATTCATCAGTTCAGAGAATATCCTTTTGTGTTTGTTTGTCTGTGTTTTGGGACATTGCTAATGTATCAATTTCTTGTAGCCTGAGACGTCTTAATGTTGCCGTTTCATCTGGGGCTTTTCTTGCTTTGGTCCCACATCTGATTGTCTAAACTGAATTTTCTGTAGCGTAGGCCATGAGGTAGATTTTGCAGGTGTAAAAGAGTTCTAATGTTGTGCTCAATCCACTCTTGTTTGTTTTCTTAACTCAACTTTCACGGAAGCACTGGACAGTGTGCTTTTCTTGAAGAAGATAGATAAATGCTGGCAAGACCATTGCAGACAAATGGTAAGATGAGCTGGTAAATGCTGTCAAAGCACCTCATAAGCCACTACAATTTCAGCTGGTTGGTGGAGTTAATTAGGCACTGATTTGATTTTCTTCATCTTTACAGATCATGATAAGAAGTATCTTTTTGTTTTTGGATCGAACTTATGTTTTACAAAATTCAATGCTGCCATCCATCTGGTAAGTCACCTGCATCAATTATACTGTAATACTGTATACTACAATTTCATATCCACAATATTTGTACAATGACAGTGAAAATGGCGATATAACTATTTGCCATAAGTATGAGAAATAAAACTGCAATTCAAGGATTCTTGCTTGTTTCAATAAGAGACTAATGAGTATTGGCACTTTGATGCATTGTTGATTAATTTGTGTCAGTAAAATATTGCACTAAAACAATTGGGCTGTCAGGTGATCAAAAATTATTAAATTATATTTTTCTTATTAGATGGTTGATAATTAAATGAATGAGTATTTAAGGTAGTTACTCTGGTGCCCCCCCCCCCCCCCCCCCCTTTTAAAATGTTTTGTCAGTATAAACACTTATAATATAAACTTATAAACACTATAATCAGACAGACACAAGGACCTAACCAGGGTGACTACAGCTACGCCATCCCCACACGTACACATGACATTACCATATCTAACCTGTAAAAGCAGTCAGTTTTGATTGAAATCGTTAACTAAAGCTGTGCGTTCAGGTGCTTTTGACCAGTGCTAACGTAAGCGCACTCCTCTCCAGGGACATGGGCCTGGAGCTGTTCAGGTTTTATATCATCAGTGATCAGAAGGTCCAGAATAAGACCATCGACGGCATCCTGCTGCTGATCGAGAGGGAGCGGAGCGGCGAGGCCATCGACCGCAGTCTGCTGCGCAGTCTCCTGAGCATGCTCTCCGACCTGCAGGTGGGGGCCGCATCCGCCACGCCGCCTCGTCCGGCCCGGAGCTCATGCAGGAGACGTTCCCCTGTGTACCTCACTCCGGCTATCTGGTTTTCCTAATCTGATTCCATAATCTAACTCTTTATGGAAATGTCTTTCTTGTAGAATGCTGTGTTAATAGTTTTCTCCGTCAGATTCTCAGGTACAATGCAGTTAATTATTTTTGTATTTACAATTTATTGTAAGCCTTGGCATGGTTTGGGGGCAGTCCATTTGTGTATGAATTTAATCAGCCAAAAAGTGTTTTGAATCCTTATAAGGTCAGGGATATATGAAAACTTAATCTGGCTACTAATCCAAACCTACAAAGTCTGAGCGGTTGGCTGCTCCTTTCAGAAGAAGAACCCACCAGGCCAACAGAAAACAATTCTGTGAATTGTAGCACTGGTGTGGCTGAGAAGTGTTCATTGATCAGCCTCATTTGAGAACTCTGTGATGAATTAACTGCTCTCTTCCCCCCCGGCAGATTTATCAGGACTCGTTTGAGCAGCGGTTTCTGGAGGAGACTAACAGGCTATATGCAGCAGAGGGACAGAGGCTGATGCAGGAGAGAGAGGTGATTTGCCGCACCTCAGCGAAAAGTGCACTGCATCACCACTTAATTACTGCTTCTGCTGATGCCTCAGCTCATACTGCATGTGTTTAAAAATCTCCATCTTAGGTTCCAGAGTACCTCCATCATGTGAACAAGCGCTTGGAAGAAGAGGCTGACAGAGTCATCACATATTTAGACCAGAGCACACAGTAAGTTTCCTTTATGGTAGTGTTTGCTTGAGATGTTTTCAATAACCTGGAATCTTGTTTAAAGGTAACAAAAAATAGGCTGTCTGCCAATTTCACGTAAGTGGTTCAACGTGAAATGAGAGCAATGTTAAGAACTGGTTTTGTCACCCTTGATTTAACTGCCTCGCAACATCTTGTAGGAAACCCCTTATTGCCACTGTGGAAAAGCAGCTGCTGGGTGAACACCTGACAGCGACTCTCCAGAAAGGTATAACTCTCAAAAATCAGATATCGTACTTTGTTATGAACTGTAACAAAGTTAACATAACAGTGACTTGAGTTGGAATGTTTCAGGCGGATGAGTCGCTGGGACCAGTTTATATGCCCTCTGTGTGCTGCCATCTTCAGGTCTGAATCACCTCCTAGATGAGAACCGAATTCAGGACCTGTCTCTGCTGTACCAGCTCTTCAGCCGGGTTCGAGGGGGCGTGCAGGCTCTCTTGCAGCACTGGATCGAGTACATCAAGGTGGGCTTGGAAATCCTGCACCATTTCCCCATACTGACTATCATCACCATCGGCCTGTTTGTGAGAAACTGCTGAACCCATCGGTAGCCACACTGGATATCAGAGCTTCATGTGTGGAGCCTGAAGCAAGCATGACATCCCTTATGAACTGGATTAATGCAATGCAGTATTATTTTGGTGGCCTATAAAATGTTATTAGAGAGCAGACAAACATGGGGGCACTCGTGAGCAAGGAGTCTTCAGGTCACCCCTGTTACTCATCAGAGGTATAAACACTGGAACTGTGGAGCACTGTGAAACACTGTGGAACTGGAACTGTGGAAAGTATGTTTGGCAAAACAGCCATTCCATCACCCCCTCCTTTCATGTGTAAATAAAGCATTTCACATTCAGATGAACACATGGATGGATACTGGAAATATTTGGCAGCTCTCAGTATAATAAATCATACAGACATTAAAATCCGGTATTGTTACTGTCAAAAAAATTCTCTGACATTCATCCAACATAAATGAAGCTCTGGCTTGAGAAAAACGCTGCCATATCTGTGTATTCACCTTTGAATGTTGACACCTGAAAAGAGAATTAATAATATATGGTTAGCATTGCACAAGCAGATTATTTGCTAAAAATATATGTGCAAAATGACAATAGAACAATAGTGTTTACATGTTGAAAACCACATTATTTACCAAATTTATGTGGAATATTTCAATAAGCCGTATGTTTACAGCTACAACGTATGTATATCTAAACTAAATAGGATATTACAGACCAACAGTGCAAATATATATATTCTTATATGCATGAATAAGGAAATGCACGTGTACACATTGTACGTACTTTAAAAAGGAAAAAAGAATTGATAGTAAACTCTAAGATTGTCTCCTTTCTGTACTCCAGTATCAAGAATTTTTGGGGGTCTTGAGTTTATAAGTGGAGTCCTTGCAATTCTGATCTGCTTCATTACAAAGATTTTTGAAAATGGAGTGTTTTGGATAAAATGTCAACATTTTTCTAAAGCTTTAGGGGAATCCTGTTTTTCTTATCATTTCACAGGCGTTTGGAAGTACAATAGTCATCAACCCTGAGAAGGATAAGACCATGGTGCAGGAACTGCTGGACTTCAAGGACAAGGTGGATCATATCATCGACGTCTGCTTCCTAAAGAACGAGAAGTTTGTCAACGCCATGAAGGAGGCCTTTGAAACCTTCATCAACAAAAGGCCAAACAAGCCAGCTGAACTCATCGGCAAGTATTTATTTATGTCCTCTTTAGCAGTGTGTCAGGAAGAGCAAAGGAATCATCTTGGCTGGTAAATGCTTGTTCAAGGATCCTAGCGTCATTTCAGTGTGCCAGCTTATATAAACAACTGATCTTTTTTTCCCCATCAATTTATTTCATGGGGCACTAAACCAGTTTGAGCCGGTTGCATCATAACAATGGACAGGTTAGAACCAACCACAGCTCTTTGTCCAGATTAGTGCTTTGTGGAGCACAGCATTTCCCGTAACTTTCCCATGTCATGCTGTACAGCTTTTGGTGAACTCATTTGCGATGTTTCACAGCCAAATACGTGGATTCAAAGTTGAGGGCGGGGAACAAGGAGGCCACAGACGAGGAGCTGGAGAAGATGCTGGACAAGATCATGATCATATTCAGATTCATTTATGGTGAGTTTGAATTTTTCACTCCAGTTTTTTTATTATTATTATCACTGAACGTTTTGCTTATTATTACTGTAATTGTTTTAAACAGGTAAAGATGTTTTTGAGGCTTTTTATAAGAAGGACCTGGCTAAGAGATTACTGGTGGGAAAAAGCGCGTCTGTGGATGCTGAGAAGTCCATGCTGTCGAAGCTGAAACACGGTCAGTTCCTCACACATCCTGCCATTTTGTGTTACTGTTTCAACCTGGTTGCGGACCTGTTCAAATTGTGTACTGTTAAGGTGTGCTGCGGAACTTGGTTTAATGTAATGGTATTACATTTATTCTGTTGATTACATTGAGGCGAATCAAAAACTAAAATATTATTGTAGTAACCATATCCTTGCCTGTAGCTACAGCATATGTATTCAGCAGAACTGATGTTCTTATAATTTCTTTCAGTTTCTTTTTAGTTTCTTTCAGTCTTTTGATTTCTAATTATTTTGTTGGTGTTTTATGAAACCCGTCCCTCTCATTGTGTTGGCAGAGTGTGGGGCGGCTTTCACCAGCAAGCTGGAAGGAATGTTTAAGGACATGGAGCTGTCCAAGGACATCATGGTGCAATTCAAACAGGTAACATATCCTGAAAGTAAACTGTCTACATACATGTACTGAATGGGGAGCGTGGACAGAAACTTCTATGGCTACATGTTGCTTATATTTTTTACATATAAAATGCGTTTTAATTACATTATGCTATTATAATTTTAGCAGATCCTCTTATCCAGACAATTTTATCCAATGATATACAGTAGCTGAGGCACTTGGGGGTTAAGAACCTTGCCCAAGGGTACAACAGCAGTGCCCCAGCAGAGAATGATTTAGAAGCTTTCTTATCAGAGAGGTCTGACAAAGTTTCTAAATGCATTTTAATCTAATAAAAAACTTCTAACAAGGAAACTAGTCCTATGGTGTTGATATCCAGTCCCTCAGGTGGCATTCATTTATATCAAGGATCATTCTGTCCAACTATATAGAAAAGGCACATTTATAGCTTGAGTACCTGATTTATATAGTACATGCATTAATTTATTTGAATCCATAAACAGCTATAGATGTGTTTTCAGTAATTCATTGTTTTGAGTTGACTGTCATAATAAATGCCTCTCCTCCCCTTCTCCAGCATATGCAATGCCAGAACATCCCTGGTAACATTGAACTGACAGTGAACATTCTCACCATGGGTTACTGGCCAACGTACGTGCCTATGGAAGTGCATTTACCTCCAGAGGTCAGTGTTTAGCAAACAAAATGTGACTCAGACCATAATGTCCCTTATCCACACTGTCAGTCAACATTTTGTTTTGTTTTGTTTTCCCCTCAGATGGTGAAACTGCAAGAGATTTTCAAGACATTTTATCTGGGAAAGCACAGCGGGCGGAAACTTCAGTGGCAATCAACTCTAGGGCACTGTGTCTTGAAAGCTGAATTTAAAGAGGTGATTTGTCTCTCATGTCCTGTAAAAAAATTGCAAGGAAACATAACTACAAAATATAGCCATGCCTCTCATGCCTCTGCTTTTCCCTCACAGGGAAAAAAAGAGCTCCAGGTCTCACTGTTCCAGACACTAGTGCTTCTCATGTTTAATGAAGGAGAGGAATTCAGCTTGGAGGAGATTAAACAGGCAACAGGGATAGGTTTGTTCTGTTTTTTTCCAGTCATGTCAATTATAAATTTTATTGCATAGTATTTGTTTTTCAGAACATCAAGTGACCTTTTGTTTGCTGAAATGTTTGGTGCTCCTTTGTGGAGCTGAGGGGGGCCTCAGTTTAAACTTTACAATAGAGATAAATAGAAGGATCGCTCTTTGGACTAAAATCCTTATCTTCACAACAGGCAGAAATCACCCAGGCACTGGGAGAGTAGCACTGACAGCAGCTGGTTAGTGCTGTTGACAGTTAGTCATCTGATTGAACACATTCTTGAGATACCACTGTACTCATCTCTTAACTGAGGCAGTGTGTTTTCCAGCAGTCAGTAATGGGGTTTCCTGATGCCAGAACAGGGAATGAGCCAGGTGTGATGAACATCATCCAGTTTACAGCAAAGGATGCATATTCAAAACATATTAATATGTTAACATCCTCAGAAAAAGTGGCAAGGTTGTAGGTTTGAATCTCTGTTTGAACACTGCATTTGTGCCCTTGAGCCAAGGTTCGGGAAGTTATGCAGGTTCAGTTTAAAAAGACCTGACAACTACACAGCATGAAAAACGTAAGGGCCAGGCTGCTCTAGATAAGGGCATCTGCTAACTAGGTAATTAATGTAATACATGCATGTGTGTGTGCAGAGGACAGCGAGCTGCGGCGGACCTTGCAGTCTCTGGCCTGTGGGAAAGCCAGAGTGCTCTCCAAAATGCCCAAGAGTAAAGATGTGGAAGACGGGGACAAGTTCTCCTGCAATGACGACTTCAGACACAAGCTCTTCAGGATAAAGATCAATCAGATCCAGATGAAAGAAACAGTATGCTGTGCACCATCCCATTCTTTCTCTTTCTTTGTCTCTCGCTGTGAACCCCCAGTCCCAGCATTGGGCACGTGTGCAAGCTGTAGTAATTTTTACTTGTTTTGGTAACACACTGCAATTTCACTGGAAAGCGCTGTTCGTCTCTCTCTCCCAGACACATCCAATTTGTCCGATTTGTCCAATCTCTGCAGCCCAAGATTAATACCACTCTTAAGTTGTGTTTCAAGTGAGTGCCCATTCCTTTGCAGGTTGAGGAACAGGCCAGCACCACAGAACGTGTTTTCCAGGACCGGCAGTACCAGATAGATGCAGCCATCGTGCGTATCATGAAAATGAGGAAGACCCTGAGCCACAACTTACTGGTCTCAGAGGTATATAACCAGCTCAAGTTCCCAGTCAAGGTGAGTGAAACAGTGTATAGGGTGTGAGTTCACAGGCCAGATGAGAGGGTGGCTTTTTTTACCATGAGTATGGTGCTTTACCTCAAAGTTGAACAATGTCAATATGCTTCAGAATGTATTGCAAGTATTGTCAGCCTTAAGATGTATTCGGTTATGCACAATTTTGACAAAGTCAGACTTTTTTTAATGTTAGCTATGTGCTTGCCACAAATGCTTGCTTAACATAACATGCTTTGCTTGACCTGAGCAAACATTTTGAAAATACTGCTGATCGCCAAAAAAAGACAACCGAGAGGTACTGAAGGAGCAGAATATTTGTAGATGGGAAATGGGCACAGCATCAGTGTAAAAGATTTTATTTTGCCGAAGTCTGGCAGGTACCTTCTGTCATAGCAAGTCATGGGCACTCTGCTGTTTCCACTCAATATACCAATCTCATAAATTAGTACAGTGCACATGAATCAATATACAACACGTCACACATTGTATGTGGCCTGATTGGTTTCTTATACCTGTGGATAAAAGCTCAACAGTTTAAGTCAAGAATTTAATAGGTATTGTTCTATGGGTGTTACTTGATTATATTTTTCCCTCTTGTGGTAAAGTGAATTTATTGTAGGAGTCAGTGACTGTACCATTTCTAGTAATTCCTATCATTCATAGTTAAAAATAAAATTTAACCTATTCATGAGAGTAGTTGGTTTTAGTGTAAGTGGACTCATTTTTGACCTTTCCTCCTTTTGTTGACGGCAGCCTGCTGACTTAAAGAAGAGAATAGAGTCGCTCATCGACAGGGACTACATGGAGCGTGACAAGGAGAACCCTAATCAGTACAATTACGTTGCATAGATAGAAAGGGTAGGTTCTTACTGGCCATCTGCTCCAAGCACTTGGTGCCGTCCATGCTGAAGTGGATGGCACTATTACCCTGTTCAACCCAGCGACCGACAACTGAATGGATATGGCCCCACCAAACAAGACTGGGTCAGTGGACTGTTTTCCTGTGGACTGCATGCCCATTTGAGAGAATATTGTCCATCTTCAAAATGCTTGTAATAAGCAAATGCTATCCTGGACAACTGCAAGAAAAGTCAAACCAGGCCTTTTTAAGGAAAAAAAAAAGCATTTATTTTGGAACTTAGGCCCTTGTGAGTTGCTTGCTGATGGCATTCTTCTCCTTGTGTTTTTAAGAAGACACCTTTCTTTTAAATCACTGTTTATCCCGTACAGTAGATCTTTATTGACACTGGTCTCATCCCGTTTATCAGATATAGGCAAGTAGAAAATGCGAAATAAACATTTCATCCGTTTTAGAGCCCCGTTGGATGAATGCTGTGAGATTTGAGTCACAAAGAACTTTTGTTTGTCCTTCCACTACATTGCTTTAGGTCTGAAAGTTGAATAGGATGAGCACATATTATAGTCACATCAGCAGATGATTGACATTCACAGGGGAAAAATAATCAGATCATTCTTCAGTGTAAAACATTTTAATTATGTGCCAAAAAACAGCACTTCATTTGTAGGATTTGGTTATGTTGCTGAACATTGTAAATGTTTGTTCATTCAGATGTTTAAGTTCCAGTGCAGTTTTGGTTGTAATCATTTTGAGTTCTTTGTTGTGTACGGCAATTTTTTCACAGAAAGGTGAGATCAAATGGCAAACTATTGCACATGGAAATATCTTCCCCTCCTCAATAAATCCCTGTCCAAAAACTGGGAATTGGTATAGGAAAAAGTCTGGCTTATACCTTGTGTTTGCCCAAGTATCATTTATAGGCTAGAGGGGCAACATTTAAGCGCTATCTGGTTCTGTTGTGACTGCATAGTTTAAATAAAGAACTCTAAGGTACACTGTATATTAGTGAGACTAGGGCTGATGGTGTGCAAGATTATGCTGAACCTGACTTCTACCCATGTCTGAGTCGATCATAAACTTATGTTCTATTGCTTCAGATTAAAGTTATTTCCGTATTTTCCTGTTATTGTTTTTTTTTATTTTATTTTATTATTTTTGATTTTTTTTTTCTGACTACTCTCTTCAGCGCTATGGTGAAGTGTGATTTGTTTGGACATGTATAATATCTGCACTGTTTCAACAGTCAGGAACATTTTCTTTAGTTTTCTAATCAGGGTGTGTTACTGCAGCAGTTTTCAAAATGAATATTAAATGTTTCTAAGAAGCACTTCCAGAACTAAACTACAGCACAGCTGAGCCTTTGGGTTCTGAAAAACGTGTGTTTGGATTAAATGCGGGATTGTATTTGGTCAGATAAAATGAAATCATATAATTATTATGATCAATAAGAAAGTCAACGTATTTGTTGGTAGGTTCTCCTCTTTGTTGGTGATAACTATTTTGTCTTTGAGATGATATTAAATGATGGCAGAAGACAGGATCATTATTATTCATTTCTGTGAACATGATGTTCTGATATTGCAGACTAACTTGGTCTTTTTTTTACGACTGCTTTGAGTGGAAAGGGTGCCAAATTATGTTTTTTAAAAAACCTAACATATATGTGTTCAAGTCTGCCAGAACATGCTCGGGGTAGTTGGTGTTGATTTGAAAAAGTCCTGGAACATGATTACGTGTTCAATAATTAAATCGGTCTCTAAAGTACTTATCAAGGTCTGTGCCAATGCTGATAGTGATCATTTAGGTGTCAGACTCCTGTCAGAGCCATCTGTTCTGCTTTTCATCCTCTTGAATTGAAGAGTTTAAGTTTGAAATCATATTAGTTATGTTACATACCATTATGATACATCTAGTGAAATGATAGTGGTTGAAGCTCATTGTTCAGACTTTCAGCTTGTGATGTGCAGTCATTCCATACTTTGTTAGACAATGCCGCCTTATCTAGCCACACATCACTACAGAGCACACAAACTGTTGCACAGCCAGGGGTTCTTAAATTGGGCTTTCTTTAGGCAGATTTCATTCTTTAAGTCTCCACACTTACAAATGATGGCACATTGGTATTTTTTAAATGTTCAAAAGAAATGGGCATGTTACACAGTTGACAAATTCTACAACAGCTAAATATAACAGCTGATAGTCTTTTTAATACTTCACAAAAGAGGTGATAAGGGTATGTTATATACTGTACATAGATATTCCCTAGGAGAGAGTGAGAGTCTGTACTCTAGTTTGTGTGCGTCATGAAATAAATATTTAAAAAATGAAACGGTTTTTGAAGATTTTATGTCTTTCAAATCCTGTCTTGCAATCCTCACTTGCTACACATTCTGGAGAGGTCAAAGAAACTGAAACAAGCTGCAAATCTAGCAATGGTTCTGTGAACACAGGATGACTGTGTCAGTGCTTAAAGAAGGGGTGTAGTCCTTGTCCTCCACCGCACATGCCTCATACCAAAGTACGGCAACTGACAGCATAAACCTCTGTATCCCACTCCAGCTGTGATGAAATCATTTGGCAGCCCACGTTTTTCCCTTTCAGGAATCTCCTCACGCAAAAATCCAGTGATGGTGAGCACCGAAGTTTATCCAATGTTCATAGAGACATCAATGTTTATGTAGTCAACCCTCTGTGTTTGGGGATGCCATGCTGACCTGGTCAAACTTCCAAAATGTGTACTGCATGGCCCAGGAGATACACATGTTAGTAAGTTTTCCTTTTAATACAAGTAATTAGGATTTTGGCATAATATTCTGCCTCACAATTGGGAAAGGAGGTCCTACCTGAAGGAAAGTTGTCATGGTATGCTGCTTAGGAGAAACAGAAATAGAAGGACAGAGAAGAATTACGTTCCTGGCCTCCTGGGGGCAATAAGGCAAAGCTTGTAAAGGCTGTGCCTGACTGTGCTGAGTTGCCAGAACCACCGGCAGTGGTGGCAATGTATACAGTGTTTCGTCTCGTCATATATAGGGTAGTGCATCCAGGGGAGGTAGGTTTGTGTTGTTTCCACTGAGGCAAATAGGTCTGCACATGTCCTGTTGAACATGGCCCAAGTCTGTCCAATCACTTCTGTGTGTTGTCACCACTCTGAGTAGATCTATTGCCCAGTTGTGAAGATCAGGAATATGGATAGGCCTCAGGGAGGTTAGATAAGAAAAGGCCATGCCCAAATCCATTGATGTACACTAAAGGATTAGTGAATCTTTTTCCCTCCTGGTAGTTTACATGGAGCACCGTGGAGGTGTTGTGTGATTATATCATGATATGTGTGCTGCATAGCTGTGGGAGAAAATGTCTTTTGGCCATGAGGTACATTACCCTGAGCTCCAGTACACGTGTGTGTTGTCCTTTCCAATATCCCCACCCCCCGCCTTGCCACGCTGCTTTCCCAACCTTTCCTACACACCAACAATAGCTTCTCAGAGTAGCATGTGACACATCTGAGAGACATCTGCTTGATACATGGAGGTTCATCCTTCTGTCCCATTTGGGTTCCAGATTGTGACTGTTGAAGTCAATCTGGGCTTTTGCCAGTATTTCCTAATCGGAAAGGCTTTAACACCCTCGGAAATTACAGAGGGCAGAATTTTGTCTGCCTTCAGAGGGGTCAGTTACACTCCTATGTAAATCCTTAGTCCCTTCCACATGTCAGTATTTCAGTGCTGCCCAGCTGCATCTAGAGAAGATGCAAATGGCCAAAGAAAGGCCAAAAGGCATCACAGCAAACTGATAGGTTTCATCTTGAAATGCAAAATGCCTGAAATGTCTGCATTTAGGATGACTTAGGATATGAAAAGGAAGTGAACTATTCCAGCTCTGCAATGGCTCATATAAAGTGACTAAAGTGATGTGCACAGAAGGGCAAGGTCTCTGAGGCATAAATTCACCTGCCTGAGGTGTAGAATAAGGCAAATGCTACCATACGCTTGTAAGACCACTAAATAGATGGATAAGAGTTCATTGAGTTGTTCTGATTGGTTACTTATTGAACCCTTTTCAAAGAGGGAGGGTCTTTCCTGGAGAAGGGAGCAAACCTGTGCATTTTTTATTATCATGCAACATTTCATCAGCACCCATAACACTTCGTCCTGCCCCAACCCTCGTATATGATTATATGATGTTGTCTCTGTGCAATGATATTAATCATTAATGAAAAATCTAATATGTAGATATTTTTCTTTTAAAGCATATTTTGTCGAGCTAGGGATATCAATATGGAGTACACTGTATCTTATGGAAAATGTGTTCTATTGCTGCAACTGTGTTGATAACAGAGGTAAGCCTGTTTGTTTAGCCAGCCAGTTTAAATAATTACTTTGAAAATGTTTCAATCTTTAATGCTACCTGACAGCCACTGTTAACAATGAACACCGAAAATACAGAGCTGGCGCTGTCTGTAATGGACAAAAAATGATGACTGTATAGCTGAAACATGGTGTGGTTGTATCAGTGGTTTGCTAAAAAAAAAGAGAGAGAGAGAGAGAGAGTGGATAGAGAGGATATTTAGCTAAAATCTGAAATTCTAAACATATTTCACCTTTGCTGAATTCCATTTTTTCATACGTTCAATTAAAATGGTTCGTTCAAATTAAATAGTTTCATAACACCTTTAATCAATCCTTCACCGGCCTTGACTTGAAGAACATAACGTGAGCTCCAGCTTCTTCCTGCAGTCATATACCGTTCTCACACCCTCTTCGCGCTGATTGGTCAGTAGTGTAAAGTACGCAAGGTTGAGGTTTGTCATATGACTTTAATTTCCTCCTGATCCCTGGTCGTTCTGTGCTGTTATTTCCAGTTTCCATCCACTGTTTAGTTTAATTTAACGATACACCATGCGTCACTACGCCTTCTTGGCTTTATTCCTGCTTCTGGGGAGCGGTAGGTTTTGGAGTAATTACATTTTTATATGTATTTTTATTGCACAAGGAAACGTTTGTTGTTCCAGGCCTAGTCTTTGGTTGCAGATATCGATGACGAGCTAGTCAGTTAGCTAGCTTTCACTATGATTTAGCTTGCAAGCTGTCCAGACTTGAGAATCCGTATGACTCAAAATCACATTTTCTGCACGCGTGTCACTGGATTTTTTTTTTTTTTTGGTGGTTGGCTAATTTTCCAGGTAGCAATTATAAAGATCATAGCTAGCTAGCTATATTTTTTGGCTAATTTACTTGTACGTGATTTTATGTTTAATGCGAGTGTAGCCATCTTGCTAGGTGGCTAGATATTTATGTCTAGTTGTTTACTAGCCTAGATAGATAGCTACTAAGTTGTCGATGCCAAGAAGAACGTAATGTTAGCTAACTTTAGCTAGCAAGCCATGGCAACGTATTTGAGAAGCAACGATGGCACGATGCAGCTGGTTAAGGGACAAGTTAGCTACCGTTAACTTAGCTAGCTGTTCTTATTTTACGTAACAAGTACAAGTTAACCATCTGATTTTGCTCACATGCTAACGTTAGCTAGTTTCGTGAATTAAGGAAAAACAGCTTTGCTGCTAGTTAATGTTTGCTTCGTACACGCTTGGAATTTAGCTGATACGTTTCCCGACTTTTTATGAGTCGACAGAGCAGGTGAATTGGATAGTGATTTTCTGTCTAGCTTGTATGAGAAAAACTAGCTAGCCTCTCGTTACAGGCGGAATACGTTTGTTCATTTTGAGGCAGGCATCAAATATTTGTCTGAGCATTGCTGATTCACGTTTCTACATTGCTTGATAGCTAGTCAGCTAAAAATGTGGCCCTCAGTTTACGGAAAGTAAAAGTCTTAGCTAGCCGGAGAGCCAACTACCTAGTTCGTTAGCTAAAAGTCTTTTAACACAAACCGTTGGATGTATTACTGGTTAGATTTTATGAGTCATCAGTGTGGTGGAACATTCCGTGCAGTAAACAGGTCGCAGCTAGCTAGCTAGATAAATCCCAAAGCTTATATCATAGGAGCACGTGATGTACTTTGCTAGCTTCAGTGCGCAGGATCTGGTTTCGCACCTAGCCGCTCGTGTGACAGCAGTATAAAAACACAAACACTGAAACCAAGACTTCCAAATACGAGTTATTGGATAATAGACTATCATGAAACAGTGGTATTGCATCGGTGTGTGTGTGTGTGTGTGTTTTGAGCATGGGGGTGGATTTTGTGCAGATGTCTTTAAATAACTGATGTGTCCTCCCATTCTCTGACTGCGCATTTACATTTGCATCTGTCGCCGGACCGCGCTGAAGAAAAGCAGACAGTCTTGATCTTGGCGGCGCATGAGGCCTTGTAGTGGGATTCCCTTTGCAATTTAAAAGAATCACGGATTCGGTAATTATGAAATATATATGAAATAAAACAAAGGTATTAGGGGGTATTTGGACACATTTCCACGTTTGGGGGATTAATGACGTTAAAAACGTTAAAGGTGTGGTCAGATAGATATGGACAACTGACCAGAAGAGTACAGGAACATTAGCTACTGCCTGTCAGTATCATGAGTCTTCTGAGATCCTTTTACATTCGTGGAAATAGGCCCACCTGTTCCATCCGCTTGGACCATGTCTCAGGCCAAGACTCTCAAGAGTAAAAAGGAGAACGTACTGTCTCTGGTTAACCCTGATCTTTTCCAGCACTAGTCCACCACTTAAAGTTGTCTTGGGATAGCAAACTTCTTTGGCTCTTGAACAGGCAGCAGCCTAGCTTTTGTGTTGTTATTGTTACTTATCTGGGAGATGCTCGTATCCAGAGCCTTTAATGAGGTTAACATTCTAAGACATGTTCAGTACACAGCAGAAATAATACATAAACAACAAGAATATAGATGCAGGGGGATGAAAAGAAGCAAAACATGAACATATTGTTTGAAATAGGAGATTAGCTTCACACCACATTCTGCATGACCTGACATAGTGTGGTAAGTGTAAGTAAGTCCTGACACCTTAGCCAGTGGGGGGGGGGGGGGGGGTTCTGCCCAGCCTGTGAACTGGGTCAAGACCTTGATCTGTTTTCCGCACCACTCTGAATTCTCCTGAGAGTACCTACATTTTTTCAATAAAACAAATTCAGCAATTTTTTAGAATGCTTATTCTGGCACAACCCATAATGTAACCAACAACATGCTAATGCATTTGCTCTGCCTCAGATGTGTTGCCACAGTCATGTAATTTGTCTTTAGGTTTCTTTTGCCCTCCAGGCCCTCAGACACGCAGGCTGATGATGATGTCATCAATGTGATGAGCAAAGAGGCGAAGGTTGCATTAGCATTCAGTATCACAACTAATTTCTTCATTGCATGCCACAGGCTAATTAAATGCAAACGTGAAAGTTGGTCATCCATCAGCTAAATGAGATCAGTGGAGACATCAATCCAACATTCATGTGGAGATATCAATCCAATATTTATGATTGTATGATAACTATTTTGTTACCCTATATCTTGTCTAGTTAGGGTTCCAATAGCTTACAGGGTCTAACCAGCTATTCGTTGGTGGCTTCAACCACTGAAACGTTTTTATGTGCCTGATTTGCACTCGTTTACTGTTTGCCGGTGAACAATGTGTTCCTTACATTTGACCCAGTTTTAATACACTTCCTATTTCCTCAGAGTAGTATAGGACACATGGGTCTGGAGACACATTATTAGAATGTTGCATGCTGTTGTCTTTAGTCTACTTACAGGCTCGATGCTTTAAGGATTCCTTTCAAAACACGTGCTATAGAGACGCCTTTCCTTTGGTAGATAAATTTCAGTCTTTGGCATCTTACATTTACAAATATGATATTTAATTGAATTGAAGAAATAAAGCTGCATATCTTCCATGGATCAAGTCTGTTTTACCTGAAAACAAACTTAACATACTTATTTTACCAGTTAGAAGCGAATAAGCTTCTGTAGTGTGTGTGAAACAAGTTTGGCAGTGGGGGAAAAAAGCATTTGTGATGAAAGCATTTGTACAGCGAAAACTCTGAACTGGACATAAAACCATTTTAACTTCATTGAGTGAAGTTAAAATGGAAGCAGTTTATTGCTTTTGCAAATGAAGTGCTGTGTAAGTGGTGTAATTCAAAACATGTAATTTTTATTTTAGGATTATATTTTGCAAGCTGTTGTTACCTTTCCAAAGGCATATACAAATTAAATACTCAGAGAATTGTAATTAAATGCAGATTGCTTTTTGCTGAGCAGTAAGCTGCACAACAATCATAGCAATCATGAATTAGACTGATTGTTGTGGGCAAACATTTTCTTCAGACACATGTAGTCTGCATCCAATAGCCCAGTTCATTATCATTTTCAAGAAAGTCACCATGAATTCAACACCTGTGTTCCAAATTAGAAATAATATTTAAGAGATGTACAACAAATTTATTTATGGTTAAAAGTTGTACGTTATTCGGCTAGATCAGTGACAGCTGACAAGAATTTACGAAACACTCGACTCAAGAGACTGAAATTGACTTTAAAAAGGCAGTGAAAAAGAGGAAGACAGTAGTTGTGATTAAATATTGACTACCGTAGAAAATTGCATTGAATATCAATCACCATGTTTTCCACTGGTCCTTGCAAATTTTTGAGATAATGCATCTGTTTTTATTGGCCTGTCTGATGATTCACTTTAGACTATGAGGTGAACAGATATATTTTCCTGGTGAAGATTAAATTTGTCAGCACAAAATAAGCCTGTATACTGCATTGACTGCCTCCAGAGCAAATGGCCTCCATAATATTTGATTAATACTTAAAATTCAAGAATTTTCATTTCTGTCTGCATCTCTCTTCTAAATAAATCCAATTTTAAAACAGAAAAAATGCAATATTCATGCGGGTATTGCCATTAGGTCTCTAATCTATTGCTCTGTTGTACTAGAGCATGCACCTAATATAATCCAAATTGATGCATCATATTTGGAGTTTGTTGTGTAGGTGTATTATGTAGTTCTTCTCCACTTAAAAAAAATCCTTAAATTGGTAGACATTCATGTGTCATATTTTCAGCCCTGAAAAGGAATTTGCAGCCTCCTGAGATATGGTCTCCAGGTGTCTGTTATTTATTTATCAGATTTCTTTCACACTCTGGATCTTTCTAGCATCTAGTAGTATGTATATGTTAAATGTTGCCATGGGTTTGTAGTATGATAACACTTTTCTCAACTCCTTTTTAAAATAGCCTGTTCTGTAAATTCTTCTCCATCTTAAAAACAAAAGAATTTTGTTTTTGTCAAAAATGTAAGGATTTTTTTTTACTCCAAAGGTGGCTTACTCAACCTGTCTTCTGTAAATTGTGAAATAATTTACAATGCATATTGAGAAGTTTCTTTGAATTTATGCCACCTGTTATTCACAGCTCTGTATTTGTGAAGTTGCCCCCAATCTATTATTCTTTAAAGTCTCTCTTGCCTTAAAATTGGCTTGTCAACGTTCTTTTACTGAAGGAACCTTACAAAAACAGATTGAAGATATAGAAAATGTTTAGCAATTTAAATATTCCTGTGGATTTGCATGGTAATTGGTGAGGCTTTCCAAACTGCATGAAGACTGCAGCATTAACTTGCTGCGTTCAGCGGAGGTTCCAGGTCAGAGGGTGTGCTGCTGCTGAGCGTGCAGATGCAGAACTGACTTTAACACACAATGCAGTTTCACGCTGTGTACCACTGTAGCTTATCACCTCGCATTAAACCACCTCGCATGATTTAATGAGACAGATTTGTTGTAATTTCAGGCAGTTATTTTTCGAACTCCACTCTAATGCCACTTACATGTGATTAAATCGTTGCCAATTTGGTAAATACGAATGAACAAGAATGCAAGTAGCTGCAAAACGCCCAGAAGTGTGCTCAAATTATGTGGTCGTCACAGAGCGATTTTGTTTGCTTCTCTTTCCATGTTTTAGGAGCTAACAAGCCAGCTGTTGCTTGGACAGATATAAATGGTGGGTTTGTTTAGTGAGAGTTCTATAGGATCCTTGGTGAAGTATACCAGGGATTCAGCTCTGTGGCTCAGATTTGATCCCAGCCATGTCATCAGTTCACATTGACCTGAAGCCCACAGTCCCCAGTTCGGCCAGGGACAGGGGTGTGCATGTTGTCAGGGGTTTCTTGGCTCACTACACTCAGGCGCACAATGTGATTAGTCTTGTGCCTGTGAAGTAACTCGGATGTAGTAGCAGCTAACCTCCAGTCAGCACCCACTCCACTGTAGCATGCCATGTGACATTTGGTGCCTTGGCTTTGTGTGACTATATTGGAGTGTTTCAGTCATCTTGCCTCAGAGGTCCTGTGAGAATGCAGTGGCTGTTGTGATGAGACAAGCAAATGACACGAACGAACGAACATACACTTGGTGATACTAAAACAGGGTAGCATGCAGGGGCATTAAGTATACCTGCAGAAATTCACCAGGACACACACAAAGTATTTGGAACAGCTCTGATCCAGTATGGTACAGACCTATTTTAGCGCAAAACAATTGCTATAAAAATAAGCCTGGCTGTTCAGAAGCAGCTTGACAGCTTCAAGGGTTCTGTCTGCTCCAGTACTGAGACATCACTGGACATTGTAATATGTTGTATAGTAAGTAGGGAAGTGCCTTTGTAGGAAACACTGCAATGGTTGCTGCAACAATGTCATACAGAAAACATCTGGAATGTTCTCAAGGGCCTAATCTGTTAATCTGTTAACTCATAATCAAGTCATTAAGTGTTATCTTCGTATCAGCAACATTTGTTCCTTAGATACATAAACTGTTATTGATTTAGCTTATTAACTTGTTTTACCATCATTCTCATTTTAAGTAAAATGGCCTATCTGCCTATCTCTGTTTAGCTTGAGCACTATAAAACATTGATTAAAAAATTAACAATTCCATGACAGTTGTAAATTGGCTAGCAATTTTAAATATCACAACTTATTGGAGGTGAAATCAGAATGATGTTAGAAAAGGTCATTTTCCAAGATCAGCCTAAAAAACAAATCTGTAATGTTGCTGCTTGAAAGAGAATATGATGAATGTGTTAAAGGGGGAAAAAAATTAGAAAATCAAGTTTAGCTGTAAATTGCAATTGCATCTGCTAACAACATTGCCTAGACTTCAACAAGTCACAATCTCCATCTTCACGATGAGTGTACATTAGCGGTAGCAGCTGAGGTGACAGCCAACCAGACTCATAACGCATATGTAACTTGTGGTCCAGGGCTCTTCCAGTCGAATGTGCTTCCATTGTTCTGTATTGTACTTGTTTCCTCATTCCCTGCACAGAAACTGTGTGCGCAAATGTCACCACGGTCCCAACCGCAGCTCCAACCACCGTCACCACAGTCCCAACTCCAGCTCCAACCACCGTCACCACAGTCCCAACCGCAGCTCCAACCACTGTCACCACAGTCCCAACCCCAGCTCCCACCACCGTCACTGCGGCCCCGACCCCAGCGCCAACCAACGCCACTGCACCCCTGACAACAGCAGCAGCCAACGCCACCACAGCCCCGCCCCCGGAGCCGACCACCGAAGCGACAAACGCCACCACGGCCCCGCCCCCAGAGCCGACCACCGAAGCGACAAACGCCACCACGGCCCCGCCTCCAGAGCCGACCACCGAAGTAACCAATGGCACCACGGTCCCGCCCCCAGAGCCGACCACCGAGGTGGCCAACGCCACCACAGCCCCGAGCCCAGCGACCTCGGCAGCGCCCACAGCAGCGCCCACACCCGCGCCGACTCCCCTCCCTCAGCCCAGTGTCGGCAGCTATAGTGTGCGGAGCAAGGAGAACAGCACCGCCTGTCTGATGGCCACCATGGGCCTGCAGATCAGCTACAAGGAAGGCGCAGTACGTTGCTGAGGGGATCTCTGGCACGGAGTGGGGGCATTGTTATCCACACCAAACACATTTATGTCTCTGAGTGCTGAAATTGTGTATCGTAATTACAGTCTACAATTTTCTGAAAAATCTACTGAAAAATACATTGAGTGAATACATTAATGCAGACTGTAAACCCTTGTTGGTGCATTGGGCTCATTGGTCTCTTCTCTAAGATTGCCATTTCCAAGTGTCATTTCTCTGTTCAGCTCCTGAGGCTGAGATGTGCAGCAAATGACCGGTAGCAACAGAGATTAATTTTGCAGTGTGAGAGCCACAGATAATGAGCATCTCTTTGACCATCTTTACTGGAATGTTGTTTTTCATGTTGCCAATATGTGATCTCAAATGACGTTTTTTTTTTTTTTTTGTTACTTTTTTAAGGTTCTTAAGAGTATAAACCTGGACCCTAACAACACTGTTGCTGCCGGAAGTTGTGGGGTTAATGGGAGTGATGCCTCTCTTCTGCTGACGTTTGACAAAGGATCCGTTGCATTTGTTTTCAGTGAGGTAGGTCAGTCAAACTTCCCTGAAGGAAACTAGGCACCCCCTGTGATGGAAATGGTATCTCTAGCGCAAAGCAGTTTGACTGGTGGCTTCCACCAAGTGCATTATCCTATTTATTGCAAAGCCTGGAGTTCTCATTTCCATCCTGGTCCTCACAAGAGTCTTGATATTAATAATGAATATTATATGAATAATGAATTAATCAGCACATCAGGAGAGACATTTCACTCAAGTCATTGAATTTTTTCAGCAGTTTCATTAAACACGTTTGAGTCGTTTTAAGTCCTGAAAATCTTGTTATGTGGAAATTTACAGGAGGGAAGGAAGTTCCGCCTGCACGTGGTAAATGCGACCATAATCCCCAGCGCTAATGGTAAGTAACTGGAAGGACTCTGTGGCCTCTGGTTGAGATTTAACCAGCACCGTTGCTGAGCTCATCACCCTTTTGCTGTTCCAGGGACGGCCTTCAGCGCCTCCAACACCAACCTGTCCCTGTGGGAGGCCTCAGTGGGCACTTCCTACATGTGCCGGAAGGACCAGACCTACAACATCACCGACGCCCTCGCCCTCCATACCCTGGGTCTGCAGGTGCAGCCCTTCGGAGTGCAGAACAACAGCTTCTCCACAGGTAGGTGATTTCCCCGCCCATCTTTGAGACGCTGGTCCCGCTTTAAGCGGCCAGTGTGTAAGTGACCGGATTTACAGATCCTCCCTGCGGGAGGCGAGGCATCCTTCTAGCGGGTCCCCCAGCACAGCACTGGGGAGCTCAGCCTGTTGGGAGTCATTTACAACTGAACAAGGAGGATACCCGGAATCTGGAGTGTTCCACACGTATATGCTCACACATAGCTGATTGACATAAACAGGCCTAGGTGGGGAAGGAAGAGGCTGCCAAACCTGTTTTTTTAAAAAAACTTCTCACCCGTCCATGTCAATGTCATTAGTAGGCCTTCACTAGTAATGAGGCTCTTTTTTGTGGTGCTTTACAGATTTTTTTGGGGGGGAGCATTGTTTATGTGTTTTATACACTCTCTTTCTGTCTGCAGCTCATGAATGTTCAATGGATGACACCAGCATCTTAATCCCAATCGTAGTTGGTGCCGCTCTGGCTGGCTTGATTCTCATTGTAATGATTGCATATGTGATCGGTAGAAGAAAGACCTACGTTGGATATCAGACCCTTTAAAGTGACCCTGGATGATTATGCAATGAGTCAATCCTGTTATTTGTCGTTTTTTTTTTCTTCTGTTTTTTTTTTTTTCACCTTTTAGGAGCAAGTGCAGGTTCTTTATCCTCCCTCTGTCTGTAGTTGCATGCCTGGGCATGCGGCTCGTGTAGTAACAAGCCTGGTATTCAGTATTACGTAAAGAAAGTGATTGAATCACATGATGTGCTCCATCTGGACCAAGTGTCACTGACAGCGCAGGTCTGCACTGGTCTCCTTCTTAGGAAGTACCTAATACTTTACTTATGCTAGCGAGGGGGGCCAGGTTCTGAATCTGAATGAATAGAGGAAGGAAAAAGCCCTGGTGGCTCTCACTCATGGGGGTTAAAAATTCTTTGACTCGGTTCTTTTGGTCCTGTATATTGGGCAATACAACATGTTGTGGCTCATCTCTGTACTGGAGGTGAATGGAACACAGGCCCATGTGAGTCTATGGTGGAGAGGGAGGCTCCCCCCGACCACAGATCTGCGGCGGAGGGCGTTTCTCCCCCCAGGGCAGCGCCAGTCACATTATGACCAGACCAGCTCTAGCACCAGGAGTGACCGTTAGTGAGCCCTGAGCCTGCACTTGTTTCCTCCAGTATGCAAATTTGTTTTTCACCCTCATTTCATTCCCCCCCCCATCCATGTATATATGTTACCCAGCCTTTGTCTTTGGTGTTTGACGCCCATCGTATGCAGTCAGTATTTCTGCCTTGGCGATCGAGGCCACAGGCTGTTCACATGCACTCTGCATCAAGATGACGTGAATTACCTGGGAGCTCATGAAAATAATTATCATTTGGGCCTAACAATATCAAAAAATGAGATGCATAAGCAATAAATTGGCAGTGCGTTTAAAATTCCGCTGGATGTTGTCTTCAGGGAGAATACTGCACCTTCACTAGTATTTGAGCACATACTAGTGATCAGCCAATGATCACAGCAAAGTCTTTACATCCTAATGGAGGTATTCCCACCTTATGATTGAGGCATTAATACCTGGACTTCAGGGCAATGTCCAGCCAAGGAGAGGCTGCCTGAACTGAGCTGGTGTCCAGCTAGCATGCGAGGCGCAGGTGACAAACCCAAAAACAAAGGTGGAGCTCTTTCTCTTTCTTTTGTTCTTTCTTTGTAGACATACTCATAATTTGTTGGCATTAGGTTTAAAAAAGGGATAGCTCAGTAGTGTGCAGAAAACTACCTTCATTTCAGCGACTCTCCCAAGATTTGTTAGTTTTGTTAATTTTTTTTTGCAGTGTACTCACTTAAGGACACTACAAGGCGTGTTCTGCTTTCTTATTAATTCAGAACTGTTGCTGCTTGGTTCCACTTGTGAATGTAGTTCTCGCTGCAGTGTTGGTGCTGGGAGCTGCAATAAAAGTAACACCTTTTTTTGGTAATTGAGCCATTACAAGCTTCTGCGCAGTGCCAGCAGATCAAAAGGTGTTATGATCTCAAACGTGGAGGGAAATTGCTCAAGTGCACATATGCATATTGTAATGGTGAGGGGGTTTTGTTGTAACTTCAATTTGTTTGACTAGAACACTTGATTGCAAAGTTGGTTGCTGTTAATCTCTTTAATTTCAGCCCATTTGCCTAATTTGATTCATACCTCAAAATGATTAATTGTTTGAAAGAATGGTCAGTGATTGAGCAGTTCTGCCCATTTGTTAAGCAGCAGTTTATCCAAAGGCGATTCCACTTTTATAGCACAAAGGTTGGGTGCACCAGCTTGGCATAAATTTTCTGGGGCCTAGTCATGAGCTTCAAGCCCAGTGCACACTACACTTCATTAAACCAAGAATGCCGTACACATAGCTGGTGCATCTGGATCCTGCTCCCCCGAGTCCTATAAGTTGTCGCTGATGTAATTGATGAAACATTCATTTGAATATCCCCCCCCACCACCACACACACACCCCTTTGTCACTTACCGTAATGAAAAGTATTGAATTCAGTTTCATTCCATCAGTTGCTCCCCAGTCATAAGCGTTTTGTCTAGGCCTTTTCATCCAAAACCACAGATATAAGCAAAACATCCATGAAGGCAGTGGGATGCAGTTTTATTCTTGTTTTTTTGTTTGTTTTTTGTTGTTTTGTTCTGTTTGTCGTTTATTTTCCACTGATCATTTCAGTGATGTGTAATAGTCTTTGCTTTTGGAAATGGAAGCGTCTGATTATCATGAGAAATGTGTGCCTTTGCGATGAGAAACTGCATTTTGTCAACTTTACAGTAAGCATGAGATTTCCGTTATATTATGATAGCAGTTTGGTTCTTTAGCGTTTGCCTTCGCCTCGAAAGGTTTTGCAGAATTGCTCCTTTAGAATAGCATTTCAAAGAATGTGTTTTTTGTGAAAAGGGAGTCCAAATTGTAGCATGTTGTTCACATAAAAAATGGCAGATGCTTGCTTTTTGCTTCAGTGTAATCTGTCAGTTAGATTTTTACAGCCCACATCTTAATGCACAAAAGCAACAATGCGAGATTCCATTTTAATTGATTTTCTAATCTTTTAAAATAGAAGAGAACTGACGATACAAATGGACAGATCTGCAAAATCTTGGTGATTTCATAAGGTTTTGTGTGTTTAAAATTGTAAGGACCATTTTATATTTTTAAAAAATACTGAAAATAAAAATGTGCTTCTTGGTTCCTCTGGAAAGTTTGGAGTAATTTCTTTTCATATAATGGTCTGTTTTAAAGCACCTTCTGAAGATGTTTGTTTTAAAGAATCAATCCTTCAGATTTTCTGTGTAATATTAATAATTTCTTCTTTGTGTTGAATGTTTTTTTCCAATTCCTTCACTTTGGCTTTGTCTCTATTCTCATCCAGCTGAGGATTGCCAGGCTGATAAAGATGAAAGCTTCATTGTCCCCCTAGCTGTTGGAGCTTCCCTTGGTGTTCTGTGCCTTATTGTGTTGGTGGCCTATTTCATTGGACGAAGGAGAATCCAGAACAATGGATACCAGTCATTATAATTATAAAAGCGGCTCTTAAAAGACAAAAAAGGAAAAAAAATTCCAGTCATCGTGCAACAAAGACAGTGTGCTGTTGGGTTTGAAACAATGAACTTAATGAAGGTGTACATTGCATTGATCCCCCACCCCGCATTGTACATATTTGATTTGACGTATGGTAGCCCTCTTTTCAGACTAGTCACTTTATTGCTGTTAATGTGCCAATAGTGCTTATAAAGGGAATCGCATCATTAAAGCTATTGATGTAACTAACTGAAACTCACCACTGTCTCTTGTTATTTGGTAAGAATGAAGTGTTGCTAGATTTTATTTCTAGATTGGCGTCATAAGGATGATGTGCTAGTCATAAGGGAGTTTGTGCTAGTATTTTAGTAGCTGAAAGTTGTAGTGCTTGTACATTAATAGGGTTTGTTTGCATTGTATCATCAATTCTAAACTTCTAAACGTTGTCAATGTGTTTATGATATACTCCAGTCTCTTGGTTTGTCCTGACATTTTTGAAATCCTATCACAATGTTCGGCAGGATTTCTAAGTTTTGAAGTGACCAGTGACTCTTGCCCTTCATTACTAAAGGGAATAGGTTTCCTGTGTTGCACAAAAAAAGGATTTTATCTCGTCTGACATTCCCAGAGTTAAGAACTTGGATGCAGTGTTCGATCTCTGTTACAGGCCATGACGCTGCTATTTTCTCCTTCCTTTTCCTTCCCTGGCATCGGCTGTGTACCGGAAGTCAGTTCTCTCCTGTGTCTGACTAACCCTCAGTCTTTTCCTGCCCTATAACCACTAATCCCCTACTCTCTCTCTTTCCATACCAGCTGAGGAGTGCTTCCTGGACTCTGATTTGACCTTTCTGGTGCCTATCGCTGTGGGCGTGGCTTTGGCCTTCCTAATCATCCTTGTGCTTATCTCTTACCTGATTGGGAGGAGGAAGAGTCGCACTGGGTACCAGTCTGTATAACCCCCTCTCGGCTGTGACTCTCTGCTGTTTGTTCTCTAACCGCAGTCCCAGCCATTATTCCTCCATTTCTACCCCCTCCATTTCTGAACATCGACGCTAGAGGGACTCCTAGGAATCACAGTTTGCTATTTTGCAGTTTCATATAGGTTGCTGATGTGATGCTTAAACTATTTAAAATACTACTGCCACATTGTTTATTAACGATAGACATGACATCTAGTGGTGGCAGGTAACTGGGCTGTTTTATTAAGAAATCAGTGCTTATTATTAAGCACTGATTTCTGATAAGAAACAATGTTGCCCCGTATGCAACCTTATCATGAATGGCGCACTATTTTAAAACACCAATTTAGACAAAAATACTCACCGTTATATCCTGTCAAATTATGAAATGCATGCATTATCACCCGTTTCAGTTAAGCTCAGCCTAGCTTGTTATCACTTCACACTTTCATGAAACCGATTCTCTGAAGCATATCCAGTATTTCCACAAAGATAGTCCCAGCTCTTTAGATTCTGTGCTGTATGGTAATGAATGAATTTTGGAGCAAATGCAGTTAGGTGATTATTGAATGTGGAGTCCTTAGAGGACAAGTACTCCAGTTTTGAAATCAGTGAATGTAAGAGTGTTTTTAAATCTCTCTCTGACACAGCAGATCAACTCGTGGTCTAATTAGAAAATCTTACAGCTATTCAGTTTATTTTGCAAACATCGATGGCAAACATGGCAGAATAACCAGTGGTCAAGTGAGAAAATATCTCCATGCACTTTCATTTTTAAAAACTTTCCTTAGTTTTTAAGCAGGCATTATTTAAAGTAATGTCTCCCCCTCCCCTCAACACTTGTTATGGGAGAACCAAGTCATCAATTGAGACCAAATTGACTAACCAAACATTCAGACTGAGCTGTGAACATGATCAGTATATGTGTAGGTGGAGAGCATTGTGAAAAATAGTATTTTGTTATTTTCACATTTATTTTAGTCTTCTCAGGGAAAGGATGGTGGTAGCCCCACATTCATACCTTTTCAGCAAAGAATCCTCACCTGTCTTTCCATAAATGTAACACGATCCATCATTTTCACCTGAAATTTTACTTTTATTTGCACAAAAAAATGATATTGCTCTCCTCGGTCATCAATAGATAGATGGTATGTAACACAAATGAAACAGAGACCAGTTTCCCAAATTTCTGTGCCTTTTTGTTGCAATTACTTTCCCCATTACTAAGCGTACATATGTTAAATACAATTCCAAGACGTGTTAACTTGGTGAAATTAAGTTGTGGGAAAAAATTAAACTTCTCCTTTTTGTAAAACCGTGTGCAGTGTGATACTTGTTCCTTCTCAGAAAATGCTCTATTCTGGAGTATGACATTCTAGAAAGTTCTTTAGCTTTGGGACTTCGTTTAAACAAGCTTTTAGTCATGCACATTACCTTAAAACTAAAAGCTGGGAGACATGAACTTATAGCTCTGTGGGTTGTTTCTTGGGGATTTTAATGTATTAGGACACATTTGCACAATTAATTCAACCCTGTGTTGTAAGGCAGATTGAGATTTCCAGGTCCTGTGCAGCCATGAGCAGATGATGAGGAAAGATGCCCCCTTGTGGCAAGAGAGCTGTACTGTACTCTCTTTTACAGATTTGCTGAATTACTAAGCAGGTAGCTGTAATGTGGCCCAGTCCAATCTCAAAATCTAATGAAGCACAATAAATGTTTCGGAGCCACAACTACATCTGAATGCTTCAGGTCCAAAGAAATAACTCTTGACTGATATCATAAAAGCACCACCCCTTGCTGTACTGGTGTCTTTAATTGATGTGAACATGTAATATTTGGAGCCAATTGCAATAAACACATGAGTACGTTGCTCCAGATTTGAATTTTTGACACATATATTTGTATAGGTTTTCTTTTTTGTTACATTCATCTCATAGGTTATCAAGTCCAGCTCAGTGTTACAAGAGACCACTGTTAAATGCTACTTGAGGACAGATTTGTCTGACCTTGGAAGGTTTGTTTTCAATGCTACTGGCCACTGCTTTATACTGGTTTAGTTCACAAATGATTATTCAAGTGGCAAACATGCACTCAGCTGGCTACAACTCGCAGCTTTTAGATGCCGCCTCAAAGGTTAGACAAGATTGTTCTTAACTCTGCTGAGACATTGTTCAAGGCAGACATATTAAAGGCACTTGTTGTAATCGTAAAAGAGAAGATTCATGCTGCGCCATCTCTCCCTAGCAATTTGTAGAAGGACTGGAAAATTACACTCACTAACACCCCTGCTCAACAGGAGCTGAGCCCGTAGAAGTAGAAGCAGAAAACAGGATATCATCCCCCTATGATTTAGTCAGGAAACTCGTGAGTATATTTTGTATTTCAAAGGATATCCAGTTGCTGAAGAGGTGAATAAAAAAGAACAGACACACACTGTTTAAATTAGTCAATTTAGTTCCATGTGTTTACTTGAATTGCTAGAACAATGTTTTAGGAGTTTTAAATATAAGATGGCACACTTTTCCCACAGAATGTTGGTGCATGTCTGAGTCTGTATGTGCTTTTCATTTTCACGCATAGCCTTTACAGCTCATAGCCTCAAGTGCCGTAATGAACATTAACAACCTCTGTAAAGTTAATGATTGGAGAAAAACAATGATAAATAACTCAATACTTAAAATGGTGAATTCTGTCATTTTCCAAACAAATATTTGGACAAACTCTGATATCCAAACAAAAAGGGTGAAATCTAAACTTTTATCAAGGCACACACTGACCATTAAGTACCAGCTAACATGGAAAGATTGTGATTCCTTTATTCACATCTGATAAAAACCAAAAGTTGTAAAAATGTACATTTTAGTGAAAATATTAATTGTCAATGGATTGTAGTGGCCATAAAAATAACAGCAGTGCACTGGGATAGTTTGCATAATGCAGTAAATGTTTCAGCTACTATATACCTAAAGTCTTTCATGTGGAGAGAATGTGACCATGACGAAAAAAAAAACACGCACTTTAGAAAAACACATGGTTATTTTATGAGTGGGTGAAATCGCTAAAGAGAATTCAAAGTAAAGTGGCGCTAAAGCCAATTAGAAAATAACACGACAAGATGAGTGAAGTGCATCTGTTGCCTCATTGGCTGCTGCTTTTGTAGGAATAAAGGGAAGACAATGACAGTGAGACCCTATTAATACGGTAGAGTTGTCCTGACACGAACAAAAACCGCCCGTTCCAGTCCTGTGTTCTGTCACTGGGACTCCTCTCATCTGGCCCCCAGTTAATTCAGTTAGTGACTAGTCAGGTCAAGGGTATCAAAGGCACAACCAGTCAAATCATACGTTATGCTGGCTTATGATATGTAACCTGAATTTAACACTCTTTTCTTTCAAAATATAGTTGGCGTATTTCTTATTTTACATAATTACTGCTGTAGCTATTACCACTAATCGGAAAATAATTAGTAGGTGATGTCTATGTCATTTGTGACATACATGGTATAACTTTATAAATGGAAATCAGAGAAAGCAGAGTATCAGGTATTCTGTTGTCATTGTTATGCTACCGATCATTTGTTCAGCAGTTGAAACAAGTCACAGGAAGATAACTTATATTAGCATATGAAGGCGTAGGGTGAATCACTGAGCATGTGTATATTGGGGTGGGGTGGGTGGGAGTTTACAGAAGGGGATCAAAGATTGCTGTCAGACCTGGGTGGGGTAGACAGGGGGATGGAAAGAGGCGTTTCTACTGCTGTACCCACGCCAACAGCTCCTGGTGTTCTTGGTTCTTCATCTGCATGGTGTACTCCTGCCTATAGAGTCAGGTCCGCTGGGCCTCACGGCCGCAGCTGGTCAGCAACAGCGCCCCCTATGCACCCACCTCCAGAGAGAAGGTCACACTGCCAAGGAATCGGTCTGTGGGGGAGTCGTTGATGATGCCTTTGCCGTTCAGCTTGCACTGCACGGTGAAGTGGGTGTCGAGCTGTACCCTGGGGAAACGCACGGCTACCAGGGGGTTGGTGTAGTTCACCTGTCAGCAGTGCGGGATATATTACTCAGGCTACTCAGGCATATATTACTCAGGTTAGATGTTTTTTGAATCCTGTTAAAAGCACAGTTTCTGAGTTTTACACAACTAGTCAACAAACCCATATACAAGCACCTGATGTAACACACCTAAGCGAGGGTTATAACACTTGAGTTTCTAGTTGTAATTCTACTACTTCAACTCAGCCACCAAACAGTTGGATTCATACTTACATGTCTCAGCTTTCCATAGTAAGGGTAGTACATAAGGTTAAAAATGCTTTTAGGGAAGAACTCAATGTCCCCAAGGTTCTCTGAGCCTCCTTTCTGGTAGTGAGAGAAAAAGTGAATCAATAACCAGTGTCAGCTCTTTTATTGCAGATCACACAGAGACATAGAGGCAAAGGAAAGATTGTGGGATGAATGAACATGGTTACCTTAGCAGCACAGGTCACATTGATCGGAGTGCCTTGGCCAGGTAAGTATCCAAGAATCTAAATGGGCGGACACAGTTACAACAATTACATAAACATCAGTAAAACTGAAGGTACTGGGCTGAAGGCTCGCTGGGGTTTGTTGTGGCAGCTGGACGAGCTTCCTGGACTCACAGGGGATAAAGATATTGTGCTTTCCTGACTGGGTGGCCTGTTTTATTTTTATGTACTTGAGGGCGCTGGGAGAACGTACAGAGCAGCGAGGCTCCCAGCTGACACACTGCCTCATTAGAGAAGACTGCAGTCTGCTCCGTCTCATCACGCCATCCAAAGACGAGGGAACACAAACCACGAGCGTGACTGCACGCCTCTCTCCAGCTGCAGGAGGGAGCGGGCCAGGGTTAACCGCCACCACCTGCTGGCGGGACACATGGCTGGGATGTTTTTTGAGTTCAGCTTTGCAGCTTTGAAAACAGTGAGGCTCGTTTGTGTTGCCTGGGCCTAAAATGCCTTCTTTTGTGTGTGGGAGATGCTGGGATAGAGAAACTTCACACGGGCCAGGCCACAGCTGGGGGGCCCATCCCTGCTTGTGTCCCACCAAGCGAGCTTCCCCAAACCAAATAACATGTACATAAATATGAAGTTCTGACATTTGCCATCTGCTGCATGTTCACTTGACCCGAGGAGCCCTGCTCCTAGAGTCAACAGATCTCCTCCAGCCATTCTAGGTTTTGAGCACCAATTATCCTTCACTTAATGTTGGCTCCAGATGATGTAAGTGCCTCTTAATTGCCATGCATATCTTGTGATTGAGCTGGCTTCTGATTAAGTCACAAAACTTCAGATGCTTGTCCTTGTGCGGTACATATCAGCTCATTTTATGAAGGGCCTCTTAAGGGCCTCTAATTCTCATACTCACCACTAGATGTCACTAAAACTGTGGTTCTCATTCTAAATCTCATTTCAGTCCCCATACTTCTATATTACAGTACCAGTGCTTAAATACCAGTGCTAATATGTACAAACCCAGAGGCAGTCTGAGGAATGATGACAAGATACATGCGACAGACAGGTTCATATTTTCATCTTGCCCCTGCATACATCATAAACAAGGGCAGTTCCAGTCATCCTGTGTGCCTCTCCCCCTCCCTTCTTACCCGGTTCATTTTGAGGAGCACGCAGGGCTTTCCTTGAGAGTAGCCGAAGTCAGGGTCGTCCAGCCCTGAGCAGTCTCTCAGCCAGGACCTCTTGAACTGGCACGCCTTCCGCTCGGCGCTCTCCTCCTTGTCGTCCTGCATGAAGTACGCGTCCTGCGCACACTGAATGTTCTGCTGCTCCTGAATGGAGTCGTCGTACGCTGTCAGAACGGAGGAGGGGGGAGAATAAGAGGAAGGTCCCATGAATATAACAAACAGAGGCAGCCGTTTGTTGGCCCCCTCCCCGGAGTCCAGCGACCCAGCACAAAAGCAAGGGCTGGAGCAGAGCTGAATGGAAATGCTCCGCTCACAAAGGTCTTCCGTCCCGGCTTTCTTTCTGCTGGCGCTACGCCTGAAGAGAAAGGTGGGGAGGGGGGAAGGGGATCCTGCTCTTGACATTAAGGTAACGGCTTTGTGCTTCATATACCTCCTCAAACAGACGAAAAGCTGAGCACGCTTGCGGCCACGGGCCACAAACTCACGTTTTAGGTAGGCCTCCAGGGCCTTCACATACTTCTCCCAGGAGTGACGGTCAGAGGCGTTGAAGGAGATGTCAAATCCGTTCAGCCCACATGGCGACATGACCATGCCTGCCAAACAAGTGCAGACACGGTCAGCTGCTGCGGGATATTGGTGGTCTGGTTACTGACATCACAGAAGAGGGCCAGCAGGCCCCTGAGCCCGTAAGCCAAGGGAGAGGAAAAGCGGGCAGACAAGGCTTTACATTTACATTTATTCATTTGGCAGACACTTTTGTCCAAAGTGACTTACAAGTGAGGCAGAGTACAACACAAGCAAATAGCCATACAAGGAGTCAATGATATTAGAAGCTTTGCATGACCACGTTTCCATAGTTGGCCAGGGAAGGTACAAGCTAGCTAGTAAAGCTTTACCTGGTGGCATTACCCTGTCGTTGTAGGTGGGAATGTAGGGGTTGATTGACCACATCAGGGCCCACATGCAGGCTGCAAACATGGCTGCCAGGAAGATGTACAGTGCCGAGTAGAACAGGAGGATGAGGCCTGCGGATGAGCAAGATAACACGGCAGCCATGAGGACTCAGTTCACAAGAAATTTCCTTACCCCACCTGCCCAGCGGTCATGTTGTCTCCCCACAATGGACAGTGAAGTTGCAGGCCTTCTTGCCTCTGATCATGGGGCTGTGATGCCTATAATATCTTTATGGTTAAAACTTATGTCTTCAAGTGAAGCACAAGGACAGACAAAAGCCTGCCCAGCAGAAATAAAGACGGGAAGTCAGTAAAGGTGGAAGGCCTTGATTTTGTCTTGTTGCCTCTCAGATGTGAGGGGAGCCCTGCTAGAGTGGAAAACTGCAACTGTGGTCACATTTGGGAGTTCTGGTCCAGACAAGCTCTCAGGGTCACTCTGTGGCTCGAGATGCATAATTCAAATCTTACAGAAATCTCCAGGCACGGTGCTGGACTTTTACACCGGAAGCTGTACGGTGTGTACAGTATGTGTTGAGTTTGTCACACAGACCACATGCATTACTTCAAATGAGCCAGTCAGTTTAGGGCCTGCCACACACTGTCACTTTTGTTCTCACTTGAGTCTTGAGTCACTTTGAGTCTCATCAGATCTGAATACGTTTTATTAACGTTCTGATTCAGTTGAGTGCCAGCGAGCACTTCATTTGCTTTTACGTATCATTTCAATGCTTTGCAATGCTATTATACATGTGTGTTGAAAACTTGAAAATGCAAAAAAAAAAAAAAGAAGTGTGAGAAAAGAACACCTAACAACTCTTTAATCATTGATTAACAGTCCATTAGTCAATAATCGGGCTGAACGTGTCTCCACATTAAATGGCTTTGGCTGCATGGGCGATTTCACAGGGGCTGGTGGCAGCCAGCGTAGCGTCTCCCAGCCACAAAGGCCTTTCTGTTTCAGCTCGGTGAGAATTCTTCCAACTGTGAATTCACTCAGGAACACAGTGAACTCCCGGGTGCCATCAGAGCAATGGCCCCTTGCAGTCACACAGAGCTGCCGGCATGGCCGCCGAGTTCAGTCACTCGGCTCCGTCTCCCAATTAAACGAACTCCTGCGACCAGACATACAGCACAGATACCGATGCCTTATGCATGTATTTTGCTTGCGTGCTTCCTGACAGCCACAGGACATATCTGTATCTAACATCTCTGCTTCACCATAACTGTCATCTTGTTTGGTTAGGAATGTTTTATGCGGGAAGTGACTTCAGTTAGCCGGCAGTTTTATCCATCCGAAGAAGCAGAGCAGGTCTGAGACAGCAGTCCTCCTGCGCACTTGCATTCCCCAAAGGCTCGTTTCTCCGGGTTCAGTTTAAACAAACTCCCTTCGAGCCATCTATTTTTGTCATTGAGAATGCTACTAACTGAGAAATCCGTGAGTCGCATAGCAACAGAGCCGCGGCTGCTCCGTCACTGGTGACCCCCTGAGCCTTCACAGGAAACGCTTGCAGGCTGCGGTGGAAGCTGTGGCCCGTCCCCGCCCCACCCTGCGCTGTGTGTGTGACAGTGAATATGGCGGTTTGGGCGCCCATGCAGCAGGTCTGTCAACACATGTGAGTCTGAGGCGAGTGGTGATTTGTGGGGGGGGGGACAAGCGCGTACGTGGTGCAGAGGAATGAGACTCGCAGGCCGGGATGCAGCAGGCTCCCACCAGGGATGACTCCCAGACCACCTGTGTTTGTCAGGACTGGTCTGAGTTATCCGCGCACCTATGTAAACATTGAACTCTTGACATGCTTGGCTGGAAAGGGGAGAGAGCATGGGGCTTGTGTCCAAATGTACCGACACCAGCACCCCCGCCGCCCCCCCCTCCCTCCCCAATTTAACAACACGCAACCTCAGTCTACTTTTGTTTCCGTAGTCCACAATGACATAGTAATGCTCAAGATTACTGAAACAATGCAGGAAGCCCCATTCTATCCCAACACAAGTATCTCTAAGGAACTGATGAGGTCATCTAAAAAGTAAAGACCAACCATATTCCCTTTTTGAACAGTAGTGATCTTGACCATCTGGTGGGCTCCAGTGGGAAAGGCAGGACTGAGGCCTTGCAACTACTTGCGTAACTTACCTGATTCACAAACAGAAATTCAAACTGCCACTGAGGTAAAAACAAGTAGATGCACAGTAATAAATTAAGGAAAATTAGGCCAAAAAAGGAGAAAACTACACAAGAAAATAAACTCATTCAAGTTGAAAAGTTTGCTATTATAAAATGTATGAAATTTTCCTTTAAAAGATACCCATCTCAGCTCAGCAATAATGTATCATTGATACACAAATCAGTAATGATCTGACATTAGAGACACACATAACCACTAATAAATGGAAAATGGCAATATTGTTATAAATTCTAAACACTGTTCTTGACATGTAACTGTAACCATCATAAATAGAAATGTGTTCTCCTCCATCTTGGAGCTAAAACTATGTCCTCATAGTGCGAAAACCACAAAATGTTAAAGTTGGAAAATTGTAACTGATTTGATCTTAAACCTTTTTTTCTGTTTATGAGTGCCTAAGTGAGGCACACACAGGTGGGTTAGTGAGCTAAACTACTGCGTATGATGACAACAATGCAAATTTCCCTATGCTGATAGGTCTTGATAAACCTCATTTACAGGTTCATTTTGTTGAATGATTGAATATAAAATCTTAGTTCTTCTGTTTAAAATGCTAAAGTAGTATCATCTGCGTTGCATCAGTCTTTCCTGGTATCATCAAAAATCATTTCTCTTTATTTTTTCAATGTTAAATCACCACTTTTTCAAAGAGGCCCTCAGAGGAGCCTCACTGCCAAAATGTGAGCATAGACTCTATAAAATGAAACGGTGTAATTTATGTTATACCAAAATGTGAGCATTGACTGTATAATATGAAAAGTTGTAATTTATTTTATGCCTGGGTCACAGGCCATCAAAGCTTATGCAGTCACATGGGTTGTCCCCCTGCCCCCCCCACCCCCCTTAATGGCACCACTGCCCAGAGTTGCTTATGTTCTGTTATGAGGTGTTACTAACGCTTCATTTCATCATCTCTTTTAGGGAAGACCTTTACAAGCTATATTATAACTTAGATATAGGTGGATGGATGGGTATTAAGAGCTGTGGGGCCAGCCTATAAAACACATTCAGGGCCCCACGTTGTTGCTCACAGTAAAACTGAAGAACCACAGCTCTAGCCTGGAGGATATATCCACTTAACTCAAGTGCAATTAGCTCTGTCTGGAAGTCTTCATCTGAGGGTTTGAACTTACTCCAGCTCTTCCCGGAGCGCCCCATGAACTCCTGCGTCTCAGGGTTCCACAGGAACTTCTTCAGCTCCGCCATCTTCTGGCTGAAGGTCTTTTTGGGCTTGGGCTTGGGCTTCCACTTCTCGAAATTGAGGTCCTCTGCCTCCAGGGGTTGGTGCTCCACCAGCTCTTCCTCTTCCTCCTCATCGTGTGCGCCCGGAGCCAGGTCCAGTTCGTCCTGGGGCTCGATCACTTTAGTCTGTGACAGGGACAAGGACAAGGTTAAAGAGAGGCGTATTCCCTTTGTCCCACTGACAACTCATATCTATAAGTATCAACTGTCGATTTTCCTTTAAAATAGGTGGACAGACAGTATATTGTAAATGCATAAGTATCTTTTTAATACTTATGGTATTCTTGCATTGTTTGCATTGGGGTGCATCACTGACACCTCTCTTGAGAGAAATATATATTCACAGCTAGTCTCTACACATTCTACCTTCCACACCACTAACCCCTACCGCACTCTATGCGACTCAAAACTGAACCCTACTACACTGCTGACCTCTTCAGCACTCTGAACGTCAATATGGTGTTCTGCACTGATTCTCATCATCTGGCCTGCTAGGACCCCAGGGGAATGTTCAAGTGATCATCCCTACTGCTCTAAGGATATGAATGCAGTGGCATCAGATGGAATCTTCTCGCTTTTGGAAAAAGACTGAATAGGCACTTCATCTTTTAAACATTCTCCCCCTTTGATATTGTTAATTCATTTTCGTATCCACATCCATCCATGTTAGGAGCAGTTTTTTTAAGGGGGGAGCTTAGTTAACACAACCAGTAGTTCAGTGTTTACTACATCCACAAGTACAGCAATGGGGTGCATATTAGCTCTGTGGTTCTCAAATCTGGTTCTCGTGATGCCAACTGCATTGATTATGCTCCTGGAGGAACCTAACACACTGAATACACACACACGCATAAAAAACTAGTTGGCTTCCCAGCCAATACAACATATTCTTATAATGAAGACTCCTATGTGGTTCTTTACAAAAATCAAACTTTCCATTGATATTCTGAGGTTGGACCAGTAATGTTAGGTTATATAGACTATTCGTATATTCCAAAGTCATACTAGTAGTTACTGCTGTTGTTGTTTTATTGTTTTATTAATTTTGTCATTAAGCAAACGTCTTGCAGCTTACAAAGTATTACAAGATATAGTGGTCACAGAAATAGCTGATAGCTTATAATTAGTATTCAGGAAAAACAATTCACAACATAAATTTCAATTTAGAATGAATCTTAGTACAAATCTCAGTATAATCAGAATACATTGTCACCTTGTCACTTCCTACCTCCCCAGTAGACTCCCTGGTCTTCTTGTCAGGACTTAACTGCAGTGGTTTACGATGGCACTTATTTTTTATACACTTACTCTTATACACTTGAGTAGAAACACCCTAATACTTGGTTAGATAACTGCTAAAATTTCTGTAAAACCAAATGAATAAAAAATTACACAAACAACCCACTTTTTGAATTTTGACAAGGGTGCTCTTGTTTCAGGTACTTCATAGACCAATTCCTCAAACCTCTGTCAGCTAACTATAGGCCTATTTGACCCTAAACGTTATATTCCCCTGATACAATTATAATTGTATAGTGCTCCCAGGGAATCATGGTAAAGTAAGAAACTCACAAGAGAAGTCAATTGCCAAGAAACTACTTATGTGGACGTTTTTTGTAAATCAGCCGTAAGCACGTGAACAGGGCTAAATGTATGATACAGTGAAACGATACAGTGCAGTTTGCTTTATAGAGAGTTGTCTGAGAACACACGAACAAGGACCGAATTGCTTGACTTGTTACCACAACGGATGATCACGACTGAACGGAACTTACCGCCTTAGATTGGTCGTCTCCATGGTGCTCTTCCTCAGCTCCGCCTGCGGTGGTATTCGGCTCCATGATTCTACAGAGAAGAAAAAATGTACTTGTTAAACCAATCACATCTCCTGTGATCTCCAGTGAATCAAAGAGGCACCTTAAGACTCATCATTCACAAGTTTCCCGTTTAAAAGTGTTAAGCATAATAAAACAATATCCTTTAACTGTCATAGATACATTGGACTCGTTGCAAATCCATACTGGTTATTGCCAATAAATGATAAACTGGTAATAGCCAATATTCGAAACCTCGAGTTTTCTTTTGCGGTAAAAAAAAAAATGACGGGTGTCCCGAAGTCCACTTGACCTTGTTAAAAACAAGTTGTAAGCTTGTCAAAAAATACGTTCTGTTTTCATCAGAGAATCGGACACATGCAACAGCAGCTGGACAAGGAGGACCTCTTCTCAACTAAGCGGACATCATAGTGAATGAATTCTTGTCTAAACGAGAAACTGGGGGGTGGGATACAAAGTGTGAGAGATTTTTTTTAATCCCTGCCTGTGGAACTTTTGGCAGTGGTGCAGTGTTCTGGTCTGCAGTATTCCACACACGTAGACTGCAGCCCCTTTGTCTGTTGAGATGAGACTAGGGTAAAGCCCGGCGCTTTAAAAGATAAGATTTTTATCCCAACTCAGTGTGCTGTTGTCAATCAGCGCGAGCCGGAGTTTGAATGGAGGGGATTTTTCGACTCAGACTTAGCTTCTATTTTTACACACTTGGCTTATTCTGACCATGTACTTGTACATTTGGTCATTGTTTTCCTCGACAGACTACGCAACAAAAGAGTTGTGGAGGTGCGCTTGTTGCACTCTTGCAGAAGTCCTGCATATATCATCATTTTCAGGCTGCGATACCCATGCACTTGAGAAAAACCGTTCATTCACAGACAAGAGTCCCCGAGTGTTCATATCATCCCCATCATCTATTTGTACACTGGTCACGTTGCGCGCTCTTCGTCAGGAGACCTGTTGTATTTTTTTCTCCTTTTTGCAAAAGGGAATGTCGTCATGGAAAAAGGCGCTCTAAGGGGTTCTCCGTTCTTTTTTCTTCCCTATTTCTAGAAGTTTTCTTCAGCTTTTACGGACTGCATTCTACTGCGCCTGCAGCTAGATATCTACTTTGAAATATTTTTGAAAAGTAGCCAGAAATTAAATTCAAATCTGTTCACTGCAATTTAAGTCACAATAATATTCATTTTAAAGATGTTTACAAGACTACAAAGCGCCGATTGGCTCTGAGAAGTAATAGAAAATAGAATACAACTGGATAAGAAGTAAATGTAGTAATGTGTTTACGAATATTTGTTCCACAATCGTAAACGATATGTACTGAATAATTCAGTCTGAATTACTTGTAACGTGTCTTCATTGTGTTAGCACGAGGCTGGTTTTTTCACTGAGGAGCGGTTTTTGAGCACTTGTAGCAGGATTGGGTACGTAAATTGGGTTGTGTAATTTTCCATTACACCACAGCATGGCGCTCTTTGTCAATCTATTTAGAAATTCTGAGACTATTTTGTCACAGCAATTACCCTTCGTACTTAAGACCCAACGTAGCTACTTACTTTTACCCGAGCATTTGAAGGAACGTGTTATTTTTCTGTAAGAGCGAAAAAGAGAACAAATTAAGCTCACCGTGAAGAACACTCTTTTTTTAATGACTCTGGTTGAAATGTGTTCATAGGAATACATTTAAAACGCTTAACGAAATCGGCCAAGTAACAAGTAATTGTCATCGCTGCCCTGTATGTGTTTAGGTTTCGTGTGAGATGACATACACATCATTGACACCTCTAGTATTTGATTTTACGTGTAGTATTGTATGTTTTTTGATTCTGTGTTCTAGTGACTGATGTAGGCCTATCGTAGTAGGCTATACTTGGCTTCCGTTGCTTCAGATTTCACAAGTTGACTTGTGGTAGGACTTGAATGGCGTTAAGCTCACACTCACTGGTCTGGGAGTGTTGTTAGCTTGGTCTGCCACTGGTGCTCATTTAATTTGAATTGATACACTTATGTTCTAATGTGCTGGAAGATGCTCTGGATAAGAGCGTCTGCTAAATGCATGTAATGTAATGTAACGTGTAAAGTACGGCCTGTAAAATGTGCGTAATTGCATATAATTACGATACACATAGATGATAATATAGTAGTACTATAATGACTATATACATTGCTTTATTTACTATGTTAATACTAAGTTTACATAATATTTTAGCACATAATAGGCTATGAAATAATGACTTAAAGTGACTATTAAGCGTAGACACATAGAAGGCCCGTTTTTTAAAATTAAGGAATATAAGTAGTGGGTCCTCAGTAATGCTGCTACAGTGGGAAAAGTAGAGATCTTCTTGCCCTGCTAGCGTAGGTCAAAATTATTTACTTTTGTAATTATTTATGGTTTTATGGGAGCTGAACGATGAATTATGAAGACCGACTGGTGCTAGTACATGCGCAGACGATCTGCCATCTTTCGAGCAGCGCGCCGCGCTAGCACGCAGGAGAAGAGGACCACAGAGATGACAACACGCGCAGATGAAAATGAGACAGGCGCGGCAAAGGCGCGGAGGTCGGCAACACCACCAGTGCATGCTACAGAAAGCAAAAAACGGTCACGCTATGACGCGGAGCGCTGACATACGGAACAGGAATTCGGTCTTTTAAACCTTACTCATAACGTTTTCTCATACGTGTCGATAAAGCCAAAATATGTCTACCGGACTGAACCAGCAAGCCAATGGAATAAGTCTCTCCGACACCATGGGTATGTGCAAGGTCAATGCAGTGACTGCAGGGTGAATATATGAGCTCCCTCATATACACGAGCGCTGTTCTCGCAAACGTAGAAATATGTGAATAGTGTGCATGCATATGGGCCTAACATGTTTCAACCATGTCAATCATAGATATATCTATGTTATGTTTAAAATGCATGTCATGTTTTCTTACTGCGGTTTACCTGCGATTGGCTTAAAATTGAATAGCTTTATGTCACTGTTAATAAGGAGCATGTGTGTGTTATTTTCTCTGCCATAATGTATTAAACATGTATACACACGAATAAATTACTGATACTAAACCCCGTGACATGTGTTTGTGCAAAGCTATGTTGTGCATGGGCTATCTCGGCTGTCTGAAATGGTTCATCAAGAAATTGCTGCCGTTCCAAGATGAGCATACGGTTAATATTACATTATCCGTATCTAACTCTGAGGGCGAGAGCACATATCACTGCGATAAACGACCTGCCCTTCGCAGCGTTCTCCGCGTCTGCATTAAACGATGGTCACGACTGCTTTGTGCTGCAGGTGTGGCTATTTTTTTAAATACGTATTTTGAAGACTGTACGCCTCGGTGTAGTTGGCAGTCTTGGTTGTTTGTACTTGAAGGCATGTACTGACGCCCATGCGAACACATGTTTCCAATATAGTTAGTACAAACGAATATGACATTCGTTTAGTTTAGTGACCTTAACTTCAACAGTCCTGTACTAACATAGGCCATAGGTTCATATATTTTTGTTACTATATCTAGTCTCGAAGGAAAAGTCCCAAGTACGTCTGCACCACACGTTTTTTCTGAAATGAAAAAAAAAAAAAAAAAACGTTCGCTTTCACCAAGCAGGTGGATAACAGCTGGTTATGGGACAAAGATAAACGTAACTTATATTGTGCATTAGCATTTAGCTGATATTTTAATAGAAAAGAACACGGCTTCTATCATTACATTAATTTTTGTGATCTTGGCGTAACGTTCTGATGGCATACACATTAGTTAAGACCAAGGGAAATTTAGCACCAGCTGCAGAGGGTGGTTCTGCTTGGTTCAGGCACTCTGAAGGTCTGATAACTTTGTGTTAATCTCACGGAAGGTTCATTCAAGAGGAGGAAGAGGAACTCCATCATTGTGACGGCCTCCCTGTTTATTGTGTCACTCCTCATTCTCACCATCGGGCTGGCAGCGACCACCAGGACAGAGAACATCACTGTTGGAGGGTACTACCCTGGGGTCATTGTGAGTATCATTGCCAGCAAACTAGTGATTGTATTAAATAAATCATTGTACAAAATGAATGGCCATAGCTTTGTGTGGCAGAGGAGAATATCTGTGTTATTTTAACCCTGTCCTCAATCATACTCACTGTGAGGACGCATGTAGTATAATCCCAGAGAGAGAGGCTTTTCATAGTCTGTCCCTCAGCTGTGTTGTCATATCAGGGCCCCAGGGTGCCACGCCAACCAAGACAGCGTGTAAATCAGGGCCTGTCCTTAGAAAACCTCTGCTTTACAGCTGCAAGAGGCAGCCCCAGTTCTTTAGGGTCAAATACAGATAACTCTCTCAGATCATCTCTGAATCAACAAGCTCTGTGTATCTGTTTACACAAGACAGGCAATGAGGTGTTCAGGATGAGCGGTTTTAGGCCTTATCCTCAGTTTAAATTTAACACTTTTTCTACAAAAAGAGGATTCGGCTTAATGTTCAATAAAGCATTTCCTTTCAGCACCTCATAATTAAGCATATTAAATGTAGGATATTAATTATAGAATTGAATAATCTTTTGTCAGCTTTCCTATTGGTTAAAGCTAGAACAGATGGCAAATGTAGAACAAAAAGTAATGCTTTACGCACAACTTCCATCATGCCTCCCTGCTACTTCTGTTTACTTACTGCACAGACAGACAATCCTTCCCTATAGCAGCACTGAGGAAAAACTAAAAAAATAAATTGATCAGGTTAACATACACATCTCTGAGGAGGACTCATACCAACCATAGAGAAAGCTTAGTTCGCATGATAAATGTCATGCCGAGCACCTCTTACTGAGATTCTCCAGATCAACATTGAAGACAAAACCCAATAATGTTCTGCTAATGAGTGTGGTCGTTGGCCCACTCATCGAATTGAATTAAGCTCCCATCTCTCTATCTGTCATGTTTTTTCCAGCTCGGTTTTGGCTCTTTTCTCGGAATCATCGGAGCTCATTTGATTGAAAACAAAAGGCAAATGGTATGTCTACATTACGCCCGTCTTTGGCAGTACAGTCCATTTATAAGCTATCACTGTTTGAACTTTGCTGTTAAAGACGCATTTATGTTGTTCCCTTGAAGCAAGAAAAAAAAACACAGATTAATATTTAATGAGAAAATGTTTTTCCAAATTAGCTCTGCCTTTTATTATGTTCATCAGAATTTCACAATTGCTTCAGGATGGGTGGTTACTGGATTAGCAGGAACATACTCCTGAGCTGCTGGTAAGGTACACCCATAAATACCCCCTTGGGTGTAACAGAAGTGTAACAGGAGTATGGGGCAGGAATGTGCAGAAGGAGTAGGTGGGAGGGCTGGGTGGGGGTCTGCCTTGGATCGTAGAGGCCTCTTCTCTTGTATCCATTGGCAGAACAGTAAATATATGGGACAGGGTAGCTCTTTCTGTCACCATGGTGACATTCACTTCACCCACAGCTCACTGAAAAGGGCAGGGGTCAGGATGTGACATGTTTATTAACATGATCACATGCACCTGAGTCTAAAGAATCAGTCTGCTATCTGCTTTTCCTGTGCCCACATTTTTTTGAGAACACCATGTAATTCATGTCTGCAGGGTAGCCATGGGCATAGTATTATATGCTTAGCATTTTCCATATATCCAGTTTTGGTGTGTGAAAATGAGCTTTTAAGGAGGGAACATTTCAGGTAAAGGAGAGTAAATGTTTTTGAAATACTATGGGTCACATGAAATGAGTGGAGTGGCTGTCACTGGATTGGCTCTGCAGTGACGATGGCAGTTGGCCCTTCTTCCCAGTGGGATCCCAGTCTTCCTGGTCTGCCATAACTGCCGATGCACTGCAGACAGAGTGGTGTAACTGAATCTTTCTAGGTTTTTTTTTATGGGGAGAGAGGGAAAGAGAGTGAGAGCAGTCCCTGAAAAGACCTGGGCCTGGAGCCAGTAATGGGGCGCTGCTGGAAGGAGCTGACACCAAAAGCAGTCGATCACAGCTGCCTACTGCCCCCACGAATCCTCCCCCCGCCCCACACACACACACACACACACACACACACGCACACACAGTCTGGTCCACAGTGTGACATGTTAGCCTAAAGTGCAGGGTGTGTCCTTATGTAAGGGTGAGTGTTTCAAGTGTCACAGTCATGCCAGTAACTTATACTGTACATAAATTTGTCTGGCGCCACATTCTTAAAATGTAACTGCTTAGCTACTTTCAAGATGAAATCTTTTGCTCCATTTGAAGGAATGTTGACAAATGATTTATCAGGAATTAGATCATTTTGCATCCAAGATCCTCTGTGTCAAATGAGCCACGGCATTTTGTATTGTCATGTCACACTCAATTGTCCCTCCTGCACCCCCTTTGCCCACTCTGCAGGTTACAGTATGTACAGGCCCACAGGTGTCAAAGTCTGTATCTTTTAGGACCTGATGTGTTGACATTTTGACCTGAATCAAAGCGCTTGGTGTAATCTCTTGAATGAAGGCTCCCTACACTGGAAATACGACTGCACATCCACTGAATCGGCTGTCCTTGCAGCACCTTTTTTCTGCGTGCGAGTCTCTGCGAGTTGCTCGCGTCTGTCACTCCGTGCGACAGCCATACAGTGCCCGTCAGAAGAAGGGAGAGGGAAAGTGCTGACTGGAGACGTGAGCGGCTCTTTCTCTGAACGCAGTCAGCTGTAACGCGCTCCGCAGAGTCAGGAAGTGGAGGGAAATATGTCTGCACGTCCGAGTGAGGAGGATTCAGGGACAGATTATTCTACACAGTTTATGGACTGAGAGCATAAGAATTGATTTGCAGGAAGGAGACGCCTGTGTCCTTGTGGTCTGAAGGGCAGCGGAGGCCATGTTTGTAAAAATGGCAGGGCCACACTGAATGCAGGAGGACATGGTATATCCTGATGGCCTGCTGTCACACTGAGTAAAGGGGGGAAGACAAATAAAAAGCAAACGATAACACCCAGGACCTGGTAATGATGTGAACCCCCACGTGGAGCTGAATTCTGCCTTATCTCTTTCTCTGCCTGTGTAACAGCTGGTGGCCTCCATCGTGTTCATAAGCTTTGGGGTGGTGGCGGCCTTCTGCTGTGCTATTGTGGACGGTGTGTTTGCAGCAAGACACATAGTGAGTACAGTACAGCTCACCAGACACCCTATCACAGCGCTTTGCAATGAAGGGGCCATTCATGATCAGCCATCAGATTTCCAGAGCATGTGTAGCCTGAATTCCATTTACATATGCAGTGTAACCTAGAGAAACCTAGAAATCTAACCTATTAGATTTGGGGGTTTTTTTGGATTTCTTACTCTATCCCTCTTATTCAACATATCCAGAGCTTGTAAATTTTTTGGATTTTCGTACTTCTCATATTTATGATTACTTAACCGATCAATCCATACATGTTTGTGTGTGGGTTCCAGTTAGATGTATGCACTCCTGTGTTCCTGGTGCTTGATCATTTGCACTCTTAAGTAATACTGTACATTTTACAGTCAAGGTGGCTTCCTCAAAATGCTCTCAAGTTGACTGGTGACCCGTGACCTTTGATATGTGTTTATTATTCTGCAGGACCTCAAACCTCTGTATGCTGGACGGTGCAAGTATTACTCCAGCACATCATCATTGAACCAGGAAGTGAGTGTAGTGACCCTATTTATAAATCTCACTGAAGTGCTGCTATGCATTTTAGCAAATACTAAATGCTGGTGAACATAAGAATGCAAAATTATGAACATTTTTATTACAGTAACATGAACTAACTGTTTGATGTGGGTGCCGTTTAAAGATATCTGTGACATGCTTATTCTGTTGGGGTGGGAAAACAGAGCTCAGTCAGTCTGTGTCTCTCTGTTTGCCTGTCTGTCTCCCAGGTTCACTGTCAGACGGCCTCGCGTGCCTCCTGCACCCTGCGTGTGAAGAGTAACACCTGCTACTGCTGTGAGCTCTACAACTGTGGCAAGTACGCACATTCAGCTCTCCATTCAACTCTCACACAGCCCCGACACAGTCCTCACACCAGGGCAACAGGGACATTCACATTCACTATAGAGGTGTACACATAATAAGAAAACCATTTTGTGTATCTGGGTTATAGACCCTTAATAGAACTATATGCCATTTCTGTTTGTTTTTTTATCACGGATCATGGCCAAATGCAGATTTTTATCCTCCAACCCTTACTTACGCAATTGTATAGACAAGTCATCACTAGTGGGAGGCAAACAAAGCAACCATTTGTTTACCTGTGTTACAGAGAACATCCTCTTTTGGGACCTCAAAATAAAGATGTTTTGAAAAAATTTAGGAAATCACCCATGATTTGGAAGTAGGTCCTTTTTTTGCTTTCCAGTACAGTCAGTGGTGCTTTGTGGTGGTTGGATTAACCAGCGTGGCTGTGAGGTGCTGCTTGGGAAAACAGACATGGGAATGAGCAGAGGCTTTCTCTTGCATGTCCTGGCTCTTCTTCACGTGCCTCATGTAAGACCAGGCCTCATTCCAGTCCAGCTTTTTTGCTCCCTGGGGCAGCTGCTGGAGCCCTCCATCACATTTCACTGTGAAACCCCCTCCGGTTTTACAAGCTCAAAGCTCATTTGTGCCAACTGTAACCAGGGGTCTGATACTCCATGTGTGTTGCACTCTTCCCGAAGAGTGTCATGCGTTGGTGTCTGTGCACACAAGTGTGTGTTGGTCAGCATGCTTTCCAACATCAGTGGTGTGGTTCTTGCAACTGCTTGCAGCTATGTAAAAAAAATAAGAAACTGACACAGATCTGGCTGTTGTACTACAGTTTCTCATTGACCTTGCCACAGCTCATTGCTCACAGTCTCTCTTTCTCTCACTCTTCCGCTGACCTGACGTAGCCGGGTGGAGCTCATGGGAGGGTACCACGAGTACACGGAAGTGCAGAGCTGCCAGGACGTGGTGCACCTCTACCACCTGCTGTGGTCTGCCACCATCCTCAACATCGTGGCCCTCTTCCTGGGCATCATCACAGCCGCTGTGCTGGGCGGGTTCAAGGATATGGTGAGACTAAATCGACCGCTTCCGTGGTCTTGGGAATCCACTGCCCAGGATTCAGATGAATTGCCTTTGTCCTTAGTCCACTCTTGCTCTGCCCACTCTGCCCACATGACTGTTAGCACACAGGCTTCCATAAGAGTATTATAGAGCAATTCACAAGAATGGAGTTTAATTGGGATTGAATCCAAAAGTGGGATTGGCTAATGACAGTGGCCTCTCTGAAAGACATGCTAGGCAGCTGTTGACTGTCAGCTAGAGTGATCCGGATTCAACAAAATCACATGGACCATTTACATTATCATGTGCTTTCTGTGCCAGTCTGTGTTGACTGCTGTAAGTATGAGAGATGGGCAAGTATGAGTTACTGTAGCTGTGTGTGTTTTGTACAGACTCCTACATCTGGCTCTGATAGCTGTGAGCCGGACCCTCTGCCTGCCCCTGCCCCCTGTGATGCACCGCCCCCTACTACTTCTTACAACTCCTACTACAACGGCGCCCCCTGCCTGCCCCCATACACTGCCTATGACCTACAGGTAAACCATTACCAGTGTAGCTTTGGATACAAAAACAAAGCGAATATATTTGGGTGTAATGCATTTTTATTAATGTTTGTTCTATATTTTATTTCAGGTTTGATGTTTTATTTTGTAGAGGCATTTTACTGGTGCTATAATGCATATTTTAGAGTGATTGTCTGCAGTCACTGATAAAAGGTTTTAAGAAATGATATACATCTAATATGACAACATTTAATAACTACGAAAACCAGAGGTATGCCAAACAGACCATCAAGCTATGTACACATTATACACATTAACTCAATGCAATTCAACAAGAACTTAACACTGAAATTGTTAGTATTAGAAACAATATTATGTGATGGAATGTAAATATGTGATTATGCAGCCAAGTTGTTGAAGATTGCATTTACATTCCACACTCCTTGACCTTGGATTAGGAATTACTCAAAATGACTGATGACTGTAATCACCAATTAAGTAGATGAATACGTATAGAGGTGTAAACTGATTGGGTATGTCAACACACTGAGTGACTGTAGAAGCTGTCCATCCCTTGTCCCTTCCTGTAGGCCCCTGGTATGTTCCCAGACTCCTCTGGCCTGTCAGATGACTCGCAGTCCGGAGCTAGCTACATGTGGCCGACCCAGATCCCTCCGCGCTACTCCCCCCCTTACTACCCTCCTGACGAGAAGCCTCCGCCTTACACCCCCTGAGTGATGCACTGGTAGGGAGGGGGGGCCACGCTCTCCCTCAGTACAGTTTACTGCCCCTGGGAGACTGGAATTGACCAGTGGGTGGGGCGGGGGAGAGAGGAGTGGATGGATGAGGAGGAAACAGGGGAAGGCCCTTCTGAGATGAGGACGTCTCTCTCCACCCAGGGGGTTGACAGGGACTGCAAGCCTTCCCTGTCTCCTGCTGTCCAGGAGACATGTAGGACTGAGGACGCCCTGTGGACCGTGGCACAGAAACTTCTGCTGTGTATAGACTAAAGGGATGCCCCCGTCCTCATGGTTTTACTGAAGCAGCTCTGCTTGAGCTGCTGTGTGCATTGAGAGTTGGAGACAAAAAAGGCAAGCTGTAATCGCTAGCTGCAGAAATCCACATCAGGAGTTCTGGGCAAGGGACAAGGGTTACTCTCGTCGACATCTGCAGGAGTGTGAAAGTTTTGCACCGACTCCAGATTTGATTTAAGGCAATAGTAAGGAAAATCAGGAATGGTTCACGTCACGTAGCTGTACTGAAATCTCCCAACACGCTCTCAGTGATACCCGGACTGTTTACAGATCTGCCTTAAATTACCGTCAGTTTCCAGAACAGCGCCCCCAGGGCTGCACTGGAACAGAACTCTAGCTGTGCAGTCCTCCATGGTCCTTCTCAGTGAAACCTTCCTGTGACTCTTCCACCTACTGCTAGCCCCACCTCATATTCCTATGAGACTTCCTCCACGGTGATGTCTTCACTGCCTTTTCACATAGCATGAAAAAATATCAGAGACTGGAGTCAATTTGAACATTGAACCCATCAAATTTCCCCTGAATCACAAACACGTCAACTATACACGTCAACAATGTTTCTTGTTTCTGTCATAGACTTGGCAGCTAGATCATGGTGACTGTATATAAACCTTTCAGCCCAAACCATATTGTGCAATGCGTTGAAAACCGCATCATGTATATCCTGTCATTTATTGTAAATTCATGGAGTAGTGACTCCAATTGTTAAGTATAGAAAGCAAACTCACTCTCACTCTTCAAAAAATTTAAATCTTAGGAATATTACAATTTCATTTGTGTAAATTCAAAACTAAGGTCTGTGTTCATTTGACATGAAATGCATTGTGTGATTTGCTTTAGAATTAAGTGCTTCTTTATTCCATATACATTTATGTGTTTGGCGGTCACTGAACATGAACTATATGAATAATACTGTGTAAGAGGGGTTAGACACATTGCACTTAATTTGAAAAAAATGTTTTTATATATCACTATTCTACTGCAGCAAATACTGCATTCTTTGGGCAGGTCCATCTTATTAGAGGATTGTATGATTGATCTTGTCATTTGTACTGCACTATAATGAATTTTTTATTTGTCAGGTCTACTTTTGCTGAACATTCAAATCTACTGTCTAGAGAATATCAAATTCCTTTTTTAGCTTTCTAAAAATATACATCATGTAGCACTGTATTCAGTTACTTTCCTTCCTAAAGCTGCAACATTGATGCCCTTATACATCTGTTATTGAGAATAAGGACAACCAACTCTGGCATCCAAAATAGTTCAAAATTCAGGAATACTGGGGCCCCAGATGACCCCAAATCAAGCTTCTGCCTTTGCAATGGTCTGTCATTCCTCTCAGTTTACTTCTGTGATAGTTAGCTGCCTTGTTTACAATGTTTATACAGGAATTGCCTTGCAACAGACATGCAATAGCCAAATTATTGATATTCACGTACTGTCATTCACATACTGTCATCTAAAATGTCAATCATGTTACCTGTTTTCTGTGTTTTTTATAATGGTACTAATGTTAACCCTGCTCATACTAATAGTACCATAATAAATGTGTACTTCTAACAAAAATCTTAGTCTGTAAATGCCGAATAAGAAATCATTCCTGCTGTAATCTTTAAGTCCTTTTTGCATTTTGCAAAACTGTTGTGATAATGTTCTGAACTGTCCATCTCATAGACCTGCTGTGTGCAAATTTACCAGTTAACTGAGCAAGAGGTCTCAAACAAAATTGTAACAAATTTTGCCTTACAACAGTGCCGAGAGTTTGTAAGAAACTATGTAGATTTGAAGACATTAGAATGAAAACAACTGGGGGAAATTCAAGTGGTGCTTTGTACAGTAGTTACAAAATATTGTGAATACCCAGCCATGGCTTTGTTTGTAATGAACAGGTTTTAAGCCATTGTGTTCTATGTATTTGCAGTGTCGTAGCCACACGTGAAATCTGCTTCCTTTCCATCTGAAAATGTCTGCCACATAATAAACATATACATCCTACAAAGTTTTCATCTTTGTCTAGAAAAGCTGACCAAAGTGATTGCCACTCATACAGATTGCATATATGAATGAACTTGTGGGTCCTTCTAGCAGCGAGCGTGAGAAATGAGTGTTAACAGCATATTCTTCTGTATGTCTTTGGTGTATTTTGACATGTGAAGATCCCATCAGTTCTAAAGGATGAATAACATCTTACTAAGTGCTACTGAAGGCCAGTGCCAAGCTTTTAGAGTTTTGTGTTTGCTCAGTTAATTTTCTTTTTCTCTGCCAACATCCATTTACTCTTCTGTTGAAACAGTTCCTTCGATTACAGAAACATGTCACTTAAGCTTAAAGTTAAGTGTTATGTCCACTTTGAATAGTACTAGGCACTAATCAATATGTTCTAGAACATACTGGATGCAAATGTTGCATTGACAGATAATTTACACAATTCATGTTTTGCACATTTCTGTTATAAAGCCATTTATGTATTTTGTGCTTTTATGATCTTGCATACTAAGATACTGTATTGAGCGACATGTTCAAATGTGTGTGTGCTGGCTAGCTTGAAGTAGTACTGAACTGATGAAAAATCAAACAGCCCCATCTTCTGCAAGCGTAGATGCAGCAGGATGATTAAGTAGCATGACCAGTATCACAAAGCTGGTGACAATAACATTTTGACCATAGCCAGGCAGCCCCTTATTTACACAATCACGTTCCTACCATACGCTGCACTGACGCTGGCACTGAAGTGCCAATCACAATGTGGCACTTCCCTTGTGAAGGAAATTATGTGTAAAGATTAAAGTGAAACTTTAAGGAATATATTTTAATATTTGTCATAAAAGGCTGCATATATTATAATGTATACAGAGTACAGATGTGTTGCTATACTGTTGCACTGTGTAACTCACTAAGTTACAATTTTACCTGCCGTGCAGTGAGCTTACAAGCCTCCTGTGCTGTATGTTCCTATAACCAGCATCATTTTCCAAAACCTTTTGTTGTAATTCCCAAAAAAATACATTGGTGTAAGGACTTCTTGCTCCCTCAAAAGCAATAAGTGAACACATGGCAAGTGACTTGTAGACAAACACTATATAGATGGGTGCAGGCAGTAATAAGTTCACACTCCAAGAAGATGGAAGGGTCAGTAGTGCTTTGCACAGTAGCAGAGATTGTCGATTTAAATGCAAACTGCCACACTGAGTCACACCAGTGTGCCAAAAACACAACCTAATGTTCCGCATATTCTGCTATTCAGTTTTCTGCTTAACACTGCATGTCACAAAGTTCCAATACATTTGTGTATTTTGTGATATAAGGTATACATTTTACACTTACAATATGGATGTGCTCTTCCTTATATTCTGGGCTTCTTGTATTACTATGTCACTTTTATCCATGCAAGTTGACAGAAGGAGTCATATTTGTTTAAACAGACAAAGCACGATATATGGTCAGCATATAAACATAACTAACATTCTAAGTATCCATGGATAGTATAAGAGACTGGATCATGCTGAATAATGTGGTGAAGCAATTTTTTGCCAAAGATTTTCCTTTTGCCTTTTTCCACCGTACTAGATTGCTGTACTAGACTGTAATAGATGTCAGGGTGGTCACCATAACAAACCTGCTACCTCAATGTTTTATTTGGTTTGTTTCAGAGCACTGCCAGAAATGCTGGTGTCTATATTTCAGAACTCACATCAGAAATCAAAACGCAAAAAGCAAGCCAAAAAAGTGTGGATTTTTTTCTGCAAATGGGTCACTTGCATTTACATACTGATACATTGGGAGAGGCACCCATAAAAGTAATGACGTAGAAAATCAGTCAGAGCAGAGGAAAACAATCCCATTTTGAAGAGCAAAAAATGATTCCTACAGCCCAGAGCTACAAGATAAACTGTCCCATATGCTGTAGTTGTACAAATCTGATAGTACTCTGTCCTCAAACAGACCTTGCTCTCAGCTGAACGTCTCATTGTGGAACTGTACACATCCTGTCCCCGTAGTGTCGCTATACTTACTGTATGCACTTTTGTAAGTCGCTTTGGATAAAAGCGTCTGCTAAATAAATAAATGTAAATGTAAATGTAAATTCAAGTGTTTCCTTAAATATTGAGAAACTGAAACTGAAAATATTTGTAATTTCATGGGAACACTTCTGATGTGCCTGCCAGCTGCTCAGATGATATCACTGGAGGAGCACCTATCCTCCAACAAATGTCCACTTTGTGTGAGTGCAGTGTGAGGCTTTCAATGTAAAAAAGAGCTATTGGCTGCATGTGAGTGCATTGGAGGATTTCATTCAACTCACCTCAGCGCTCCTGTGCAAATGCACAGATTGTCACGGTGAGAGGAGCCTAATACACAATTGCCGATTCCAAAATACAGTTGCATGAAAAGAGAAAAAGGCCAAAAAAAAAAAAACCTCAGATATTCAAGTGTATTCTCTGGACACTTCTCACAGCTTACGTTTTTGCTGCATATTACAATGTTTGAATACTTCCCAGACTACATGTGGAACTCTAAACATCCAGTCCATCTCAAACCGAAAAGCAGTAATTGCATTACTTCAGACTCATTAGTTCTGCAGTCTAATTTACTGAATGTACTGTACAAACATATTTCAGATAACAGCATGAATAATTGAAACTACCAACTGCTCAACAAGTGTTTGTTTTGCTTTACCACAATCTGCGGGTTTGCAAGTCCGACTTATACAAAAATAGAACCAAGAATCTGATTCTTGATTGAGATCACTTCTCTTCTCTACCATGTCTACAAGTGGAATGGTGCGTTTCTGCAATTTCTTCCCTGATTGACCCACCTTTATTCCCAACTCTACATTATAAATTATAAAGACAGATTTTGAAATTACGTTAAAGGAAAAAAAAAAAAAAACTAAAACAAGTAAAGAAACAGTGGAATCACAGTTTAAGTTAATCCATAAGAATTCTAAAAATGAGATGTAAATTAATCATTTCCTTACTTATTCACACGGAATTCCATGAGCAATGCTATTAAACCTGGATATATCTCATTGTATGCAGCCTGGCTTAATATGTGCTAGTGTCCTGACAATTGCTAAGAGTTCAGTACCCATGACAGCAATTTTTGTCATGTAGGGGTCAGTAAACACTCAAGCAGCATAGGAGAGAAAAGGTTACAAACACCAAGAATCACTGTGCTAGTGCTGACAAACAAGGGAGCTTTCCAAACGTACAGTGAATTTAAAACAAACGGCTAAACAGTTAAAAGTACAGATATCTGCCCTGGATCCCAGAACAACACATAAACAGAACCCCATCATAAAAGGCACGATTCCCAGCACTGTCTGGCCTTGGGCTCAGTAAGTCTCTGGTATAACAAACTCAAACTCCGGTGTGTCTTCAGAAGGACTCGCACAGCTCTCTGAGCGAGACTGTCTCCCCGATTCTACAAAGATATCATCCCAATTCACCACCCTGCCCTGGACTGAGGGAGACCCTGGGCTGGCACCGGATGCCTTTCTAGGGTCCACATGATAGACAATACCATCCTCATTGATGATAGGGATTGTGCCCGGCTCATCAGACATGTAAGAATAGGACTTGATCTCCAGGGTCCTACAGGGTAGCAGACGGTACAGGTTGTTGTCTGTGTCTTCTTTCTCTTTTCTGCCTGAGGGGTCCTGGTTGTGCACCTGCTTGCAGTGAGACGACAGCAGCTGGTAGTTGATGAAAAATGCACTGCAAAGCAAGCACTGGTACCGCCGCTCACCCGTGTGCTGGATCTCATGCTTCGTCCTGTACTCTGCAAGGGCAAAGACCTTGTCACAGTAATGGCAGGGGTATTTCTTCTCCCAGGAGTGGACGTTGAAATGGCGCTTCAGACTAGTCAGACACACATAGGGCCGCTTGCACACGATGCAAACGTAGAACGTCTTCCCATCCATAATGAGCTCATAATGGTCATCCAACCCAACTTTTGGTTTCTTTTTCCCTCGGGCCCCTGAGGAGGGCATGTCTGGACTATGTGGTGAAGACTTCCGCTTCCGGCTGGCTTTGGAGTCCCCTTCTCCTGGGTCGTCTTTTGCTGGAACAATGTCATAATTCCGCTCCCCAATGTCAGTGTAGCTCTTGCAGCTGGAAGAGAGTGAGTCAAGTGAGTCTGACATCTTTTTGCCCCGCATTACATCTTTGGGGCTATTTTCAGACCTCACGTCAGTGAGTTTGATCTTGAAATCTCCAGGTTTATCTGTTGACTTCTCTACAACTGTGGTCACGCGTTTCTTCTGGACCCCTATCACTTTGTGGTTATTTGTGGCTAGGGGGCTACTGCGAGGCTCCTCAGAAGAACCATTTTTCCGTCCAGGAAGAGCTGGCAGGCTGCAGAGATTGTCCTGTGAGGATGAGCCAGAAGGTGATGGAGGCATATTGGTGCTGGAATCTGGGGACTCCTGCTCCATAGGGGAAGTCAAGGAGGTAGAGTCAGGATGTGTTTGAGATGAGCTGTTGGGAATGAAAGACTGGTTATCCTCCACTGTTTCAGGTGAAGGCCTATGGTCTTTTCTCTCCACGTTACCATCCTTTTTTGTTGCAGCAGAGCTGGCTTCAGTACTGTTCCCTACATCTTCCTTGGAACCTAAATCTTTCTCTGCAGATGATTCGTCCACATTGATAACTTCAGAGGGCTTGCGGCTCTCTTTGGTGTTGCAAAAACTCATTGTATTCTGGGGTCCCTGTTTTGATACAAAAAGAACATCATCACTGTCTGAGTCCCCATCCTTGTATTTGTCACCGTTGAACTCCTCTGCAGACAGCGAAAAGGCCTCAGTGATGATGGGCATGGCTCCTGACCCCTCCTCCTGAGTAATGAGGTCATTCTTTACTGGAACGTTTCCACTGCTGTTTTGCGCACCTTTGGCATCCCCATCGTCTGTATCTTTAGACAGGTCAGGTAAACCCTTGACGTGAGCCAGAGGTTGGCCTAGATTAGCAATAAATTTCACGCCTAAGGTCTGGCCAGATTTGATGAGCTCACTGACCTTGTCAGAGCGAACCCGGACGATCTTGGCGCTATAGATGTAATTCAGAATTTCTTCAAATATCTCCGCGTTGATAAAATTCAGCTCTATTACCTGTCCAGCCACTGAGAAGAGCTGATGGAAGTAAGTACTGGACGCTGACAAGATGTTCCTGTGGGCTTTAAATTTCCGGTTCTGCACAATTATAGTGACATCACAGAACAATCCATTAATCCTCTGGTCATTGAAGGACTTCAGTAATGACCCTGAATACTGTGTGTCAGCTGCAGATATCAGCTTAATGCTTGACATACCTGTCAGAGGGATAATAAACAAAACAACACAAAGTTATTTGTAAATTTGTGAACAACTGACATAGTGCACATCGTTGCATTCTGAAGTACTACCGCAAAGTTGGGCAGACAACCATACTATAAGTATAACTGCAAACCATATTGGTACGCAGGATTAACGTAGTATTGATCAGAATTTGTGAACAAATTTCTCAGTGACTACATGACACGTAGTATTCATATGCTACTAGGTGAGAGAGATTAGATGTATCATATTTGGTAATGCACTAGAATCATGTTGCACTAGTCGTTAGTTAACGTGTTTAGTATGTGAATTTGCGCATTTTCCTCAATAGGAATCAAAGTTGCCAACTGCAGTTCAAATTGAAATTGTCTGTCAGCACGGAATGCACCTCCATGCCGTCTACAAACAAAATCCTGTCACGATGAAAAACTCTGCTGCGCAGTAGAAATGCCCATGAATAGTCACGAACCCCGCTGCAGTTAGTAATACAGCTAATCAACAACAACAAACACAAGCTAGGTTGGCTAGCTAGGAATCCCTCGCTTTAGACTTAGCTTGATAGCTAGGTAGCTGACAATACGTGCTTGTCTACGTAGCTACTGACTTTAGCGCTAGCTAGGCAATTATTTCACGATAGTTCAAAACTCTATTTTAAAGATTGTATACGTAATTTTACAGATAATATTAGTTGCTAAAGAATATACCAAATGTGGCAAAATTCTGTAAACAATAAAGGGAACTATTCAATTGACTTTTCTTCCTGGTTCAACAGCTGGCGGCCTTATGCGCCGGAAACCGAAACCTGTTATTTTATGGTCGTTTAATGAAATCATTAGCTTGCTAGCAAGTTACCTAAATAGATCTGATAGTTAAATGAGTAGGAATACCCAATATGTTTGCTGTTTACCTGCACGGTCGAACGAGCTTCCAGTCTATTTGCAATACAGCGAGCTAATGTTACAGACACATACAACACAGACCTTGCTTTGGATAGCAGTCGACAGTAAATGTCTGCTATTTACTCGAACCACCGACAGGAGTCGCCTTTACAATTGGATATCGATGCAAGATAATCAGTCTAAAATTATTAAGCTGCCTTTATTTGTTTCGAGTTTCATTATTATAGTTGCTACAATTTACAATATTTAGTGTTACACCAGGTTGGCTATGGGTGGGCGCAATTTATTTTCATTCATTCATCAAAGTTAATTTTTAAACCCCCTCATTTCAAATGACTTTGTTGTGCAAGTAGTATGGGACACATCGTTGAAAATGTGTCTATTTCAAAGTGTACAGCTTGTATTAGTAGCTAGCTGAGTAACGTTAGCTGGATAGATTGTCACTTTTAACTGTGTGATACATACGACTGCTAAGGCTATTATTATACGTCTATGGGACGCATGCAACAAACGGAACTAAGACAACGGGTTTTGTGTTGAACAAGGGTCTGCTTACATTAGTGCACCACTCTTGTACAGTTGTAAACAACGGAAGCAGAATGGACTGACGCTAAAAACACGGTGAGAGCTGTGTGTTTTTATCTCAGCCAGATAGCTCAACTGCATGACAGTTATCTGTCTACACATCTGTATTTGTAGATTTAATAGACTGAGCTAGCTAAACAGATAGCTAACTAATTTGTTGCTATAGAACCCGTCCCACTAAGTCATATTATTTAGCCAGCACGGCCTGATTTGGCTTTCCTGTTTTTAGCAAAGTAGAATTAAACTCTTATGACATGTCTAGCTAGCTGTGAAAACTCGAAACTGAGGGCTTTACGATAAGCTAAACATTGATAGTGTTGAATTTTAGATATTTCAAGTGGCTGCTAAGCGTCATTCCATGGTGCAGTTGTACGAGGTGGCTATTTATCATGCGACATCGCGATGGCAATGTCTGCAGATATGCAGCTACCACTTAGCTTGTTAAGTTAAACTGTCAATGGACAGCGAGATCGCTGTGTAACTACGCATATGTATGTGTCGGCAGACTAGATAGCCGTACGCGGAGTTGTACTTCTATTTTGTTAAATGTATATAGCCAGCCTCGAAAAATTCAAACACGATTGTTTTTCAGTTATACATGTTGGGTCACTCTGTCAACAGTGATCTTGCTGCTCTGACTTTCTAGTGAGGGCAAGCGTTGTTGTTCATCTAAATGTTCATCTAAATGAACTGTTGTTTCATTGTGATCTATTCTTTAATATTAACTAACCGTGGATGATGTCATGTTTTTATTTATTTATTTTTACTTAAATAAGTATAGTCAATGTGTATGTTTTAATAATATGAAATATTGTAACATGTAATAGTGTAATATTTTTTCTTCAGTGTACTCGGACACACGCAGTTCATATTCTACTCATCCCATGACCATCGTTCAATAAATCTTATTTCCCTCAACGAAAAGCAAAGCATATTTAAAGTACAGATTTTTTTACGTAAACAACAAATCGTATGTGCACATGTAAGGTTACGATGAAATAAAAATGAAAATGTAGATAGACAAAATATAAATTTTCAGTCTTGCTTGCCCCAAATGCTGTATCGAAATACTCATTACTGGTTGTCCTTGTGTACTCCACTCCTATTCGTACCCATCATCAATAAACATAAGAAATAATGTTCTTCCCTATGCTGCAGGGAACCCAATGGTCAAGGGCTTCCCTAGGGAAACCTGCGACTCTGTACCAGACTGCTCTGTGTTTAATGAATGGATGAGCATCTTCACATGTAGTTTCTCCTATGTTTCGTTTTGTAGCTGTAAGCAGATGTAGGTGCCGCAAACATGCCTCCCGTACATCGTTCGAGGAGCCGCAGTTCAGAACATGTGAGCAGCCCGAAGAGACAACGACGTAGTCGTTCCCGCAGCGGCAGCAGGAATCGCTCCAAGAGCCCCGCGGCCAAGCATAATGGGAGCTCCGTTAAAGAGGACCGAAGGTCGCGATGGTGTGACTTTAGGGAGAGAGGCGGCTCTAGATTTCGCACCTCCCGCAGCCGCTCCCGCTCCCGCTCACGCGAGAGAGATTCGTGGTCCAGCCAGCAACGAGACGGGAGACACAGCCACGGATCACGCTTTGACCATTACAACAAAAGGGACGACGTTCTACGGCAGAGACAAGATGCGTTCATAGCCAGGTAAACAATCATGTCTGTTGGTTGTTGTGCACCTTTGATAAGCATATAACACTGGGGTAACTCCTCATACATCTGTTCCTTTTTTTTTTTTTTTTGACAAAAGGCGACTGCAAGAACGGGAGAGGATTGGGGAACTGGGCGCACCGGAGGTCTGGGGCTTTTCACCGAGGGTCAGAGAACCAGAGTAAGCTGAAAAACCTGATTGATGTATAATGGAAATGTTTAATTATGGGCTTCTCTTAGCTGACCACATGACACATAGCTTTATTGAAGTGGTCTTATTGTAAGCATAAGTAGCATGTTGTAAGGGAGTCCATGTACTTGTGTTTTAACCTTTTGCTTTTTTTTGAAGTTCTGATGAGCACACCCCTGTTGAAGATGATGTGAAGAACAACAGCTCAGACTCAAGTTCAGAAGGTAAAGTTATGAGTCATAACTGTAACACAAGAGTTTGTGTGTCAGAGGGATGGAATGCACCAGAGCCTAAATCACAAGTGAATGTCTGAAGTGTGTTTACACTTGCATATCAACTCATGTTGGCATAGAGCCTGTCTCCTGCTCAATATTGTTTTGAGTATTATTAAGTACAAGAGGTTTGGATTGCATGTCTTGCACTTTGACAAAACATTGCTTACAATGTACAGAGGAAAAGAAGAAGAAAAAGAAGAAGAAAAAACGGTCAAAAAAGAAGAAGCATAGGAAACACTCTGAAGATAGTGAATCAGAAAGTGAATCTGATGGTAAGGTGATTGAGCAGCAGCTCCTCTGACAACCAGCATGTGTAAAGCTCTGCACAAAACTGACACAAGTCATTTTGCTCTTCTTTTACAGAGGAAGAGGAAAAAAAGAAGAAAAAAAGGAAAAAGGGGAAAAACAAAAAGTATCATATGCTTACATTGTGTTATTTTTTTTTCTCTTGCACAGCTTCTAAAAGTACTAGAATGGAACTGTACAAACCATCTCTTGTGCCCCCCTCCAGGAAAAAATCAAAGAAGAAGAAAAATAAGAAAGCCCGCAAAGAGTCAACTGATTCCAGCAGCGATCAGTCTGAGGACGAAGAGGAGGACCAGAACGGGGAGCTGTGGGTGGAGAAAACCTGCGGTGACGAGCATGTCGTTGGTCCTGAGGCTCCCCTCACACACCTGTCCCAAGACGACAAACCTCTTAAGTGGGTGTCTTTCCCATGTCTCTTTAACACCTTATGTGTTTTTTACAAGCAGAATACCTACCTTAATTTCAGGGGTATGCTTTCAGAGTGATTTTTAAAAAAATTTTTTGTTTTATCAGTACATAGCTGAGATGTAAACTTAAGCGTTATATAGTGAAAAGATAACTGCAGAGTCTTTTCTTGCATTTGAGGATTGAATTTTCAGGAATTATTTGTCTTTATTTAATGATCATTTAATTTACTGTGCTCACACACACAGCTGTAGTGCACACAACTATAAAATATCATATAGTCCAAATATAACAGCAGAGTCCCTACTTGTATTTGAGGATTGAGTTTTGGGGAAGGATTTTTAAATTATTTTTTATTATTTACTTTGCTCACAGTACAGTAGATAAGGTACAGGCTTAAAAATTATACAGTTATATGTAATTAAAACTGCACAGTCAGTAATGGCACAAATAAAGTTTTACTTACACATGGACATGGTTCAGCATGAATATAATACATTGTAATGGAATACATTGTGAGATTGTTTCCTTCTTCTTGCCCCAGTTACGGTCATGCGCTGCTGCCTGGTGAAGGTGCTGCCATGGCAGAGTATGTGAAAGCTGGGAAGCGTATTCCTAGAAGAGGTGAAATCGGCCTGACCAGTGATGAGATTGCCTCTTTCGAGCAATCTGGCTATGTGATGAGTGGCAGCAGGTAATCTCCCTTGCACACTACAAGCACATACACTGCATGCACCCTCACAGACACATAATTACATTACATTACATTACATTGCATAATGTGATCCTTGATGTACTAGTGGCAGAGAACAGGTGTATAGAGACGTGCTGAAAAGTAGTAATGTAAGGGAAACTGAGTGTAGAGTGTCACGCATTAAAACCTTACTTGTAACCCTTTCCCTCTAGGCATCGACGAATGGAGGCTGTGCGTCTGAGAAAGGAAAACCAGATTTACAGTGCAGACGAAAAGAGAGCCCTGGCATCCTTCAACCAAGAAGAGCGCAGAAAGAGGGAGAACAAGATCCTGTCAAGCTTCCGGGAAATGGTATACAGGAAGACAAAAGGCAAAGAAGAGAAGTAAAATAACACAGATTTCGGACTGCAGGGTTAAAATCTGTTGGACCTGGTTTTCCATTTTCTTTATTTTCTCAGTGGAGTATATATTTCAATTCATGATTCTTTTCCTGTTCTTTTTCCACCTTGTTGACATTACACATTATAAAAACATTAGAAGATACATTGATATCCTTCTACATTTTGTGTTTATATTTAGAGGTGAATTGTCAGGAACTAAATATTGTTGTAATTATATGAAACTTCAAAGGAGGAGGTTCTCTTTTCACTTAGAAGAAAAAAAAGACTCCACTCCCTATACACATAAAACCTTATTACAAAAAGCTCTTAATTTAAAAAGGTACTAACACAGGTAGTAATTTGCATTAGTCTGTATATAGTAAACCTTTGATTCACAGAATGCTTGTAAACATTAATATGTTTGATTAAAACATGTCAATTGTCTTGAGTAATTGCAGCTTTATATATAGCTGCACAGTAAAATGTAATCCTGTTAATCAGTACCAATAAAACAGCTGTAGCTACAACAGTTGAACAACTGAATCTGTGCTATCGCTACTTATTTTCATTATTCAATTATTTGTTCAAATGTTATTTGTAAAGAAAACAAAAGGAGAACTTTCAAAGGAGAAAAATATTGTGAATAATTTTTGTTTGTATAATGCTGCACATGTATTAGAAGTCGACAGTGTCTCGAAGTAGAGTCTTGCTTTCAATCACATCTCTCAGCCACTTTTCTCTGAACCTTGTTTTTCCTGGCCTAAGAAATGAAATGAGGAAAAAATGTGATTCCACAGAAACTCTGCATTATGTATTTTGTATGTGAACAAGAAATGTGTGACATTCACCTGTGTCTCAGGCGGCATGATTCCACTTGAAAGTACACTTCTATGGGCAGTGTCTACAAATGGGGGTGGGGGGGACACAACAAATAATCAGTAATTTATTCATTTGACTTCTGTTACATTTACAGGACACCTTTAGCTGATGGTAAATTATGATTTTTTAAAAGTTTGATGTATCCAAAATGCAGAGGGTGCTGATGGAAATACCAGACATTGGGATTGGGAAAATGGGACAAATTGAGATTTTAAGACCTTTGTGGTTTGCTGTCATTATGAATGGCTTTGTTTTTAAGCTCTCACCATGGTACTTTGGAATTTCAAACTCCTACCTCCTCTCTTGCATCTCTTTCTCTTTATCTTTGTAATGTATAACAATTAATGCAGGGACAACTGGGTGAAGGAACTATCCACCCGAAGAGTTATATACATTTGAATGGGTTTCAGATAACTCAGTCATCCCATGTACACTACAGTATAAACCACCACAAATAGACTCTTTTACCGGTGGCTTGACCTTGGAGATTTCTATGATAAAGTAGACACATGCAGTGGCCTTTGGGATTGGAGTCCTTGCAGTTGGGATGCTCCATTGTGATTTGTAGTGATACTGTTTGTGAAATTCCAGTTCCTTCTCCTCAAGAAACTTTAAACTATACAGCCAACTTGGGTGCAGTTCCCATGTCTGAAAAAAGCAACAGTTATTTTAAGCAACTTCAAAGTATGTATTAGGAGATCTTGCAGTATCAACAACAAAGTAGATTTAAGTGCTGAAATGGTGTAACATAACAGAAGCCCATTACAATGTGTCATAGTCCATCAAAATTAAGAGGAGCTGAGAGTCATAGGCTAATCAGATCAGGGTGTAACTACTTTGCAAGAGGGATCTATAATGTAAATTCTATTCCTTGCAGCTAGCTGTCCTGTCGTTACGACAGCATTACAGTACAATTCACTTAGATAATTAGATTTACTTACACTGATATATTCTTCAATTTGTTTGTTCCCAAGGTTGACTGTGAAATCCTTGCACGGGATCCAGTCGATATTCGCAATCTCATGATTATCAGGGACTAGAAGTGAAACAGGATTTAACAGCGAGAATACTCGTAGCTATCCAATATATGTCAAACAAGGATTCAGATTAATTACCGTTTTCTTCCTGTTCCTTCTGGAGCCACGTATCTTGAGCATTGTCAAACACTGCTTTCTCCATGTCAGGGCCTCTTGTGTTGACACATTGGGAAGAGTCTTCCATGTCCATTTGCAGAACAAAAACTGTTATGAAAGCTTCTGTAGGGAAGTTGCATATTTAGGAAGCTTTACCTTAAATGAAACTTGATCTACAAAAATATGCGGTATAGGCATAGTTATTTGATTTTAATGTAATGTTATAAATTCTGAAATATTCCGATAAGGAACGTTACCTTCGACCGGAGAGGGGATTCTCTGGCACAGTTGTTTTCACTGGTTTCCGAGGCAACCGAGGGAGGCATCGAGGACTATGCTAAGAAAGGAATCGCAAACAAAGTGTGACTGGCTGGGAAAATATTTGCGCCAATACTGCTATATATTTCCTGGGTGAAACTTGCTTCTAACTTTCATTTTCTAGTTATACTAGATAACATTGTGTTAAAATGATTTCTAATTTCTTCTTGGATCACTGTGCTAGCCAAGGTAACGCAATGCAGATAGCCAGGGTTAGACCTGAACTAGCGTAGACAAGGTTAACTATAGCTCCTTGATTACAATTACATTAGATTGCTGCTGGTTTTTTTTCTTGCTTGTTCGCTTAGAGGTGGAATGAACTTCAACACTTCATCCGTTCTGCCGAGTCCCTCCCTGTCTTCAAGAAACATCTGAAGACAGCTCTTCCGCTCTCACCTGAGCACCTGAAACACTATCCCCTAAAGGAACTTCTCATGTCTCAAAACTGTGTCCCGCCAAACTATAAAATAAAATAAAATTTTAAAAAATGTAATCTAATGGTTTAATGCACTCGTTAGCTTTACCAGCCAGTCTGTACCTTGTCTGGCCAACCATTGAAACCTGGTCATGCATAAAAAGAGACAATTCCAGTCTAACTAGTGTATGTTATGACTGGCTAATCACATCTTTCTAGAGAACAATTCCAATAAAATTCATTATTTTATAGCATATGTACTGTGGAGTCTTGGCAGAACAGAAACACGGAATAATTTTGGTGTTCCGAAGCAAACACCATTGAGAATGTAATTTTAAAACACGCTCTGACGTTATATATTAATCTTTAGATTATTAATAGCTTATTTAATAATTTAATAATTATTATTAGCTTATTTGTACGTATGTACTTAACATAACATGAAGGTTATGTACTAACATAACCTTCATGCTCTCTCAGAATGTATTAATTTGTATTAATAATATAGATTTAATGTAGCAGAGAAGTTATAAAAAATAATCTCCGAGGAGATCACTTCAACTGAGAGTTGAGTCAAATTCATACATGTTTAACTTGTTTATAGTACATTGTATGTTTTGTAACTCTCGAAAGGTACAAAATGTACCTTTCCAAAGGTATTTTTGTGCCTTTGCATTTTTCCGTTTGAAGTTAAGGGAGTGTTTAATTAAAACTGGAGGACATTAAGTCATAGCTTGTGATTCCCTTCACAAGAGAGAGAAGGGTGAAGAAAATGTGAAGGAGAACCTTCACCTGTCCCCAGATATGTTAATAGTTTAAGTGTCTTTATGCTCTTAAAAGTTTAAATGTCCTTCTATCAATGTTTGAACTCATTACCATCACTTACAACCAGTTAATTTAATTAGTAAACTATGATATGTAAAAGATCACAACTTTAACAAATTAAAAATGCCTGAATATGTATAAGCAAGACTAGTATAATAAAATTTGATCTTCAGCTCAATAGCAGTTTACATGGGAAAAGCGTTCAATGTTAATAGGGTGCGGGTTGTAAGTATATCATAATTTCAAGAAAGTTCTTGTGTTCAGCAATGGAGAATTACACCATGACCACAATAAGTCTTTGAGCTGTTGCAGTGGTCTCTTTGCCAGGTTTATATTTATGATGACGGTGATAGGCTATCTGGAGGTTTAAGTCAGTTTCGGATGTTAGGTGGTTCATTGTATAGCACTTTTCAGGATTGAACTTCAGGATGACTCTGAACTTTGCTGTTTGTTGTTGCAATGCAGTAAGGTGAAAAGACCAACCTTTTTCAGTTTAGTTTCCTTTTGGTTGTTTTTAAAGATTATCTGTGAATTCAGTCCAATGAATCTGTCTCAAAAAAGCCTTTGGTACGGTATCAGAGTGACCTTTTCCTTATGACCTCTAAAAGAACACATCACATGTGACATGTGCTGAGTGATGCATGATCTGTAAAAACAAAGAAATGTTTTCCAAAAAGTAAAAAAAAAAAACCTACCCAAAAAAAAAGAGATTATATAAACCATCAAACATGAAAGGCCATTGCCAACATTCACATATCAAATCAACTGCCAAATCAATCGGGCAGCCTAATTAAGCGGTTGAACCCGATGTCAAAAGGGCTACCTTTTTCACTGGTGACACTGGTAACAATTGGTGCGTCAGAAATTAAGTGGATGGTAGATTTCTGATATAGGTAGGTAATAATTAGGGAAATAAATTGAGAATCCTCTAAAGTGAATGTTTGTGTATAATCTTTACAACTATCATTCAGTTTAAGATATGGATGTGCCAGAGGGAATGTAAACTACTTTTACATTAATTCAGTGCATTAAGTCATTCAGTGCATTACATTAAGTCAGTGCATTCACATATAATAATTTACGATTTTTAATGAGAGGTGAAGGCACCTCCTTGGTATCATACTTTATATTAAGTGTGCTGTAACAGGACTTGATGAAGAATATGTAATAGTATACATAATACTTTCACAGGCATGACTTGAATAATTTCTAATCAAGAGTGACATTGAGTGAAATGATGTTGTTGAGTAACATGCAATGTCATACTTTTTTTTTTCAAACAAGTCACAAGCTTTTCCAATTCTCTTTTGCGTCAGATATGATTCACTCTAAATCTTTTATTGTGAAAGCTGCATTGATTCACACTTCAGTCTAAATAATTTTAACAGGGAAAGCTTTAAGGGGTTGGATATCAATTTCCAGCTACAGAATTTGTGGTCCAAGCTGACTTTGGTCAGTCATAATCGGCACCTCACTGCATTCAAGCACGAGGAAGGGTGGAAAAATTGGCATTCTTCATAGCTGTGTGTGGAAAGAAAGAGGTGCTTTGTTTGAAATCAAAGAGTCATGTATCTAATTTGATTATGAAATTTTGTGACTTTTGGGGACGTTAGGGTTTTCATATTCCTTTTTCATGCATGAAACCCACTGGCATTGTGAGTTCCTCATGTCCAGGTTACCCTCGGAGAAATAATTGCAGAGAGAGCAAGAAGGAAATGTGCAGTATTGCAAAGAAGCAGTGTGTGTGTGTGTGTGCATGCGTGTGCCTCCGTGACTCAGCAATAAACCCGCATGAAAAGCCAGCGACTTGGCCCGGGATACCAATCATTCAGGCACACCTGCCCTCACTGGAGAGAGTGTGTGAGTGCATGTCAGTGTGCATGTGCGTGTGTGTACTAGAGTTGGGCGTGGAGCTGTTGTGAGTGGACATGTCAGCACGGATGGGTCCACTGCTGCTCACCATTTCCCTCCTTCAACTTCTGTCTCTGGGGACATGCTTCCCAAATGGCGCCCCGTCCTCTGCCTGTGAGGACATGGTCCCTCGTCATGCTGGTGTCCAGCCCCAGCCCTCCCCGGCTCCCTACACCATTCAAACCAGCAGTCGCACCTTTCAGCCTGGCCAGCCTCTCACAGGTAAGAGAAACTACGCCTTTGTGGCCCTTCTTAGCTACATGCCTGTCCTTTTGGACATGCTTTTTGGTTTCATTCACAGCTTTACAATTGTGATAAAAATATGTCTTAACTGTCATTCAAGTTGTCTAAATTCACTAAACTCTGCTTACTGTATGAAGATTCCAGGAGTATTACATGGAAAATAGATTGGAGGGAATGAAAGGAATCTAAATGCACTGTACTATAAAATCCAAATAATAAACCATTGAAGTCAAGTGCTATTTGTAACAGCTTCATGCCATAATATTGAAATTTAAAATGGTTGTAATGATGAAGCATCACCAGTACACACAGGACCCATTTATAAAATATGAGTATTTTCTACAATTAAATAGCCTTTTCAAAAAAACATTTAGTCATTCAGAAGATGTCCTTATCCATATCACAAAATGCATGAAATTATGTAATAGAAAAATAATACACAATTGAATATGATTTTTAAGGTACACATTTTTAGTGTTTTTTATTGTTCACTCTATGATGCAAAATAGTTTTGGTTGACAAAAAGTTATTGAAAGTATCAAATATTTAATATTATTATCTATTATTTTGACCTGGCTTCTCGTGATTATAAAAAAAAAACAAAGAACACATACAAATGAAAAAGACATAATATTGAACAAACAGATGAAATTTGAAAATTATCATTACATGAATTTTAATACCACGACAATGACACATATTACGGAAGGAAGTATATTGTAAGCAGCAGATGATTTGTATTTCGGACACACCATGGATTCCTTATTTTCAAATGTTCAAAAATAGCACTATTTGTTATTCATGTTGACTTTGATTCAAAACTTTCATTCACAGTCAGAGTCAAATCCTATGATTGAATGATATCAAAATATAAAAATGTAGTTTGTGTAAATTTAATAGTCAATTACTGTTGTGAACTATTGCCTGGGGATTACATATACTACCAAAAAGTCAAGATGGCTTAACATTATGTGGTATTTAATGTGGTACTGTAACTGCTCTCGCCCTTTGCTACAGGTACATTTTAATTGTTTTATTTATTGAGGGAAATCATTTGTAAATTAAATGTAACATGACAAGCATCACTGTAAAAGTTGCCATGCATATCTCACTGGAGACCTCATTACACATCTATCAGCCATTGAGTAGGAGATAGAAAATGACAGCCTTAATTCCCAACTGAATGGGAACTGATGGTTTAAACTGTAACATGCTGCTGAGTAACATTCGAGTATGCTGTTGTCATTGTTGCAGTGACCATCAAGGGACCAGATTACAGAGGTGTGCTGTTGGAAGCTCGCACGGGGACCAGTGTCAATGCCTTAGGAAGCTGGCAATCTCCTCCAGCTGACACAAAATTCCTCCAAGTGGGTTACCTTGTTGAGTTGATGAGTTTATGTGGATCATAAGAGACATAAGATCTTTCATGTAAGTAGACTTATGTGCCACTGATTTCAGAGGACTTACTGGGATATTTATTTTGCAGTGCTCAGGCAACCCACAAGGTGCCATCACCCATTCCAACACCAACCTGAAAGGCAACTCCACTGTGTACTCCTGGATACCCCCAAGTGGGGTCAACAATATTTACTTCATGTGAGAGATACATTACCAGTATCTTCAGTTTGGATCCATAAACCTGTAAATGCATTACACTGAATTAGGTGTATCTGCTGTGACTCTCTGTATTATCAATTTATATTCTGTACACAAGAAACACCTGATTTGGTGTTTACGTGCTTTAATCTTCTTTGTGTGTCTGGTTTCTAGGGCTACAGTAGCTCAACAGCGCACAGTTTTCTGGCTGAATGTGAGGTCAGACACCCTGACCCAAGGTGGGTTAAGTTGACATGAATTCCACCTTGACTTTTGGAGTGCAACAAGATTAAAACTGTTAGCTCACCCTAAGGGGACTGTTGGTAATTCACTGCCTCTCCAATGTCTGTTCTTCCTCAGGTGCAGCGGCAGGAGGGATTGGTTTGGCTGCAGGAGGGGAGCCTGCGGTATGGGCCAAGGCAGGGCTCCTATTCCTTGTTCCCTGCCTCCTGTCCATACTGCTCCACTCCAGATAGCTACATGAGGTCCTGGGGTACCACACTGGAGTGACTCCACATTAAACACAGGGTCACAGTGTAGTGCAGGGTGTCCTATAAATGCCACCCGGTACACTCAACAGTGCTTTGCATTTTTGTTAAATAATTAGGACTTGCAGCACTGTTTTAGTCATTTTTTTACTCGCTGATTAACACTGAAATGAATGTCTGAAACTACTTTCAAATAATGAGTATTGCAAAAATGTTTTGAAATTTTCACCTATATAACTTCTTGACCTACATCTGCTTGCTTTAATTTGAAATGTAAACACTTCTCATATGAAGATGAAATATTCTCAATGTTTTATTTTTGTATGGGTTTAAAGATGTTACTGAATACAGTTACAACAAATGACAAAAGGCCTCGGTTTTGTCTTATATAACTTTAATATATAATACATGACCAAACTCAAAATGTAACCACATATTAACATCTCTTCAATTATGTTTGTAAACCTAATGAAAGAAATTATTTCAGGCATACATCCATAACAACTATGCAGTTGTTTGGCTCAGTGAGCAACAGCCATCTTGACAACTGAAGAGGTTGACACCTGCCACAGAATTTTGACACAGTGGCTTGATGTCTATTGTGAATATTAACATTAGAGGATTCAGTTGTGCATTTTTAAATATTTATGTTGCCCAATAATGTGAACAATGATCCACAGGAGCCACTTTACTTGCATAATGCTGCCATAATCTATGACAAACAATAACTGAAACAGCAACACTACATTTGATTAGATTTCACTAAGAAGTGGAACTATATCACAAGGCATTGAAAGTGTACAAGTTCTGGGTCCCAGGGTCAAAGTCTGAATAGGTGTGTTTTTAGTAAGAGTTGGAGGACTGCACATTTGAATATAACACCAAGTGACTTAAGTTTTAAATGGAAGTGCAGCAATAACCGAAACAGATTTGATTTGTTTTAGAACAACCCACGGAACACTCATATATGCTCACAAACAAATAAAAACAAACTATAACAAAGAAATGTGTTTGAGAAAAGTGAGCAAAAAGTTCAAAGTGTTAGGAGAGACAGTGCTAACCTGTGCGGTTCTAAAACTGGATTGGTGGTATTATCGGGGGCTGCTTCTCCAGCGGAACAAAGGATGGCAGGCATTGTATTTTAGATTCGGGTTAAAATAAGGATACCGTTTCTTGGTGTCATATATTCTTGAGTTATGCACATAGCTAAAGGCACAGAACAACATTATATTCCATTTTAGCAAATGTGTTCAAAAGAGCATCAAACAATCGTTATAAAACCATTCAAACATTAGCATGATGTTCTCACCACGTAATCTATGGGCGCTCGTACTTGTCAGGTTTGAACTTTACGTATGACATATTTGGACGAATCAGACGAGACCGAGCAGCAACAATCTTTACCAGTACATAACAGACATGCGCTCAAATATCGCGTGGTTTTAAAACGATGGTTGTCACAGACCAATCAGAGAACACTTTCGCTTGTTGTCAAATAATCCCAAACAAAGTTGAGAACAGGGACACTGCGGTGATCACGACAGTGTTAGCAGTACCTACCTAGTAACATTAGGAGTGTGAAATAAAAATACATCAAAATGAAGGAAGACAAGGAAAACGCTCGTCCCCGGGAAAAGAAAGTGGAGATCAAATGCGAAGAAAACGAAAAACCAGAGAAGCCAAATAAGGAAAAGAAGGAGGCTGCAATGACCAAGGTACTCCGAGAGCACGAATGACACAGGCCTGCCACTGAAAACAATACTAGCAAAACTATATTTAACAAACTGAATGGCAGAGTTGAAACCTTTACTGGGGTTTCCGTTTTAAACTACCTTTGGACTCTACTGCACTGCTACATCGTAGGCAATTAGGTTGCCAGCTAACTCGTTACACAGTTAGCTGACGAGCTACCTAGCTAGATTTATTTTAGCTAATTTAACGTGAAACTTTTTGATACAGTTTTACTGTCTCTAACTACATAACGGCAGATACGTAGCTAATAAGTTTTGATATTACTTACTTAGTCAGTATGATCTCATAGTGCACCGAGAACGCCATTGCCTTCACGTTACCACGTAGCTGTCCACCGTGTGGGGATCCTTTCAGGGCCACCGTAGCGTATCGTAGAGATCCAGCAGTGCACGAACCGCCTCATACGCGCTCATGTAAACTGTGCGGTCCTGAAATACTGTTTGTTGGCAAGGATCTCATTTAAGTAGCTAACCAAAACATTTGGCTAGAAACATTTGCCATTGTTATTTCGTATTTTTGTGAAATTGTTCACTCCTCCACATTTGTGTCGCTTACTTGATTTTGGTTTTACGTGAATTTGTGCTGTTATTTCCTGCCTAATTTTATGGTCATCTTCAACTTTAGTAATCTTTCGTCCATATCAGATTGTTATTCGCCGCCTTCCCCCAAACTTAACGAAGGAGGAACTCGAGGAGCAACTGCAACCTCTGCCTGAGGTGGATTACCTTGAGTTCTTCTCCAGTGACACCAGGTACCTTCAACATAGCATCAACGTCAGCAAGTGTAACTGTGAATGTCCAAATACAAATAACTTACTATATTTCTATGGGCTTTTCACCCCCTACAGCCTACGCCCTCACATCTTCTCGAGAGCTTACATTAATTTCAAGAACCAAGAAGACATTGTTCTATTCAGAGACCGCTTTGATGGATATGTCTTCATAGATAACAGAGGTATAACATATATTGTAATTCTTTTTAAAAATACATTCTTTCTTATTTAAAATTAAAATTGTTTCTAATGCCATGATTTATTTCCCATAGGGCAGGAATACCCAGCCATAGTTGAGTTTGCGCCTTTCCAGAAGATTGCCAAAAAGAAGAGTAAGAAAAAGGATGCCAAAGCTGGTACTATTGATGAAGGTAAAAATGAACCCATACAAGTATACAGATTTCTCAATCTGTAATTGAATCTTCCTTTGAGGTTTGTAGGGTACTGCTGTTGGTGACTGTGATACAGCCTTGGTTTCTGTATTTCAAAGATGCTGACTTCAAGAAGTTTTTAGAGAATTACAATGGTGATGAAGAAAAGTTAATGTCAACTCCTGAAACATTACTGGAAGAAATAGAGGCCAAAACCAAAGAGCAAGTCGGTATGTAAATATAGATATTGTAATTACTAATCTTCACTTTCATGAATCAATCTGTGATTTAATTCTATATATCAGCAGCTCCCATTCAAAATAATTATACAGGGCCTAGATGTGTTTTTGTTTTTTTTTCTCAGCTAAAAAAACAACTCCTCTCTTGGACTTCCTGAAAAACAAACAGGTGCGTGTACTTGGTGTTATCGATTTATGCATTCTGTCGTGCTGATTTATGGTTCGTACCGAGCATTTATGCTCACACAACGAATTGCCTTTCCCTCTCAGCGAATCAGGGAGGAGAAGAAAGAGGAGAGGAGGCGGAGGGAGCTGGAGCGCAAGCGTCTGCGGGACGAGGAGCGGCGCAAGTGGCGGGAGGAGGACAGGAGGAAGCGCAAAGAGGTGGAGAAGCAGAAGAAAGGTGACAGGAACTACAACAAAGACAGGGAAAAGGCCAAGGAGGAGCCACAGATCAAGGTATTACACGTCTCCCGAACTGAAGTTCGCCTAGCATGACAGCAGGTCATTTCCCATAGTCACGATTGTCACTTTGTTTTACCATACCGGAAACCCCAGCAGGGTAAGTCATCACAACAGCACACTCACCAAGCTTTATAAGAGTGAAGAAAGAGAGGTTTGTGACAATTGGGATGAAACAGAAGACAGTGTTGACAAATAGAGTGCAGTTAATTAATTCGTTTTATTAATCCAGCAAAATGTGGTGTCGATTGCATATTACAGCTGTGTAGTATTGCAGGGAGTATTTGCTTGTGTCTCCATGTATTGCTGCTTATGTCAGACTCTTCCTGATAAGGCAAAAGGAAGTTCCATAGAATGGCTTGCAATCCATTAGACTGGCTGTTCTTGTAGCATTCATTCATCTGGGGGTTTTGCTTTGTGCTGCGTGCTTTTCCATGCAGCTGCTGAGAAAGCCAGAGAAAATGGATGACCCAGCTGACTGTGACAAACTTAAAGACTTAAAGGTGAAGAAAAGCGAGAAGGAGAAACCTAAAGACGACAGGCCTTTGGGGGCTGTGGATTTGAAGAAAAGCCAAAACAGCGGGAACCAAGATAACCGAGGAAGGAAGTGAGTGGCAGTCTGAAGTTTGCTGTATTGTCAAATTGGTTTGACTGTGCTGAAGGTTCAGCAGGGAGTAGAAAACTGCATTTCACTGAGACTTTACTGGTGTTTCCTCTTGTTTGTGCAGGGCAGAGGAGGACATGCAGAAGGAGAGCAGGGATTGGGATTTAGAGCGAGAGAGGGACCGAGACAGGGAGAGGGAGCGGCGCCAGAGAGAGAAGGAGCGCATCAGAAAACAGGACGATGACCGACGGAGGAAGAGGGGAGACGGGGAGAACTACCGGAAGCGGGATGAGGAAGTGAAAAGGGACAAGGATCACATGTGGCAGAAGAAAAGGGCCGAAAACGCAGAGGACCCGGTCGCTCGTGCCGATAAGCCCGAAAGGACTGCCAGGGAAGACAGAAAAGAGGAAGGTGCCAAAAGGGACCGCTTAAGGAACAAGGTGCGATCATTATCTCTCAGGCAAAGTCCAGTCGTGGGCTGTCGCTTTAGCCTCTGTTCTGGGTGGGCTGCTCTTGCGTAATGCAGTGCAAGGGCAATTTCCAGAATTTTCACATTGTTACCTGTAGCACGCATCCTGTGCCTACCAATGTTTGCCTGCATTCTTTGTGCTTCAGGATCGGCCAGCCATTCAGCTGTACCAGCCCGGCGCCAGAGGCCGCAACCGCGGAACGGCGGGAGGCGACCACCAGGCTGTGGAGAGGAAACCAGAGAGTGAGACCAAAGGTGCTCAGGAGAAGAGAGAGGAGTGACCCTGCAGCCTAGACCACGCGCTGCATCGGCTGAGGCAAGGGAGAGGAGCTTGCTCTGACTGAGGCCACAGAAGCGCAGCAGTCGGTCCACTCCTGGCCCCCACCCCTCGCTCCCACTGCAGGAGAGCCAGGAGCAGTGATGGCGACATTTGTGACAGTGACGCCTTTCAGTTCGTCACCCTCCAGTGCCTGAATGAGTCCCTTAATATTGCATTTGCAGAGAGTGAAGAAAAGTAGTCACTCTGAATGTGAACAAGAGCTCAGCAAAGGGCTACCATATTAGAAACCAAAGCTTGCAAGACCAAGTGAACCAAAAGTGACCTTACAAAAGGCATACAGCCAAATGTGCAGCACTATACAGCTGCATAGCATTTCAGTGGCCTGCATCCTTTAAGGGGTAAATTCACACACATACACAATATAATTCACAGAGGTACATGGGGCATTTCTGCATTTGTTAAAGTAAAGCCTGTTCATTTATGACTTGGGCTCCTATTTCATCTTTACACTTTTAAGAGCAATGTGTAGACCTGATTCCCCCATATCTCCATGTGCTCTGTATATCTGAGTTCTAGCTATGAGTGAAATTTCTATCAGAATGTCAGCATTTTTGTTGAAAATAAATTTCTTGCAAGATTAAAAATACGTATTGATTTATTTATTGGTGTATAACAACAAAAAATCTTTTCTTATTTCCTGTGGGTTTGTGCTGTATCTCTACCTGACACAGCTGCACAAGATTTCTGTGAGTGGTATACTCTTCCTTTGTGGCCTTGAACATGCACATTATTGTAGGTAAGAGTATTACTGTACTCTTAATGTAAAGCAAGCAGCTCTTAAGTACACCTGTGTATGCCAATTAATGATTATTTTTGTTGAAATTTACAAGGAAAGGGGAATGTGATTATTTACTTTGGGCCCTTCCGCTGCCTGAATACACAGTAGACTGACCAGTGTTTCTTAATCTTTCCCATAATTGGGATCTGCTTGCTACTGCTTGAACTCTTTGATGACCACTCAAACCAAAGACAAAAGAGGCACCCCTAATACATTCTGTATCAAATAGTCTGTATGCCTGTCTAGCTATGGTTCTGTTTCTCTCCTTCCCTGTGGCTCTATCCACTCTGTGACCTTTTAACCCCACATCCATTTTATCGACATCCACAGAATGATTTTTGCATTTGTGTAGATGAGCACAATATTGGCCTAGTATTGCATATGGAAATACACTTCCTAGAAGCATATTCCTGTTATATTACCAGAAGACAAAATATTTTTAAACATACCTAACATAGTGGCCAAGCTCCTGATATTTTAACATTGAATTCTGTAGGTATCTATGTATGCTATGGCTGTATTCATGCCATACTGTGGTACAATCATATTCCTCTATACAGAGTATTTTTTGTTAAAACCTCAGTAAAAACTGTAAATTAAGCACATGAATGCAAGAACTGATGTAGGAATGGTCGACCAGTAAGAGCGCTTCAAGCCCTAGCCTAGGTCCATAGTAGTTTGTCTCCACCTTGTGTTGTATTTTGGAATTAGAACACTATTCCCACTGACCCTATTGAAACCCGCTCAACCTGCCTGCTCTGGCTAGTGTTATTCAGACTAAGCTCAGCTCACAGTTTCAGCCTTATTCTTAATTACTCTTCCAGAGCAGACACATTGTTATGGAGAGGTATATATGGATTCAACATCTTTTCCATACATTCATTAAATGAAAAACAAAATATCAGAATGCCAACAACATGAAAATGTAGAAGTGGGTCAGATGAAGCTCACAACAGGAGTTTTACAAAATTTTCATTTTTCGGTTCAATTGACATGTCTGAGTTGTGAAATGTCAGAATTTATATGTTTCCATTGAGACCAAACCATTGAGAAACAATGTCTGTTCTTACTAGGCCATGTGATGAGCTACAATACATATTCCAGCAATGCGTTGCCCTGTTTGCCTGAGACAATGTAGAAAAATGTACCTGTACAAAACATTCAGAAGAAGACTTCTCTTTATGGATCTCACTTTATTAATATCATTAGGGGTTGTGAAAACTGGAGGAAACTCATGTCACCACAGCATTGTGGAGTAAGATAAATTAATTATATGGAAAGGGATTTCAAACTAAGTGTATTTTTGTTCTTTGTTGTTCTTTGTTCTTCAATTTCTGCTGTAAATGGGTTTGAAGATTTTTAAAATATTCAATATTCATATTAAAGGTGTACAACACAACTCTATGGTCTTGTTGTGCTTTTGCCACATTCATGAGGTACAGGGTTGGCATGCATGTAGCAGGTCTTGATTCCAGTATTGCCCGCTAAAGGTAAAGGCACAATATACTGTGGAGTTACAAACAATTGATGGGAAAATGGAGGGCAGAAATTGCAGGGAAATGACATCAAAAGGGAGTTGTTTGATACTCACTATGTTTTGTCTGATTAGTTAAATAACCTCTGACTGTGTGTGGATGCAAGCTGATCAAATGCGAATGTGGCTCAAGCTCACTATCATGCCAGCGCAATCCATTCTCCCACTTCCCCAACTGCATTCTCTTAATGAAACAATGTGTGGCTAACAACAAAAAAACAGATGACCATTGACCTTAAGCGTTGTAATGCTCAAGCAGTCTCATTTCATTAAAATAACATACACAACTTGTTGAATGAATATGTAAATTAATAGTTTGTTGAATATTAATATATATTCATAGATGTTTTACATACAGAACTTATTTGCCAATGTCCATGGAGATGTGATTGAAATAATTATTATACACATACTGCTTCTTATACATATATTTTGTCTACCGACAGCCCCCCTACTTTTGCAAAGGAAACGTAGACTTTATAATTGCACCCACAGTCTCACTGCTGACATTCATATCATGGAGAATGGTGTCCTGTGCCAGGACAATGTGAGCAAGTACGCAAATAGGAACACCACAGAGCAAACAGCAAGTCCTTTTATTTTTTTATAGTCCAATCTGGAAGAAATCTGTTGCATGATAGGCTGAAAGACCATCACCCAAGGATTCTAGGAAAGAATTAAAATGTGTATATATTAACAGCGTGTTCAGAAGGCCTGGTTGGGATGCAAGCACGTAAATGTTTATATGACACTTCAGACTGTATATTCACTTACCGCCTCTGTAACTGTTAATCTAATTCCAGCAAATGCCTTAAAGACATTTTACTGTCTTCAGTACATAGGAGTGGAGGAACATTTTAACAATGGGAATGAGGGGCCTCAGAATGTGTGGAGCCCAGAATTGAACAATAGTGTGGTGGAATATTTTTGATAAAGTGTATACCCCCCCAGAGAAAAGCGGAGCTTGACGTGGTACGATTAAGCTTGTTACATGGTGGAAATAAGTTATTGCCAGCAAACATCATAAGCATTGCCAACAGATGTTAGACATCACAGTTATTGACATATGAACTGAAGTTATTGATATATTACATTAGCTATTTATTTTATCTTTACTGTACATGTGGAGGTCTGGAAGTGTATAAGGAAACCAGACAATCTAATATGTTAGCCTTAAATAATATGTATTCTATTATACTTTGTATAGTGGAAAATATGGTTTGCATTAAGCACTACTACTGAAAAGTAATATGATGTGATTCTATGCCTAAATAATGCTGGGGGTTACCCTAGGTCATAAACATTGCATGTAGGCCATTGTAAGACACCGCTAGGGGGGTAATCTTGGGGGCTATTACAGGACAGTGGGTGACCTTGGAGAAGGAACACTGCCTTCAGCATTGGCCCTCCCTGGAAGTCACCCCAGAACCTTTGTGCACTATGTTGCTGTTCTATAGTCATGCCAACTTCTCCTATTGGTTCATAATCTACGCTTATTGTATCTTCTCTCCCTTCACTTCTCCTATTGGTTTACGGTCTACGCTTATTGTATCTTTTCCTCTGACTCATAGTCATGCCACCTTCGCTTATTGTATCTTCTCCCCCTGACATGCCCCTACAGCATGTCAGTATTTTTTGCCTCCTTTTAACATATGCATCCCATTTTAGTTTTACATTTTCTTTTAGGAGTCATACAGCTAGAAAATAAGAGCTGATTGCCTGCTTTTGCCTAGCTGACATCTACTGGCAAATGCTTGCGAACTGTATGTGGATTTACTGCAGTTTGTCATAGTTGCCCATAATAGTAGTGCTGAGCCAACGGCCCCCCTTTGTGGGGTTTAATTCTTCTTTGTCTTGTTCCCGTGGCCCATCTTCTGGGCCATGTCCAGACGGGGCCTAGTTCTTACATTAACCCTTTGCTTTAAGGCCTAACCTTGTAGCTTATGGCACATAGATATCTGTGTGCCTTCTTACAGTCTGCAGCACTGCGGTCTGGCTAACTGAGTTACTTATAGTTATAAAGGTTACTTAACCTTTTTTATTATTTAAATATGGGCCTGGAAATAATGGTAATATTCCAGGCATATATGCTGTGTATTATTTAATTATGTTTAAAAACCATATAGGTGTGGAGTGGAAATAATGGGAAATTTCAGAAGTGTTATGTTTAAAAATAATATACAATTGATGACTATGGAGTTTATGGGACTTTCCAATGTAACAGCTAAAAAATTAAATAATGCTGTATTAAAATGGAAAATGGGATGATCCTGAAGGAGGAGCCTGGGAGGAGTTGGAAATTGTGGTCTGGGATAGGAGGAGTGAGAAAAGGCATAAGGGATGGATGTAGGCTGAGGGGAAGGGGGAGTGATTGGGGAGTGTTTGTGAATGTATACACACCGCATTTACACCTGTTGCTCTGCGGACCAACCCGGTTTACTGTATGTGATTGATCACCATATGCAATAAACCAAACAACCATGATTACATCAGACTCTGTGAGGACTTATTATTTTCCGGAAGGCCTCAAAATGTGGAGGAAGACCCTCGGTCCATTTGGCCCAGACCAGGGGGATATCCACCACAATAGCTCCTCAAGTGATCACTATGCCTTTGGTTGGGCTTCAAGCAACAGCAAATGAAATCATGCAATTCTGTTAGAGAGGAAATAGAATGTGTGATTGGTCAGAGAAGAAAAAGGGAAGCTGACATTAAATGCATGACCTGTCACTCTCCTGCTGGCTCCTCACCTGGTGAAAGGCCCTCTGGGAATTCCACCTGGCTCATTGATACTCTGTCAAGGTTGTGAAGGGCAACTTGCTGCAGACTAAGCTACACAGTGTTACTCCACCTGACCATACAGTCCTTGGGCCGGCAAGAAATTTTTGTTTTTCAAACCATTTGGGTGGGAGGTACTCTGGGGTGCCCGAGAAACAGACAGACATGCACGTAAATATGGACATCCCTCAGTACAATAGTAATGCAATGTGTCATGTCAGGATTTAACAAATGTGCTCACAAGACACTAAAAATATGACTGGGACTATAACTATATGACTAGGAAAATATTACTATGTTCTCTGGTTTGATGTCCTGGTGTACAACTCCTTGCATCTTTCAGTGTTTCTCATTTTTCGTTTCTCATCCTCATTGAATGCAGTACCGATCTTCAGTAAAGTTACACAGGTCCTCCCAGGGGTCTACACAGTCCAACATCATCGCATAGGACATATCCCTATCAAACCTGTCAAGGAGGTGTAGGATATTGTTACGAGGTGCTGCATTAACCGCCTGCATTAATCCCACTTCCTTAGGAATGAGATCTTCCTGTGTGGGCTGTGGAGAGAAAAAGTCAGGCAGTTTCATAAGAGCTGGTGTGTGCTGTGTGTGGAGAGGAAGGTCATAATATGCTGCTGGTTATATATACTACAACACAGTGAAAGAAATTACAGGACACGTGAGTGGACATGAGACACAGCACCAATGCAGGGCTGGGGAAAGGATGAAAGAGGTACTTACCAACTCCATTTCATAGCCTCTAAAAGTTTCAGTGTATTTCAGAGCCACCTGAGAAAACCATGATGGACACCATAGAAGTATTCAGTTTTACCACATTTGTTAAGATGTGGTCATATATATATATAATTATTATTATTTGGCCGGACATTTGGAGAATGCTATACAGAGATACAATAGATAAGTTATTTTGTGTTTACAAATTCCACGTAGTTTCAGTCATTTTGCCAACCGAAACAAATGTTAGCTTTTTACCGTCCATTCAGAAATTCTTCCGCTTTAGTTTCTTAAATTTCTACATATGCGAACTATAACGTTCCACAAACCAACTTTACATAAACTAAGTGAATATTTATGCAAATTATTCCCGAACAGTACGTATTCTATCACATGGAAACATAAGCATAGCTGAGTACGTATGGACAACCCCCTCTTTATCAATAAAACAAACAACTCAGTATTTGTCACATTTCAGCCTTTCGAACGTGTCTTCCCGGGAGATTCTCCTGCCTCAGGAAGGGAAAAACCTCATGCTCGTTTGGCTTCACTCCCGTTTTGTTCCTGCCTTGTTTACATACGTCACTACGCTTTCCATTTAATATAACGTTCTCTTACGTCTTATTCTGATTGGTTGCCAAGGGGTTTGAAAATTCTACACACTCCGCCTCTTAGCAACCGCATCATAGCCCAGCGTTGATTGGTTTGTTCGTTGTGACTCTGAACCAATTAGCTGAGACCTTTGCATGTTGGTGCTTTTTTAAGATTTCAAAACGCCATAGTGGGATGAGGTTTTTGTTGCTCACGTCTTCCGATTTGCGAAGATCAAAGTATTTTATGGTAACTTTGCATGAAGGCTTGAATTAAGGAATTTGATATCTGGTGTGAAAGGTAAGAATGTGAATTCTTGGGTTACAGGAAAAATTAATCACACTACTCTTTTGTTAATGAATCGCATGTAAGAATGTCTGCTAGGTTAGCCTGCTGGATAATTGAGTAGCTAAACGGCTTCGTTTCTGGGTATGAGTGGGTGGCTAACAAGTCAAAGGTAGTTTTCTCAGTTTACCCGAAAAGAAGTCTACTAGCCTTGCCTTTGTTATTGAATCGACTAACATCATAGCGGGTGGACCTTATCCAATAGTTAGCAGATTGTATGGCAGAGGCTTACAAATATTGTCTCACTGATTTCCCTAGGAGAAGATTGTTTGCAGTTAAACGAAAAAAGAAAATCAGCCGAAAGATGTCTTTTTCAAGAGGAAAGAAGACTTGTAGTAATATTCCTAAACTGCATACCAAGGTACCCGGGATGGAGAATCAGGTATGTTACCTAAGGCAGTCATTAACAGCACTTCTTTGCTATTAAAATGTGTTTTGCTGACTACCAGCCACGTATGGGGAGTGGGTTTGTGGCAAGGTTATTTTGTCTGTACCGATACTGCTTCCATTAACAAGATAGCGGAGTCCTTTAGTCCATTTGGGCATCAGTCCCATTGCCAAAAATTTAGACTTGATCATGTATTTGAATACAGTGGGTAAACGGTGACGCTGTTTTCCCAAGTACCATTGATTACCTGGCTATCGACTTGGCTGGTTACATGCAAGCGCTTTGTTTGAATGATTCTGAGATGTTTTGTACTTTGTGCATCCCAGGAGGAAGGCTTCCATGTTAAGAGGTCTCCCTCCTCTCCCCAAGGAGCCCCTAAGAAGAGATCAGCCTTTGTTGATATCACCAATGTAAGTGGGTTTCGGTTTTTCTCGGGCTAGGAATGTGCAAAGAAATTCTTCATGCATTTCATTTACCTGGCTAGGCTTTTGTCGCATGTCTTTCGGATCATCATGATGATCAGCAAGTCGTCAGAATAGTAAGTTTTGGGTTTATGTGACATATGGCACTCAAACTTACCTCACAGTCCTAACAACTAATCTGGATTGTGGTGCATTTACATTTCCCTGAAGAGCACCCTTCTAAATGACATAGTTATAAGTACATAATATTTGAGGATTATCACATCACCTTCCATAGTTTTGTGTTCAGTCACGGGTGATTTCACTACGGTATCAGCACCTTTTCACCAATGTAGCTGATGGTTTGCTTATAATTAAACAGGGCTTTTGTTTTATCAGTGATGCACACTGTACATGGTTTGGGTTTATTTAAATACATTTTATTTATTAAACTGTTTTAACCAAAATGGATTGATGATAGCCAGTTCTCAGCATTGCACATTGTATACCTACAGTATGCTATACACATGATACATGTTAAAACAGATCAGGAAGAAGAAGGGTCTGACAGGATATTCATGATTGATCTGGAACTAGAAATAAGTTTCATGGTGTAAATCATCTTTGGTTGCATGGGACTTGGTTTGCATGCTTCGTTGACACGCATATTCACAGGGCAGTACTACAGCAAGAGATCATGAAAATTTTAATTGGATAAGCTGTTAATTTCCAAAACAGGCAAACAAGACCCAGGTCAGCAACCTAACCAAGAAGGAGAAGACCACCAAGAAGACCCAGAAGAGCAGCACAGTAGTTACCAAAAATGAAGCCAACCTCAAAAAGTGATTTGTTTTTTTTTCCCCCCTTTGTCTTGTGGTGTGCATGGATTTGTATCCAATTCTAGAACAATTCCCTGTGTTTGTGGCCTTGCTGAGTTCAGAAAAGAGTAATTTATTTTTGTTCTGTATCCCCTACAAGTTTATCTTACAAAAATCAATCAAAACTTTCAATGCTGCTCAGAATCTGAGATCGGCAAGCTACATTTGCCATAGAAATGCCCCATATCCACCTGAAGCTAGTTTTACTTAATGAGATAATATATATATTTTTTTTCTTTTTGTAAATAATGGGGGCATAGAATGGATTATGTGCTTGTTATGATCCAGGTTAGACTTTATGTGTGTGTGTGGTTAAAAACCCTTTCCAGTGTGTGTGTCCTGACTGAACTGTTCCTCTGCCTCTGTCCCCATCCAGGAAGGCCCCTGCCAGTTTGGAGGGGGAGCCTGAGAAGATGAAAGTAGGGAGATTGCCTGTTGAAGAACTGGAAGAGTCGCCACCAAAGGATCCTCCATGTGGCAAGTGGCAGCAGGTGATGAGCGTCTCTGATCTTTGACAGTTTCACGTTACAGGTGGAGTGTGCTGTTCCTTCACTGGTATGCTAGTTCAGTGGTTCCTGGTGTTGTGCTGTGTGCTTGTCATGGCAAGGACCTTTGCTGAATGACAGCATACTTGGCTGGAATTGTGCAAAGTCAGCTGTATAGGAGAAAGCTAAAAATACTGCTGTGACTTTCCTGACAGAAGTCCGATATTTACAAAATCCATATTTGGTGCTTGCACTCTTTCATCTAGCTGGGTTCAAATTTCCAGCTGTTAAGGTACAAATGCATTTTTCTCGAGTAATAGACTTTAAGATGCTTCTGATTGAATCTGCAGTGCTATTATCAATGTATTATCTTTTTCAATACTGTGAATTGCCAGTTCCAGAATTAGTTCCATTGATTTTGCTTCTAAGCTGTGTATACTGAAGACAATCTAAGGCTCATAGCTGCAGTGCAATGATAATTATGTCTGAGGCACATATGCTGAGAAATCTGTCAACTGTTTACATTTGTAGAAATGGGATTTTCCATATTAAGCTGGGTTTGGGGGGGGGGGGGGCATCGGGACTTTCATGCAATTCTCAAAATTTATTCTCTATGCAAAATTCTTCAGTATCAAAATACTCTTCATATTCCAGGTATGAATCTTTGTTTAACTTGTTCTTTGGGAGACTAACATTTAATTGAACTGAATACTCTGGTGTGCACAGTAACACATGAAGTCATGTCAGGCGTCTCCTGTTTCCACCTTACAGCATATGGACTGTGGCACACAAAACAAGGGGCTGTTCAAGTAAACATTCTCGGGCCATAGGAGTGACTGTCACTGATAGTTTATAATGGCTGCAACCAAATGAATAAACGTGCCTTCTCTCAGTTCTGGTTCTAGTTTTCTCTCACAATATATTTAATACTGTTGGAGTTTTTAGCAGCATAGCATAGTTCGCCTTCAATAAAAGTCTAAAGTGCTCAGAAATTGTCAAAACAGCATGAACCCGATGGCAGACATATAGAGCATATCAAAAGCACCTGTGAGACAGGCAGATGCGTATCAGCTTACAGCAATATTAGACCCTTTTGTCTTTTAGTGAAGCAAAGGTCCTTCTGTGAATGTTATTTTCCTTTGTCATTACTCATTGCTGCATTTTGTGTGATAGAAGTTTAATGTAAGTGTCCATTAGGCAAGGAAAGGTTTGTTTACTTGTAATTGTGGGGCATTATGACAAAATGGATGGTGTTGTCGCAAGCATCTTATTGATCTTGTTTTTGGTGAGTGAAAGCTTTTGAACTGATTTCCTCTCATTGTAAGAAATCTCAATCATGTGAGGACTATTAGTCTGTCTAGTGCTTGACTATTTGGGGTGTGGATTGGTGTAATGAGCATTACTGACAGGCATCCCCTTAGAGCTGATGCAAGTTTACATTTCTCCCTTTTGCTGCAGGTGCCTGAGGAGTTTGACATCGACAAAGAGCACAGCAGTGACTGCTTCATGACTTCTGAGTATGCGAAAGAGATCTTCGACTACCTAAAGGGCAGAGAGGTCAGCCGCTGTCTTAAGTCAAGGGTGTTGCAGGTGACCCTTGTGTTCACCCTCCTTGTAGTCGGTAGCCAGCAGCAGCAGTGGTACTTGTCTGATGCTATAGGGAATGGGCATGGCCAGTTTTAGTCTGGCATGTGAATGACTGGCAGCCACTGTTTGAGTGCAGAGACAAATCTTTCTGCGTGTGCTTGCTGGCTGATGTGCCAAGGGCACCTACAGAACCTGCGGATGTCCGAACCTCAAGGATTAGACATGCTCACCCAGGCTCCTGGTGGTATGCATTGGGTGGATGTGTAAGCCTGGTTTTTGTCATCCTGCTCTCTCCTTCAGGAGAAGTTTGTCCTGGAGGATTATATGCACAAGCAGCCTGACCTGAACAAGGACATGAGAGGCATTCTGGTGGACTGGATGGTCGAGGTCCAGGTGAGCAAAGTGTAACCAGATAAACCCTTGTATTTCTCAGTCCTGGCTTAGCCTGCTCATTCCTCACAGCCCCCACCTCCTCTTTGCAGGAAAACTTTGAGCTGAACCATGAGACGTTGTACCTGGCTGTGAAGCTGACTGACCACTACTTGTCCAGTACCGTGGCCATGAGGGAGACTCTGCAGCTTATTGGTTCCACGTCCATGCTCATTGCCTCCAAGTTTGAGGTGAGAAGTCAAGGGGAGGGATGATGAAGGTGTATCAGAAGGCAAGAGACTGAGAGAGGGTTTGTAGGTGAGGGAAGGGTTTGTCCCCCTCATTTTGCAGTGTAGTTTGATTTGAGAGCTCCATGCTGTTGGGAGTCCATGGTCCTGGTGACTTTTTATTGAGCTTGCTCTGACCTATAATCTCTCTAATGTCAGGAGCGCTGTCCACCCTGCATCGATGACTTCCTGTACATTTGTGATGATGCCTACAAGCGGGAGGAGCTCATTACCATGGAGATCAACATCCTGCAGACGCTGAAGTTTGACATCAATATCCCAGTGCCCTACCGCTTCCTCCGCAGATATGCCAAGGTGAAAGGGGGTGAAGTTTGCTGGGTACACCACAAACAAAAACCATGAGAACTTTCATTTGGTCATGTTTTTGTTTTTGTCATTAACCCGTGGACTAATTGACTGACAATTCATTGTTGATTAATAAGCAGAACATCTGTTTACAACTTTTTGGTCAAGGTTACTGCATTCTTTATATTACAAATGGATTAGAATTAATGTGGTCATGTTTACAACATAAAAGTGTGTAGCATATATAACATGGATATATAACGTGTGTATATATGCTACACACGTTATATATGTGGAATGTGTGTTGAGCTCACTGTCAGGAATGTGCATCTTACCCAGGATGTCTTCCTTTCCCCAGTGTGTGCGTGCCAGCATGGAGACTCTGACACTGGCGCGCTACGTGTGCGAGCTGAGCCTACTAGAGCAGGAGTTGGTGCCCGTGCGGGCCTCCCACCTGGCCAGTGCCTGTCTATTGCTGGCCCTCATCATGAAGGAGCTGGGAGGATGGGTGAGGACATATTTTCCTGTCTGTCAGCAATTTTACAATTTACAGCCCCACTGTCTCACACTGCACTTGAGTTGTTCACATAACATATTTCCCCAAGTGCTGCTTTAAAGTTGGGATGGGAGCCGTGGGCATTCTGCCTAATCACGACAGTGTTCTGTGTACTGTGCATGTTTTTGTCCGTCACATGGTCCATGTATACTGTTTGCGTGCATAAACGATGCTGTTAAATTCCATAGACGGCCATTTTGGAGTACCATACGGGCTACACTGTGTCAGATCTGTGCCCGTTGGTGAGGAGGCTCCACTCCATGGTGACCCACCCCACTGATGACAAGCTGAAAGCTGTGAGGAGCAAATACTCCCACAAGTAAGGCCTCACACCTCCCCTGCTGTTGGTTTATTTGTACTTTGAAGCTGTCAACTATTTTTGTAGTGCCTCAAGCCAGCATAGCCTTTTCCCCCTTTTTTTTTCCAGTTTACACCTGGATAACTTCATGTAAATTATGTCCAGAAAATGATTAGATGGCTTGTTACAGTGATGCTGGTTTTCTTTCTCCTACAGAGTGTTCTTTGAGGTGGCGAAAATCCCTGTTATGGATGTTCAGAGACTAGAAGAGGCTTTGAAGTAATTGAAGTTGATGCACCAAAAAGTTAATAATATGCAGAAAAGATGAATATATGTTACAGTTTGTAAATATTGTTCCTATTTATCCTGTATGTATTATGCTGGTTTTGTTACAAGGTTTGGTAATTAGGTAATTATTTCCTATCCAGTATTGTGTTTTTATACACACTAATCTTTTTATAGCCATTTTATTTGTTTATTCTATTACTTAAAAAAAAATTAAATGACTTTAACAGTAAGCAAGTAGAGGGCATAATTTGAATGGAAAAATAGTATTTTTATGAAACCAGAGTATGGAATTTGATTTTTAAAATTCCAGTTTTTCTGAAGTGAACATATGCCAGTTTGTATCAGTGATTGGAGTAATTGTACGTTGCTTGTTTGTCAGTCTATATAAATGTGAAAGTAAATTTTGTACAGTTTATCATGATGTCACTGTGGGTATGCCCAATGGCTTGTGAATAATGCACAACTGACTGTTTGCTATTTTTAAATGGCTTTGTTTTGTAAATAAAGACAGCTTTACCCTTCTTTTGGAAATTTGTCTTGCTGTCATGTGGAACTATCCTAAAACTAACTTATTACTGGTGTACTGCTATCTACTTCTGAAGTCACAAAGTTGCAGTGCCTCAGTTTGGCCACAGGAGAGCAGTTGTATCGCACATTTTAAGAAATGACTGCAATTCATGGTGAGCAAAGCAAAACAATGATTTACTCTCACATTTGTCACACAAAAGCATGTACAGTAATTACAACTCTGGGTCAGTCCCCTTTCTAATGTATCTTTGTTTTAGTCAGGGAGGTCTGATTCAAATAAAATGCACACACTGGGAGAAAGACAACTGCTCATATTAAGGCCATTGAAAACAAAATAACCACTTTCAACAACTTGAAGTAGATTTTTCTGAATGTTTCCTGTTAAAAGGAAGACATGCAAATGTAGGTGATGAACATATGTTCAACTTGTTTAGTGAGCATGAAGTAAACCCAGATTATGTGTGTCTGAGACGAAGCAGCAGAGCAGCATGTCAGTTGGGAAGTTATAGCAAAAGAACAGTGAGATGATTTGGGAAATTCCTGTAATTTCACAAAGAGAACTGGATGCAATTGGGATGAGCCTGCGGAAGACCGTTAAAGCGCAGTGCTCGATTTGCTGATACACTCTGAAGTGTCTCAACATTTACTGTGGAGGAACCTGTTCTGCCCGCACAACTTTTAACCCAATGCCGGACAGACACTTTCCAGGCATCTTAAACACTGAACGCCCCCCCCCCCCCCCCCCCCCCCCCCCCCCCAACACCCACACTAGTATGAAGGTGTGGGTGGGTCTGTGTTGCCTATTCTACAATCTGAATGAGTGAGCTTCAGCTGAGATCCTCTTCGCCCTGTGGGTACGCAGCTAATATTCAAACTGATGTCGGTAAGATGTTCATTTGGAAGTACAGTCATTTGCATTATGTCATCGTAATGGTAGCCTCAGGAAAGCAACTTTACTTTTCCTTGGCAGGCAGTGTTTACTGCTCAAGGCTGCCCATTAATTCTTATAATGAAATGCCTTGTGTACATTAGCCATAAAGTGAACCCAGGTGTATTCTGGCTGCACAGCTCTATGAGGAAGGTGATTCATCATGGATGCTGAAACCCTATCTAGCAGGCAGGTTCTCATTCCCCCTGAATATTGAGTGACTTGGTTCCCCAGCCTTAGGTGGTCAGATAATGTGGTTAGGGTTGGAAATCCTGCATTTGGGCTGTGGTATTGCAGCACCAGAATGGGCTGCATGGGAAAAAAAAAAAAAACATTCCTGGTCTCCATATGAGCGACTACTGTTATATCATTCTCATTATCACTGTTTTAAAGAATGCTACACACACCATACAAACATAATACATTAATATATTAGCATAAAGCAGCACACATTTCTGCATGGCAGTTACGATATCCATGCACTGCATTTTAATTTACCAACTGCAGTCTTTCCTGCAAAATGTCAAAACATGAAGTAAACCAAACTAAAAGGTATTATTTCTAAAAGGGGGTTCTGTGAAGGGGTGTTGGATCCAGGACCATATCCTATGGCCATTGAAGAAAGACTCAAGCTATTTGGGTAATGCAACTGAATGAGCGCATTGATGAAACGGTCTCTCAAACCATCAACTGTGCTGTAAGTGGTACAAAATGAGCTCAATGACAATTTTTGTTGTTACACTTGCGAACATTGCACAAGTGTAAGAATTTCACCTCTACAAAACAAAGCAACCCTCAGGAAATGGAGTTCAAATCGAAGATTCTGTTGCAGATTATATATATATATAGACTGTAGGACTGTAGGACATGGCAAGGACTGGCCGCCATTTGCACATAGGAACAATTTCCTGTGTTCTCCACAGTTTTGAGCTGTGGAGTAGGGTGGTAAGATGGAAACCACTTCTCACAACAGAAGAACATCCAGTCTTGTCAGAATTATGCACAAAGACACTAGATCTCCTTTTGCCATATGGAAAAAGGTCCTGTAGTTTGATGAGCCTAAGGGACAAACAATATGTTTGACGCAACGCCAACACAGCCCACCAGCCTAAGAACACAGTCTCTACTGTCGAGCATGGGAGTGGCAGCATCATGCTATGGGACCATGCACTGAGGGGAAAATGAATAGTGCAAAATACCAAAAGATTTTAGAGAAAAACCTGCTACCCTCTGCAAAAGAACTGAAGATGGGGAAGAATTTCACCTTTCAGGATGAGAATGACCCAAAGCACACAACAAAATCCACAGTGGAATGGCCGAAAAGCCCTGACCTCAAACCCATTGAAAATTTTTGGACTGACTTGAAGAGACCTGTTCATAAATGATCCCCCTGCAGTTTATGTGAATTCAAACTGCTGCAAAGAAGAATGGGAGGCAATTCTAAAATCTAGATATGAGAAGTTGGTAGAGACTTATCCAAACAAACTCACTGCAGTTATCAAAGCAACCAAGACATTCAAAGTTTTTCATTTTTAATACTTGCTTGAAAACTGAGGCATTTGATTTTTACTCATATATTGTTGGTTACAATGTGTAAATAAAGCTAAGAAGTCTGACTTCACTTGTCTTGATTTCAGTCTTTAAGACACCAAAAACAAGAAATTTTGAAAGGGTGTGTAGACTTTTTGGATTCATTTATATACATACATACAGTCAACTCCCTGCTTCAGGAAATCAATGACCATTTGTCTTCAGTATTTGTCCACAGCATTTGTCTGTAGCCTGTAATTTGTCTGTATTGTTTTTTTTTCTATTTTTTGTTGTTGTCAGATTTTATTTCAAAGATTCCAAGAATGTGTAAATAAATATATAAATGCAAAAAATGTCACCCTTATGTTTACTGGAAAACACGTACTAGTGAATAATGTATATACATGTAATATTTTCTTGGTCCTAATTCTTAATAAAGTGTCATCACTGCGCCAGGTTATAGCACTACTATCCAGAGAGAATATTATACAATATTGATTTTTAATTTATTTTTCCTGTGTTGACATATTAGTCTGTTAGTCTGTATCAGAAATGAAATGCATTCTAATGCTAAAATCAATACCAAATTAATCTTGAGACCTTTCCATGTAAACAGTGAGTGTGCTTTTTTTGACCCCTGATTTAAATGTATATATTTCAGGACTGAAGGGTCACTCTTATATGTAGGAGTATTGTGATTAACTAGTCCAGGCATATGTGGGCTCTGTGCTCAATCGAAACATGCGCCTTCAAAACCAACTGTGCAGCTAACTCTAATCATGATGGAAATCACCATCTCTCGCCTCTATCTGTGATGCATTCAGACAGGTCAGATTGCATTAGAATTTTACTCATTCTGATAAGAATGTATCCTGAAGCTGAGTTCACTGTTGAAGAATATCTCTGAATGTTAAAATTGCATGTAGATGAAGATAAATCTGCTTTAGCAACCTTATCACTGGGGAAATTGGCTCATTTTTTATGTGCCACTTCCACAATTAAAAGAAAAATAAAAAATCCAGAAAGTGGTAAAATACTTCAATGAGAAGGAGGAGAGGGAGAAGGAAGCATTGGCCTTCATTGATCACCCTGACATACCTCTGACTTGCCCTAAAACACATTCCTCTGAAGACATGGGATCAGCTGTGAGCATGTGTGAAGGACAATGCATACTGCCCTTCCTGTTTGTGTGTGTATGTCATTGATGTACACCATGCATGCAAGTATTTGGGCCCTTGAGCTGCTCCACCCAGGTGATTGCAACTTCCTTCTGGCCTCCCTGATGTCAGACCCCATAAAATCTAACTTTCATGCACTCCAGGTATTTTCCTTCCACACCTTGTGCTGTGCCGCCCCATCAACAAAGTTTTTCCCCTCCCTTTCTCCATATTCGGGGCCCTCCAGTTCTCATCCTCGCAACCTCTGACATGAAGTAAGCTGCTCACAGCTAGAAGAGCAGAAATAACTGAACTTCTGCTGCCTGCCGAATAATCGTGCCATGAGGTGTGTCGTTTGAGGAGGAAGAGCTTCTTCTCCTGCGGCCACTTTCCAGAATGTAGTCAAAAGACTTAAAGGCTCGTCTGACTTACTGACACTATAAATTTGTTTTTGTTTCAGGGATGCCCTGGGTTTTATTGTGGATGTGATGGTTTATTGTGTTGATATCAGACAGCAGTACAGGTGAACTGAGGTAGCTTACATTTTTGTTTGCAAATTTTTAAACCTGTTGAGTATCAAATAACTTTTCATGGTCCTCAGACCATGAAGATTTTAACTATAGTAAGTCATTCTGGACATTCTTAAACCAGCTTGCTCACACCAAGTGTTACAACCCTCTTCATATCAGATCCCAAACTTGCATCAATCCTGACACTTGGCTTGACTGTCGACACTTTGACTGCCTCTTTGAGTCTGCTTTATGTATCTTATTATCTTATTATGTATCTTTAAGCAATCACAGTTAGTAATAAAACATTATTCACTGTGCTTGCTTTTAAAATGATGTTATGAGCTTGTATTTTTATCATTAGGACTAAGGTTAGGGTTAGGATTAGCATTAGCTTTAGCATTGGTGTTAGGGTTAGCATGAGGGGTGACCAGTTGGCTTAGTTTTAATGGGGGTGACGAGTTGGCTGTCCTTGTCTGGGGGTGACCAGTTGGCTTTCTTTCTCTGGGGGTGACCAGTTGCCCATTATTCTATAGCCTGTGTATTAAGGACAATACTTGGAAGGGGGCTTTGAAGTTTGGGTTCTCCAGGCAAGGGTTTAAGGGTAAGGGTTTAGGTTTAGGGATTAGGGTTAGGGTTAAGATTAGGTTTAGGGTTAATGTTAGGGCTAGGGTTAGGTTTAGGATTAGGATGACCTCTGTTGGAGCATTGACAAAAGAAAAAAGATCAACCTGTACTCATTAGTGAGCATAGCCTAACAGGAGGAAGATCTGTGGTATCAGTGATTTTATTTGGTGTATTTGGTGAGAATGGAGCAGAACACCATGGCTAGATAAGTCACAAACCCATATTCTATATGTATATATATATACTTAGTTACGCTCTAAAACTCCTGACAGTTTATAAAACATCACTGAAGATTTCTTGTGCATGAAGCAGAACTGGGCAGTCTGGCCTCATCAGAGAACAGAGATGTTAGGCATTTTTAACAATACTTTGCAACACAGGCACATAGCACACTGACCGTATGTGCACACTAAAGCAAGTCTGCCTTAAAATGAAAATGGTGTGCAACTAACTTTGCCATAAGGGCAGTATGCATTGTCTTGATTTAATTGTCATTCAGGTGGTGGTTGAAATGGTTTCTGTAACTTTTTAAATGATGAAACAGAGCAAATAAGAGGCATCATCCTAAACTTCTCTCTCACTTCTAACCCTGCTGCCTATCAGGGGTTTGTCACATTTTCTGTCCTCACCTCTGAATATACTCAATATCTTGAGTGTTTCTCTCTCATACAAAGCCAAAATAATTCTAGAGACTTGTTGTGTCATCTAAAGGAAAACCCTGTTTGATCGAATATCAACCAACCTCAAGAAAGAATTTTCACAGGCCTACTTGCAATATTCATTTTCTGTTTCATCTGACATCTTTTAAAGACTTGGCTCTTAGGTCAGTTAAATAAGTAGAAGCCACTCTATGAAACAGCCAGACCTCTAAATTCAATTCAGGTTTAGTCTTTGGGAGTTTGGGTTCAGCAAGAAGTGATGTGCTGTGCATGCTTCATTCCAAAATCAGCATATATAGACTTTTTACATTGCAAGTAAGTAAATATCTATTTTTCACTTCTTTGTGGGTTACATCACACCTTTGTGATATAAAATAAATACAAGGCACTAAGCTAATCTTTCAAGCATTTTTTTTTTGTTATATCCAAGTAAAAAGTATGTTTGCAGTGTCTGAGAGAAGTGGACTGGAACAATATGAAAAAGCTTTGATATAACTTTATAGTTGTTAAAATGAACTTTACTCTGCATACCATATGGCCATAACCATGCTATTGAAACATTATTGTTTAATAAAGCATGAATAGAATGGCTGAATAAATAATAAATTTCAATATAATGCCTAAATGATTAATTCTGGGATCAACCCCAGAAATGTGTGTTATGTTCCAAGATGGTTTCCTATGCCAGAATTTATTAGCAGAATTGGACAGTTCACTAAAATATGAAGTTCTGTTTTACACATTTAAAGCAGCCAAAGTTTAAAGTGAATCAATTTTTCACAATAATTGGTATAATGCTAAAATACACGTTTGTAGTGCAATTATAGCATCCCTCCTCCTACTTGTAACATATATCATAAAATGTAGCATTAATATTATAGACCCTCTGCTGTGATTATTCTGATATTTTTCTGAAGTTTGCCAATCTCTTATGTCAGTATTTCACAGTTTTTTTTACTGAGCACATTGCCTCATTAAGTGAAACCTAAAAAGGTAAAACAATGACAACAACACATCAAATATTTGAGGACAGAAATTAGACATTAATTTCACTCTGTGAGATATTAATTTATTTTTCTGACTTTGTAGCTATCTCTTTGTCTGTTTGGAATGAACTCTCCTATATGACATAATGTCTGGAGTCAATTACTATACCTTTTGTGTCACAATGATAACGTTTGAATTGTCTGACTAAAAATATTGCCAGACTCATTAACTATCACACAACATAAAACGTGACGACGTCCAAGGGTGCTCACAGAGTGTTGCACCACATGCAAATAAGAGAAATAAATGAAAGAGCTGGCAGCAGAAGGCAGATTTAAGCCTTTAATTAATGTATTCTGGCAACATCCCCCGCAACATCTCATCCCCGAAAGGCGACCGAGTACAGATCTGTCCTCTCTCCCACATTCACTCTGGTGAACTAGCTCCAATGACAGGCTCATGCAGAAGGAGAATGGGTGCCCTTAACCACGGTGGAAGAAAAACAGATCACCGCTGTTTTCTCCCTATAGCAGATAGAAGCACCTGTTTAATTCTGTTTTGCCCAGTTGTGCCAACCTGACATCTGGTTCTGGGGTGCAGCTGTGCAGCTCTGCACTGTGTTCACATAGCTAACTCACTTCTGTGACCACCTCCCACCCAGAATATTGAACATTGACGTGGAAATTGTCAGATGTTCCACTACATCTATTTAAACCATAGGAAGTAACACTCCAATCAATGGAGAGACCAAAAACACCTGAGCTCATTGAGCCACAGACACAGCTGAGAAAGTCCCCAAGCCTGGGGGAGGAGGAACTCCACACGTGCAGGATAGAATAACTGAAATCTACAGTATGCCCCCTTTACCACACTGTTGATTATTAATAACCATTTGCTTTGTGTAACTTGCTTCACAAATAACCTTGGTCAAAATCCCCATTAATTTCCGGGGGAGATATTTATTTAGAACACATGTTGGCTATCTCTGTCAGTCACAATGGGGGAATGGCGACAAGAGAGAGAGGGGTCAGAGAAGCACTCATGGCCCCTGTCAGAAAACTGAATGTGACAGAGTCTCCAGCTACCCTTTCCTCCACTGCTCTGTGCAAGTTATTAAAAATAATTGTGCTGTGACAGGCAGCTGCACACAGTCCAGCTTCCATTCATTTAGGCAGTTTAAATGTGTCAGACCTAATGTAGGCCCACTGCCTGCAATGTATCTTTACAGACACAGCCTGGGTGCCATCAGTCGCAGCGAGCACTCCGACCTGCATGAATACCCTCCACAGCAGAGGTCAGGCCAATAAAGACAGAGACCAATGAGAGAACATGGCTGTGATGAGGGTAAGGCTTAATATCCACAGCATGATTGGTTCTCCCGTCTGCTGTATCGAAACACATTGAGCCTTTTCATTGGGCCTACATCACCTCCCAGAAGGGCGCAGGCAGACAATAATGAGCTGCTCTTTATGTTCTGCTGAGCAATGATGCTTAATTTGGCCACTGCTCACTCCCCCTTCAAAGCGCGTTGCTCAGTGTTGCCAGAAGGGCCCTCCTTAAAGGAACTACAACGGCTAATTACCTCGACTTTGTTCATAGTTATGCGGTTGAAAAAAAAAATCTTTTGTCCTTTTAAGAAGGACTGATTACTATTTCCCATTAGAAAAACAACAAAGAACCACAATTTGTCTCAATCTTTAAAGACTCCCGCTGTGACTAAAGTGATGGCTTAACAATACAAGCAATTTGTCTTTTATTTATTATCATCAGTGCAGTTTATCTCTACAAAAAATCTTAAAAGTTCCAAATATAGTTTTTCTGTGATTTTCTGTGAAGCTCTTCCCGCTGAAACTTTTGTCATACATTTAAGGCTGTATTCATTTTTGATCATTTCAAAGATGGTACAAGGTGAACTGCTGATTGGTGTTCAGAAAAACAAAGGACAAAACAAAGTAATCAGGAACCGATCATAAAAGGTATCTCATTAAGAGCCCATCAGTACAACTGAACAGTGTGCACTGAACTGCATCTCTGATTTTGCCATTTGCTTTTTAATTGCTTAATTGGATTAAACTGGCTTTGTTCATCCAACAAAACTATACTTGAAAGTGCTCAGTCAGATCTGCTGTTGGCTTTCAATTTGATGGAGAGATCTGTCACTAACTTAAAATACCAGAATAGCCGAGTTCCATTCCAATGTCCGTTCTCGAGTCTCTTTCTTTTTCCTGCTTGGAGATACAGTGTCAGAGCAGTTGAAGGGCCATCATCACAAAAGATTTTCTTCAATTCCACTGGATAGTCCACAGTGTCAGAGAGCATTTTCCCCTAGTACCCATGAGGCTGTGCATTCCCCATTAGACCCACTCTGCTTGGGTCCTCTTGAGACCAAGAGGCAGAGCCCCACTGTCCTGAAAATGTCACTCCTTGTTATGCCCCACTGATCTGAGTACATGGGTGACTGTCTAGCCTAAAAAAAATACTATTACAATTGTCAGGTTAGTGATGGATAAAATTTCTAGGGTTGAATCTGAGACTACTGACTCTGTGTTCCCTCTTGGTTCAATTAAGGAGATATATCACCATTTAAGTTGTAGAAGTTAAACTGAGTTGTAGTTGAGTAAAGTAATAATAGTACAAAGGGACTGAGTTGAAATTTTTGTTCAAGAGTAGCACAGACATTTTTCAAAGCAAAGTATAAAGTACAATTTGTTGACACCTTAGAGAATCTTTGGTTAAAAAATGGTAGTAGTTCACACTAACAATTGGTGCACATTGATAGATACTGTACATCAGAGAATGAGAATAATAGAGAATAATAACTTCCAGCCTAATAAAAAATGTAAGCTAGTCAGCTTGAGAAGTAATGAAGAAGTAACAATGATGAAATGTGGCTTCCTGCTGGACATTCAAATTTTTTAGGTAATGAATTTAATGTCGTCTGATATACTGACCAGTAACATAAATCCAATGTTATCATCTGATTTATTTGTTCACTTGAGTCTTATTTATCATCTTTTCTCGGAAGTCAGAAATGCCTGGGCAACAATCTTGAATTGGTCTGCATGTTCGCTGTTTGGAAATGCAGGGCAGAGATGCCTTGGGCTCTGCCTTGGGCATGGACAGATGGGACAGCTTTTTTGGTTAAAAAAGGGGAAAAATCGAGAAAACAAGATGAGGAGTCCTTTAAAAATGAATCACATCCTATTTCATACACAGTCGTCACACATCACTGACAGCTCGATAATCGCCGGCTGTCAAATCACGGGTTTGTTTCTCTCATAGCCTTTGTACTAACAAACATTTAGCTTTAGCTTACATTTAGCTTTCTAAAAGCACTGAACCAGTCCAAAGGCAGTCACCAGTCCAAAGGCAGGAAGGTCTTTGGTAGACTGGAAACGGTCTTTGACTTTCATGTAAAGCACAACATGGAAAACACAAGGCTGGAAAACGTGGTGTTTCAAGAGCTCTTGAGGAAGTTGCCACAAGGCACTGAGATCCTGTGTGTATTTCTGACTTATAATGGGACATTCTGTTCCTTGCATCTCGAGTGCAATCTGACAGTTGCTGACCATCTTCATTCATGAATGCCCCACTAGATATCTTATGCTGATCTGAAATTCCCCACTCTTTGAGGAGCACTTATCCCGAGGCAATGCTGTGTAATACTTGCTTAAGCACCGCCTGGTGCTGCATTCAGATGACCCCAGCATCAGACGGTTTGTCCATGCCTTTGTCATGATTTCCTTTATCTGAGCAAACCACACTTCCATTATGCGTAATAAAACAATATCTCAACATTGAGAGTCGGCAGCCATACCACGAATGGCGTGCTGTGATTTTAGAGATGCAAGGCTAGTCCTTGCGAATCGCTCCTGTCAGTTCTGGTTATCCTTGTGAGTCATTATTCACCCTGCATTTCAGCTCATTAAGGGTGCTTGTACAGTACTGCATGGATGCTGTACTGGCTTAAGTTAAATCATTACCATGCTGCAGGAGGCCTTGAAACTTTATTTCAGAGGAGAAGAACAAATGAAGAGTGAAGGGGATATTATGCCATCAATTCTAAATCATGCTTATTCTAATTGCTAAATAACCATTAATCAGATAATTGACCCCTCCCTCACCCCCAGATGATGTGGTAAAAAGATGACTTGGCCTCCGGGGAAAGGTAGTAAAGGAACTGTCAGTGTTTGAAACAGTTACTTTCAGTGCCAAATCTTTCATTAATTATGTTATTAATTTAGCTCTTCTTAAATCTGCCAAGGGAGCGATAAGCACCCAGACTACTCATATGGCTTTCAAGTAAGACCATAGGTTATTCCATAGACTCCATTAATGTACATTAGATGCCAGCATTAAAAGAATACTTCATTTTGTGGGCTGGACATTCCTCAAGACCCATAAGTGGGTCTAAGTGATACCATCATGGGTGACATTAATATTTATAACAAAATAGTGCTGATAGTTCTTTATTAAAATGAAAGGCATACACTGTAATGATTTTAACTTGTAAAAGTATCATGAGGCATGCTTGTCCTTTTCAGTACTCTGCTATGTCTACTCATATTGAGGAGACAGGTCCCTCTTGTTTGAGTGCATATTAAGTTGTTTATGAGAGTTTCCTTTGCCAAACCGTCTGTCCTCACATGGCTAACACAGCCTCTAGGAGGCAGTGGGGGGGAGAGAATTCAGTTGCAGTTACCATTTCCCCCAGGCGGTTTATGTTCCTGCCTTGGCTCTCGGTGCAGGTGAACCTCATTTAAGGAGGAAGCGGAACGAAAAGGCAACCCACTACCACGCCTTAGGATAAATGCCCAAATCCACCTCTTCAGTGGCAAGAATCACTGAAGGACAGAAGAAAAGGTGACCTAAGCAGAGGTAAAGGCCTTGGGTGTATGGTGGTAGATTAGCGGAAATGATGCAATCTACTGTGTGTGTAAATGTAACCCTGCTTCCTCGGTTGGGACCTGTGTGATTTATTGTCTATGGGGCATGGTATGTAAAAGGTTTTGACAGAGGGTCTTTGCATTTTAAGGACTCTAATGACATTATTTCAAGTCAATGACATTATTCCAAGTCAGAATGATGCATGCAGCTTGCTACAGAGTGATAATTGCAAAAAGAAGACCTGAAGAAATTATATGAATGTGGAGACCTGGACTTTTTTGTATGCAGACTGTGAATCTCTGCCTCTTTTGATTTTATTTCATTTTATTTTTTTAAAGGGAGGATGGGGGAATATGCAGGCATTTTGATTTATTTGGAAATGCAGACTCTAGGAAATGTGAAACAAATAAAATCAAAGAAATCTGTTGTTCTAAAAGAAATGGGAAAGAAGACGCAATACTCAGAGATTGCAGCAGCTGCAGACAAAGAGGAGATTAATCCAAGGTATAGTGGATGGGAGGTAGGAGGGACTGTGAGTATCATTCAGAATCAATCCCCACTGTGAAACTGAAAGACATTTTCACAGAAATTGGCAACAAATCCCTCACTATTCTCCTCTGCCCCTGAAGGTCATCGTTTAGGAGAAGATGAGCTCTGACCCATCGTTTAATCAAGAATTACAGATCCCCATTACGGGTCCTTTAGGTGGGGGCACTGTAAGTGCAGGAAAGAACTGGAATACCACAAGCGTTTTCACATTGGCACTCGAACGAAAGAGACTGTGCTTTCTGTGGGTAATAAATATGGTGATCCTGAAGTGGAAATTGATCATTTCAGAAAAAAGTGCCATTATATTAATAATTGTGGCTAATTCCAAAACATTACTGTCATTTTGACATTTTGTCACAGCACAGAGTTTCTGTGGAGCTGAAAGCTTCCCTACAGCACAGTGCTTCCCCGGAGTAAATTTCTTCTGTGGGGTGGAACATTTTTTTCACAGCAGATCTCTTCACTGGAGAAAATTTGGACGCCAGAAGGAGTTATTGTTAACATACTGGGAACATCAGCAGCCCCCCAGCTATTGTCCAGAAGACCCCGTCTCATACAGTCCATTGTTAGAGTTGTAGGTCTGAATACAGTTCCAACATTATCGCAGTATCACATTTTTTTGGCAGTATTTTATCATTCAAAATGTGACAAGCCTATCGATTAATTTCTTTGTTACATTGTGCTACAAGAGTAGAAAATGTAAGCAGGTCCCATCTGATGGGTACCTATACTGTTATCTATATTAAATAATGTATTGTGAACAAGGTTAAATTCATTATTATTACTCACATCCTTCTTTGGATTACTGAATTATCCTTAGAATTTATGCTTGTTATACTGTGGGAGTTAAAGAGTGCATGACTAACTCATTCAGTCATCAGGTCAACCCAAGGGTTCTTGTTTTCCAGTCCTTATCTGTAATTTTGGTTGAACCACCCATGTACATTACATTGTTTTAACAATGCAGGAGAAGTGAGAGAACAGAGTTTTGGATTATTCTCCAAGGAAATAAAATCACAGAACAACTTTGGTCTGATGCCAGATGATATTCTCAGTTCTCTACTTTAACTGCCAGGATTGCTTTTTCTATGGATTTGATTTCTGTCTCTTTCTGAATATAGCTAAGGTATTTTTTTTCTCAGCAGTTCCCACAATACACTTTTTCTTTGATTAAATACACATGCACAATACAGCTTTTACAAATGTATAAAGAATCCAATGTAAATAGTTAGGTGAGAAGGTAAAAAGAGATACTGGAGACATTTATCTCATCTAGCTGGCTGTATAAATATTAATAACTTTGCATTTTTATGGAACAAGGTCTTATTAAACCAAGTTACTTGTGCGAGTTAGCTAGCATCAATAATTTTAGATTATCCTACATTAATTTAAAATGGTTCTGATTGCTCACTCGCTAGCAATCACAAGTAGGTAGTTAAAGGGCTAGACCTGTTGGTTAAAATGCAAACAAGTAACAATTAAATCAAGAACAATTACAGTAACATATCAGCAATGATTAGATTAAGCTAATCAAATATGATTGTAAATATAATTTATAGTGTCAACAGTAGTAACTAAGATTATAACTAAACAATAAATCCTAATTTTAGAGCGCCTGAGCCAAGGGTGCAAGGAGAATGCTCTTTGTACCTGAATTTCATGTCATCTGCACTATAATATCACTGAAGTGCAAGGAATGTCAGAATGCATAAATTAACCACCTTAAAAAAAACACTGCATGGATGCTCCATGATATATATCCTCCCCACTTTTGATGAGAACTATACCCCTGGATACCATTTTTAAGCAAATTAGTGTGCACTAGCTGTCCAGTTTACATCATATGAAGGTAACAGAGGTAGGTATAGCGTTAGCTTCAAACCATGGTCCCATCTTTTTTTTCCTCTTTGAAAACTGCAAATAAAGTATGGTGGAATACTCTGACTTTGTGTCTCTCAAAAACATCAGTGCTGTCAAGATGGATAAAAACAAGCTAAACTGCTGCAAAGGAGCTGACAGTTTCAAACAAACACAATGACCGAAATTGACTGAGTTGGTTTGGTGCAGGAATCGTAACAACAATGTGCTATCCAAGTGCCTCCTTGTCCTCTTCCCTATAACATGCTCAGCATGACAGCAGTTGACAAATCACACCTTGTACCTTGCTTGCCTTCCTACTCCATTGATCTGCCTAAAAGGGATTCAAGTTGAAGATGAACCCATCAGATAAATGGAAGCAATTTTCCTCTGAACAAAGTTTTAACTGTTAACTCATGATCCATTGTGTGCTATATTACAGGGGTTTCTCAGCAAGGTAAATATCACAGGGAAACAGTAAAGACCTTTCATTTAATTTGTCCTCGTTCATTTTTTAAAATGCAATGCAATTAAAAGTAATTTAAACAGTAATTAAACCAATTCAACATGTACTGTATGTGAAAGACAAGTATATCTCAAATGGGTGTGCATATTTCTTGGACAATTCTCAAGTGAAATGTTAAAAATGCTTACATTCCCTTTAGTATGTCTGTCAGCAGTAGGAGCAGGGAAGTGATATAGAGTGTTGGACTGGAACTGAACTTATGACCAGAATGTTCCAGCCTTTGAATCCAAGGTCGGACACAATTGTTGGACCTTTCCGCATGGATGCTAGAGTGTGTAACATGTTATTTGCCCTGGATAAGAGGGTTTACAATGAAAATTATTTGTATATTGTAAGCACCTGCATAATAGAGATATAATATACGAGTGTGTGGGTGGAATCGTGAGATGACAAGAAGAATCCCTGGAATAATTACATTCCAATGCACTCTAAAATAATTAAAATAAACACAGGCTAGATCTGTCATATAAGTTTTGAAAATGAGCATTTGTTCCATTGCAATGTCTGTGTGGATCCTGTCAATAGACATGGTACTGCAATTAAGACAGCTTCATCCTGTGACAACCTATGGATTTTTCCAGATGTCTTTTGTTTTGGTCATCCTACACCTACACATGTGTTATTAATTCAAATAGTATGGAAAATAGCATACATCTATTTGTAAAACATTAGTTTATTCCATCTGAATTCCCTCCTACACCTTCTTTTATTAAAGATCGTCAACTCAAGTTTCAAATCTCCTCAATACCCCTCTCCTTGGGAGTGACCCTCACCCTTAAACTGAAGGGTTCCATATGTTGTCAGCATCAGAGTTAGTAGGAAATGGATTCTTCATTATTCACTTGCCAGTCTGAAGCATTCGTCTACAGTGACATGAATACCATACATGTTACATATTGTCCGTTTAGAAAGTATATTGGGATCTGTGGAACCAATTCAGGCAAAATCAATTTTTCTTAGAGTGCACGTTTCTGTCTCTGCTACTGCTGACCGAGATGGTCCTCATTACTGTTAACAAGTGCTGATTGTGAGGACAAGTAGAACAAGATGACTAATTCATTGTCATAACAATGGAGTTTTGGGGTGATGAACAACGTGCAAATGTCAATAAGTTCTCCTGCTGGAGAGTATTAAAACTATTCTTCTATTTTAAAATTCTATTGCAATGGCACAAGGAAAGAAATATATATGTATGAAGGAAAAGAGGGACTGTATGAGCTGTAGATATGCACATCACTGTATCCATGTGCCAAAGTTACTGTCAAAATGAGACTTTGCGTAATATACCACCTTATACATAGAGATGAACAGTAGAATACCGAACAGAAATATCACTTAAAATGCAAATCCTATAACAACTGCTGAGCACATATGACAAGACAAAATAGAACATGGCACAGCATAGAGCCTCACAATCCTCTTAATCCCACTGAAGATGAAGGGTGTCACCTATAGGTTATTCTACCTACAGCTTCAAGCTCAACCTGTCTTATATACAGTTTGGAATTTTTCATAAATTGGACTGGATCTTCTCAGCAGTCATATGATATCTTTACACTATCTTGGCATCATTACTCAAAACATTCCTAGAAATGAGCATATTTTGTTCTTGGGATAATTGCATATGAAAAAGTAAGGTTCATGGCACGTGCAGAAACACCCAGTTTCCGTTTTACCCCTCGATGATGAATCCCAATCCTTCTAAAAATAGATGCTTGTGTCATCCGTAATTATCATAAGTAAACAACCAGACAATCCCATATAAAGACGTTCTAACTTCCGAGCGGCAGGTATAGCCGAAATGCTACTACAAAGGAACACGTAGTGTAATTTTCTTTTATTCAGAGACATAAACAATTCTGACGTGGGTGGAAGAACAGAAACAATCGTAGAGTGAGAGTGGACTGTCTGCGACGTCAGTAAATCACTGGTCGAAATAAGTATGATTTAGACATGACTATAATCTAAATAATTTGTTTCAGAATGAAAAGCGTTTTTTGACTATGCAAGCTGCCGTGGTTTCAACGTAACTTTGCTTAAAAGACGACATCACAAGTAAGGGTCGCTTGAGCGAAATGTTTGCAAACTTGCGCCAAAATGCACTTTGGCACTTCACATGCGTTTACCTTATTACTTTGTGGGGATTTTTTAGTCCGAGATAATAACGGTGTGCGGATTTACAGTTTTATCTTGTATTTCCTTTCGTAGTTTTTTTTCTGGGCGCAGAATCAAATACTTGTAATACTTGTACGCATGTATATGCAGGTGCGCAATTATAATTTGGCAAGCAAGATAATTACAATATAAGCCTGTTGATTAGACTAGTTACTCATTATATATTTGTTTATTTCAGATTGAATCGCGTGTATATGTGTTTTAACTGTGAAAGGTCATTTTGTTCAGCTATAAATTGGATAGTTGTACAATTTTATGAATGACAAAAACAAGTCAAGAACAAACATGTGGTGCGAATGGTCTGGAGCAGTCATGAATGTCATTCATAAGTAAGAACAAATTCTAGCTAAGAACAAATAGTTGAATTCCAAAACATTTGTCAGATTGATCGTACACGCAGTCTACGCACAAACTCGTTTTTGCGCATGAATCGTGAATCTGCCCATCTGCATCTGAAGTGACAAAAGAATACAACAGCAAACCTTTTAGACTTTTTAACGTTCAGAGCACGTTAAAAACTATCCAAAACTATCCGTAACCACACAAAATGACAAATGAAGGGGAATATTGTTACAACAAAAGAAGGAAATGCAAAGCAAAGGAAGTACACCCAAAATCACCGTGTTATCAGTGTAACTGAAAACCGTTGTTTTTCCTCTAAATGGCCAAATGTGCAAATGCATGATTTGCTTTTGTTTATTGTCACGGAAGACAGTAGGCTGAAGGCTGGGAGGTTTTTCATTAGGCATGTCCCTCCCTTCTCAGTCATTAAATGGGAATTGTCGTCATCTGTATGTCATTCTTTATCTGGGGTGTTTCAGAGTAATACCATGTCTATTTCTTGTATATTGAACACAACACTTGTTTTGTTCTTACTGACAATTCTAGATTGCTTCCATCCAGTCTCTGTTTCTTTGAAGCCATTGAAAGGCAACTAGCATGAACAAATTGAGTTGATTCCAAACAGATCCCTCTATTGTTCATTTTTTCCCTCCCTCAATATCTTTTCCACATATGACAACAATTACAATGACCGATTCCAGGAGAGATTTAAAGGTATCACCCAGCTGCATAAGTATCCGTCACAAGGTGTTACGTTAAAGAGCCTTAACCACCCTTGCTTCATCCCCTCTCCTCCACTAATTAATATGGGGAGAAAACATTACCTTGTGTCAGCGAGGTCAAGGAGACTTTTGCAAGGAGAGGGCATGAACCCGGCATACATTCATCTGTGTCCGCTTGTGTTCCCCTGATTTTAGGGGGAACACGTCAATGTCTCCCTCATAGCACGTCAATTTCTCCCTCATAGTGTAGGTGAGTGGGACTGGGCAAGGTTTCTCAGAGTGGGCATGTCTCAAGCAGCCTCACACAAATAAGTGTTTGTGTGGGGTTTTCACACCATTCAACAGTGTGGTTAGATGCTGCAAATGCTGGAGAACCATCAACAATCTATCCAGGGTGGAAAACTGTATTAAACTGTAAAAATATAAATTAAATAATACTATGTGGAATAATTGTGCACTGCAGCGACCTAACATTTTCATATCCTGTGTTTGGTCTGAACTAGACTGGATTGCCAGAACTGTGTCTGACATATTAGAGCATGTCTGTTTTTTCTCCCAGCATTGTTCTAGTTCGCACAAAACTTGCTTGAGGTACAGAAACACATTAATGGCACTTGCATTAGCATTCACTAAAGTCTAAGCTCAGCTGATCTACCAGAGTGTATCAGTGAGTTGTTGCCTATTCATACCCAAACCCTTAATTTAGACTGTCCGTTTCAGGGCAATGTGATGAATAACTCTATAAGGTAAATAGATATGGTCTGATAATCTAATAAAGAAAGGTGTACAAGTTGTTAGTAGTCTATATGGTTCCACCGCATTCTTTTGGCTTTATGTCATGGATGTTCACATGCATTTCTGGGAAGTTGGAAGGTTTTTAAGGTTGCATATTTAGAAAATAAAATTTCCTAATGAAAGTCAATACAAAATATGAGTACATATATTTTAATTTTTTTTCTTCTCCAAAAAATTCATCAGAAACAAATGAATGGTTTGGGTGGATGTGTAACAGATTGCTCTTTTTGGTTTATACCTATTACTGTAACCTACAATGTCTTGTTTTACACATTATGTAATGATTTTGTTGAATAACTTGGTCTTTAATCAATACAGGGCAAAAATATGGACACCAAAAACTGGGTGACTAAGCTGGATAAAAAATTACAAGAATAAGAGGCAACACTCAAAAGGCTGTAAGATAGGAGCCAAACATGATGTGTTTTGCCCTGAAGGAGTCCAGTGCTTTGTTGTGTAATGTAGTGCAAGTGCATTGACCAGCGTTTGTTATAAAAGCTCAGTTAGTTCTAGTATTACACCCTTAATCATCATTCTCAGCACTGATCTTGAACAAATTTTCACTTTATGAGGAAACATGCAAGGGAAGATCATCAGTCACAGAAGAAAGAGTCTCCTAATATGAAATGACTCATTAAAATTGTATACAATACTTTTTTTAAAGATGGCCAGTCTAATTATGATCAAACATTCTTTTAAGGGTCTTGTTTTTGAAGTGAGCTGCTTCTGTCCCCTTTTTATGAAAGTGGTAACCCAAAATACTAATGCCCTCAAATTAAAAAGCTTTCTGATGACTGTAGGGACTGGTAATTATTCTGCCCAAACTAAGTAACTGCTTAATGTGATCTGAAGCTAATTTCGGGGAAAATTGAATAAACGCAAATGAAGCCGGTCTTTAATGAGAACATTTGTGGGTTCCTTCCTTTGTTTTTTTTAATACCGAGATACAAAACATTCTCCAGCCTTATCACATCCATATTCGTTTTGCAAATCCATTAATCCTCATTATATCCTTATTTTTGCACAGATAAGGAGAAACAAACATGGACAAAATCCCTGAATGCTGCAGGATCAGTTGATCCTTTTACAATAGCAGTAGTAAAATCAATAATGCAATTATTAGACAATAGAATTTTCATCATCATGGATGTAGTTCAGAATTAATTGCAGCTGGACACAAAACAAATGAGGCCACACCTTGCATATTAATGTCATAACGTCTGTCACAATTTGGCCCCGTTTTCTTTGTGACAGCTTCTTTTATTTTGTGTTTAAGTCTTGAGCTCTCTATGTTCCCACCATATTTCAAAAGCAAACTTACGCTTTATGTGACAAGGAGGAGTGAGGCATTTGTCTCTCTGAATCTTATTAACGAGCATCTCTCTCTCTGTCCTTCTCTCTCTCTTGACCTCTGATAACTTTTTTTTGCAGCATTATGATACATCTCTTAAACCTGCAGTCTGTCAAGGGTTTCTGCCTGGCCGCACACAGAGATCTGTAACGAAAATCAAAGACTCCTGATTTTCTAGGGAAAGGCAGAACTGATTGCTATCTCAAATACACACACACACACACACACTCATACATTTATAAATATATATATATATAAAAAAATTTGTTTGAAAGCTGACTTTCCTCTCTGATCTCAGATACGACTGGCTATGTTTGGGAGCGGGATTGACTCTAGTGTTTTATAAGCAAATCCAGCAAACAGGAAATCATTGCCTTCAGAAAGAAATGCATGAATCACGGCGCAGTGGAAAATTGACAAGTCATCACAAGTAAGTGGCTTTTAAATGCTGGGCCTCCTCTCTCCAGGCGAGGCAATCAGACGTGGCTGGTGGCAGCGAGTTTTTAATTTTGCGCTGCACACTGCTGGGCTGATTGGCCTCAGCCAGGGAAATGGGGCCCGTGACTGTCGCTGTCCTGCTGATTCTGTTGCCGCCGCATCCCCGTGACTCATTGCTCTTCCCTGGCGCCGCCGCGGACCCGGCTGGCGAGTCCGCAATGGGGTGCACTGCGCTGCTGAGGCTTGGGGAGAATCTCCCAGAGGAAGCTCGCCTCTTTTTCTTTCTATGGCCTGGCGTTTTGTCCTGGATAGCTCTTGGTTTTTTCCCCCTCCACTGCTGCAGAGAAAGAAAAGATGTAAATGCAGTTCACAGTGTGATGTGAGAAAATAACTCACAAACTGAGCAATCACACCAGACTGTTTTGGTCGAATAGCACTGCAGTTTGACGCAGTACACCTGTTTTGCTTTCTTGAATGATTTTATGCATAGAAAATGAAGAATGCATTTTGCATCATATGCATAAAACAGTATCGATAAAAGCAGCAGTGTGGTGTGGTGGGATGGAGCAAGGCTTGTAACCCAGAGGTTGAGGGTTCAGTTCTCAGATGGGGCGCTGCTGTTTTACCCATAAGTAAGGTACTTAACCTGATTGGCTTTAGTAAATATCCAGCTACATAACTGGAAAGTAAGTAAAATATATGTAAAATGTTCAGGAAAGGGTGTCTGCAATGCATATGAACTGTATAACACTTGGGCACATTTTCTAAAATATATTCCATTTGTTTTATTTTTTGTTTATTTTTGTTTTAGATTTTAAATACTCCTTGTGAGGTTTTGCTGTTGCCCCTTTAAGTAGATTGCTCTAATTACAAGCAAGAAAACAACATACACTGAAAAGCTGGTATGAAGTATATTTAATATTATAAATAATTATTTATTTATTAATAAACATACTTCTATGCTGAACCCACTGAGGAGTGTGAGATGAGGTGAGTGCAGTCCTCCAATACACATGCATACCTGCTGTTTGCCACACAAGTGTCCCACACTGCAGCAAACCCTGTTGAAAGACAGGCACATTTTCCTGAAGGTATATGAATAACTCACCAAGCGACCCAGCGAGTCCCAGGATGTTGAGATCGGAGCAATGGGGGCACCCTGGCTGACCTGCCCACTGATATGTCCGGTGGAGTGAAGAGGATTTGATCCACGGATGAGGTGGGCCCTGGGTTGTTGTCGGCAAATGACGTGGCTGGTTTAGGGTTGAAGGAATCAGCCTGTGTACTGTCTGAGCCACTCCAGAGCCATATGAGAGGTATTTTTACATTACATTACATTATTGGCATTTAACAGATGCTAAATCAATTACAGGTTTTTACAATGTTATTCATTTATACAGCTGGATATTTACTGAGGCATTTGTGGGTTAAGTACCTTGCCCAAGGGTACAGCAGCGAACTGGCAACCTTTCAGTTACAAGTCCTACTCCTTAACCACGCTGCCACCACACAGGATGGGGGATTGCCTTGGATTTACCCCAATAAGTGGACACATATGCTGTCATGTTTGCCATCATTGCAAAATGACTCAGACCTGTGATAAATAAAATCTGTTAAAGATGAGATATGGGAACCATGGAAAAGCATTTCTTTTCAATCATTAAAATGTACACACGTTACAACATCAGAACTTGGAGGCAATGCTTGTGGTAGACAGACATCATTGTTTAGTGTATAGAATATTCTGCATTTACAATGACCTAATGCACATTTCTGTGATTACCCACTGTGCTTGTATTTGTCAGTTATGCATGCATTGTGTGTTTGTTTCCCCCTCCTACCTCTCCGTGATGTATATATTCCATTGAAAGCTGAATAAAAAGTAAGAATCTCATTGTTTTTGCGTTTGACAGACAAGTCATCTCTGAAGTGGAGACATCCCACTGGTTCTACCATTTCAGAGATTACAGTAAAAAAAAAAACTGCTTTTGCTTCAGTTGTCATTCATAATCTCTCGAAGTTACAATGAGGCTATCTGAGAGTGATTACATCTGAATGACCGCGCTCCTGCACGGTGCTTCGTATGGGTTTTGTGAGTGGCACAGGTGCTGTCATCTGTCACAGAGGAAGCCCAAGCTCATTTCAGTGGCGATTAGCCACGCAGCGGGACTCTCCGTGAGAGTGCCTCCACCACGCAGGTGAACAGAGGACGCGCTGCTCCAGAGATGTGACACCTCTGTGTCCCAATGCAAGAGGCATCAGAGGGACCACAGGAGGTGAGGCCGGGTAATGTCTCTTCCCCCCTTCAGACAGGTTTCAGTGCGTGACTGAGAGATTTATCTTTAAGGACCGCTTCCATACAATTGGACTTATATATCCCTCATCATAACCGGTTTCTGCAGCTCACACATTCAACAATCTATTGTGCTTACAGACCTCATTCATAAAAACTGGCATCAACACAATGCTCTTTCCCATCCTTCTTCCCTCTTACCTACCCTGATGACAGCCCCTTGTAACAAGATGAGGAATCACCCCCATGGAGGTGAAGGACCATGGAGTGTCCCCTGGTGGTAAGTGTGCTGATGCACCACACGCTCTCACTCACACTAGGCAGATGCATTAGATTCCACAGCAACAAGTGATGACATAGGAAACCCTCACAGTGCAAACACTGGGAACCCCACACCATGCATTACATCACACCATCATATCAAAGGACCTGCAGTAGCTGTACAGTGATGTCAGTGCTCAGGAGGAGGGTCAACACTGAGGGAATTAGAGGAAGTGTGGATGCTCAGAGTGTACACACCATACACAGTACAAGGTTAAACAGGTTTAAAAGGACATGGATAGCAGCAGTGCCCCAGCTGGGCGGCAGTGTAGCATAGTGGTAAAGGAGCAGGGATCATAACCAAAAGTCTGCTAGTTTGATTCCCTGCTGGGGCACTGTGACTGTACGCTTGGACAAGGTGCTTAACCCACAATTTTCTCAGTGAATATCCAATATTCAATATACATGAATAGTATGTGAAACTTGTCACTGTGGACAAGAGTGTCTGCTAAATGACAATAATCTAATGTAATGTGTAATGGATAGGTTTTCAGTCCTCACAGGTACTGGGAAATCAACATCCATGTTCTCTGTCTCTGCTGATTCATGCTGTTCTCTCCACCAGGTAACTGCTTCTTTGGTTTGTAGCTCAGTTCCATTCCATGCCAACTGAACTTTCAGAGAGGGTTTCAGAGAGCTCTGCTGCTTCACTCCGCAGTTTGCCATGTGCCCATACAGAAGAAGCACAATGAAAGCTTACAACTCCACAACCCACCTTAACTAGTGGGTTTCTAAAGCAGTGGCTTTAACTTCTGTTTGCGAATGAACCGCAGTCTGTGATGTCTGCTCATTAGGATAAGTCTCCTTCTCCACCTCAGGCCAGTACCCAGCCGGCTCCCAACACCATTACACTCATGGCTCAAACCCCCGATTCTCCATCCTGCAGCAAAACATACACATGGACACACAAACACATGTTCCCCTCCTCAAAGCACAGCTCTGGCATTGCCACAGACACATATTCTGCAAAAACAGACACATCTGCTCACCTCATTCACACTAAGTTTCTAAGTTCCTGCTCAGGTGTTGTGCAATCACTGCACAGTGAGGCAAACGAGGCTAAATAAAACACAATTAGCACAAATTTTAATACATGCGATAGGTATCACTCATGCCTCATAACTATGTAAATGATTGCCAGTAAATGTGTGCATACATATATTTATATGATATATGACACATATTTGGCATGTACCAAAGGTTTATTCTTCACCTTCATATTGAATCTTCGGTACTGGTTTTTAGCAGGTGAGAAAGGAACACGCTAACTTCTCCATACCAAATGCTGATAGGCTTTAGCAGAAGGATAGAAGAGATGGAACATTGCTGTTCTACTGCATGGATAACTGAAATTCAGAACATGCGAGATGAATGATAGTAAGTGCAGCATAGCCTGTCTTGGGACATACACAGAACAAGGCCCAACAACTCTGCTGCTGGCCCATCTATGACTGCGATTTTCAGCATTTGAAGAATTTCAAGGCACGCATGATAGGTTCAATGTATAAAAAATGAGATGCTTCTTGAAATGGAAGAAGGCTTTTTCCAGGTGATGGGTTGACAGTAGAAATAAGACACATGGGAAAACATACCAATAACAGTATTACCTTTATACTAACATGTCTCAGGGAAGAAAAAGGTGCTGATATTCAGGTTATCTGTCTGACTAGAGACACCATATTCTGCAAGATTTTTATTTGACCAATGACAGACACCCCTATCATGCACAATCTCTGTTTGAACAACAAGAGACGGTGGATTCTGCAAGGTCACTATTTGACTTTGAGAGGTACTGTGTTCTGCTGGGGTTTAATAAAAATGAGAGGTGAAATATTCTGTATGTGAGGGGGGTGTGCTCATACTCTGTGTTTGATTTCATGCATTTTCCATTACTGGCAAGCAATCATTAAGTGGAATTATCACCTCATGCAGACTTGAAGAGAAGTGCCGCCATCCCTAATAGCTGTGACCATGTAGAAATGTGTAAACATCCTGCCCTTTAAAGTACAAATAAAAACACTTCAAAATACAAGAATGGCACCAACTGTAATTTAGCTGTCAGCTTGAAAAGTATTTTAGTATACTACTAATGCTAGTTTTAATTGTGAATTTGAAGTGTTTTTTGTGTTACTGTCGAAATTTCCCATCACCATTTCTCCCAAACCCTAAAGATTAATATGATTTGTGTGTGTGTGTGTGTGTGTGTGTGTGTGTCTGTGTGTGCTTACTATATCACCCAAAGGCTCTCTGGTGTAGGCCTGACCACCATCTTGGTATTGGTGTCTGAGGAAATCTCCACCCACTTATCTTTTCTGACCTTAACATCTCAATACTCATAGCATTCTGCTTCCTCTGCTTAAAAACCTGACTCTTTTTTTCAACAGATGTGTTATATAAAATTAACTTGTTCTTCCAGAATTATGTGAGAAGTTAAGAAAAAATGTATTTTTGGTCACCATCAGTCCTGAAAATGTAGTGTGACTTTGTAGACTTTGACTTCTGTGAAATTTGAATATTGGCTAGTAAAAAACTATCCAATATGAGGTCAAACATGACTTACATTTTCATGACAATGATGGAATATGGTGGACTGGATGTGGTCGTATATCTGTGGCTGAAAGATTAAGGACAACTAACACTCTGGATCCCTTCACCTTCTCTTACCCCTCTTTAACCCTTCCCACAGAAAACCGATCATACAGGGCAATCATCCACAATTAATATTGTCCTTTTCAAACACCAGTGAAGGATGTCACAATTTGACAAATGCTTGGGTTAGTGGTTCAGAGATGGCTTAACCATAGCTGACGTTCTTTATGTGTGGGGCAATGGGGGTTAATGTGAATGAGACCTCTGTTAACATTCTGTTCTACAGAGAAGTTTCCACTGCCACCTCATCAACACCATGAGGGCACCGTGAATTAAGGAAGAGTATGGGGGGGGATATAAAAAGTCAAACCTGATGGAAAAGGGCATATCCATTATTCAGCAGCCAGTGGCCTTTCCTGTCCCATTTTATGTATTCAGAAATAGAAAAATAGATGTGCTTTTGCAAACTGGATTGCTCACTCTGACATTAGTTTGTCTTTCACATAAAATGAGAACTTTTGATCTATCGGACAGCTTTACGGTAATGCCCCCCAGAATGCTGAAACATGTATTCACGTACAGTAAAATAAACCTTTTTACTATTCAATAAACAAAACTGCAAACCTAGCATCCGTTAACTGGAGAAATGTCAACAGCAGCATATGATATGGCAATAAAGATATAGACTGAGCGTCATGAAGCACACATAAAATGTTCTTGCCTCCACTGACACCAACATGACTCTGAATATTCTAAGCCTCTTTAGTAACTATCGTGATAGACTGACAAGCTTGCTGGATGCTTTTAAAATAACAACTGGAACTTACATTTTTATTGTTACTATGCTTTTTTGTGTCTGCTAAATTTCATTGTTTAATCTGATTAATGCATTAAACTTGTGATGATTAAGGTTTTTTTACCTCTTGCTCATCTACGAATACTGCCTTACCTCTGCTGTTTGAACATCATTGATTAGAAAGGACAGCTACTAGGGTTAGAGGTTTTTCCTTATTTGCAATTCAAGGGAAATAAAACATAATTTTGATGAGGTATGGGCAGACATGAATAACATACATGGTCTTAATGCACTTGACATCTCTACAGCTAATATTCTGGGGGGGGGATTATGTTGTAATGATGAGTGTGGCTCATCATTACAAATGCACTCCTTTGACTCATTTGTGCATTGTACATGTACACTGCATAGGGTCAGGGTATTCTGAATACACATGGCATGGGCCTTTTGCCAGGATTTGTTTGGAAAGGATCTCCTGAACAAAGAAAAGCCTCTGGGCTGTATGACCCTCAAAGAGGAGGGCAAACAGGACTCATATCGTGAATGACTACATATGCTTACATAAACTTGTCAGCATATTTATAAATCCATCCCTTAAGCAAAGGGAAGTGCATATTTTCATATTCACTCACGTTACAAAGTGTGGTGGTTACTGACCAGAAACTGTTTCAGTTAATCATCTCCATATTTGACAAACTCATGAAGTGTGGTTTTGAAGCTGATGATCTTGTCACTCAGGTCTTGAAAACAAGCCAAACACTCCTACTGAACTGAAAATATTGCATGAAACACCAGTTTGAGTGCATGCTCGGGTTAGAGTTGGCATTAAAATTTCACATGAATTGGAAACTCGCACACATCTTAACTTGCATTAGCGTGGAATGACTGTACTATCATTAAACTCAGGTGTGTCATGCTGTTTAAATGGAAAAAAATTGAGATTACATTTTTTTAGCATGTATCCAATATTTGTATGATAATAATTTAATCATAAAAGAAACTAACTGTCTCACACAGTTGTAAGGTTATTCTAATTAATTTGAATATCACACACTGTTGAGGGTCACTGCAATTTGCATAGGCAATACCCAATGTATACTGACAGAGATTTTCAGTTGCAGTGTTGCAGAGTGGTTAAGGAGCTAGACTCATAACTAAAAGGTTGCTGGTTTGATACCCCATGGGGGCACTGCTGCTGTGCCCTTGAGGTACTTAACCCACAATTTCCTCAGTAAATATCCAGCTGTGTAAATGAATACCTTTGTAAAAACCTCAGTTTGTGTGTACATATTTTAATGTGAATTTGTCATTGCAGATGTCCCATTGTTTCAACACTAGCACAAATAATTGCCTTATTTCTTCAAGTAGGTCTTTTGAGGCCACGTGGAATAGGCTTCTTAGCAGAGAAATCTAATGATAATAATATTGCAAAATAATAAAGGTTTAATTTGAATTGAAGGTCCACTTAGTTCAAAACATCTCTTAAAATGGTACTTGTAAACATGTATTGGTATTTTCACAATCTTTTTCTTTATTCTTTTGTCTTCTTCTTTCTTTCAGTGTGCAATAATGTACATTTCAGATAAAAAATGCAAACATCCTTTTTTTAAATCCAAGATCATTTAAAGATCATATTGGACTTTGAAATCACTTTTTATATATTATATTTGAATAAGAGTCTGTTGCTGAATTTGTCATGGTTACAGTTACACAATCAATTTTTAGAGTGTGAAAGTCAGTAAAATATCTTATTTTTTTTTACGAATGGTTAAAGAAACTGTTGTCAGATTGGTAGCACCTTGTTCATTACACTCATATGTGTATATTTAAAATATGTATGAATAAATTCTGGCATGAAGATTTTCCTGCTCTAAAAATCAAGATTGTGGTTTCTAGTGTCATTATTTGTAAATATCTTAATTATTCATGGGTGCTTCTGTGGCAGTGAACATGATCCACTTTACATGATATCCATCTAAGACATTACCTGAACCTTTGTACTCATTAGATGACTTGATTATTTGTAAAAAAAAAAAAAAATAATAAAAAAAGCAGTTTTGTGGTAGCAAAGATACTAAGGAAAATCAAACACATGAATTTTATGAATTATATTGTCATGATGGCAGGGGGCTGCAGAGAAGTTGTGTTAAACAGCCTAGTTTCAGGGGAGTGCATTGAATGTTTTTAGTCCTTGAAGGGGCTTGGCATTTTAAAAAGGCAGTCACATTTAACACTATTACTGAGCATGAAAGAAGAGGAGAGAAGAGCTGAATGTAGACATTCCTGGATGTCCATTGTCTCTGATGTTAATGACAGCCCAACAGTACTATGTATTTTTCATTGAAAAGTACATATGCAGAAACAGGAATCATGTGATGAATTGTAAACTACCAGCATCAAAATCAAGCTAGCATCCTTTGAGTTTCATCTCCTCTGAGACTTCATACAGTGATGACAGGGGAGCCAAAATGTGCAGTGTAGCTTTGAACAGTAGACTGCTCCTTGGCAGTGCCTGGCCACCCCTGACCTTAAATGTAAAAGCAAAATTTTCTTTTATCATAAGAACATTACATTCCTTCTACAGTGCTATCTGGCTAGCTGGCTGTGAACAGACAAATACAAACTAGTAATGCTTTATTTCAATGTAATACAAGCACAGACATCTCACAGCCATGTACAGGTGTCATCAAGCCGATTACAGATTTGTTCACTGCTAATAATGTTTTAAAAGCTTATGATCAGGGAACTGAGCATATGAAAACCACAGAGACACATGCCTACAAATAGCCGCATTAATGAGAAAATGTTAATCTTGTCTAGGCTGTTAATACTTCATTATGAATAATCCTTTTGATAATAATATTTGAATATCCTCTTGGGATTTCAAGGGCTAATAAAATGTCAAATACATATTTACTTCAAACATATCATATTTGTTTAACATTGTGTTTTCATGTACTGTGAATTGTCCCTTTTTCTCTCCTGTGAGCTTACAGTAAGAAGTGTTTATATTTTTGGAATAAGCATTCATTCAACTGCAGTGATGCTTGATTGTGATTTGATTTACCCTTGAACACATATAACTGTAGTCATCATATTTGTATTTACATGGTTTGAAATCAAATTAAAATAAACGTAATGTCCTATAGAGCGAAAGGGCTTCCTGTGTCATATGATGAAATCCTTTACTGCTAAAAGATATGGCGGTAATTAGCTACTAGAAATGTCCAATGCCATACAAACTGAATCATTCTGCTGTTATAGGTGCCAAGATTAGATGCATGTACACAAATAGAAAGACATGATGACCTTCAGGGCTTAATTGTGCTTTACATGTGTGGTGTCAAACTGTTTGAGTAGTGCATGGCAGTCAGTTTGATCTTGCCCTGGGTAGGTATGCAGAGCCTGAGTGGGCCTAATGCACAGATGTAGGTTTGACATGGGACTTAATCAATGGCTTTTCTTATGACATTTACTTATGCGGGGTTCTGAACCCCAGAGTATTTTATGAAAAAGTGTACTCAGCACTGGTGCACTGGTTTTAGACAATTTAGTAATACAGTATACAACTGATTGGAGTATACAGGCTACCTGTCAGGTTGATTGTACTGTGGAAAGCTGTTTTTATTATTATGTCCTGTCACTATTTTCAAATGATTGTTGCTACTTCAGGTTCTAGTTTATTGCAGAAATGAAGTGCTTATTAAATTTACTAAACATGTTTGAAGTCACAGAGCAATGCTGCAGCTATATAATTTACATCGTATAGTATATATCTATATAATATATTTCAGCTTTGTCTGACAAGCACACAGCCAGATGACCTGCTTTTAATCTTGTTTATAACCATTCAAGTATCAGATTTATGTGCCATAAATTCCAGTTCAACAATGTCAAGTCCTTCAGCGGAGAATTCCAACTGCTGAGCCTGACCCAGCGACCTGTTCAGAAGATGGTGCTGAATATTTACCTGCTGTGTATCCCCATTCCAGAGGTCAATGCTATGGAGCTGATAAGATGGAAAGGAACACTATTAATGGAACATAAGTATCCTGTTTTTTTTGCCCTTGCTACATTACTCACTGGGTGAGACAAAATGAAAAATCAATAAAATGAATGAACTCATTTTAAATTAATTCATTCATTTTCATGGGTTCTACAACACTATACCAATCTAATTGTGCTCCTAGCTGCACAAAATTAATTTCAAGGATTCTTTTGAGCTGACAGTACAGATAGTCATGATATAAACATTACATAAGTATAGTACATTCTCATTTTATTACATTTTAATGCTGGCTGACTCAGTGATGACAGCTGGCTTGAAAATACAGAGGAAATTGAATTTTGGAGCAGGGCTTGAGCAACCTGAATTTTACATCAATTTCATTTTGCTGCTCTGAATTTTACATTAATTTCATTTTGCTGCCATCTGAGAACTTTATTGAAGGTGCTGAAAAACGAAAATAGAAGGACGGCAGCTGCCTGTCCCGAGCAGAGAACATCAAACACTGATACAGAACAGGACAACACAGGAACAAAGCTGACAGAACAGGTTTTTGCATTTTATTGTGTAGGCAATTGGTAAAGGTTCTGTTTGAAGCTGTTTGAAGAATACTGAGCGAAGCTGGTAATTTAGGCAAACATGACTGGATGTGATACCATTCGAGACTCTGGTTTAAAAGGGTAAGGAGTTTACCCGCTTAAGCTGAGCTGACTGCTGAGGCCGGTCTGTTACTGTGAGCCAGTGCCCTGAGATGACTCCCGGTTCGAAACCATCCTCAATGTGACTTGTGCCTCTGCCGTGCTGCCCGGGTTTCATCAGATTTACCAGAAAATAAACAAATGAGAGTTGTGTAGCACAATTCTCGGACACAGATAGAGAGACACTGTGTGTCTGTCACGTAGCAGCTTTATGAGCCTAGTCTTTCCAGTGAACAGGCAAACGCCAGCTCCAGGACTAGGGATCTAAATTCTGAGTGTGACAATCTACAGCACACCTTTACAGATTGAGCACAGGTCTCTCTGAACTCTGCGTAGTACCATCACTGGCACCACGGGGTTCTGAGCGTGACGGAGATTAAACTGACCTACATTATGCCACCGTGTCTTTGTGTATTTCAGCCCAGTGCAATAATTTTGAGAAGCCGGCTTCATTGCTGTCCCAGAGGCACAGTCTATTATGGTGGCTCCATTCTCCCACAGAGGTGCCTTCAGTCCCCACTTGCAGCCAGCAGTTTACCAGTTGAGTGTACCAGTGGGCTCTCACAGGCAAATGAGTAGTCTTTTGCTTCACCATTCATTTTAAAGAACAAAATGGTCCTGCACATGGAAAACTCCACCATTACCTTAAACAACCACCTCTTTGCTTTGATGCAGAACATGTGGGATTACCTCAGTTCTAATGCTATTGGAACTGCCATGACAAAAACCTGCAAAAATTAGGTAAATGGACATGACCATATTGTACTAGGATATTCTGATTTTGGCAAGGCAGGGACAAAAGTTTAGGAATTTTTGGAAAGTGAATGAATGCGGCAAACTGTGCTCTGTCCAGTTGAATGGTATTTAGATTTGTAATTTTTTTCCCCCCATTGGATAGGCACATTAACTCAAATCCTAATTGACTTATGGTTTTTCCCAAAGACCTACCTTTAAAAATGCCATACCCTCCTTTGTTCATGCTGACAGACCAAGGTGATGCATGCTGCATGTAAAAATGCTGCATGCAGTCACCGTGCAAAAGAAGAATGATTCTCCCTTGAAAAGAAAGAGCACCGCACTGCAATCTTGTCCTTTTCAGGTTGCATAAAAGGCATTGTCCTCGTGCAGGAAATTATATGCCTAGAGGAACCTCTAACAGACCACTTGAAAAAGTTGAGATGAGCACTCTAGACAAGAGCACCATTTTTCCAATCAGGGAATGCTCCACTGGAGATGCCATGCCTGCTGCTGTAATTTCTGAAAAATAGACAAAAAAAAAACACTCTTCCTCTTCTTACTCTTACTGTTGCTTAGATTTGAGTCCTGCTACCAGGAGCTCAAGTATGAACTTTTCAATTAGAGATAAAAACTCTCAGAATGTGAATTACAAAGCACCCCATTTTTTTTTTTCCAAAAAACACAAACCCTAAACATGCTGATATCAATAAATATTTTTTGACAGTTTTACAAAGGCATTAATAATAGGGGAAAAAAAGCAACTTATACTGAAGCACTTTCCCTATCAAGATGTAATCAGTGCATCAGGTACAGCAAATGGAGGGGCCCAAATGAAAGGCGTAATTAAATTCATCATGCAAATTAAGACTGCAGATTATTCGTGGATGCAGATATGCTACTTCGCAACAATGATAATGTGTTTTATTATAATATAGGGAAGGACCAGTTGGTTTGAAAATAAAGTTATGTTTGGTAGAATTTTGTTGAATCTTGTTTGCTCTTTTGTGAATAGATCTTAAATAGAACTGATGCACCATCTCCCCATTTGTTGATTAAGTACCTGGTTTTTAATCTATATCTATCTATCTATTGGTATCTTGGGTCACTTCTGTGAAGTGGATTGTTTGCTGTCTAATCTTTTCCTTTTCAGTGAGCAGCCAAGCCAAAGGAGTGAAATGCGTGAACGACTACACAGATTGAAGTCATCAGGACATGAAGACCAATGCGCCCCATGACCCCAGAGGTTGCAGCCATGGCCCTGAGTGTGGATTGAGTTCAAAGTCAGATTTCAACACATCTATCGCAGCTGACAGGAGCTGAATTCCAGGTAACAGGAGAAATGTCTCCTTTGTGTTCTGTCATAGGTCTCTGGTGGAATCCTCCGCTACTTTAATTGCAATGAGACTATCCATGCCTGTTCATCCAGACTGCCTAAACTGATACTCCGAGGCTTTGCTGAGAATGTCTGCAGAATAAGAGACGAAGCAGATTTGTAAGATCCTGTACCTCAGTCAATCAGGTTACCCAGTGACAGACGAAACACTGAGGCTGGAGGTCTGTGCGGCGCTACGGTACATTTTGAATTTAACACTACTGGATTGGTGTTCATTGCCTGGTGGCATGGTTTAGTTTCCATGTTCGCCCTTGCACAGTGAGCTTATTTAATGTGCAATGGGGACTTTCCTTTTAAACCCCCGTCCCCCCCCCCCCCCTCCCCTTCACAAGCGTCCAAAGGGGCTGAGAGACCAGTAATGGAAACTAACTTGCCAGAGCAGATTGTTCTGCAGGGACTCAAAAGGAGAGAATGCTGCCAGAAGCAAAGTCTGCTACAGCACCTGTCATCTTGCCTCTCTACGATGATCCCTGATAGGGCACCGAGTTGTTAGTGCAACCTAATTAGACGCTATTATCAAAAGACGCGTCTACATGCGGGAGGGAAACGGCGACACTCGCTATGAATTAAGCGTATGTGCCTCAAATTATAGGTAGACGTGCAGAGAGTCATTCATTACTGCTGCCTTCCGCCAAGGGTAATTCCTCTTCCTACCCTTATTAAAATGACATTTTTTGTCCTTTTTGAAATTTTTTTGATGGTTACACTGCGCATTTCAATTATATCCTGGAACATTTCATATGCATATTCATTACTTGCATGCTCACTTGTTCGCTGATAATAACCTCTCCATGTTCAGGGGTTTAGAAATGGTTTGACGCATCAAATTACGGTGCAGGCTTTTCCATCATTACTGCTTGATTATCAATTAGCTGTCATCAGCTTGCCTCGGTGTGTTTCTCTCTCCTCATCTGTTTGCCCGCACAATTACGCTCCCGGTCGCGCTGCTGTTGCAAAGCGCTGCGTGTTTTCTTCCTGCTGCGGGACGCGCAACGACGTACGACTACAGTTTAACAAAAGATAAGGGAGACAGAGGACTAATGCGAACTTGAAGGAAAGGCAGAAGAACAGATGGGTATTCTGTAGACTAGAATACGGAATCGTCCCTATTGAGATTTCAGAAAAGATACACTCTTTGTACACAGATCTGCTATAATAACACCAGATCTTTGGCTCCTGCCTTCTGTCTGTCCTCCCCACTTCCTCGTCTAGAAGGTTCTGGATGCTTGTGGGAAATTTCAGTGTTATCTGCATGACCATGCTTGCCATTTTAAGACAGAACCCTTAGTATGTTTATAATGAGCCAGTTAATGGGAACACTTGTAACTTCAACAATGGAAGAGACAGAAATGTGATTTGCTCTGGTCTATACATATTGAATGTGATTTGCTCTGGTCTATACACATTGAAGAGGCTATGAGTCTTTCTCATATCTAAAGTGGGTATTTACTTGTACACACTTGATCAGCTCACATTACCCAACCAGATTTGCTGATGTTAGAAGGACATGCACTTTATAAAAGGATACACTATATGTACTGAATGCACTTCATTCAGTACATATAGTACATTCAGACTTGAAGCTTTATATGTTGTTCATGTGTGGGAACAGGTCTTACAGTTTTTCTCCACATTTGTATAGGTTTCTTCTGTATCAACTCTGTCTTAAATTATACACAAATTAAAATATTAACTCCTTTGATAGCCCCCAGCTTCCCTTGGTGTGGTCTCCCACTATGTGAACCCTGCATGTTGTCCCCATTCTTAGCCATGTCAGACACCCAGCAGGCAATGAAGCACTGTGTGTTATTGGTTGCACACAACACGCCTTGGGAGAGAAGCCAGTCATTTAACTGTCCCGTGTCCTCAAAGACCTCTGCAGTCTGCTGTCTAATCCAAGTGAAATATTTCTGTACTGCTTGAAACATCAGATTCAAAAGATAAAGGGAGGGATTTGCATCCCTGCCACAAAATGAACTGGATATTTTTCTTTCTTTTTTTAAAAACCTACTCATAGTTTCACTATTTGGGTACATGGCCAGGAATGTGAGGTCCAGTTGAATTTGAGAATGAATGAAGTGTTTTCCCTCGCAGAATCCGAACATGAATATTTATATTGCATTTTCTTTCAAGGCGGTTTTTAATCCGCACCACATCAATGGAGGCACGGCACTGTCAGGATCCTGCTGTCTCAGCTCAGCTCTGTGCATTTCTCAGAATTTAGCACATTCAGCTCTGCCTCAAACTTTGATCACATGCTTCTCCTGGGTTTTGGATCCAAAATTGGTGGGCTGCCCATACCTTTTGGCCCAGGCTGCTAAATGCTTGAATAGGACTAACATTTCTTTTTTGGCAGTCTTGTAAGTTATCCCAGAGATTGATGTAGGAAGCAGGAAAATTGAAGCCTTCTAAAAGACATGCTACCTCATTTGTGGTACTCATTTGGCCACTATGGCAAATTAAAATGGCACTGAAATTGTGACACTGAAAATGAACTTAATTGTAATGCTTGGTAATTATTACATTATCATTTGGTTGCTTTGGATGATCATCCAGGGCATTAGATTGTTCACAAAGACCTAATCCATGACCCCTTCTTCTATGCTGTTGGCTCTTTTGTATGCTCTAGCTTGTGAATAACTGTTAGAATTACTAATGGGACCTCTTTTAAACCCTTAAAGCTTTAAAAGTATACTGCTCTCTTTTTAAAGGGTGATGCATGTTGAAAATTATGATCTGTAGTTGATGAATAACGGTTTCAGAATATTTAATTCTAAATACGATTTTGGATCATCCTCTTCTGTACAGTCTGGAGACCTGACAGCCCCATACATTGAAATTTTGTGTTTCCTCCAGGTTGATTTTTGATAAGGAAAAAATCCCCATAGTTCCCCCTTTAAATGATTGAATAACCACCTGTATTGTAGTGCTCAAAAACACTGTAGTGCTTTTATTTGAGCTGATGTTCCAGTGCCTGGGAATTTGTTTTCATCAAATGTTTCAGCCCATCTCATCTCATCACTTCCTTCACAATGTCAAGGTTTTTTCAGATCAGATTCCCTTGCTGCTCTGTGGGGTCAATGCGCATGCATAGGCTGTTTTTCAGGTGAATAACAAGAGCTGAGCAGGGAAAGACATCCAAGGTTGCGGTGCTCCTGGTGAATCACCCATCCTCGCCTGCTCCCTGCCAGTCCCGGTCCTCTGTCCTCGTACACACTTCAGTCATGAACGCGTCATGGAGCCAGCTTCAATTACCAGCAGTTGATCTCTTGTAAGTTTTCCGAGGTGCCTTGTAGGTGAGATGCCCTGAAATAGGACATCGGTGGATGCGGCTTTGCGGTGAGGGTTGGGTTGAGGCATTGCAGCGAATGTGGTCCTTTCCCACCGGCAATGTTTTATTGATGTGCGACGCCGAGGTCCTCACCGTCAAAGGCCCCGGTCAACTCATTAAAGGGGCACAGACAACAGCAGCATTGCAAATTCCTGAAATGAATTCAGCTAATCGACACACCGCAGTGAATCTGATGTGACTCAGCATGACTGAATATGACTGCCTCCGGTGACACAGCCTCGAAGCTGCAGCAAGTCAGCATATAACTGCCTGCTTGTGGTGTGAATTCATTCCAGGCGTCACGCGCAGTGACATCATAAGTAGAGGACAGTGGAAATCACCATTCCATTCAGCCAGAGATGTTTTCAAAGTGAAAACTCACTGTGAAGTTATTTACAGTGCTTGTCAACCCTTTTCCAAGGAGCACACTGTGATTATATTTGTTTAAATTGAGCTGGTAACTTGAATACTGATCTAGATCTGATATCATTATACAAGTATCTGATGTTAGGTCTTTGTTACAGATATTGGTTGTTTGGGTTGTTTATACAGAAGGATGCAAGAGGAGGTGATTCTATTCAATTGAAATCCTTAAACAAATTAGTATTACATTCAGCTTTATTGATTAATAGTAATGAGTTATTCATTAAGATCTGAAAAAATTAATTCAACAACCAATCAAGCTTATATGAGACAGACCCATATTTGTTCAAAGGGGAGATATTTACAAATATAAATTGAATAAAAAACTTTATCTTTAAATGAGCAAAAACATGCCTTGAGCAGCAAACTTTTCTCCAGTACATCTATAACTTAGGCCCACAGTTTTCTCTGCTGATTTATGGCATGTATATCAATCCTCCAACAACCAGAGGTTGATATAACCTCATTTTCAAGCCATTTATTAAACAATTATCCCATTGCCGTGCCTCAATTATGTTAATTAGTTATTTAATTACAACAAATTAAGTACATGTGCATGAAGGTTGACCACAATGTTTATGTCCATGGACACTCTTGGAAAGACCAGACTTTCTCTATGTATTGTTTTTATGCCCCCTATTAATCAGCGAAAATCAAGGTTCAGTTCCTCCTGAGGGCCAGCTCCACCCACTGAAACCTGGTTCTTATGCCACTGCTATTTGAGTGACAGAGTCTTTAATTTATGAGCCCGGAATGACGTATTGATTTCTCTGACATCTTGTGTGTTAATGTTAAGATTACAAACACTGCAACCTGGGTGAAATAAATTAATATGCACACTAAATGTCCATTTGTTTGAAATATGAGTACCATTTTACTTTACAGCGATTCATTAATTTATTACTGTTCTGCCACTTTCACAATTGCTTCTCACTATATATGCCATAAAAGCAGCACATCTGTCATCATTGTTTTTCCCCCAAATGGATTTGCTTTCATTAGGGAGAGTTGCCAAGGAGGAAATTAAAAAGAGGCTACTTGTTTGTTTTATTTATGAAGATAATTGTATTTAATTTTCTCTAGGACATAGCGGGCTTGTGGTGCCTGTGTAGAAGAATTATTGAGGGACTCTGAATTTTCTGGCTTTTGAATTCAAACGTTGATGCAATTTTATAGTTCATCATTCATAAGGTGACGTCATGGCTGCATTTAGCCAGTCAATCAAGCAAGAGGGGAAAAAAGGATAAAACTTTTATGAATGCATGTATAATGTTGAAGCCAAACTACTTGCAGCCATTGACCTATCATGCAAGCTTTATGTCTTTGAGACCTTAATGCATTTGACCTCACAACGTCCTTCTCACATTGTCAGCATAGGGAAGCTGCCAGTGCGGCTTCGCTTTAGGGTTCTGACAAGGCCAGTTTCCATACGCTGATGTGTATACCTCAGCTACACAGTTACAGGCATTGGGGGAAACCACGACAGCGTTCACACAGAAGGCCAGCATGTATTGGAAAGTTGCCTTGTGTCCATTCCTCTCTGGGAGTGATGAGACAGCAAAATGAAAACTCTGAAAACTTTTGTCAGAATAGGGTAGATTTTCAATGAGGAAAAAAGCCAATGAAGGAACATGGGAAGTATAAGTGATATACAATGGAGAACTGAAGAAGTGCAATTATAATGTCTCTTTCAATCTCTTCAATTCACCCGACGAGTATACACTTACATTTCCAATAGGCTAAAATATCAAATAACAAATGTAATTGTCAAAAGATCTATATTAAAATAACTTTGGACCATTAATGAAACAGGTCTTCTGTATCATTCACTGCCCCCCCCCCCCCCTTCCTTATTACTATGCAGTGTAATAGAAGTGAATGTAGTAGTAGTAAAAATGCAGTGTACTTGAGATACATTGAGATAATTCTTACAAACAGACGCTCTGTAGAAGTAGAAGTGGTCCAAAATGTGCAGGCTATTTTCCAAAATAGATTGCTGCCATCAGTGGTTTAATGACCTGTGCACCAAGTTGACAGGACCTGTTTATCCCAGCATATGTTTGATGCAAGCTTGTTTCCTGTATATGTATCCTAGTCTATCTATCTATCTATCTATCTATCTATCTATCTATCTATCTATCCATATATCTGTCTCTCTCTGTTTGTCCTTCTGTCTGACTACATATGTATCTATCTATACATCTATACATGAATTAATTACATATTTATTCAAGAAATTAAATACAATCTTTTTGTAGTATTAATAATATTATCAAATCAGTCTATTAAAATGAAACGTAGATATCAGGTAATTGTTATAACAGATTATACATTAACTTATGTGTGAAATAAGATTCAGATTTATTCTAAATTTTCAGACCCCATTTGTATCTGAAAGATGTTATTCTTCCAAAGGGTGACTTGTGTCTCTGTGTGTTCTTACTACCCAGTAATGGAGTGGGAGGCTTGGAGTCCCTCCAGGATGTCAGCTTACATGCTTTGATTTTGCTCACCAGACTCATGCTTCCAAACAAAGTGCTCATGCGCACTCAGAGCACTTCCTGCTCAGTGAATCATCACAAGTGCTAAACAACTGCTAAATGACAACTGTCTTACAATATTTTATTACTTCATCACAATATTTTCCATTATTTCTTACATTCAGTATAGGATGGTGCGAATGTTATAGTAAACTAAGCTAGTTTTGAGTAGATTACATTGACTGGAGATGCAACCAGAAGGTCAGTGAGGAGGTATAGTTTTTTGTGGCATCTGGTTTCTAAAAACAGAGGCTGTTTCCCAAAGAAGATAACATGCTCCAATGCTCCATTTACTTAAGAGCTCACTTAAAATTTCATGTCGAGCTGATTGCTCTATCATTCAACTCAATGGGTAATATTTGCTAAATTAAAGTTATTTACCATAGCTTTGTTCAAGATCAAATATTGTGATTCTTTGATGTGCTTTAATGACATGTCACATGGTGCTCTCAAGGTATAATCCTTGGACCTCTTTTGAGATGAAATTCCTCCATCTGGTTTGGAATGAATTTTTTAACTTAAGGAAAAGCAATGGGTCATAAATTATTCCAAAGTAAAGGAAAAAAAAATCAGGGTTTAACATGCTCTGTTTAAAGACACAGGATGCAGTAACTGCTGGAGTCAAGCTAAAACTACTGAAACATGAATGTATGTGTAATCTTGTACATAGAAATTTGAAATATATGCACTTCAACCCCTAATATTGGCACACCACAACAAAACAAACAAATAAGTGCAAAAAAGAAAAAGAAAAATCATCCATTATTGGCACAATAATATGTCCTGTTCAAGACTAATGTACATATAGGTGAAAATTTGTATTCATTCGTCCACTTGCCCATTCAGTGCTGCTATCTTCCCAGATACTGTGCATTCAAATGGAAGGACAGATAAAACAAATCTTAGAAAAAAATGTGAGGCTTGCACATGACAGCTGTATGCCTCATTAATTGTATCTTCATGACAGAGACATTATATATTGATAAGAACTACTTTAAGGCCCTATTCGGTGACATTTTTTTAACCTCCAATATGAGTTGCAATAACATAACCTATTTACGGTTCATGAATAGTTCGCCTGTAGTGTTGGTCAAGAGAAACATAACCTCGGTTCATGTCTGGCAGCATTTATTTCATCTCTTTGTTCATTCAATTAATGTTCATTCAATTAATGCATTCCTCGGATGATAACATTGGGAATAGCCAGGGTTTTCAATTATACAATGCTGTATTATTTCAGGTTAAATAAGGCAAGGCTAAGAGTATTTGTTCTTAAATTCAGCAGAGCTGTTTTAAAGGCTATACAATTATCATTATAGCTCAGAATGATTTACATTAAGTAATTAAATAATTTGTACTAGTCTGTATCAAGATGCACACGCACACACACACACACACACAAACAAGCAGTTGAAGACTGCAATAGCTTTGAATTTTGCTACAGCATTGCACTGGGATTTATTCAGCCAATTAAACGTGCTGATGATTTGATGGTTGCATATTATGATCCAGTATGGGACATTGGCCAAGGCACCAGAGAAAAAGCTGCAAAGCGCCATTTTTAATGACCGCAGTAAGTCAGGACCTTGGTTTAAAGGCACATCGGAAACATGGTGTCTCCTTCAGCACAATGTGACCATTGTTGCACTGGGGTGAGGCTGCTCTGATTTGTCAAGAGGAAAAACTGCCCCTTCTGGCCCATCCACACCATTTCCAGTGGCGACCTCACTTTCCCAGGTGGTCCTAGTAGTAAGTGTGGTCACCAGGTAAGATGGTCATCAAATAAAGAGGAACTGAATCAGCATTATGAATTAATTTCTTAGTTTACTGCTCATGAAAAAACAAATGTGCTTTGCCTGTCACACCATTTTCAGTATTCTAAGTGCAGTTCTCTAACAGTTGCACTAAGTATAGCATGTCTATGAAGTGGTCTATTCATCAACAACAACAACAATAGTAATAATAATAATTAAATCTATGAAACTATTTGAATCAGGGACTGTTCACTTGTGAGTTCACATGAGTTTTTTTGGTCATGTGTTTTATGCATATTGAGTATTGTTTAAATGAGTTATATCTACTTCCATTTACCACCTTGACAATAACTAACATGAATTTCATCAGCCTCATTCAAAATAGGTTTATTGTATGTCCTTGTGAAAAACAATGTGCCTTTGAAGTCATTGGTTAATAAGCCAGACCTGCTTAGACCTAATTAGCTTGATTAGAAGCATATTAAATACAGGTGTTTAGAAGTTAATTTCTCTGTGGTGCTGTTCTGGTTGTTGATTTTTTTTAAAATGATTAAATAAACAATTTGTTTTTGTAACTTTTCCTCCTTCCTGCCATTTTGTGTGCAATGCATCATAACTGGTACAATGAAAAAAAAAAAGAACTACAGTTAGTCAGTTGAAAACCTAAAAGAATGTAACAATTATCACTGGTGAATCTACGCTTAGGATCCTTTACAATAGCTGCAGCAAGGGAGTCTTTGAGAATCGATACAGTGCTGAGGTTAATGCCTAAAGATAACCTTCACTTAGGGTAAATTTCATTGTGATGGTAGAAAGAAAAGAAAGAGAAAGGTAGTGCTTTGATGACTCATGCATGGCCTTTCTCTCTGTGGCAGAAAGGCCTTCAGAGGACAGCAGATTTATTGTTCTATGCCGTGGCAACATTCAATTACACAAACGACTTCAGTATCAATTAATTTCAGTTCAACATTTAAAAATTGCAACCTTATAATCAGATCTGAGGTTTGGAATGCTCTCAGGAAAAAATATCGAGCTTCCTTAAATCAATAGTGCAAATGTAATTTCCTTTTAGGAACACAGTACGGTATCTAATGCGTGTATCTTGTTTAGCACTACAGTAATATCTTTTTGTGAATGTCCCACATGATCTGGTCTTGCCCCAATTCCTAAAAATCTCAAAAAACACATACCGTGATAATTGCTATTAACATTGACTCAGGGTATTATGTTAGTTCTCAGATGTTTTAACTTGTTGAAGACATTATCAGATTAAGAATATTTGTACGACAAGGTCTCCTATCCAGGTACTAACCCACCTGAACCTCACTTAGCTTCAGCTATTTGGTAGCAGAAGGTTACAGTACTGCTGGCCTCATTAATGAAAATGTACTCTTATTCAATGACAATGCAAAGAGCTTTGCAAACCTGAACTAGATATTGTTAAGGAACTGAGGATGAAAACTGTTGGATTCCTTGCAGCAGTCAGGATTACCCTCACATTGAAATAAAAAGGTTTGTCACAGATTTCTAGATTTTATAGAACAGATATAAAATAGGAGGTTTCATATGGGTAATTGCTGCAAAACATTAATGCAGCTATAAATTCAAAATGAACATTCTAATTAATATGTGTTACCATGTGCTATGAATATTAAAGTGTCTACTTTAATTCAAATTCAGCATACAGAAAGTATCACTGAGTTCTCCATGATCATAACAGTCCATAAAGAAAGTTTTTTTTTTACTAAATCTTTTTTTTTTCACTCAGAATTCAAACTGATGACATAAATGGCAAACAGCAAGGTCCAAAGGCATTTGGATCTCTGTGGTCTTCAGGCTGACTTATTTCCTTGTCAACTATATTTATGTTAGTAAAACCATTAAGAATAAATTATGATTGGGTTAGTTTGGGGCTTTGGTGGGCTAGAACTGATATCAAGAATCTTTAGCAGGATACATATTGGTGATAAGTCCCACTATCCCAGATTTTCTCTTTTTTCCTGAATGGGTTCAGATTTACTTTAGTGTGCGAATGTCTTGAGTTTATGTCAAGGTGATGTGATCTATCAGTGGACAGAGGAAGATGCAGTTTAGAGTCTCTGCCATTCTCTAATGGTGCACATTGTCAAAGGAATCCAGGTTAATACATCATGCCTTTTGGAACAAAGGGAGTTGGGAGTCCTCATAATTTTTAACTTTTGGCACTTTCAAGGGTGAACTTGAGTTAAGTCATTTAAAGAGACAGCCGATCATTCTCACATCAGCTACCTGTCTGATGAGATTATTCCACTTAAAGTGCACACGTGCATCACAGAACTGGCAGGCCACTGTTATAAATGAAGCATTCAATCTTATCCTATGCTGTGAAAATGGTCATTGATTATTTTGCAACTGCACATGGAAAAATGACTGTCACAGAGCAGTGAAACAAGTTCAGCGCTTCAGTGAGATTGTTTGCTTTGGATCGATCATCTCTCAAACCTATTATTTCACGTTGTTTGTTCCCATTACTTTCCCAAGTGGGACGAAGCAAAACCAATCAATAAACTACACATAGCCACAATTGAAAATAATGTGTCTGCACTTAAAGACACGGGATAAGCCACAAAGGAGAAGTGAAGAAAGTTGCTGGTGAATACTGGACTTTTTTGGATTTTTTTTTCACTAGAACAAGTTTGAACGCAATAGCTCTCCGCATTTGGTTTTTGAAATTTAAAGGCCCTCACATCTTTCCCTGATGCACTTTTAACAAGCAATCCTGTCTCCCCAAAGAAATTATTCTTCAGGAGAAAGCGCCAACAGAATGGATATTTTGGGGAATTGCATCAGCAAATCACTTCCTTATCATGATAGAAAGCAGAGAGGGCCTGTGCTGAATTCACAACAAAGTAAATGACTCATGACGTTGACCATTAAAGCGCCCCCCCCCCCCCCCCCCAACTCACAGAACTATCCCTTTCTTTTCTTTTTTTGCGTCTTTTCTTTCAGGAAATGTCAGTGCTGTGTCAGTCTGTGAATTACATCAGCCCCACTCTGTTTATGTCTTGCACACAGAGTTTCCTAGTTTGTGACTGTGCTCCAGTACTTTGCATAGCCAACTTGCAATGTGGGAGTGTTGATTTGAGACAGAGTGCTCCCCCCTGCCATGTGACCCTCCCTCACGCATTGGAAATGGCAATTGGAACTGGTACAAATTGTCAATGTAATCAGCCCCTCGGTAGCGTTTTGTTCACTCCTTTGTAGAACTTTGTTCCACCCCATCCTCCTAATCCCCCTGCTGCATCCACCCGTAAAGGAACTGTTAAAAACACGAAAGCACTCGCTGTGATTAGGGGTACTTATGTTCATGCACTGATCACTATAATGTAGCACTCACATCGTTCAGCCATTGTGCAAATGCAATCGACAGAGAGGGCGAAGTCCATGCAGTTGTGGTGATCAATCATTTTCCACCTTGACGACTGTTGGCCTGCAAGCTCTTAGAGAAAGGGCATCATGGAAAGGCAGATAAAGCTGTACATGCTGGTATTCTGTCCACATGCAAATGCACGTCAGTCACTCCTCACATTAGTGAAGCAAATGGATAAGAAAATGATTGGACATCTAGCGCTCTTGTTCATGCAACTTAGATGGATACACTTATGTTCTCTTGTGCTCGAAGTTGCTCTGGATAAGAGCTGCTGCTAAATCAATGTGATGTAACATAGGCTGCAACCTGGAGAACATCTACATCAGGATGCAAAACTCCTACAGCAGTACAGAGCAATGGTTATGGGGCTAGGATTGTTATCAGAATTTTGAAGGTGTGAATCTTGTCTAAAACATTTGCTTACCTCTAAGAAAGGTAATGCACCATGCAGCTATGTACTGTAAATGGATTATCTCTAAGCTGTGTAAGGCATACCAGAGCATCTGCTAAGCAAGGTAATAAATTCCATATTTTCCATTGCTCTTAGAGGCAATGCATAAACTGGTAGTTCAACAAATAATGTGGTCAAATTGAACGTCACAAGATGAGTAAACATTTCCCACTGTCTTGCTGCTAAAAGGGTTGACTCTACTATGTTTGCATTTGCTTGTATTTACATATTGCTTATGCCACGCTGCATTCTTTTCATCATTGCAAGTCTTTGTCAATCTTAAACCATCATCTAAATTGGAACATGGCTGGCATAATGTTATTGATAAAGATGTTGTCACTGTGCACATAATGGGTCAGATTCATAGCTGCTGTGTACAATGATTTGTGCATGTAATTGATGCTAAAAACATTTTGGAGGTCATACACAGAGTGCACTATGGGTTTGTTAAAAGGACAGTGGATGTGTTTAGACACAGAAGGTGGCGTTTGTACACACCTGTGGCCTGCTGTGTTTTACACAATATGGTCATGAAACATGGCATTTCTTTGCCACCAGATGAACCACTCTGTGCTTGATGATCTACCAATTGCTCCAGGGGACAGATGAACAGTCTGTGATTCAGACTCCCTGAGTCAAGGTATGACTTATGACTACCCCCCACATACTTTCCATGTTTTGGATGCAAATTCCATTGCTGAAGAAGACAATATAAGGACAGAACTTTTGGACCTACAATTATGTGTATAGTCATTAGAGTCCTTTCAAATTTCAACCATGTACTGTTGGTCTGGGACCAAGACTCTCCCCTGCTCACACTGCAATTTCTAATGTATTTTCTTGCATCCACCTCAGTCCAAATTATTTATGTTTTATAAATAAAAGAAGTAATTTTCATTTTTTACATTTTGGCAGCATTTTGGAAATCCCTGTGAGAGTGCCCTGATACAGGATTTTCGGAGGATTTGCTGATTACAGACAACATATACAAACATCTAACTAAGGTACAACCGAGATACTTCAAACATTGTACTTACTAACAAGGGTAAAAACAAAATGGGGTGTTTCCACAACTTTAATTAGTCTGACTTGACATGGTCATCCAAACTTTTGATAAGAACAAAATATGCTCATTTCAACTAACATTTTATATGACTGAGGCCTTATAACTGATAAGCATAGATGTATGGAAACAGAACTTCCTATGAACGGTGATCACTGCCACAGGTCTTAATAGGAATGTGGCTTCCTATTGCATTCAGTACACCACTGTACCATGTCCCCTGCCTTTGCAGGAGGTTTTACCGCAGAGCAAGCCATTCCCTGGACAGTTCTATTGAATTTGTGGCGTCTTATGTTAATGACATGTGCTTAATGAGCTTTGGGAGGAAGCAGGAACCAGACAAGGTTGACGTGGGGTCACTGAGGTGCTGGTGTGAATGTGCTGTGCTCAGGGAGGCAGAGTTCCACAGGGACTGGGTTAAGGGTCTGGCTTACGCAAGCTGCAGGGGAGAGAGACCTTTATGGGTGGAAGGGTAATAAGCAATGACGGAAAAGATGATGCAAATGTGGGCAGCAGTGTGGTGAAGCAGTGAAGGGGAGGTCTTGCAACCCAGGCAGTTGCCATTTCAATTCCCGGGCGGGAGCTTTGCTGTTGTGAACTTGAGTAAGGCTTTTAAAGTGAAATGCTTTATTAAACAGACAACCACATAAATGAATGATATGTAAGTTTCTCAGGATGAGGGTGTCTGCTATGCAGAAAATCTGACTTATAAAGCTACCAGCTTTGTCAGAGGGTGCCTCGGCTGTCTCTGCACATTGAAACATAAAATTTGTTGGGAATCATCCATCATGGCCAAGGATACTTAGATATTGATCACTAGCCTGTGCTGCTCAATCATTGTCACAGAGGTGATATAATCAATGGGAGGAGACAAGCACCTTATGCATGACTGCATGGGATTTGTATTTTCTACACAGCTTTCATGATTTTTTAAATTCTCCTCATTTTTCTCCCAATTTGGAGTGCCCAGTTGTATTGTGTAGCATTGCTAATTAACAGTCTAAAAGGGCACAGATGAACACTTTCTGTCCCCCTAAATACGTGATGCCAAACATCATGTCTTTACACACCACAGTTCCTATTCCAAGCTAGCGGAGGAAGATACATTGCATAGGTAGTCCATGGCCAGCCTGACTGACTAGCAGGGTCGCTAATGAGCAATGGGATGTACAAATCCCTGGTTGACCTGCCCACCCCTATATCCAATGAAACCAATTTGTTTTACCACTGTGGGCTCTCAGTCATCGTCAGCTGATGAAATGGCCAAGATTGAACCCAGGCTGTAGGGCTCAGTCTTGTGCTTGAAACATCAGGTGCTTTTATCAACTGAGCCTCTCAGGAGCCATAAAATGTAAAAATGATGTAATCTTAAGCAAAAAATAACATTTACAAATTGATAGTGTTACATACCTGTAGACAGGATGTGAAGTTTCAATTTTCCTGTTGTCACTCAACCCCACGACGCAAAGCACAACACTCATTTGGTTGAGTGTAATGACTGAACACAACAGAGAGTGTAACAAAAATGAACAAAATTGCCAACAGACAGCACATCTCTGGACACCCAGATCATCTGTGGCATTACACAAGATGTTTGCCTCATCCAGTGCTCATCGGACAGTTTCCAAGACAACTCCCAATATGGAGTAAAATGCTCCATTCCATATTGAGAGTATGGAACAAAGTATTTATTTGAAAGCAGCAATAATCCTACTGATTGTTGCGTAAAGTGAGCACATGTTCAACAGCTTGTGTTAATGACTTGGTATGAATTAATGAATTCAGTGCTCTTTGTGAAGTGTGGTTCTAGTGTAAACATATGTAGTGTGAATGACAGTAATACACACAATAGAGAAAAAAAACACACTCCTCACCCCACACCTGTCCCCAACCCCCTAAAAAGAACACCAAAATTTAAAGTACTTTGGGACCTGTGCCTCCATCATGTTGTTTGCCCTTTTAAAAAGACATGAGATGACAAGAACAAGAGATGTATTCCAGGAGATATCCCCACTATCTCTTTCTCCACAGTTAGGATTTTCATTCTGTTGAGGAGCTCAGGCTTACATGACTTCACATGGCACACACCATGCATTTATCACTGTTGAAAATAAATATGCTGGGTCACCTGTTATGTGATACCGAAGGCTGATTGTCAGAAGAGAGATGGCTTGTTTTTGCCACAGCAACAGGGCTTGGAGAGAATGACTCCGAAAGGCATGGCACACACAGCCCCATTCCTCCAGCCCACATCCCTGTGCCTGAACAAAACAAAGCAGTCTGCGTGCTGCCTCTGAAACCACTGCTCTGCAAGCTAACATACTGGAGACGGCCAATCTGCACTTCCCTGCTGCAACCTCACTGATGTCCAGAGAGCACTACTACAGGGTATAAAGAGAAGTCTCCCAAAACATAGAGTGAAATGTGCTAGAGAAGGTTTTGATGCTCCATTATTGAAATGGGGAGCTTATGATTCAACTGACGTCACACTCACAGTGAAATCTTTATTCAAATTTAACAGTGGAATTTTAACACTTATTCATTCTATGTACAGCCCTGTTCATAATTTGCTCTAGTATAACAGATACCATCTACAGCCATTTTTTGGTGAGCTGGCACTGATGGAAAATTCTGAAGAAATTCTCTGTTAAAAGCATGAACACATTTGAATGCTTGTGTCAGGGCTCCCGCCCCCTAGCTGTTGTGTTTTTGTTTTTCCCTGTCCATGTGCCTTTGTTTTCCTTGTATTCTAGCCCTGCCCCACTCTCCGCCCTGTCTCCGCCCACCTGATTGTCTCCACCCGCCTGCCTGCACACCTGCTTCCCATCACCTAATCAGCCCAGCCCTATATCTACCCTGCTTGTCTCTGTGTTGTTTGCCAGATCGTTTCAGTGTTTTCTGCCTGTCTCGTTTCCTGCCTGTTTTCCTGTTTGGATTTTGCTGGTTTTTTGCCTTGCCTGTTCCTTGACTACGTTTTTTTTGCCTGCCCTCCTGTCCTGATTGCCTGATCTGCCTGCTTTCATGGTTTGACCCTGCCTGTTTCTGTTTTTGATCCTTGTTTTTCCCCTTGGACTGCCTACCTGGTATTTTGACCCTGCCTGTTTTTGGACTGCCTGCTTGTTTGACGATTCTGCTTATAAACGCCTGGAATTGGAGCACTTGTGGTCCGCGTCTGAGTCTGTGCCTGAGTCCTGACAGCTTGATTAGCATGGTGGAAGAGGTTAAAAAATTAATATTTGCTTTTATACACTATTTGTGTTCATGGTTCTCTGAAAGCACCATCTGGCTCCAAAGACAGCAATGCAGAATTGAGCTCTACAATTCTGTATGCTGCAGTTAGTGCTGTGTACTCTCTGCTTTCCATAGAGATTATTGCCATATTAGCTGGGAGGCACAGAGTGAATGATTGTTATTCTTCCAACTCTCACAGAACCAGCTGCATTCCTGCAGTGGGCCTTTATGAGAAACAATGTCACCATTATTAACCAGGGACACTTTTATATCTGTGAGCTGTGAAACACTCATACCTCTGTACAAAAAAGAGTTTCAGGTGGCTGGAGTGAGAGGCGACACATTCCAGGAAGATCTAAAGTGCTAAATTTCATGAGATTTAAAAGAGACCTCAGGTGTTATTGTCCTGCTGATGGCCCCCCATTACACGACAGAGTGAGACCCATCTGAAAAGGCTTTGAAAGCAATCAGCATCTTTAACATGCAGCAGCCCCACAATGCCTTTGAAACTCTCTGATGAGCACTGGATGAGGCACGTGCAGGGCTGAAAAAACTGCTCTTCAGGAATACTTGAAAGGGAGAAAATCCCAACAATCAATGGCAGAGCAGAGAATACAAACACCCTCGATTGAGAGCCTTTTATATTCAACATCTGATGCTGAAATGTTCAGTCATGTTATGGTGGACCTTTATCACCCTTAGCTGGGGTTGCCCTGCTTCAGAACCCACTCTGCATTTGCATACACCCACAAGCCCACATACACACACACACGCACGCACACACGTATGCACACGGCCAGTGATTGTATTGATCGTCTGAATTCCAATTCTCAACAAACTCATTTGGAATGCCTGCAGGGGGTAGAAACACTATATAATTTACAACTGATTGAGTAGCGTACCTGAGTGTGACTCATTCCTCACATCAGAAGGCCCAAGCGCCCGTCTTTTTAACCAATTTGATGAATAATACCACTTTGAGTGAGTCAAAATAGGGTTTGTGCTGAAAAAATGACAAGCATAGATTTATTAAAACCAACAGGCAAAAAAAAATAACATATGTAACCACCCATCAGTGCTGGAAGGTGTTTCTCATAATCTGTCTACCTTTACATCTTTTGAATGCATAGAATTGAAATGATTGAATTGTCGATACCATCTCTTTTTGTGAGACATCCATTCTGACTCAAACTCCAAGTCAAACTAAGATGCTGAAAAGACAACAGCAAGGATAATAGGGGTACCACTGACAAGCTGAAGATCTGCAGAGCCGTGGCAAAAGAGTGTAGTGGCGAGGAGTGAGAGGGTTCAGGGGAGGGGTGCCACAATTCAGCCTTCCCCTGTATAAAGTATCTGTCTGAATGGGCAGGGACAGACTAATAAAGGAGACTGACAGCTAAAAGATGGCAGTGCAGGGGTAGGCGGAGACGCAGGGTAGCGGGCTGTGGAAAAACGGTGCCCATGGTGCTTGTGAAGGAAAGAGACAGTCTGCACTGACCTGCATGCACTTCAGTAGCTGGCCATGTGATTAGCCTGACTAATGCTGGTGTGCTGGTTTCATAGTGGACACAGTTTTATCAAACCCCACCTTCCCCGCTCCTGAGCCACACCGTCTTGCAGCTACGCTTTGAGGAGAAACCAGGGAGAGAGCCGGAACACATTCAGGTGGTCCCAGGCAGGTTAATCCGCCAGGTTAATCTGCCTGGTCGCTCGCTGTTGGATGTTCAAGATGTAGCAAAGGAGAACAAAGCCTACTCTGAATGGCCACAGGACATTCGTTGGTAGGTTTATAGTTCTTCTCACCAGGCAGAGCAGGGCCTCAAACTCATTAAAGCAGACCCCGGGGTAGAAAGCATGTAGATTCTTAAATCAATGAACAAAGTAGACAAATGAAGGCATGAGGGGTGACGCATGTGTAGGGGTTGGTGGCGAATCAGCATGCGACAGAAGCCCACCTGCGTAGATCTTGGGATTATCCCAGAAGCAGGAGCTACCCGAGATCCTCTTAGGGGGGTTTCTTTTCTTTTTTGGCTCCAAGTTCTGCCAAGCACATACTTTAATTTGGCCCTGCCGGGCTGCGATCAGTCACGCTACATTCGCTCTGCAGCCCGACGCTGCTGTTTCCTACCCACAGGACCACGGCACCACCAAACTCAGGCATTATCCAAAAAAATGAAAGAATTTGAGAGGACAGGCAGTGAGAGTCGTGTCTTACACAGCTGAGGAAACAAACAAGCAAAAAAACCCACAATTACTGGTTCTGTTAAAGCTTTTCTGGATCTGTATATAACCATTTCCCCTGACATGGACCCATTCCGGTGCACATGAAAAGGGTAATATTATTTACAACACTGCACTTTACAATATGTTCAGGATGGATGCCAGATTTATAATCTTTGTGCTTTAAAAAATCAAGATTGAAAGGGTCCCATTCATTTAGACCAAATGGATGGTAAGTAAATGGATGGCCATGAGAGTGAAAGACACAAAGGTGTCTGGGAATGTGTCTGCTTAAAATAAAAGCAACGAATCTCAATTCTCATTCAATTTTCCACCTTTACTTCTGTCATGTGAAGAGTTTAAGACAGACATTTGGCATGAAATACAATGACAGGTAATTTAATACTAAAAACACCTGTTAGGGAATTTTATATTTATTGATTTGTTTTTTTTTTAATGTTATCTCCTGGTTTTATTTAATCCACATCTCAGTGTACCTTGAAGCTCATAAAATGTGTGAAGGTTTAGACAGTGATGCTCTCCTGGAAGTAGTAGTAGAGGTCAGTGTATGAACCTGCTGGGATTGATGTCAAATGGCAGAGAGGTTACCATTTCTCTAACTCCCATTTCATTCTCACCTAATGCCCTCCATGTTTAGGACACCTTTACATAAATCACATGATGATGAATTATTCATAATGTTAGGAAATGTAAACCATGGCCAATTGTGAGAGAAACTGTGGCTGCACTGAACAGCTTGATAATGTTCCACCCTCATGTGCAGATACAAAGAGGGTGTCTACACATTTACGGGACAGCAGCACAGAGTCACTCCATTGTGACATCCCGGTGTCCATTGCCATGCCAACAGCAGCGGAGACAAGTCCTGGAAACCCTTGCCGTGGAGGGAGTGGGAGTACAACAATCCCATGAGTGATGGATGGATTTCCAACCCACACAGTTTACTGTACACAGTACCAGAATGCTGCTGCTCATCAGGGCCAATCTGTGTCCTGCTCACAGTTCTCTCAAAAGGGGCACAAGCTCTTGCCTGGAACAATATCAGCCTTGCAAATCTGTTCAGTGAAACAAAATTTGCTTGAACAAATTATGTAAATTTGTATGTAAAGAGAGAGCTGTAAATGTCATCAAGCAAATAGTGAAAGTTACTTGTTGCTGTTGGATCCCTCCCATGCACACATTCTGTCTAGCTCATATTACATGACCCGTGGAATATCGAACTGTTTTTTGAACTTTGCACATTACTGATGTACCCTTTTAATGGGAACTACTGCAGATCACGAGTTATAATTACATTGGTTTTTTTGTCTAATTCTACATTGACGGGGAACCAGGAATTTTGTGCTACACTGTTTACTCTGGTGTCGTAATCTGTTGTTGTCAATCAAATGCAGCCAATCTGGCTATGAATATACAACACCTGTGAATCTGTTATTGGAAATTCCTTCAGTGGCACAGTATGAATGCAATTAGTTTAAAAATGCAAATTTGCAGGTTTGGTCACCTGATCAACAGAAAATGTTTCTTAATCACCTTGAGGGTATGAGAGTCCTTCCATTTCAGAAAACCAAATGTGAAAGTTTTTTTTTTTTTTTACGTATGGGGAATTTCACTGGAACTGGAAACAAATGGGATGAGTGTGGTGAGCTACAGATTCTCTGGTTTCTGTGGTTATATAGGTGTGACAGTCTATTCTGTCTCTGTGTCTCGCCCTGTACGAGAAGGGTCTTCACGTCTGAATTCTGCTTGTGTGTACTGAGCACATACAGATGCATTATCCCCCCCACACACTCACAGCAACCAAGCCACTGGCAGTATCTTGCTCTCAACTAGATGTATACGTTAGTCCCTAGTAAACACAAGCTCAGTGAGGACTTGAGTCTATTAGGAAACTTGGGATTTAGGGGGAGTGCAAAGCATGCACCAAAGTTAAAAATAACATGCTTAACAGCATGATGTCCAAAGACATATTCAGTATATACAGGCACAGCATTGCACAGATAGGAAGGAGGAATTTTAACATTTTCAACGCAATTTCATTTGCTTGCAGTGGTAATAACTTAGCCTCGGGTGCTAGCAAAACTTGAGCACCTAATAACAATAGACTAATGATAAAGAAGAAAGCAGGCAGTGGGCACAAGACAGATGCGCACAGTCAGATTTCCACTAATTAAATGCATGCTGAACTGTGGATAATCGAGGTGGAAGACCACTGCTGGTGAAACTGTTTTAAATTCACAAATCACATAAAATCGAATCTCCAGCTGACAAACCACAGAGGCGGTTTTGGACTGCTGTCTTTCTCAGTGAAATTTCTTACCATCAACATCCTCAACACAAATCTGATCTAAAACTGCTGCCTAGTTTGTACTTTTTTTTTATTTGCTTTGTCGTCAATGTCTATCTCTTTATACACCTAGCAGTCCATCTGTACATCTATATCATTCCCTCTGTCTGACCACTGCTTTTGATGATTTCATAAACTGCATTTTGAGATGTATGGAGTTAGTCTTAATTTAACCATTTTGGACTATAACCCCATATCTTAAAAAAAGAAGTAGTGTCTGTGCCTCTCTGTCGGTCTTCTCTACATCCATTTTTGATATCAAACTTGGCTTCTTTAAAAATGTCAAAGCATGTTAAACATACAGTGAATATGTAGTGTATTTCCAAGCACAAAGAATATGCAGTGGGTGATAATTAGATAC